>NC_139976.1:26897487-28097487 GCF_963993115.1 Abramis brama
ATTGGTTACACAGAGTTGTAATTCTAATTGAAAGCGACACTTACACACTATTTTAATTTTTCAAACGGTAAAGTTGTTTGCTTTACAGCAATCTATTATATAAAGTGCTATATAAATAAACCTGACATGATTTTACTGGAGTGCCGAAATGAATACTAACATGTCCACATCAGTTTTCACTCGCATGACTGGAGTGGAGACCTGATAGGCAAAACTGCAGCACTGGCCTGTAAATTTTTCATCTGTTTCAAGAGACAGATACTTAGATCACCTCTCAAAAGAAGAAAAATATATGTGAACAAACTACAAGATTTGGCCACTTGTGATCCAGCACCTGCAGCATTATTTGAATCACTAAAAACAGTGGGACATTCTAAAACGTTTCATGTGAAAAAAGCTTGGTTTGCCCTAATGTACTAAGACAGTGAAAAGATCAAGTTCAATATAAAACTTTTGAACAGGATGAGGATGTCCAAATTTTTCTTTAAATGTAAAAAAATAAAAAAATAAAAATTGGTACTGTTCTTCGGAAGCAACAGAAAATACTTTGCATATTTCCCAGAAGAGAAATTAAGTACAATTTACCTTCAAATTCAAAAAGTTTTCAGCTCCCGGCTCTTAATGCATTGTGTTTCCTTCTGGAGCATCAGTGAATGTTTGAACCTTTTTAATAGTTGTGTTTGAGTCCCTCAATTGTCCTCAGTGTGAAAAGATGGATCTCAATATCATAGTCACTGCTGGAAAATTAAAGAATGTGCAGGACCTTAAGGATTTTTCTGAAGAACACTGGGCAGTTTAACTGCTCAGGACAAACAAGGGACTCAATAACAGCTATCACAAAAAAACAAATAATAAAAAAACAGCCGTGGATCATCCAGGTAACGACACACAGTATTAAAAATCAAGGGTATGTAAACTTTTTGAAGGGGGTCATTTTTCATAAAAGATTTTTTGTCTTGTGGACTATATGTGAACATCTTTTATGTAAAATATCTGATCAGGACAGTACTAAATAAAAAATAAATTGAATTTTTTATGATCCCTCTTATTTTGTTAAAATAATTAACATTTTGCAGATTCTGCAAGGGGTGTGTAAACTTTTGAGCACGATTTTATATCCCTGCTCAGGTATTTTGAAACCTTCCGTACCCCTAAGTAAGGAACGAAAACTTTGAGTATATCGGGGTCTTAAGTATGTATGCTGTGCAAAATCTGTGAATTTTCCTGCGTACTACATTTACCAAAATATGCAGTATACCACAGTGCATACAGAGCATTTTTTCCTCATTGATTGTTCTGTTTTATTTGGAAAAACAAAATCACATTGAAATGTTTGAAATGTTAATCGTTGCATACAGCAAACTCTTTTACACAATATTTATTAATAATAAAATGACTGCATGACTTTTTCACACAAGCATGTTGTTTCAAAAAGCTTTGCTTATTCTTTATTTTTTTTCTCTCTGTGCTTAGAAAAACAGTCTGCTGCTCAGACTTCCTCTGCTCATTTTCAGCCCAAGTCCATCTATCCATTCTTACTGAGAGAGCTTACGGCCTTCAACAGTCAAAAAAAAAAGTTTTACAAGGTAAACTGTGATCACATGTTGCATATAGCTTTTAATTAGCATTGTGTAGCTTGTATTTAAACACCCTGTCATAATCAGGGGCTGTATTCACAAAAAATCTTAGACTAAAAGTTGCTCCTAATGCAGAAATTTAGAAGCAACTCTTAAAAATTAGCGGTGTGTCTCTACTATGTTTCACCCAAGAGTAATTCACAAAGCATTTTAACTCTAAAAGTAGCTTCTTTTTTGTGCTAATGTTTTGAGAACATTATCAAAGACCAGATAACTTTGAACAAACATTTATTTAATGTTACTGGAAGAACATTAACATGTTTTTTTTTTTCATAACTTTGATGTGAAGTGTATGATACTATGGAAGACCAATTTTAACAAGAGTAGAGTTCTAACTCATTCAGAATATAAAAATGTTACCCTATAAAACGAGGTTGTTACAATTTTTACAACTGTTAATGTTTTTTTTTAAATGTTTTTTTAATTTAAAATAAATGTATATCTGCATCCCAGATTCCCAGCTCAAGCAAGTGCTAATGTCAACTCAAGTTACTATTAAATTCCCAAGAGATAAAATGTGTAATATTATTAATACCCGTCACCCCAGTGCTACCAAATCAGGTGCTGGTACAACCATCTGTAGAGTTTGGCGACAACCGGTGCCACTGTTTCTAAATGTTAGTCTGGAGCCCTCCCTGGCACATCACCAAAGAGTAATTAGGCTTGTCACTACACTGAATTGTATTAAATTGTACAAAACTTTACAGATTTATCCCTATCATCCCTTTACAGAATCCTCCTTATAAACCTAAATAGTAATATATATATATATATATAACCTAATAAAATGGCAAAAGCACAACAAAATGTCAAAAAAAAAAAAAAAACTGAAAATATATATAAAAAAAGCTATTTTTAATTTAAATATAATATTATCTAAGTAATATAGTAGGATATAATAATAGTAATAAATATATACATGTATTGCACTACTGTTACGTTACATAGGCAATGAATATGAAAAGTATTTAACACTGGCACTGCTGGACTTTGTCACAGGCTGATGACATCATTCTGACCTATTATGACCATACAGCCATAGTGAGCACACTTGGACAGCCATCACCAGGGCCAGCGTCATCTGCCTGCATCAACCACAATCCTGCAAGTATGGGCAAAAATGTGTAAACATTTGACCTGGTTTTTGCTCTAAATAATATGAATAGTTGTATACTGATTTATGGGTTCTTTTCCAGGGTTCTTGCGTTCAAGTTCTCTATCTTGCTCTCGTGCTGTGACAGCACAATCTTGTGTGGATGACAGGAGTTTAAATGCTCTCACTTACTACACTGGCTTCGGACTACTGAGGGTGAGACTAAAAGCTCTCTTCTAAAACCTAGATAGCTGTTTAGGTCAGCATCCCAATGGAAAGGCTGTTCCAAACAGGTACACTATGTAACTTTTGGCACTCTAGCGGTAAATAAACAAAATTACATGCATCTTGCGGAACATTGTAGCCAGAGCTACTTCTCTCTATTAATGTATATGACGAGTTACGCAGGTACTGGGCTACTCCGCAGCCGCTGGCGTCCCGCTCTGTCTAAAATAGTCAGAATATAAACACGTAGGCATACCGTAGTGATTCAGGATAAGACAAAAACACGGATTGGAAGATAGATTCATGGTGTACTTGCACATTATATACATGTTGTAAATTTTGAAGTAAAAAAAGTTACATAGTGTACCTTCAATTATGCTGCCTTCTAAAATACGTTACCTCATCATGGCAGTACCAGATGTATATTTTGCAGATAAGGGCAATCTCATAATCCAACTCGGTAGACAAGTTGAGAAATTGGTATTCCATTTAGTACTGAAAACGAATGTATAATTAAAGGGTTAGTTCACCCAAAAATGAAAATTATGTCATTAATGACTCACCCTCATGTCGTTCCAAGCCCGTAAGACCTCCGTTCATCTTCGGAACACAGTTTAAGATATTTTAGATTTAGTCCGAGAGCTTTCTGTTCCTCCATTGAAAGTCAATGGACGGCATACTGTTCACGTCCAGAAAGGCAATACAGACATCATCAAAGTAGTCCATGTGACATCAGTGGCTCGATCTTAAGTTTATCAAGCGACGAGAATACTTTTTGTGCGCAAAAAGTAAACAAAAATAACGACTTTATTCCACTATTCATTTCCTTCTCTCTAGTCGCGAGCTATTTCACGTAGTGTAACTGCGTAGCGCGTCTGTGTTGTACGTCACACGGTGGAATGGAGGAACAGAAAGCTCTCTGACTAAATCTAAAATATCTTAAACTGTGTTCCGAAGATGAACGGAGGTCTTACGGGCTTGGAACAACATGAGGGTGAGTCATTAATGACATAATTTTCATTTTTGGGTGAACTAACCCTTTAAGAATGGACTATTTACCCAATATTTATATTTGCGATGCATTCTCATGCTTACAATTTCTGCGTTAATAATAAATTAATTGTAAATATAATTCTTGTAAACAGCTGAAATGTATTAAAATACAGTGGACTGGAAATATACCAATATTTGCATTTCTTGACTGTATTTATTTTAAATATAGTTTAAAGTAGACTACGCTTACAGGATATTTGGTCTTCTCTACATGCGTTTTGCAGTATTAAATAACAATTAATTGATTCCTTTTAGTAATATAGTTTTAATGGTTGGTTATGAATATTCCTTAAAAATAGACATCCCTGGATGCCTATTGTATGCATATTAATTATTTAGCTTTTGTCTTTTAGGTTCCTAGTGCCCAGATAGGGAACAGTCCAGAGTTTGTTGTGAGTTGCATCAAATTATTTTAACTATATGTAGTGATATACTTACAATTTTTGACCCCAGAATGTTTCCAGACATTTTGTTTGCATTGTCTTAGATCCCAATTTCTACCATGAGTGACTGGCCTGAACCGCTTGAGCAAAACGGCTCATGTCTGAATGTGGTATCAAAGGTCAGTGCAGACAGAGGTTTGTGGGGATGCACATATTTTTGACAGAATGTACATGAGTGAAGTCTTTTGTTGTTCTCATAGGTGGAGTATGTGATTGAGTACACAAGCAAAGGAGAGATTGCAAAAGCTACACTGAACACAGAACTGCTGAACACAACTATAGATACACAACTACAGCAAAAGCATGTGATTATATTCCAGGTAACTTTATCTCTATATACACTTGTGGTAAGAATTTTACATACATCTTGAAGAATCTGAAAATGTTCATAATTAAAATAATAATAGGGCTCATAAAAATTGCATGTTGTTTTTATTTTGTAAAATTACCCTTCAAAAATTTACAAATGCTTCATTCTTAATACATTGTGTCATTTCCTGGATGATCCATGACTGTTTTTATGTTTTATAATAGTTGTTCATGAGTCCCTTTTGTTTGTCCTGAGCAGTTAAACTGTTCTTCAGAAAAATCATCCAGGTCCTAGACATTCTTTGTTTTTGCAGCATATTCTGCATATTCGAACCATTTCCAACAAGGACTGTATGATTTTGAGGTCCATCTTTTCACTGTAAGGGCAATTGAGAGACTCATACAACAACTATTACAAAAGGTGAAAACACCGATGCTCAAGAAGGAAACAAACATTAAGAGTTTTTGAACAGAATGATCATTCTAAATGTGTATTATCTTGTCTTCAGGGAAACATAAATATATTCTTTAGATTCTGAAGGGTTACTAAATGGAAAGAAAAGACCTTTTAACAAAATATGAAAAATGCTTTTATATTGTGACGTGTATTCGAACCGATTATCAAAAAAAAACATTTGTACGGGTACTTGGTTCTGTCCATTAGCTGTTGATTGGATTGTGGGAGGAAGGTCAGAATGCAAGCTTCTAGTTGATTGTAAGAAAGTGTTTCCTGGAGAAGTTCGGCATATGTCACCAGACAGGGCCGTGCACAGGGGGGTGGCCCGGTGGCTAGAGCCACTGCCCTTCTGCCCTCATCAGCTGAGGTGCCCCTCTCGCCCCCCTCCCTAACCCTCCAGAAGATTCCCATAAAAACGTTCTGTTATCGCTCCGCTAAAGATCCACTGATTCCGCTAATCCGCTCCGTGTTTTCCTGCTTGCTCCGCAGCGTCACTCGTAGACAAGCATGTGCCCGCTCTCCGACGACAGTTTCAGAATAGAATTTCGTCCCATTCACAGGTCGATTACAAATTACAATCCACATTACAGACAGTAGTCGATCCACAAAATTAGTATTTTGGTAATATGTTTTTGTATTTCTGTCGCAAAATGTTTTGCTCCTGGTCTTCAAATAGTGCTAACAAGTTACAACTCGTGCAACATCCATGTTCTTGGAAGAAAAGCAAATGTGTTTTGTGCCGTTAGCCACCTTGTAACCTACTATACTAAAGTACTATTCATTTAGATTAGAAAAACTGTCTGCTAAATATTCTATAATGATTTACCCTCTGGCTTTCTAGAACTTTGATTCAATTTTTTGCAATGTTGAATAGGCTTTGTCTTTGCTCTTTCTCACTCTGTTCTTCTAATTTTGTGAAGGCATTGTTTTTTTGTCTACAAAATCTGCAAACAACAGAAAATGTTATTTATTTATTCATGATTTATTTATTAGTGTTATTTATATTAGATTAGATCAGGTTAAATAATTTGATTGAACAAGAATTCTAATTTTCACTACTCCCGGTGTATGATTGCAGAACAATATATGTTTGAAAATTTATGGAGCAACAGATTTTGTGTGAAAATAAATCAGAAAGGTGGTTTGTTTAAAAATCTTATTAATGTATGAGGTGGCAAGGAGGTACACACGGGGTAAAACCAGCATGGTAAGACACACAGTATTGATAAAAATACTTTTAAAAATACTTTTAAAAATAAAAGTTGATACTTGTTCAAACCAATCACTTTAGTAAAGTTTATAACAATTTTGGAGTTATTTTGATCAATTAAATAATAAATGTTTGTTCAATAAATATAGGCTATCTGTCATAATTTTCATTTTAAAAATACAGAAACAAGATTCTTGAGATCTTTGTATTTAAATTGCTACATAAGTCTAAAACATAAAAAAAATACATAAAATAGTAGATTAAATTAGCACAGAATCAACTTTGATCAAGTCAACGATCAGCCAAATTTCATCAAAAGCGTTTATGAAAAAAAGTGCTGAGCAGAATTTGTGCCATTGAGTGGTATAAAAGAGAATTAAGTCAAATGCGCATTTTACCCCGGTGTGACTTTATAACTGTTGTAACCTGTATATCATTTCAATTTATACTTTAAGTGTATAATATTAAATTAAATGTCTATACTACTTCCATAGGATGAGGCAGCTCAGAGAGTGAGAGCCCACTGAGCATCAGACAGTTAAACTGGCATTGACATTGAATTATTTATTTGGAAGAGTAATTATAACAACATAACTTGATTTTGCACTAAATCCTAATTGTAATCTTATTGCTCATATAAAAGAGTTGTTTTTAATTTTCTGTATTAAGATGATACTGCCTCATTCAAACTCCTTATAGTGCCCCCTTTTTTGGTTTAAGCCACTGCCCCTCAAAATGTCTGTGCACGGCCCTGTCACCAGAGAGAAGTCTGTCGTTTCACCCAGAAGATAGAGATGACATTTTGATAAATTATGAGGTAAAAAAAATAAATCCTTTAATAATCAGCAACAATTTTAACACCTGTTGTTTGAATACCAGTTGGCCACACTCACTCACCCCATGGCCACACCCATTCCTCCATCACCTCCAGAGGGGCTGAAACCTGAATCACTACTAGTTGGGTGGTTTGGTGAAAAATCACAACCTGTATCCTTTCCACTTCACTGTGAAATTGTTATTGTATCAAAGTACACTACTAATTCATCTGAGGTTAAATCAAATAGACTGAGTGTGATTATTTTTGTATAGCACACATTCATTGGCATGGTGTGCCTAGAGTTTGTTGGAGAATGAATGATAGAGAAATTATGTCAGAGCATCTGCTGATATAAGGTATCCAACTCATCATGCATCATGTTTCTGCCTTAGTAAGCTAGTCAACAGAAGGCATAACTAACTTTACGGTGTCCACCTGGATGCTCTCCACCATTAGATGCTGGTGCATAGTTGTTTGCTCATTTTGCAGACCTATATGTGGCATTGATTTGACAATTGAATACTCTATTACTATAATGATTGAACTGCAAATGAAATTCATATTCATAAAATACTTGCGCTTGTGAATGTAAAACTAGTTGTATTGTTTTTGTCAGTATTTCACTATGGGGTAAATTGTAATCCTCCAGTTACATTTGTGACTTAAAGCTGGAATACACTACACAACTTTTAAAATCGGAACAGATTTTAAAACACTAGGAGTCATACACTTGCTGTCTTTGCAAGTTAAATGGTTACACAAGGAAAAACTGGCCATCATACACTAAACAACTAAGGATCAGCTCCCTAAAAAGTCCCACAATGCACCGTGAAAACCAGGGAGCATCGATGTTCATTATGTTCCCTTAACAGAAGTTCTAAAGTGCGAAACTTAAATCACGTGAGCCAACTTATTACACATAACGACACGCGATATATGTTTTTAAAAATACAAGCCATTATTTGATTATATTTCAGCATAAATATACATCGCTAGGCAGGTAAATGAACAATCTAGCTAACACATTTTATCTACTTATGCCTGAAATGTTGCACGTATATGTAACAAGTAAAGTATTTATCATAATGTACTTTAAATAACATTAGAAGTAATGTCAGAAAGATATCAGCTCTGCTGTTGTTCATAAATACCAGTAGTGATGATGTACAATGAGGACATTGTCACGTCACCAGAAATAGAGTCATTAGTGTCCCAATGTGTAGTGAGCCAGCGTGCTTTACTGTCCTTACCAGTGCATGATATACTGATTTACAAGCTAGGGAGCTGCTTGAGACGCACCCACAGTGATGCTAAAAAAATGTCCATCATACAGTCTAGCTACACAATTTTCTTATTCAGAAAATGGTCAAATCTAACGGTTAACTAACCCATTAATCTATTCTTACTAATGCAAACCAAATTGTGTCCAAGTTTCAAATACCATGTTTTTTTTAAGAGATATTTAAATATGTAATTTTGTTAAGAGATATTGTCAGAGCAAATATTTACACCTCCTGCATAGTTCTTGGCTTTAGGGAAGGATTTAATGTATCTCTGTGATGAATATGTAAATTCTTTGACATTTGTTGAAGTTGACAGTTTTGGGGTTGTCTGAGGATGGAGGGTGTTCTGCTGATCTTGGTAATCGGACCCCTATTCTTTTCAAACAAAACACTGTGACTGGCTGCACCTTCAGGTATTACACCAATTTATTACGTCTTAACTTTTTACAACCAGCTTGAAGACATGGTGTCATCATATTTGATACAACCAACAACATAATAATGGTTCTATTTTGATTCCTGTTGTCTTTTTGATTTGTCTAGATCTTTGTCCAGTGACTGTGGTGTGTTGCGGGCTGAGCTTTTGGGTATTTTAGCAGGGGTTACAGTGCCTGATATGATCAGTATGACTGCAGACTCTCAGACAGACCAGAGTCGAGTCATGTCACAAGACTGCTCCACACCAGCTTCAGTGAGTTACAATACTCTGTTGCATATTGGTTGATGACACTTTTGTCACACCTACTTGTTTTATTCAACAATGCACAATGTTCTTTGTAAAACAAGTATTTTATATCTGATTGCATAAAACTGTTGTCCAGTAGTTAATAATTCCTCAGATTACCCTGTTACGAACTGTTTTTGAATCCGGAGGAGAGTTTTCGGGAAGGTCTGTTTTATGCGCAAATTACTCTGAATTTACTCATATATTTACGAAAGTTTCATGATTGAGGCCCAATATTGTCTCTTTTTGCTAAATTTTGTCAACAAAAATATTACCTGTAAAACCAGATCAGAACTGTTGTGCGTCTCCGAGCAACACACAGCGGTGTGTCATTTCTGAATGAATCCGCGTTTTGAGCGAATCAATCGGGTAAACCAATCATTCAATGTCCCATTCATAAAGAGAGCCATTTACTGAATGAATCAGCCGTTTGAACAAATCGAATGAATGACTCAATTACTTGCTCATTAGACATTTACCTAGCCTGGCAAGCCAGACCTACATCAAGATGTTAGGTCTGGCAACTCACTATTGTCAGGGCTCAATCCGAGGGGCGGGATAAACGGCTGTCTTTCAAATTCGCTCTGCATGCAATAGGACAGCGCTACAACCAACCAGAGCGTTTTCCCAACAGCGGAGCTAGTTGATAGATTAAACTTTTGCCGTATCTGGCCGGAAAAACTACGAACACATCTTCCTGTTTTAAGAATGACTTAAGTGCTGTTCTTTGTTCTTTTCTCAAAGAAAAGCTTAACTCCAAGTCCTCCAGAGTCATGGACAAAGCCGATTCGAAAGACCGCTGTTCGCCAGCAGCAGCTCTTCTTTGTTTTCAAGTAGCAGGGAATTCACGCGGAACCGTCACAACTCTGTTGTCCAGGGACGTGCGGTCAGGGTAGGCAGGGCCTCACCAAAGGAAATGTTGACATTACATTTATTAATTCCAAGAACTTTATTAATTCACCACATTATGATTTATTTTATTCCAAATATTAATTTTTGTAACAAAAATTCTCAGGAATACACATATAATATACTAATTTTGCCATTGTTTGCTCCTAAAACCATTGTTTCATGCAGGAAATTCAAGGCCATGGCCATTGAGGCAGAGGTTAGCAGTGCCTCTTTGGTCCATAGAACGTAGTTTACGTAGGTTTGCGCATGCGCAGTCAGTTCTCATGCTGTCTTGAATTATCAACATTGAGGCAGAGACCGAGCTTGCTTCATGTCACGTGATCCACTCACTCTCACTCAATCCGCGCTTCCCGATCCCTGTCATTATTTCTCAGAATTGCGTGAAATAGTCACAATTGCGTGTTATAAAGTCAGAATTGCGAGATATAAAGTCAGAATTGCGTGAAATAAAGTCACAATTGCATGTTATAAAGTCAGAATTGTGTGAAATAAAGTCGCAATGGCTTCTTATAAAGTCTAAGTGAATCATTATTTAACCTTTACATTATTTGTTGAACCATGGCATTAATACAAACTACACAATAGTGACTAGGCTGCTTGTCGGTTCGCTGACACCGCGCCGCCTCCCTCTTACTGTGTCCCGCACAAAACATTTGTTTGTTGTATAAGTCATAAGATAGATGTGTCCATTAATTTGATTATTAGATTTGATTGTGCATTAGCCTCACATATGACTGACTTTGCTGTATGCAGGCAGCGATGTGATGATGCCTGATATGAACTTGGGTTGCTACATTAACTGAATGAATATATGCCACATTGATAGGTCACAGCCTACCCATGACAAGATTTCACCGCACGTTACTGCTGTTGTCATTATGTAAAGCCCGCCCACTGACTCTATACACGATTTGATTGGCCTGACTAGAGTTTGGTTTTTCCAGCTCGAAAGCCAACGGAGAGTTGCTAGACTACCCTGGCTGCAAAATTAATTTTGCTGCCGGCAGGGTGCGTCTAGATTTCTAGGCTAACATTTACCACCATCTACTGGCAGTTTTAGTTTCTTATTTAGAGTATCACTTCATTTAAAAAAATTATTTCACATTTTGGGGACTTAATTTTCATTGAGTAGCTGTATTAGTATCAGTGATACTGGCCAGTAAACAAGTCTTTAAAATATACTGTTTTAATGCTGACCATTGCTTTTGACTACCCTTGGAATATATTATTAAGAAACATCATTGTGTTAGTTCTCATTGTCCAGTTGATAATGCTTACAATATCAAAATCAAATGCGGGTGGTAAATCTTAAACTTTGGAACAGTCTTCCTAGCATTGTTCAAGAGGCAGACAGACACTTACGTTTTCTCTCAGTTTAAATCTATTTTAAAGACCCATCTCTTTAGATGGGGGAATTGCACCCAGAAACAACCAAAGTCCTGTACTGTCAGTTAAGAACCCAACAACTAGACAAGCCTTAAACCGAGATCATAATGGCCAGCTACAGCAAAGAATTATGCTAGGGACAGCTGGGACCACAACGCAGATTTTAATAACTAGGAAGATCATTGTGCAAACAGATAAGCCAGTCGCCTAAGCTGCAACTCAACCTTCTTTTCTTTCTAAAGCTACTCACTGTAATGTCTATTTGATGCTTTTCACATTTAACACAATAATATTTGGGGGTAATTTCTCAGTCAAATTTGATGTGGGATTTAATTTCATTGATTGATTGGCACATTGTGTAATTAAGTTATAATTTGATTTTAAAAAATAACCGCTTGACAGCCCTAACATATAGAATATCCCAAATATGTTAACAAGCTTATTTGTAAATGTTTCAGGAAGCATGTGAGACGGGTTGTCTCCTGCCCGTGTCTCTATCATTACAGGTGCTCTGGGCTCAGAGGGGCCTCAGGGCCCTGCCACAGAACCACATCTTGGGGGCCAAATTCATCTTTGGCTGTCAGAGACTAAAGGTAAGCATAATGTTACTGTTGAGCCCTGAGATACTGACATGATTTTCATGTGTGTAATTTTTCCAAAAGTACTACTTTTACTACTCTATCCTGCATATAAACATTTAATTTGTACAAATATCAATGTAACATGTTTTGATTGAGAAGCTGACATTTTTCACACACAGTTAAGAGGTCTTTGGGAAGTTCACATGAATTAGGGTCTTCTTCTTGCCTCTAGTGTCCCCTCCGGTCTTCTGTCCCATTGACCACTGAGGTGATGTTCTCTGATGCCACAGTTTACCCAGAAGCCCCTGGGGGGGGGGGGACGTCAACCTGAATGGAAGTTTCCATTTGACTTTTTTTCCAGAGGGTTTGGAGAGTTTGATCAAGAGTAAATCAAACTTTGGGGTCAAATTTGGTTTGATGCTGCTTGTGTCAATCAAATAACACTCTTAAAGCTTGAAAGACACCACAGTTGTAAATAGTTTACCATTTTAAATAAAGATGTTTTTAGGGGGGGGGTTTTCTCTCTCCCACACTCTCACTTTTGACTTTCACTGTTGAATTATTGTGCATAATACACCATTTTGATCATTCTTATGAGACTCCAACAATCTTACTATGATTCCTGTGTTTGTTTCTGTGCATATAGTTAAACAGATGAACTATGGCTGCTGGGGTGATTCCTGACAGACGGGCAGCAGCTCCCAACTGAAAATCAAAAAACAATGAGTTACTATTTGATATAATGGCTGATTTTTAAGAGATTGTTTACACCTGATTTTAAGATCGGACAGTCTGATCACAAGCGGTCAGCTCTTAATGCAGGTATCCAAAACATTTAGCATTCTGATCACTGAAACCACATACAAAGGTTTTAAACGAAAAGTGCATACATTAATGCACAAGCCTTCACAGAACCTATCCAGTCTGAAAATCACCATGCACTGACCCAGATCATGTGAAGCACTTCTGTTACCCAAGTTACCCAGGTATTCCACTACAACATCTGAACACTCATCATGTTTGTGCTTAGATTACATTTCTGGACGTTTATCTGAAAGAATGGTGCACAACTGTGTCTGCCTCAACATGCACTAACACAGTGATGCAGTTAAGCAGCAAATACACATTTTCTAGTTCAGTTTTGAGAAGCATTTGATACTGAAATGGTGCTCAGTCTCACCTGCCCACTTGTGATCAGATCAACCCAGACAAATCTTAAGAGCAGGTTGAAGCAAGCCTAAAATAAAGGCTTTCTGTGAATACCACACAGTAATTTCTTAAAATGACTACATATATAAACACTTAATACAAGTCATTTCAATTAGTTTGTTGTACAGTTGGACAATTCATTTGTTGGAAACATAAGTCTTTGATAACCTGTAGCTGCTAAAAATGTGCTGAATACAACAAAGCTCACTACAGATGCTGTATCCCACAATGCAATGCATTTTTTTTAACATCTGTTTTTGGCTCGATTTGTTATCGGACTGCAAATGTGAATACATTTTTTTTTTTTACACAAAACAAATCAAATATTGAATAAATGTGAACGTTTTAAACTAGATAAAGTTTTAAATAGTGAATAAACCAATGTCCCGAGTGTCTTGTGACAACGATGTAGCATACACTTCTGTTTGAAATGGTTTATAGTTGCATACCGTTTCAAATATTATTTTTTAAATAATAGGTTCAACAGGTTATACTACACTATAAGCGGTACACTAGTATTCTGCTTAGACTCCTGTCGAAGCCAGTGAATCTTTACAAAGATTTCTGGTTTCCTTGTTCAGTAGTTGGTTTCTAAATACAAATGCTGAAAATGTCAGTATCAAACCGCATTCATCCCAAGAATCTCCAACTATGTAATAATACAGTGAAATACAGAATTAACCAGCACGACATAGCTTGCATTAAAGATACAAAAAATGTAAGGTGAAGCGAGTCATTTCTCTGGCACTTCTTGTGGCACCAAATCAACAATAATGACTGGATTCTTACATTTTGTGCAGCTTGCCCATGTAAAACTAAACTAACCTAAACCACCAAAGTACTGGAGTGGTGGTCAGAAGTGTCCGGCCCGAGAGTGCATCTCAGTAAGTGTGCTGCTCTGCCATTTCTAGGGCTGTCAGATCACTTAAGCCCCTTTCACACAGTGAGTTGATCCCAGAAAATTGCCATAGAATTGCTAGAGTGCCTTCTGTGTAAATGCAAACATGTCCCGGGATTGATCCAAAATCAAAAAATCCCGGGACACATTATCATGAAAGCACGATTCGTGTCCATTAAATATTTGGGGTCTGTTCAAATCTTGTGCCACTGGTGTCACAGAAATTGCAAGCTTCACCTTTATCGTGTGGGTCCTTACTGTGCTCGGTCGTACGCTATCCAGAATCTCTCTGACTTCCTGAGAGAGGGACACGGGTAGAGTCAGATAGTCAATGTCCTCTGGCAAATATAGACTCTCCTCCGCTTGCATTCTCTCTATCTCTTTCCTCTGCTTCTCACAATGTGGACGGTAAATAGCTACAGGAACAGACCGAAGTAACCGTTGCACATCAATGAAGTTCTGCAGGTGCCATTTTAGTTCACACATACAGTTGTGATCAAAAGTTTACACACACCTTGCAGAATCTGTAAAATGTTAATTATTTTAACAAAATAAGGATTATACAAAATGCATGTTATTTTTCATTTAGTACTATTCTGAATAAGATATTTTACATAAAATGTGTTTACATAGTCCACAAAACAAAAAAGTTGAATTTATAAAAATCACCCCGTTCAAAAGTTTACATACACTTAATTCTTAATACTGTGTGTCGTTACCTGGATGATCCACGGCTGTTTTTCTTTTTTTTTGTGATAGCTGTTCTTGAGTCCCTTGTTTGTACTGAGCAGTTAAACTGGCCAATGTTCTTCAGAAAAATCCTTCAGGTCCGCCAAATCTTTGATTTTCCTGCATCTTTTGCATATTGAACCCTTTCCAGTTATGACTATATGATTTTGAGATCCATCTTTTCACACCGAGGACAACTGAGGGACCCATACGCAACTATTGCAAAACGTTTAAACATTCACTGATGCTCCAGAAGGAAACACGATGCATTAAGATCCGGGGGTGAACACTTTTGAACAGGATGAAGGTGTAAGGATGAATAAGTTTTTACTTATTTTGTTCCTTCAGAAGCTACAGAAAATAATAAGTATAATTTACCCTGATCTTCAATACAAAAAGTTTTCTTGATGTGTCATGTTTTCTTCTGGAGCATCTGTGAATGTTTGAACCTTTTGTAATAGTTGTGTATGAGTGCCTCAGTTGTCCTCAGTGTGAAAAGATAAAGTCACAGCTGGAAAGGGTTCAAATATGCAAAAGCTGCTGGAAAACCACAGAATTTGCGGGACCTAGAGGATTTTTTTATGTAAAATATATTAGTACAGTACAGTATGATCCCTCTTATTTTGATAAAATAATTAACATTTTGCAGATTCTGCAAGGGGCATGTAAACCTTTGAGCACGACTGTACCTGCCATTAGTTACAAAATTCTGGTTCTATGGAGTATGGTAACAAAACGCAACAATAATGTTTTGGAATGTTATATTACCTTCGACTTTCAGTCTCTCTGAAAATTCTAGATACAGGCCAGAGAGTTCTGGGAAGGCAGAGGCTAACATCTGGAAAGAAACATCTTTGTACTGCAGCACCTCCACTCCACTGAAACAGAAACTGGCACTTTCAGGTCTATAGTTATTTATTCTCATATTAGACACTGAGGAAGGTATCAATGATGAGATTAAACTGACAAACAATCAATTATTTGCATGTGGACAGTTTCAAGTATTACATACGCAAGTTTATTATAGTAAGTTAATAAAAGACTTAGGTCTTACTTGAGAATGCAACTCTTAGTCTCGCTGATGTTAACATCTCCCAGTTTGTCCTTCCAGCGAGAGGCAGAGAGATGTATGGACTTCAGGGCAGATAAAGCATCATTCAAACTCACTTGAACCCGAAGAGCTTCATTATAGCGCTGCTCAGACACGCAGCCCAATTCCTCAAAACCTATAAATAATAAACAGAGGCATATATATGGTAACAAACTGAAATACCAGCCATATATCATGACAGAGCAGTGCATTGGTTATATATTTGAGTTTGGCCTTACAATAGTAACAAACCAGTTTATTGGCTATCTATCTATTAGCAGACGTTTTTGAGTCATTAACCCCTCTTGTGTGTGGAACTATATGCCACAGATACAGGGTATGACATTGTGATGTATGAGGATGTGTCCTAGCCTCACTACTAATTAAAAAATGTCGAACTAACAACAGCGGCCTGGGCTTCTTATTAAAAGTTACTGAAGTAACAAGGAGTCAGCAAGATTGTGTGATTACTTTTAAACAGCAGTTCAACAAACAAGAAATCAGTTACTTTGCTCTGCCAGTGAAATAGTTCCAAACAAAGAAGACAACTGAACCAATGCTGGAACCACTGTGGTATTTAATTCCTGAACAAATCGGTTGAGTGAATGATTCAAATGATTCCCTCATAACATATCTTTATGATGATTTAACCAGAAGGAAGAGACACTGTAAAACCCCCACCACTAATGTTCAGACAGTCTGACTGGAACAAACACAGACAAGCACACTCCCGGAATGCTGCTCAATAAGATCTGAGAACTAAATATTCACTAAGGATTCATATTTTTTTTTTTTTTTTAATTACAGTAAAGACATTTATAATGTTACAAAAGAGTTCTATTTCAAATGCTGTTCTTTTGACATTTCTATTCATCAAAGAATCATGAACATTTTTTTAACAATTAGTTTAAAAAAAAAGAACAAAGGAAATTAATACTTTTACTCAGCAAGGAGTCATAATGGATCAAAAGTGACAGTGAAGTCATTTATAATGTTACAAAAGATTTGTTTTTCAAATAAATGCTGTTATTTTGAACATTCTATTCATCAGTAACCTAAAATACAATATTTTTAAACCAAAAAAGATATTCATACCTTTTTCCTTTTTGTTCAGCTTTTTACTGTAAAATATGTAAAGTCACAGCTTTGTGTAAAAATATTCCCTTGTACCTTTCAAATCTTACGGTACCTCTGAGAGTGAGTCGTAGGTCAGCATTGTCTGGTCTGAGGGCGGTTCTGAACTCAGCCCTGCTTGTGAACATACGGTATGGCTCTGTCACTCCACGACCAATCAGATCATCAATTAGAACTCCGATGTAGCTCTGAGTGCGTGAGAGGGACACCGGGGGCTTAGAGAGAGATGTCCGACCTGCATTGACCCCAGCCCACAAACCCTTAACAGAGAACAGAATAAGCAAACAATATACAGAAGGCAAGGCAATTTATTTATAAAGCAAAATTAAAAACAACAGTTAGTTGACCAATGTGCTGTACACTTTTTAAACATATCCACACACACACACAAAAAAAACTAGAAAATAACACTACCATTCAAATGTGTGGAAACATTTTATGTTAGATATAATATATATATATATATATATATATATATATATATATATATATATATATAAAAAGTATACTTAATAAATTTGCATTAATTTAGGATGCATTAAGTGATCAAAAATGTTTGTGAAGACATTTGTAATGTTGCAAAATACCATTTCAATTTTAAATAAATGCTCAAACATTCATGCAGTCCTTTTTTTCTTGGTTTAAGATACTCAACTTGATTTTCACATCATGCTTTCTTCCCATAGGTGTTATCAGTTTGTAGGACAACTGTTACAGACCTTGTGATCAAACTGTTCCCACAACAGCTCAATATTTAAAGCTAGCAACCATCTGCTATAGTATCGCAATATACAGTACACTATACAATCCCCGAGAAACAGCTCCATTCATTCTCTGATATAGGAGAGGAAGTTGTAAAACTGTACTTTTTTAAAAAGGCATCGGAAATATAGTTTTGTCAAAAATATAGATTTTTCGATGCATGCTGATTTTGAAATATCTGAAATGCTTCCAATACTCATTTTCCACATAATAGATACACAACACCAGCTGCACTTTCTTGCTCTCCCATCTCTCCGACAGCAAGTTGACAAACAAACCCGCCTCCCCTTACTCACTCATTTCATTTGCTCCGGATCAATATGGTTGGTGTTACAGGGCTTTTCTGGGAATTTCTGCGTGGGATTGCACATATTGCACATAATTTAACTCATTCCCACAGATTTTGTGCTCACACCCAAAGTATGCGCACATAAAGCCACCTCTCAGCCTGCTAAATTTAGGTTTTCTTGCCGCTTATGCCACTTAAACAGTCAAATACACAAAATAATGTAAAAATGCCATTATTGGCGAGTATTCACATAAACACAGTCAGTTATGTTTTAAATTAATGTAAACAGTTGAGAATGAAAATGCATGTGCAACAGTAAAATGGATTTGTGTGTCAGGTCTTAAAGTGACAGCAGCCTAATATACCTGCTGCCAAATTATGAGATAATATTAAAAATATCTATATGGTAGTATTCCCCTATGGTATCAATGTCAAAATTGTTAATGTCAATCCCTGGTGATTATTATTAGGACATATCTCCAAAACATTCAAGGTGGCTTTTATTAAACCACACCACTACTTGATCCTGGAGAATTAGTTAACAATAGACTGGTCAAAATTTCTAGAAAAAGTTGCAAATTCCCAACAACACTATGTTCCTTTTGAAGAGAAATGGTATCTGTGAAGTATTTCAGTCAGGTATCATATTTCAGACCATATCATAGTATTAACTTTACTGACTGTGACCACATTCTTTTGGATAGACTTGAAAATGATGTTGGCATTAGTGGAATGGCATTAGTATGAAGTGCTGCAAGGCTCAGTTCTAGGACCATTGCTTTTGACTTTAAATATGCTACCGTTGGGATATATTATTGTTGAAACATCATTGTGTCAGTTCTCATTGGCCAGATGATAATACTTACAAAATGCGGGTGGCAAATCTTAAACTTTGGAACAGTCTACCTAGTATTGTTCAAGAGGCAGACAGACTCTTATGTTTTCTCTCAGTTTAAATCTATTTTGAAGACCCATCTCTTTAGATGGGGGAATTACACCCAGAAACAACCAAAACACAGTCCTGTACTGTCAGTTAAGAACCCAACGACTAGATAAGCCTTAAACAGAGATCATACTGGCCAGCTACAGCAAAGCATTATGCTAGGACCAGCTAGGACCACAACATAGATTTTAACAACTAGGAAGATCATTGTGGAAACAGATTAAACAGAACTAAGCTGCAACTCAACCTTGATGTTTCAACTTACTAGACAGACTACAAGGCCACCAATGTTCTCACCTAATTCATGTCTCCACCTAAATCTGAGATGTATTAGTTCAGAAAAAGACTGAGTTGTAGTGGAGCCTAGAAATCACACAGTAGCTACGTTTACATGGGCACCTTTTGTTTCAATTGGAATAAATTAATTCCGATTGATGAATCCGAACGTAGTGTTTACATGAATATTAAATAAAGTGATCGGGATGCACGCTGTCACAAGCTTAAAATTAGAATTGATTTTTTGACATACGCACACTGCACGAATATAGTTTCCCACTGTTTGAGCATACTAACCATTCTTCTATATTGCTCTATTGTTTGTTTTAAAGAGCATAGTTAATATTTATCTATTTCGGGTCTGACGAGCACATGAACCATTACATGCCGTGCTGCTTATATTTATCAAGCAGTAAAGACGCCCCTTCCCGTGCCCAAAACAAGGCAAAACAAACAGCAGCCACATTTTACAGCTGTTAATAGTTGTTTACATTCATTATTATTGTAAAGTTATGTGCTTTATGTTGTAATGTTGTCTCTCTGGTGAATGAGACGAGGTAATTTGAAAGCGTTGCATTACACCCTTCACCAATGCCATCTCGAGAGCAGTGGGTGATTTTCCCTTTGTCTTTTGTTGTTTGATTAACATTAAAGACACAAAATGACAGCAGCCTGATGTACCTGTTGTACTGTAGCCTAAGACCTAATGGACGGATCCAATATATTAAGACACATCCTAATTTTAGTTTATGTTCACTTAAGACATAACCGACTATTATGAGGATACTTGCCAAGATGGACATTTTGACATTATTTTTGACATTAATTAATTATTAGCTCTAACCCCCAGCAGTTCTTTTACAAGCTGCAGTTTGGGGAACCCTGACATAATATGTTTAATGCATTTTATGATGTTAATAAATAATGACATATACTTTCTCTTTGTTTTTTTATAGAAGCAATCTTAAATTAATCAAACATTTAGATTAGAAAAAGTAGAGTACAAAATGTGTAATCACATATAATATACCTAACTACAATTTTCGTCATGTAACCAATGTAATCAGTAACAGACTACAATTTAACAGTAATCTACCCATCACCGATTACAACACACTGTAAGTGTATAAGCACCATTTGGTGTTTGGACCGTTTGGACCTGAAAATTGTAGTGCATGACATCAGACTTAACAAACGGACAGCGTCTTTCTTTTCTCATGCCTGGTACACGCAAGACTAATGAGACATGGAATGTTGACGGTGTCAAGCTGAGGTAGTCACTCCACGAATAATGTTGTTTTTTCTTATCTGTCAGTTCTTTTGTCATAAATTATTAAAAAAAAGTTATACTATACATTTAATTACAATCTTTCTACGAAGCAGTTTAAAGGCAGCTAACTTTTTACAAGTTTGTTTCATTTATCTGCAAGAGCTGCTTATGTCAGAGAGATAATTTCTGGAAATCATTAAAAAAGGAAATAGAATGTTAACATTGATTGATTTAATTACAATGGCAATTCCATCAATGCTGAATTTCTTTCAAAAACATAAAAATGTCTTCTTTTAGACAGCTTTTATGTGGCAGTTTAGAAGCACAAGAAGAAATACTTAAAGGTGAAGTCACTTAGTAACTAGCAACAGCAACAACAAAAAAATTTACAAATGGGCTTCTCAAAACACTTCCCACCTGTCATTGGTCAGTCAAACTGATGGTCTGCCTTTAACTACCTCACTGTTTGAGCTAGAAGTTGTTCAACGTTAAAAGCTGTTGTTCTGAAAATGTCAGTGTTTAAACTCTTCAGTAAGTCAACTTATCAGTGGATTACTTGATTCTACACATAGACCTCGGTACTACGACAGAGAGATTCATGTCATCAATGAACACACTGGAGAATAACGCAAATCACACAATTCATCAACGAGAACTGACAAAGAACAACAAATAAGTAACTATAGAAACAATCGAGGATTGAATCAGTAACCGATGAAATTAAAATAAACAGAGCAGGGAAAAAGGAAACAGAACAGAATGTTAAAATAAGGGTTCACATAACAGAACATAAACCTGACAAATAGCTTGTTGGGCTATTGTTATATGTCTAACAGTTAGTTCTGATCTTCGAATCTGACTGAACAAGAGGTTTTCTAAGACTGCTGATATTTTACCAGTAATTGTCTCTAAGCGTTCTAGACAAGCTGTCCCGTCAGTCAATGCAGGTTACATTATTACGCCACTAGGTGGCAAGGGACTGTATTTTAGTGAGTCATTAAACGGTTCATTCAACTAATACGATCATAAACACTGATTCAACAAGGTTTCATTTTGAGCGCCACTTTAGATGGCTCAATCGACCAGCAATGTGTCGCCTGGGTAACGCTGAAGCTGATGCTTTACTTCATCGAGATTCAATGCATTTACCAGCCCTGACTCCATTCATGGGAAATGGATATAAGACTTGACCCTAAGTAGGACAGACGCAGGTAATCGCACGCGCTCAGTCCATCTCTGTCTCTCTCACTCGCTATCTGTTTAGGCTTGTTTAGTGCAAATCTGTATAAATCACAATGGAACACAGAGTCTTTAGTAAAAAAGAGCCATTTGGCAGGAAAAAAATACATTCTTCACTCTTGTTATCATTAACTTATTTAACATTAAATATGAATGCATGAAATGTAAAACATGAAGGGTATAGTCTTATGATTTTTTTTTTAAATGTGAACATCGAGGATTCGCGATTGCGGCAGTTGCTTGCATTCCTCTGTAGTTGCCTTGTCAGTATTACAATATTGCGGTTATCACAATATCCCTACCTGTGCAGCTGCCTCCTCATAGCCTGTGGTTCCATTTATCTGCCCAGCCAGGAAGAGACCCTGAGTGCTCTTTACCTGCAGCCACGGGAAGAGTTGTGTTGGACAGACAAAGTCATACTGCACTCCATAACCTGGAGCAAAACATTAACACAACTTATGAGTTTTCTGTATAGTCCATTGCAGATCAACACTGAGCATTACCCATTTAATATTTACCCGCCCCTAACTGCCCCATTGTTTACTGTCTTAGTGGGCAGTTCTTTGACAGAATAATCTGCAAAGTGGCCCAGTGGAGATATTCAAAAGTCTGGCAACGTGACAGTCCAACGTAACATGATCCAAGGTCTGCGTCTCTAAAATGTTCCAAATTAATAACCTGAATTAATTAACGAATGAATAGTCAATAATAAATTACACACCTACAATAAGCATATCCAACCTTACCCAGATACATCCAGTACACTCATGTTAAGTGGTATGTACAATGTAGCAAATCTCAACTGCTTGATTGTTATATCATCAAAAAATGTAAACTACACGGTATTATCTCCCAGCAATATTAAAAGTTGGATAGATAGTAATTACTACTTTACCTGCATACATACAGTATGCTCACGAAAAGCAATACTCTATATATATACACACTACATAGCAAATCCTGGCTGTTTGATTGTTTATATCGTCTCAAAATGTAAACCATATTATCGCACAGCTCTATATATAATGTTGGATATATTATATCCGCATAAAGACAATGCACTCATGTAAAACTATATATACTGTCATGGCATGCAATCATTTGTCATTTCTTAGCACCATCTTGTGGCAGTTTGGTGTAACAACAAAGACTGAAGATGACTACGAGCTGTTTTCTTAGTGGTTGGTATAGATCATGTGACTCTTGGGTTAGAGGTTAACCAGGAAATGCCTGCAGTGTTTCAGTGGGCATTCACTAAATTCCAGGGGTTTCATTACCGCAACGTAAAATGGGCGTTTTTTCGAGTTGTGGGGAAGACGCTGTTCTGGAAAAAAAAATTTTCTGAAACAATGCACGTATTGTGAAAAGTATTGTACAAATAAATTTGATTTGGCTTGATTATAAATGTACCTGGAGTGCAAATCTTTGCACGTTGCAGCCCAGGAATCTCTCTGATGAGGCAGAGCTGCTTCTTAGGGGGCATCGTCATAGACAAACCCTGAGGGTACATGAGGTCAGAGGTCAGACCCTCCGGTTCCAACCATACCTGGTGCTGGCGCCCTGGAAACCGAAGCACCTTCGACTCAATGGAGGGGCAGTACCTGTGAGAAATGGTGTCAGATTCATCATTTGATGCAAGCATTTACTCTTAATAATGCCCCATTCTCATCTTGTTAAAATTAGTATAATACAAATACTTACTCAGTATATTAAAGGAGAACTCCGGTCAATTTTAACATTGAGCTCATTTTTTTAGTAAATTTGGAGTGCTGTCAGTACAGAGAACAACGACAAAAATCGGTGTTGCCTACACCGTGTTATCCTCTTTTTAAAATTTGCACCCTGTTGACTTCAATGGGGCAAGTTTTAAATCTGCTTTTAGCCTCTTAACATCCTTGATGTGTCATTACAAGTGCACAGCCATGTGAGTGATTCCTTCGTTCAGAGTGAACACGGTGAATCTGACTGCAGTAGATGTGAAAGATATGAATAAAAGTGATGTTAATTCAGCCAGCGCACATACCTGTATTTACATCCTGTTTTCGGTCGAAGTCCACAGTAGTCGATTGTCGAGTTCACGCACGTGATCATAGGTAACTAAACCCATGCGCGTGAACTCGACAGTCGACTACTGTAAAGGCTAAAAGCAGGTTTAAAACTTGCCCCATTGAAGTCAACAGGGTGCAAATTTTAAAAAGAGGATAACACGGTGTAGGCAACACCGATTTTTGTCGTTGTTCTCTGTACTGACAGCACTCCAAATTTACAAAAAAATTTGCTCAATGTTAAAATTGACCGGAGTTCTCCTTTAATTCACCATAAATGCTCTTCTAATGACAAAACAGAGCTAAGAAAGTGCACCAGGCAACACTGGCTGAGCTAAAATGGTATATAAACTAATATGTGTGTGATACTGTACCTAGCTACCTTTGAATGCTGAGGCCACTGCCATTTTGCTTTTTATGTTACAATAATAGGAGAGTGGTAGAGGTATAAGCTTTCATACGATTTGAAGTTTCCTTGAATTCATGAGGACGTGAACAGCTTTACTAGTCAGAAATTCATAATTATGGTAATTCAGAAAAAGACGTAAACCCCCACCTTAAGCCAGTGGAAAGTGTTTGTGTGGGTGTTCAAACATTACCTGGGTCCTTTAGTGTCTTGCTGTATGTGTGAGTTATGGTGGCTGCTCTCTTTCACCACTCTTTCTACCCCAGGAGTGGTGTAGGTCAGATAACATGGAAGCTGCTCTTCGGGCTACACAGAAAATTAGCAACATGGCGGTTTACTAATCCAAACTATGATGGCAGAGATCAGTACCATATTTTTCAAGGCACATCATATGACAGCTTTGTGTGAGGAACCAAGGGGTTGCAAGGTTGAAAATTGCCAGGCATTCAGAAGTAGCCATGACAAAATAAACATTTTCTAACAACATAAATGTTTAATTGTTTTTCTAGTTTTCACAACAAGTAGAAGAGTTTTGTTCTTGTGGTGCCATTAGCCAATCAGTGTTTCCTAAATGCAATTTCCCTGCAGCTCAAGGGCCTAAAACTAACTTTTTGCCACACCTGCCAATGGCCGGTGACTTGACAAAATATATCGGCCATGAATATTTTACAAAAACAGCCAGTTACGATACCAAAATTTTAATGACCAGTGAAAAATTCACAATTCTCTATTCCAATTTCAATACCACAGCTAAAACTACTTCCCTAACTAATATAAATTAAAAACATTATTAAAAAGACAAGTAACAATAGTTTTCAGGTAGAGACATTGAATAAAGTAATCAAATGTAAAATAACACTGTATAGTCTCTCACTGTATAAATTAAACAGATTAATCTGCATTCAACTTTTTTGGGTTAACAATTATCCAAAATAAATTTGAGCAAGTAAATAACCAGCCAGTGTTATCTGCTATCTGCTTGCCTTAGCTCAATTCAAAACAGTAAGCTTGTAATAATGTTTTTAATTCTAGTGATACTGGTGGATTTCCGTGGGAAATTCGAGCATGTCTTTGCGTCATTACGTCTAATCTGTACACATAAAGAAGGTGTCTCGGCTAGAAGGCTATATTGCATGTGAGGATGTTGGAGGTGGAGATTTAAAGCCTTTTCTCACAGCACTTATATAATTAAATTAATCAATTTGATGGCGGATCCAGAAAGGTTCAAACGACAATCACCAGTGACAACTGGAGATTCACCCATTGTAAAATGCAAAAGACATCGTTCGGACTTCAGAGTGGCTACAGAAAAAAAGAGACTGCAACCGGGCCCATGCGAAAACAAGGATAAATATCGGAAGGGCATTAAATGTAGTCACGCAATGCTGTATGGAGGGCATTTTCTGCCAAATTTAAATAAATAAATTAAATGATTAAAATGAAAATTAAAACCAGATTAACGATTTCATTACAGAAAACAGTACGCACAATATGTGACAAAATTGAGAATGAAATTAAATGATTTCATTTTCACAGCATTATCCCTGTCAAATTGAAAAATAAAATGCAATTGGTGATTTCACATTTCATTTTCACTACAGTCTCGAGGCAAGACTGCCAATATTAAAATGAAAAGCCAAACATGAAAAAGAAACTACAAATACAGTTTTTACAATGCTCTTTAGTAATGCTCACGCAATAATAGTGACACAATTCAAATACAAATGTAAATTTTCGTTTTCATTTTCGTTTTCATTTTCAAAGACAACCTGCATGCAAATTCTATGTTAATGAGTGGGTGTGGCTTATTCTAGTAACGGCGCTAGAGGCACGCCTTCTGTAAAGCGAAGTCGTCGACGTCCCGTGTGCATGAGTTGAATGTGTGAAACGAAATTATTTAAATAATATAGTAATCGAGACGACGAGATATGGCGAAATCTGTTAGTGAGCTTTTGCGGGAAGCTGCCGCAGCATTAGAACATGGAAACAACCAGCCTGACCATGTTAGTTATGATGTTAGACTCAGACTAACGTTAGACCATAATCGACGATGAGGTTCATTCATGTATTAGGCTGTTTTGGAAATTCAACTATTTGGGTGTACAAAGGTCTTAGTAACACAATTTCTACAACAATTATAGCCAGACATTAATACCCACTAGCTTTAACCGAGAACCTCGGACAATGTTTCATATTCGCGTCGTGCCTAACAACGCCCTTCAGCCGTGACTTATTCAGATACAGCACTAGCCTGTATCTGTCCGCTGTTTAACTGTTAGGCTACGTGTCTTTTGGTTATTTTAAGTTTGTGTACAAAAATAATCACAATGCTGATTTTCATTTCCAGTAACAACTTCTGGATGAGACCGAGAAAGCGAGTGTACCTGCATTTACAGTAGGCTAGATATTTCCTTCAGGTCAGTCCTATATTCATAATAAAAAATCTGTTTGAATACCCGGTGTGATATCTTGTACTTTTAACAGTTAATAGGGGTTGTCCGTGCCTATAGTCATGTCAGTTGCGTCTTTCTTCTCCGTGATCACAAGTTTGAGTCATTTCAAAAGTCTTCTCTACTGACTGACTGACTCACTCATTAAGACAGTCTTTGTCTCCATCTAATGGAGAAATAATGTAACTTCTTCTGTTGCAAATGGTCAGGGACTTTTTTTTTTCTCCAGCGGAAGGAATTGGCTTTTAGTGATTCATTTTACTTCATGAAAGTTGCATACATATGTTTCGGGATTAATATTTGTATTGCGTGGTAACCGTTTTATAAAAGCAATAAGGTAGGCTACTGCATTTGTAGTTTCTTTTTCACGTTTGGCTTTTCATTTTAATATTGGCAGTCTTGCCTCGAGACTGTAGTGAAAATGAAATGTGAAATCACCAATTGCATTTTATTTTTCAATTTGACAGGGATAATGCTGTGAAAATGAAATCATTTAATTTCATTCTCAATTTTGTCACATATCTTGCGTACTGTTTTCTGTAATGAAATCGTTAATCTGGTTTTAATTTTCATTTTAATCATTTAATTTATTTATTTAAATTTGGCAGGAAATGCCCTCCATACTGCTGATGTTGTTAACAACAATTTGAGAACAAAGTATAATTTGCACGGTTTGATGTGATATGATAAGCAATCGTTTAGATTTAATCAGCACAATTTACTGCAATGCTTTTTTTCCCCTAGTTGGTCAGAACAAAAGTGGATGTTACTTGTTCAGATGACATTTTCCGGTGAAAATTCTTATGTTGGTCATACTTCCAAAAAGTAGAATCTGTGATTCTAAATGACAGTATCCACACCGGCGCGGCGACTGACAGCCGCACATTCTCCTCAAAACATTGGATTCACCCGCGCTGTGCCGTGCCGAGGCACAACCCACGTAAAGTTGATCATTCCGCGAATAACTGCAATTGCAGATTTCAAACAGAGATGGCGACAAAGACGAAAAAGATTTAACATAAAAAAACAAATTGAGACGGCAATTTTTAAATTATTTATTTTTTACATAATTTTGTGTGAATATGTCTGTCCAAGTGCAAGAAGACTTGAAACAGAGCTAATATCAGTATTTACGCGCTGTCTGAGACTCTGCTTTCTGGGCGCACACTTCGAATGAGTGCGCACAATAAACTTACCACACAGCGTGCGAGTAACGAATTGAGTTCCTTTTCGTGTCTTCTTGCACTTGAATATTTAATTTGGCACGACAGTGCAGCGCTGGGCCGTCAACTGTCCCGAGCGTAGTTTACGTTCATGTTCTCACAACGTTGCTTTGTTAGAGTTCATAAAGATGTTACCACCCAAATGGTGATTGACACCACTTAATATACTCATCAATGCGTTTTTTACAAGCATTTGGCACTTGGTGAGTGTTAATTTTAAGCCCTGAGTGAGTAAGCAAAGTAACCCAAGTGAGCACAGACAGAAGCAGGCAGGTCAAGTACTTCTGAAGGGTCCACTGAGATAACTGAGAATGCTAATAGCTTTCAGTAGGCATCACAGACCTCCTTGTGAGGAACAGACCAAATTTGTGTTTTTTGTTTTGTTTTTTGTTCTTGGTTATTCTTGTTAAATTGTGTGCATTACGTTTTAGTCATGATTTAAATGGGCAGAATGCAAGCTTACCAGTGAATAAAAACTAATATTTGGATCTGCTGCTCACACAAAGCTGTTGGTATATAGCATACTACTTTTATGTAGTGTTGTTTTTCAGATGTGGTCACTATGTTGTATGGAAAAATGCTGAAAGAAAATATGAAAATTCTTTCATAAAAGAGGAAAAAATTACCGGTATGCATTTCAAAGAAGTTAGTCAGTCATTCAGATTTGGAATGACAGATTTGGTGAGTAAATGGGGTGTATTCCCTTAATTCTTTAAATGATTAGCTAAAGCCGCGTTTCCACCAAAATTACCAGGGGGAATTTTTTTTTCCCCCAGACCTGTTGCTGTCTGTGTTTCCACCATGGTCTAAAGTACTGTGATGATTAGGCAAATAGCCTGAACCACGTCATCGGTCCATCGGCCATATTTTTAAAACTCCATTGTTGATTAGAATAGCAAACATTGTTACTGCACGCACTGCAACAGATAAAAAAAAAATGGTGGTTGAAATAAAATGCTGCAAGTTCAACCAATCAAAATGCGGCATGAACTCAACCAATCAGCATTTTCAGCGCCCAAGTCCCACCCCTGAAAGTTCCTGAACTTTGAAAAAGTACTACCTCGCAAGCAGGGACTTTCGGAGGGGGACATTTTTTACCCGGTACTTCATTTAGACCCTGGTTCCTGCGGTAGAAACACACAGAGTACCACCCAAAAGTCCCTAGTCCCTGGGGAAAGTTCCTGCGGTGGAAACACGGCTTAAAGGAGTAGTTCACTTTAAAATGAAAATTACCCCATGATTTACTCACCCTCAAGCCATCCTAGGTGTATATGACTTTCTTCTTTCAGACGAATACAATCGGAGTTATATTAATAAATGTCCTGGCTCTTCCAAGTATTATAATGGCAGTGGATTGCAACCAACAGATTGAAGCTCAAAGTGCATCCATCCATCATAAACGAACTCCACGCGGCTCCGGGGGGTTAATAAAGGCCTTCTGAAGCAAATCGATGAGTTTGTGTAAGAAAAATATTCAAATATAACACGTTACAGAGGAAATTCTAGCTTCCGGCCAAACGAACATACGCAGTCCTACTACTTACTATACTACTTGCCCCTAATGCGCAACTTATGACGTCGGAAGTGGCATCATGGCGTAGCGTAAATATCAGCAGTACGTCGCATTACTCGCATAAGTTGCGCTGTACACTTATGTCAAATCCATATGTTCGTTTGGCCGGAATCTAGTTATTTTACTTTATATATTTTTAAATATGAATATTTTTCTTACACAAACTCATCATTTTGCTTCAGAAGGCCCTTATTAACCCTCCGGAGCCACGTGGAGTTTGTTTATGATGGATGGAAGGCTTCAATCTGTTGGTTGCAATCCACTCCCCTTGGAAGAGCCAGGACATTTATTAATACAACTATGAATGTATTCGTCTGAAAGAAGAAAGTCATATACACCTAGGATGGCTTGAGGTTGAGTAAATCATGGGGTAATTTTCATTTTAAAGTGAACTACTCCTTTAAGGATAGAATATGACTGGTAATACCTTGCAGTGTGTGTGTGTATTCATGAAGCTGAATGGAGTGGGACTTGGGTCAGGCAAACGAATAAGGGTGAGGGAGAAGTCGATTGTATCCTTGATGATACGGGGAGGAGTACCAGTCCTCAGCCGGCCAACCTTCAACCCCAAAACTTCTTTCAAGGTATGAGAGAGACCCGCACAGGAAGGCGGATCAGCCATTCGCCCCCCTGGAGAAGTGTTTTGGCCGATGAAGAGAGCACCAGACAGGAAGGTGCCAGTGGTCAGAACCACAGAGCGGGAATGGATTTCACCACCTCCATGAGCTGCCACAGACAACATTTGGTCAAAACATGAATCCGTCACTCTGTTATTAGGAAGAGTGGAGTGTGTTGAGTATATGATGTTTCTCACCCAAGCGTATTCCGTAAACTTTATGTCTTCCTGGTTTCTCTGGATCAGCCGTAGTGAATAGAAGGTCCTGCACAGAGCCCTCTAGGATGGTCACTCTCGGTGTAGATAAAAGCTCTGACTGAAAACAGAAGATCAAGATGGTGTTACTATGAAACCCATAGAAATCTATACCTAGATTTTCTTTGGTTGCTGTTCCTATAAACCACTATCATGGCTGTACCCACCATTGAGGTCTTCCGGTCCTTAGTATTTTTAACCAAGATAACCAAGTTTCTCATGAGCTGCCTCAACAGTCTACTAGTGCTTACCAATGTCAAAAGGTTTAAGGTAACCAAAGAAGGCAGGCTTTACTGTTCACAAAGGCTGCTGATTGCGAGATAAGATGCAAGTAGCTAATTTGATATTTTATTGTTTTTTAAGAAAATAAATGTTAAATGACTGACAGAAACAATCAGGAATAGAAACTAATAAAATTGTGTCTCATTTCTCAATTTTGAATTGAAATATACTATAATGTATTTACATGATTCATGTAAAGCTGCTTTGAAACCATCTACAGTGAGGAAAATAAGTATTTGAACACCCTGCTATTTTGCAAGTTCACCCACTTAGAAATCATGGAGGGGTCTGAAATTGTCATCGTAGGTGCATGTCCACTGTGAGAGACATAATCTAAAAAAAAAATCACAATGTATGATTTTTTAACTATTTATTTGTATGATACAGCTGCAAATAAGTATTTGAACACCTGAGAAAATCAATGTTAATATTTGGTACAGTAGCCTTTGTTTGCAATTACAGAGGTCAAACGTTTCCTGTAGTTTTTCACCAGGTTTGCACACACTGCAGGAGGGATTTTGGCCCACTCCTCCACACAGATCTTCTCTAGATCAGTCAGGTTTCTGGGCTGTCGCTGAGAAACACGGAGTTTGAGCTCCCTCCAAAGATTCTCTATTGGGTTTAGGTCTGGAGACTGGCTAGGCCATGCCAGAACCTTGATATGCTTCTTACAGAGCCACTCCTTGGTTATCTTGGCTGTGTGCTTCAGGTCATTGTCATGTTGGAAGACCCAGCCTCGACCCATCTTCAATGCTCTAACTGAGGGAAGGAGGTTGTTCCCCAAAATCTTGCAATACATGGCCCCGGTCATCCTCTCCTTAATACAGTGCAGTCGCCCTGTCCCATGTGCAGAAAAACACCCCCAAAGCATGATGCTACCACCCCCATGCTTCACAGTAGGGATGGTGTTCTTGGGATGGTACTCATCATTCTTCTTCCTCCAAACAAGTTTAGTGGAATTATGACCAAAAAGTTCTATTTTGGTCTCATCTGACCACATGACTTTCTCCCATGACTCCTCTGGATCATCCAAATGGTCATTGGCAAACTTAAGACGGGCCTTGACATGTGCTGGTTTAAGCAGGGGAACCTTCCGTGCCATGCATGATTTCAAACCATGACGTCTTAGTGTATTACCAACAGTAACCTTGGAAACGGTGGTCCCAGCTCTTTTCAGGTCATTGACCAGCTCCTCCCGTGTAATTCTGGGCTGATTTCTCACCTTTCTTAGGATCATTGAGACCCCACGAGGTGAGATCTTGCATGGAGCCCCAGTCCGAGGGAGATTGACAGTCATGTTTAGTTTCTTCCATTTTCTAATGATTGCTCCAACAGTGGACCTTTTTTCACCAAGCTGCTTGGCAATTTCCCCGTAGCCCTTTCCAGCCTTGTGGAGGTGTACAATTTTGTCTCTAGTGTCTTTGGACAGCTCTTTGGTCTTGGCCATGTTAGTAGTTGGATTCTTACTGATTGTATGGGGTGGACAGGTGTCTTTATGCAGCTAACGACCTCAAACAGGTGCATCTAATTTAGGATAATAAATGGAGTGGAGGTGGACATTTTAAAGGCAGACTAACAGGTCTTTGAGGGTCAGAATTTCTAGCTGATAGACAGGTGTTCAAATACTTATTTGCAGCTGTATCATACAAATAAATAGTTAAAAAATCATATATTGTGATTTCTGGATTTTTTTTTTTTTTAGATTATGTCTCTCACAGTGGACATGCACCTACGATAACAATTTCAGACCCCTCCATGATTTCCAAGTGGGAGAACTTGCAAAATAGCAGGGTGTTCAAATACTTATTTTCCTCACTGTATATTGTTAAAAGCGCTATATAAATGAAGGTGACTTGACTTGTTTTGATTTACGAACGAATCATTTTTACAACGGGGCCACGGGTTTAGTGAAACGAGGGAATTTGTTATTATATTGTATGCATGCACAATTGAATTGAAACGAGGGAACGGTTTAGTAAAACGTACTGGCGTATTAGTAAGTCAAGGGAACTAATTGTTAATTCATGGCCACTATGTACTTTTTTCCCCCCATATGTCATGTGCAGGGCTCCATAGTTTTCAACATATTAGGCATAATAATATTAATGAATGTGCCTATATTGAGAATTAATTTAATAAACCTAGCTTTCCTGGTAGCCTTCAGTAAATTCACTTGTCTAAGAAAATAATTCTTAAAACGTATACAAATAAATATCAGTTGACTCGATGTTTGCTTTCTTCAGTCAAGTCAAGTCACCTTCATTTATATATCACTTTTTACAATACAGATTGTTTCAAAACAACTTTACAGTGATAATAGGAAATTGATGGAACAGAGATTGTTTTGGCTGTACAGCAGCTCTAGAAGAAAGTCATTGTCCAGTTTAAGTACATTTTTGATTGATTTATTTCCGTTGTAGAAATCATTAGTTATTAACCGCTTACACAACACCATTTTCAACTGAAAACAGCTCAACTCAAATTCATTTACACGACAATGGCGTTTTGGTGGCCTGAGAATGCAAACTTTGAAATAGGGATCAAAGTGAAAGTTTTTGAAATCAATACCGTTATCATCTCCATGTAAACTTCAAAAACGCGAATCTGTGAAAACGGTGACGGCATGCACATGCATATTACATCTATGAAATTTATAGTTTTATGAGAATAAAGACTTCAATTAAATCTGTTTATCATATAAAGCAATCATTTCTCTTCAGAAGACATGGATTAAACTGATTGATTACTTTTACAATGTCTTCATAAACGTTTTGAAGTTTGAAAGTTTGGTTGCATGGAGTTTCAATAGATGGACAAAACTCAACTAATTAGTATTTTCTTTAGTAATGCTGACAGAATGGAACCTGTATAAAGTCTTTATAGCGTTGGCGGTCCAGCTGGGTTCTGGGGCCCCACACTGCAGGCCCCTTACTGCGGTTAAGAATAGAGAAATGAACCCCGGCCCAGTCTCCAGCCCGTCCCATGACACCATCCAGAGCGTCAATCTCCTTCACCAGATGACCTTTCCCGACACCTCCCAGCGATGGGTTACACGAGAGCGCCCCTACAAGACAAATGGAGAACTGTGTTTAGAGGTTGTTCTGAATAATATCTAAATAAGGTGCTATAGTAAACCTTTCAACTCACCGATAGTTTGGATTTTCTGTGTGATGAGAAGCGTCTTTGCTCCAACTCTGCTGGCGGCCGCCACTGCTTCGGTTCCAGCATGACCGCCACCCACCACAATGACATCATAATGTTGAGTGTGAATATCAGAAGCCTGAATGGAGCAGGTGGAGAGAGTCTTTGGAAAGCGCAATCTTCTTACCAACATGTGCGTTGATTGTCAAGGTGGTACACTGCCTCGGATGGTAAGGATTTTCGATCTGTGATCAAAAAGGGAGGTATTAAAAGCTGCTTTAGTAATGAATATGCTTTTACATCTGTCTACAAAAGCAGCATAGAACACTCTCCAGCTGAAATACTAAATGATTGGTTATTTTAAACAGCAAATCTAATCTCTATCATAAATGTTGCATCTGAAAACCCAGCTGCATTATCCTGCAAAAAAATTTTTTATGGAAATTGCACCATAGCAATTTGTACAAATTAAACATGTTTTAATGTTTTTAAATTAAAGATGTTTTAACAAACATTTTACTACAAATACAACCAAAATACCATGGTTAATATAGTTCAACCATGAATAACCACAAATTAACCACGATTTAAAAACCATGGTATTTCTGGTAAAACTGTGGTTATGCAAATGGTAAACAATCCTCCAAAAAAGCATGATTATAATAAAACTAAGGTTCGTTTTCATAGGGGATGTAACCAGCGTGAAGTTGGCCCCCCACCCAACGCAAAACATCAGCAAAATAGTCCCAATCATTTGTGCTGGTTTGTGCCGGTAAACGTTTCGTTGGTGCTGCTTCCATTTTTTTTTTTAATATATATTAGACTTTGAATTTTAGGCAATGATGTCACCAGCCCCCCCCACATGATCCAAATTCACCCAAAGTAGTCTCAATCGTTTGTGCTGTAAATTTTTTTGTTTGTGCTGCTTCAGTTTTAAAATATTAGACAATACATTGAACTGAATGACATTGAACGGCGAGTTATCATAATTACTTAAATACATAATTATAAAATTAATATTAATATGTGTGATCGACATTCTGATATAGGCCTATGTAGAAATTACAGTTGTGTCAACCAATTAATGAATGTAATGCTCTCATCTGTCGCATAAGACGTTTGTGTGGAAAAAAAACTGGCAAAATAACAACTGGCAAGTGCAAAATATTTTTGTGTCCTCTTTTATTTTATTATTTTCAATTCATCCTTAAAATGCTATTAATTTCACATAAATTCAGTATATAAATACATTTGTGTTGGATTTGCCGTACCGGTGTTGGTTTTTGAACAGTTTCAGGACCCCAGTTCTAGGACCCCAGTTTCAGGACCCTAGTTTTTTGTGACACCTACCGAACTGGATCACCAAACATACTAATTTAAGATGGACGACATGGACACCAATCAGACTGTGAGTACCGATATTCAATTAAGTTTTATTTTATAACGTTTAAACGAAGCAAAGTTTATATAGCCAAAGTGAGAGCTGCTAACTATGAATTAATAATTAATTCCCACAAATTTAGAATTTGTGTGCTAGTTTTATTAATTACTACGATGTTCTTAATTCGTGGCCATGATTTAATGAATCCTTGTTGAGTTTTAATGACTATAATCTAGCCAGCACATTAATTAAACTTAAAAAGATGACAAAAGCATGTTGATGTGTGTAAGATTTACCTGTAGCTTACTGTATTAGTGTGAAACTTGCTTAATACTCATTGTTTTACCATATTAGTTAAGTATAAAATGTATACTTAAGTATGAAGTGCAGTTCATCTGTGGTGTTCTTCTTCCAGAGGTATGCCGAACCATGTAATGTGTTTGTGTGTCCTGCTCCTGCACTTACAAAATGTACTGTATTTACTGCATGCTAGCGCTACTCGTGTATGGACCCATGTATAATGTCTTGCTGTTCAGTAGTGGTATAATAGTATATTTATATTAACGTTTTTCATAGGCCATCATATATGCCCTGGCTGTCCACGGAATGTCTCCTTGCAGGAGGCTGAGCAGGTCTTCCTTTATTACAGGTCAGAGTAAATTATTAATTATTTTTGCACAATGCCCAGTGCACCCTTTTGTTACTGATATTTATGTTAACACAACAGTGATTGTTCTCTGATAACTATTTCAGAGAAGTGGAAGAATTTAATTGAAAAATTGACAAACAATTGAGGAAAGAAGGGAGACCATTCAACTGGTGGGTATTGCTCTTATATACTTACAAATAATTAATTATGACATTTGGAATTAGACATCAGTAACGTGAATATTCTGTTTGGCTTTCTCTCTACAACTCCAACAGAGCATAAGTGTTAAATCAGAGATATACATTTCAGTTGAACATTTTAAACAAATGTTTCTTATTTAATTCTCTTTCTCTCTCTCTCAGAGTTGAAGCCTACAGTCATTCTGTCTGTGCAGCAACGGATGAAAAAGGAGGTCTTTTTGGTGCTGTTGTTATTGCAAAAATGACACACATATATATATATATATATATACACACATTCTTGAATCATTATTGAGTCTTGTCTTGCCTCTCTACAACCTTTAAAATATCTGGCTGTAATTTAGTGACTGCATATGCTGATTCCATCTTTATTTTACCTGATAATGAGCTAATTAGTTAAACTTAAGGAGGTTAATCAATATACAGTATAATTCAAGAAATTGATATACATTTTTCAATTATATTTTGTGTTATTCATTTGTTTAAATTTAAAATTGTGACTCATGTTGTGTACACACTTTGTAATTAACCTCTGATGCATTTTGAATCAAAAATCACATTTATAAAAAAAAAATACTCCTGAGATTAAATATCTTGATACAAAGTAACTAAACCACCTGGGTCTTAGAACTGCGGTCCTGAAACTGCAGCCTCCGGTTGTGCAAGAACAAACTACTGGGCTCCCCCTGCCACGCAAAGGTGACCTCAGAATGACCTATAAATATTATTTTAATATCTAAAAAAACGAAGCAGCACAAACGATTGAGACTTTTTTTCCCCGACGTTTTGCGTTGGGTGGAGGGCCAACTTCACGCAAGTGAGGATGTTTTCCGGAAATACGCGCTGCAAGGTATAATAATAAAGTAACCTACAATGGTATGTCCATTCGCCACCACATCGAGCTTGCAGGAAAAAGCTTCCCTTTTTATTATACTTCCGGTGGAGAGTACGCTGGCGCATGTTGGCTGCCGCTTCTCTGTCCCGTTTTATTTTTTAGAACTCTATATCTATGTATAAAGGGCTAAATAAAGATGACTTGACTTAAATTACCGTGAATGCGTGCCTTGATTTAACTGCATGTTCGTTGATTTATGACTTAGACTTAATGCTCACTTCTGGAACTCTAACATGACAATAAACTTCTGACAATTGCACTGCAAGAACTACTCACCACTGCCCCTTCTTTTATCTTTCTTCTTCTTTTATTTTAATGGTGGGCTGATGTCATGATGAGAATTCTCACCACTGCTCCTGATGTAATTTCTCCTGTTTAAACCAAGTTATTCTTTGTCGTTACAGTGAACAACATTCTCTCGGTGATCAAGATCAGAAAGCAGGCAGCCATGTCTGAACATTTTTTACCTTAATAACTGTCATAGATACGCGAAATTACCGTAACAACAGACGTAGGCATTCGTTTTTTTGTTTTGTTTTTAATAGGGGATAATAATATAAATAATAATAGGGGATTATAATATTAATAATAATAATATATAATAATATAATTGTTTTTAATAGTACTATTAATAATAATAATAGGGGAATACAGAGATATGCAAACACTTGAGTCTATACAAATTCACAACTCTGCATCTTGCAGAAAATCAATCATACAACTAATACATAAATTATCCTTTTCAACAACTGAGATGTCTTAACAGCTTTACGATTGTTCTGTATTGAAGTCAGAATCATCGTAAAAAACCTTTAACTCAGTGGAAAATAGTCTACCATTTGGTACAATTAACATATATTTTGCTTGTGTATATGATATTTCCCAAATAAAATATATATTTTTTGTTATATTATCCATTTCCAATAAACCGGTATCACATAGGCATTCGTTTTACCTCATTATTATTTTCTAATATTTAATGCACATATGTTATTGAAATACAATAAACATGAAAACAAATCTATTGTAGTGTTAATTATAACGTACATAAAGAAAACCAAAACCAACCTGCAAAAATAAATAACCAAATATGATAGGTCTATGTATTTTTTTTAAAGCCATCGGCCTACATTTATTTACATTTATTGTATATTATCTTTATTGTATATTCAACTTTTTCTATGTTTTTTTCAATAAATAAATGGGGAAAAAAATCCACCTACCCACCCTTACTGCCTGTGGTCTGTCACTGAGAAAATTATAGATCCAGCAGATGAAAAGAGGTGGCACGTGAAGATAGTGGAGTTAAGTTATCATGATGTGGCGTTGAATCGTATTGAAGGCAGAGCTGAAGTCTATAAAGAGAATCCTGGCATAATGGCCAGGGGAATCCAGATGTTGGAGGAGAGTATGAAGGAGGCATGCAACAGCATCCTGTGTTCCTCTTTTGGCCTTGTAGGCAAACTGGTAAGGATCCAGCTGTGGGCAGACGACTGGAAGGATAGTGTTCAGGACCAGTTTCTCAAGGCATTTTGCTATTATGGAAGTAAGTGCTACTGGTCTGTAATGATTCAATTCAGAGGGGCGAGGTCTTTTGGGGACAGGGATGATGGTGGCAGTTTTACAGAGGGTAGGGACAGTTGCTGTCTGTAGTGACTCTTTGAAGAGTGAATGGAGACAAAAATCACAAATATCACAAAACTCAAATCAAAAATCACAAAAAAAATTTTTTTTGGCCCTAGCACAAAATGACCAGCTAACATTATTTCACTAATCACATCATCTTCAGCAGCACAGTCTTTCTGATTGGATTACAAGAGCAGACTGATTGCAATAAAAGGAGAGAAGAAGTGCTTCCAATCATTAGGTGTTTCTCAATACTCAAATTGATGCTTCCTCATTCCTCACTCCTGTAAAGGAAAACTGATGCACGTAAATCCTCCTCCCCCTTCACATCTGTCACAATAATTTCAATTAATGCTTTATATTTGCAGTTTAAATAAACCATATATTTCACATATTTCAACAGGGAATCTTGCTTTATCATTTATTATTATGCATTTCTTAAATAACCAAACTTATAAGGGCAGATCACCTGAGCGCAGCTAATGATATATGATGATACAAATAAGCTTTCTTTTGAGTCCTCCGTCCTCGTTTTCTTTCCGTGAGTGCTTCTCAATATCCCTCCTCATCTCCTCGCTCCTCCGTCCTCCATCCTATGACCCGGAAACCGATCGAGCTCAGCCATCTTGAAGGACATCTCAATTCTCTAATTCAAGGATCAAGGAGTGAGGAGGCTTCCAGAGGAGTTATGAGTGAGGATACACAAGTGTATCCTATGTGGAAGTGTTTTATCGACTAAACGTGACGCACGTATCAATTCTTCTCCCCTTCACGTCGGTCACACTCATTTTAATTTATACTTTACCTTTCCAGTTTATATAAACCACATATCTCACAAATTTCAACAGGATCTCTTGCTTTATTATTATTTATTATGAATTTCTTAAATAACCAAACTTCAACAACTTATAGATCCTTTGAACGCTGCTGATGACGCGCTGTGGAGTGACACTCGAGTGATCAAGTATTCCAATGTATAAAAAAAGCTTTCATTCGATTCCTCCGTCCTACTTTTCTTTCCTTGCAGCCTTCCCTCGTATCATACAGGGGGTGGAGCTGAGACGCAAGGAAATGAAGAGAGGAAAGGTAACGAGGATGCACAAATAAGAAATGAGAAGCACCCCTTGAATACTTTCCTCACATCCTAAGGGGGGTGGAGCTGAGATACAAGCAAAAGAAGCGAGGAAATTAAACAAAGATGCACAAATAAGAAAGGAGAAGCACCCTCTGTGTTCTTGTTAGCAATGGTTGCCTCCAAAGAAGGATGTGAAGCCATCATAATGGCCTCACATGCAAGGAAATTGCTGCAAAGAATATTGCACCTGAAAGAACCATTTACCAGATCACCTAAAAAAAAACTCACAGAGATACATCATTGTTATAATTATTATCATACACAAACTGAACATTAAGTTCTGAAGTCTGTTTGGAAGCTACTAGTTAAATTTTACAAAAGTTTACTACATTGTGAAGTAAGCGTGTCATCTAATCTCTAATCAGTTAGTAAAATGCCTTTTACTATTTTGGACAAGTCAATGCAGGTGAAGTGTGATTCCTCCTCCAAAACAAAGAAAACAGCTAAGGTGCATCCCAATTCGCGTATGAAACTTCACTTGGCCCTCAGCCAAAACGATTTGCCAGGGAACAAATTATAGATTCATGAGACCAAAGATCGCCCGTTAGATACACACTAAACGAATTACATATCATGTTTAAACACTACAGAGCCATCAGAGCCAGTGGCAAACGTCAGAAGGACTAGCCGAGGTAAGGCTGTTCTCGGCGGAGTACATGAGCGCTGAGTGATCACCTGGATCTCATAACTCCGGAAACGTCAGATCAAAATTTCAAATAGGCGCTATCTTTATAAATAAACCACAGATCATGTGACTCTGGCAGTTTGATACACGCTCCGGACCATTGATTTGGAACAAAAGATTCGTAAAAGTTTCGAAAGCTTCATGAAGCAGTGGCTGTGCCCGAAAACTGATAAATGCTGCCTTCGGAGGACGCATTCCAAGGTCGGAAGGCATCAAGGCACGTCCGAATGCAATGTTAGTTTCACTTCCTGTGTCCTGAGATACCTTCATCTGATCGATTTTTGAAGGCAGCATAGATGTATCTTTTGCTGCCTTTGATATCCCACAATCCTGTGCTTTCTATTCTGTGACAGTTGAGCTAAAAATAAAGATGGCGTAAAGATTTTTTACAGTCCATGGTCGGTATGCAGGAAAGGAGAACAGAGGCTGACATGGATGTCAATGGAGAAGAGACTTCACTACAATGGAAAAAAAAATAGCTTATTATTTAATGAATCGACTGCCTGTCCACTAATTTCAACATATTTTACGCTAAACAATACTTCTGTTGATAACGATATGTAACGTTAGATTTTACTGTCATAAAAAAGGTTATTGTTAAAGTGTGCACTTTATTACAGTTCATCTGAGTTGTTTTACGGATATAAAGTTTGTTTATTGAGCAGGGGCCTGTTTCAGAAAGGAGGTTAAGTGAAAACTCTGAGTATGTTAACCCTGAAATGAGGGAAACTCTGGGTTTTCCATTTCAGAATGGGAGGTATGTCAAACCCGAGAAAGTAGAGTAAGACCGGGACCGGGGCAGGCGGATTAATATGAGAATGAAACATGGGCATTAATTTGGAGACATAAAAGACGGGATGAATTCTCCTGTACGCAGGAGGGAGTTTGAGTCGGACTGTCACCGGACTAAGGACTTTGGTGACAGTGAATGGGCCGATGAATTTGGGAGCTAGCTTGTTACATACGGAGCGAAGAGGAATATTCTTGGATGAAAGCCACGCTTTTTGACCTGCAACATAAACGGGAGGCTTCGACCGGTGGCGATCGGCCTGAGTCTCACAGGCTCTGCTCCACGTGTGGCGGCACCTCTGGACGAAGGCATGGGCGGAGGGGACCGCGACTTCGGATTCCAGACTTGGAAAAATTGGTAACGAGTTATGTGCATACTCAACCATTGAGAGTTGCTGACTCCAGGAAGAAGGATTCTTGGATACTAAACATCGCAACACTCTCTCCAAGTCTTGGTTGGCCCTCTCGGTTTGGCCATTGCTCTGGGGGTGAAACCCCGAAGACAGGCTGACACTTGCTCCCAGTAATCTACAAAACTCCCGCTAGAAATTTGGACACAAATTGGGGCCCCCTGTCAGAAACCACATCCATTGGGAGGCCATGTAAGCGAAAGACGTGATCTACGACAGCCACCGCTGTCTCCTTGGCAGAAGGTAATTTAGGCAAGGGAATAAAATGAGCCGCCTTCGAGAACCGGTCCACTATGGTCAAAACGACCGTCTTGCCTTGGGAGGGCGGTAACAAAATCGAGCGCTATGTGGGACCAGGGTCTTGAAGGGACAGACAGCGGTTTGAGTTACCCATCTGGGGGTCGATTGGAAGTCTTACCAGTAGCACAAACCGAGGCCAAAACAAAACTCAGAATGTCACGAGCCATTAACGGCCACCAGAATCGTTTATTAATCAAAAAACTGGTACGGTTTACTCCTGGATGACACGCTACGTTGGAACAACTTTTATGATGGATGGGTGCATTTTTTGGGCTTCAAAATCTCACCCGACTCAGAGCCAGGATAATTTTTTATATAACTCTGACTGTGTTCGTCTGAAAGAAAAAAAAGTCTAGGATGGCTTGACGGTGAGTAAGTCATGGTATAATTTACTATCCCATTAAGCCGTGAAGCCATTTTTATAGTTGTTGTTTTCAGAGCAACATACACAAAAGTAAAGACTCATAACTCCAAAACTAGCAAGGAGAGTCAAAAGGCAGGTATCACTTTTCACTTTTTCGAAAATATAAATGACATTACATTTGGACATTCTCATGCTGAGAAACTGCTGATAAAAGACAAATATATATATATATATATACTTTTAGTATGATTTTGCTAATCTTTCTTATTTGACATGCAATAACTCATACATGTGTGCTGCATCTGGATATGCATCTGCACCTAGCCCCCTAATGGACATTTTTTAAATTGTTCCTCAATGAGGAATATCCATAGACAGTATATAAACTGGACACAGCGACCCCATAGGTTTCAACGGAGAAAAGTGAAGTCAATTAGAAGCTCTCACTTCCTGATGGTCGAGCGTACTGCGCAGACTCAAACTGAGCTTGACGACGTAGATGTGACGTGAGCAACCCGTCTGTCTTCTAGTAGCTGTGCCAAGAGAAATCTGAATCATTCCCTTCTGAAACTTGCAGAGACGGAGAGCGTGAGTAAGAGGTGTCCATGAGCTAGGAGCAGGAGCAACTTTTGCTAAGTATTCTGATTAATTACTTTGTCATTTTGCCTCCACGTCCCCCCGATTGCGCGCGAGCTTCTCCTCCTGTCCATACGGTAATTTCTCTACTGTGCGACAGAGAGTCGCGTGGTTATGACGCAATCGTTAGCCTATTTTTACAAAAACTGCATCTACGGGGCCATAACGTAAGATACAAGGTAATGGAGCATTTTATACATTTTCGTGTTTCTTTAGAAATAAATAATGGACAAATGGAGTCTTTAAACGCCTCAGATGTAAAGTTATTCGCTGTCAAAGTGACGCCAAAATGAATGGGAGTCAATGGAATGCTAACAGCAGGTGATGGTCCGCTAATCAATGGCAGCGCCCGGGGAAGCTTCAATATTTTATGAAACCCTGCCCCCCTGGGAATATCTTGTGATCAACGCAATGGATTATGATTGGATTTGATTTTGGGCTCATTTTAATTGTAAGAATCTGCTGTAAATAATGCTGTGCCATTTTCTACGATCATTTTCATGAGCTGTATGATTGTATTGACACATTGCAGTATAGTACAAAAAATTATTTTATAAATGATGATTTTTTTTCTATTTATCAGCATATAACTCAGCACTACTTAAGAGTTAATCAAATTGGCTACATTCATTGTAAAGTTCTCTATTCAAATGACACCTATTTTGAGTTGATCAAGGCAGTAGTTTTGAAAAATGTGGTTACGAATTTTTTCGTAGCTAGGTGGGAGTTTATTGAAATGGTCACATGCATTAAAAGCTGAGCTTTTCTAAGCTTTAACATGATACCTATTTTGTGTTATTAACACTTATTGTTCTTCTTAAGTTTTCTTCTTATTATTAAGTGTGCTTGCTGAAAGCAGCACACTTATTGTTCTTCTTAAGTTTTCTTCTTATTATTATTATTATTCCCGGGAGAAAAAATTTGGCCAGCTCCTGCGCCTAGGCCCTTTGAGACAGAGACACCGTTCCAACTTTAAAACGTACGGTCAGTACCGGTGTAAGTTGCTCGCAAAGATGACATCACGAGTCCATGTCGTTTGTCCGCCATAGTGGATTGAACAGAAAGCGAAACTAAAGTTTCACAGGTCACAAATTTGGTCCGAACTTCACGAAACTAGACGTCCATGATCCTTGGACCAAGCCTCACAAAAGTTACTAGAAGGATTTTTGATTTTCGGAAGCGTTTGCCCGTCACAGCCAAACGAAATCAGCGGCGTAGTCGCCAAAACAGGAAGTAGTTCATATTTCAGGAACGCTGTCACGTATCGAAACCAAACTTTGTACATTAACTCGAGACTCCAATGTGAGGATGTACAAGATAAAAAAAATAAAAAAAACATTACAAAATTTTACATTATTTTTTTTACACATTTTTTTATTTCAGGCTAATAGACAAACCCATTTACCTATGTCTATGCAAGAGTTTCACCTCACACTTTTAATGTTAATGCATTTAGACAGTAGGTGGCACTGTTGTATTACATTTCACAGAGCTGCAAAGTCAGTGTATAGACTGCATTCGTTTTTACTAGATTTGTCTTAATAAATGCAGGCATGAATTTCGTTTTTTGCATCGGTCTAATTTAATCATCTTCATTTATTAATATATACAGATTTTGCATTTCCAGTTCTCAAAACAGTTAAAGGTGCCATAGAATGTGAAATTGAATTTATCTTGGCATAGTTAAATAACAAGAGTTCAGTACATGGACATGACATACAGTGAGTCTCAAACACCATAGTTTTCTCTTTCTTATTTAAATCTCGTTTTTTGAAAAACACCCCTGAAAAACGGGCGAATCTCCACATAACACCAACTGTGACGAAACCGATGGGATCATTAATATGTACGCCTCTAAAAATTTGCATATGCCAGCCCATGCTCAGTGCCAGGCGAAACTGCACAGCCGAATCATCAGAAGTTCTGCAGGTGAAGAAACAAGCAGGAGGAGGATCATAGGGAAAATGGCAGATCTATCTATAATCTATCTATCTATAATCGGATACCGCTACAGTTTAATTCGAAGTTGTTTAGTTGCTCTGCCCATTTCACCACGGACTGTTACAACAATATCAAGCAGCCAGGCTTCTCTCGGCGTCTCAAACGGACGAAGGGGGCAATTTCAACTAACGTTATATTCCCGCAAGCGGCAAGTAGGGTTTTTATTAACGATAATTTACATTGTGTTATCTAGATCCAGCGCGATATTGTTTTTTCCTCGAGAGACATCATGGCTTGCAAACGAGCGAACGAAGCATGGCAGTTGCTCAGTGTTTGGTTGTACAAATGAACACAAAAATATTTTTTTGCTCCTTCATCCGAGCCTCTGGAGAACCAGTGGGTTATGTGAATTTCTGATGTGTAATTGTTCAAATTCAGACAGATAATCTTTCTTTCAAAGTCGTTCAACACTGTTTATGCATCAGTATATCGCGTTGCAGTGATACGATCTTCATTCACGCGATCAACAGGCTGTCATCTGCTCAGTGCTCATCACTGAAACCTTTTATGTGATGGGAATAGATCTAAATACTTAAAAAAAAAACTTCTCATGATTCGTTAATCCCGATAGCTGTAATAGTAAAAACATATAAAAGCTGTAATAGTAAAAGTTTTCCAGATAGCTCTACATGTAATGCCAGATATTTCATATGCAAGCATGTCAGCCAATCACAGCAGTGGGCAACAACACTGAAGTCTCACAGCAGACACGCCCCTTCAAACAGAGTGTTCAAATCAATGGATGAAATCAGGCTAGGAAATATGCCTTTTATTTCTAAATTATAACAAATTTTGATCTAAAAAACATACTAACATTATAAGGGCACCCCAGGAAACATTATACAATAATAAAATAATCCATTCTATGGCACCTTTAATAACAAACAAAAAAAAAGCTTTATACAAAATACATGCTCTTCTTCGCTAACCGAACAAACAATTCATTGTCTGTGGCTGTGTTTGTGCGCACGGGAAATATGCTGCGCATAACAATAGAAAACAAGGAGAAATGCGCAGTCACATGCTCAAACAATCAACAACGTCGCTCTAGAGGTGCGTTGTGGACTGCGAAGTGGACTTCACAGGGTTTTCCGCCATCTTAAGCAAGCGGCAACCTCCCCTTCTCTCTCTTGAAACCAACACGGAAGTGAGTTAAACTGCAATTCATTAACTGGCCGCTTGGGCTGGCTGCAGAAGTGAGTCAAATCTGTATCTCCCCCATGTTAAAATTACCAACTTTACAGCAGAAAAAAACATGTTTACAGCCTGGATCTCTATGTGGCTTTGGTCTAAACAGCTAATTTTGCCCTTCATAACAACTGTGAGGGGGGTGAATTTTTTTATAACTCATCCGTTTAGTTGATTAATATTTAAATTTCTGCATTTAAGGGTGTGGCCACTTGAGTGACAGGTGGGTTGTCGCTGATGTCAATGCTAGCCGTTTGTCTGCTGTTACTAGCCGTCACTTCACCTCAGCAAATGTTAGCTGCTGAACTTGCTTTCTCTGCAGTGTTTGTGCTTTTTTTTGGGGATTATTTCATACAATTTAATACACCCATTACTTGGGTACAAAGCCCACGGCTTTGGATTCCGTCGTTGTCGTCGAGTATCGTTCGAGAGAACAACCAGCGCTGTATTTCAGTTGTTTTCCTCTGTGAACATGCACTAATGGATGTCTGACAATTTCGTTGCTTTTTGGAGTTTTCAGGCTAATAGACAAACCCATTTACCTATGTCTATGCAAGAGTTTCACCTCACACTTTTAATGTTAATGCATTTAGACAGTAGGTGGCACTGTTGTATTACATTTCACAGAGCTGCGAAGTCAGTGTATAGACTGCATTCGTTTTTACTAGATTTGTCTTAATAAATGCAGGCATGAATTTCGTTTTTTGCATCGGTCTAATTTAATCATCTTCATTTATTAATATATACAGATTTTGCATTTCCAGTTCTCAAAACAGTTAATAAAAAAAAAAAAAAAGCTTTATACAAAATACATGCTCTTCTTCGCTAACCGAACAAACAATTCATTGTCTGTGGCTGTGTTTGTGCGCACGGGAAATATGCTGCGCATAACAATAGAAAACAAGGAGAAATGCGCAGTCACATGCTCAAACAATCAACAACGTCGCTCTAGAGGTGCGTTGTGGACTGCGAAGTGGACTTCACAGGTTTTTCCGCCATCTTAAGCAAGCGGCAACCTCCCCTTCTCTCTCTTGAAACCAACACGGAAGTGAGTTAAACTGCAATTCATTAACTGGCCGCTTGGGCTGGCTGCAGAAGTGAGTCAAATCTGTATCTCCCCCATGTTAAAATTACCAACTTTACAGCAGAAAAAAACATGTTTACAGCCTGGATCTCTATGTGGCTTTGGTCTATACAGCTAATTTTGCCCTTCATAACAACTGTGAGGGGGGTGAATTTTTTTATAACTCATCCGTTTAGTTGATTAATATTTAAATTTCTGCATTTAAGGGTGTGGCCACTTGAGTGACAGGTGGGTTGTCGCTGATGTCAATGCTAGCCGTTTGTCTGCTGTTACTAGCCGTCACTTCACCTCAGCAAATGTTAGCTGCTGAACTTGCTTTCTCTGCAGTGTTTGTGCTTTTTTTTGGGGATTATTTCATACAATTTAATACACCCATTACTTGGGTACAAAGCCCACGGCTTTGGATTCCGTCGTTGTCGTCGAGTATCGTTCGAGAGAACAACCAGCGCTGTATTTCAGTTGTTTTCCTCTGTGGACATGCACTAATGGATGTCTGACAATTTCGTTGCTTTTTGGAGTTTTCAAATTTAAAAACGTCAATAAAGGCTTGTTCGTTCTGCTCTCACGGAACAGATAGATTATAATATGCTCATGTACCGTCAGATGAAATCATGCAGGCGTCGGCGCTTTCTCCGTCCATGCAATAAATGCACATCCATGAATGAGCGCGGATTTTATAGCGCATTTACTTGAACTTCATAGGCAATAACGTTACATCTATGGTTTAACCCATTTGAGAGGCGGCCAAAATCAGAATTTAAAATGGACTGAAAAGCTCTCTACGAACTTGAGCGATGCCGCGCTGACGGACCATAGACTATAAAAAAGTGACTGATATGTATACACATAAATCACTGTCACACACACTCTCAGAGTAATATTAAGTTACTGCATACTACATTTTCAACTAGCAGAATAGTACAGAATCACGATACACAGTCTCACTTGTAGCCATGTCTTTTAACTATTATAATATTTCGAAGGGCAAAAACAGGAACTTTTAATTGGCTTTACATCATCAAGTGTCACTTTAGCGTGAGGCACTGTACAGTCGCAGACTTGGTACTGTCAGTAGCATAACCTTATAGCATTACCCAGAGCCGTTAACAGCCTGAGCTAACTCGATCACGTCGAGCTATTTGGGCGTGATTTCTCAGCCTCTTTGCCCATTTTCTGTTATCCGGGAGTGACGCAAGGCCAAGATGGCGACGGCCGGCTCCGCCCACTTTAGGCTTCAAAAATGCTCTTCAGAAACCTACGGGTGACGTCACGGACACTACGTCCATATTTTTTTTACAGTCTATGATCTTAAGTGAGATTCCAATCCGAAGGGAGCGAACATGTTCAGTTCGAAGGGCACTGCGCACGGCATAGGGAATAAGGGAACATCGATACATCACTTCACAGGAAGTGGAGAGCGATGATCACCCAACTGTCATTTCGCGCACCACGTCATCACCCGTCAGAACGGTCATAACTAACGATGGAGGAGTTTACGTATGTGTGTAAGTATTCATACATTTCGCCATTGTTATACAAATGACAGTATTTTAACGGTTATTGTTGTGAATATTACATATACTACTTTTGATGATTATAATTTACCTCAGTGAATGCAGCCAGCTTAGCTAGTTTGTGAAGTAAAGTGATTTTATTTTAGGTAGTTGTAAAATAGTGCAATATAATTGTAAATATATAATATAATAATAAAAATTAAAATATGAATGTAGTCCTATATATATTTATGTTATATCATAATCTGCGCGACCCCGTCGTTGACTTTCTTTGATGACGTTTGCAGGCCGTTTCAAATGAGCGGTTATTGTCAGTGAAGTCCACTTCAACTGATATACCGTGCTCAGGGGGAGTAGGGGATAAGTGAACACTGCGTATGGACCCTGTCGAATGGAACGCAACTTAGATGTGTAAAAACAAGTGGAAAGCGCGAGCGCGCCACTCTCTCCTTTCCACAAGCGTTTGCTGTCCCGTGGCGTCTGTCGTTGCTATGCAACCATGAACTGCGCTCTCCATGATGACAAGGAAGTATCAGCAAAAGATTAATTGATTTCTAGCCCTTGCATTAGCTTTACTACTAGATATATTTATGGAGATGAAAAATAATAAGGCGCCCTGTACAGCTATGATCAGCTGTTCGGCCGAGCATTCAATGTTTACGCTGCGAGCTGACCAGTTGGTTCGTTGCTGCCGCGCTCTATCACTCGCACACCATAAAGAGCAAATTGTTTTTTAATGTTTCAATTTCGTGATTAAAATGACATAATTTGGAAGCGGATAATTTCTTCACAAACAGCTCATTATGACTCAATGTTAGAATGCTGCACCTACACTCGATAGTGTGAATAAGATCAGCGCAACGCAGACCACTGCATTGACAGCGTGAAACATGATCTGTCTATGGCCAGGGCTCAGCGGAAGACAGAAAATGCCGGTCCAGCGCTGATTGAGGAATTAAATTCGAAAATAAAAGACAGTTTGAGACTTTTTTCTCGCACTATAAAAGCTAACCTTGCGGAAATGGTTTAAATTATGCGCAATCCCCACATTCCCGCACCGAAATTCAAGCCCTGAAATGGCAGCGGGATGTGTAACTCTAGCATATGGCGCATATGTCATATACAGTTAGACAAGGCCAAACAGCGTTATCCATGTTGTTGCGATTGCATCGCTAGAGTAAGCTAATAGTGAAACTGATAGCGTTTTTCATTTAATTACAATATGAGAACTGACGGTAGGCTATAAAAATCAGCGTTTCTGTGTAGGTGATGACAACCATCTTGACAGCAGCAATCAATGCATCGCTAATTACGGTAGACCTTAATTTGAGATAGTAAATTTGTTCCTAATCAAAGGGAACACTCAACCACAGAACAGCTGGGTGAGTTTTGTATTGGCTTATTGGATACAGTAAATGAAGACTGTCAACTTCTTTTCAATAGGCTACTATTTCATCACCCAAAACACTCCCACTCTCTGCTGTATATTCATAACCAATTATTTCAAAACCAACAACCAAGCCACATAAACAATGCCATTGGCACTAGTCTACATTGCAGACATGTCTCTTAATGCACATAACTTTTCACCTTTTTGCACAATCTTGAAAAAAGTACTATTGTTGAAATTCTCAGATCAAGCAAACTTCAACGCACCCTTATCCACTACCTGCTAACGTAAGTGCACTGCACCCGAGCAAGCACACTTTGCAGTTCCTCCGGAAATGCATTTTTTCCATGTTGAAAAACAAGCATGGACGGTTCCGGGAACATTGGATAACACATTGCATCCCAGAAAGATGAGACATGTATTTAGCCAAGTATCTTACATCACTCCATGAGGAATATCTTGTAATCATCACAATGGATTATGTTGATTATGTCGTGAGAATCTGCTTTAAATAATGATGTTCAATTTTCCACAATTTATGCATGCTTCATGGAGTAATGAGCAAAAATGCGACATCAATGCGCTCCATCTACAAGGCTCTATGTTCACCTGTGTGGGTTTGTGTGTTACAACTTAATGAGGAATATCTTTAGATCTAATTGATGGATCATTTTGAGTTTAAACTCATTTTACTCAAGAGTATATGCTGTAAATAATGATGTTCAATTTTTCACGATCAATGTATGTTTCATGAAGTTACGTGCAAAAACGTGACAAATTCCGCATCCATATATTATTCAAAAACTTGCTCAAGTTTAGTAAAAAGCCCAAAACAATTATACTTGCATTCTACTCCGTGAGTGACATTGCAGTACATAGTACAAAAAAGTATTTCATAAATTATGAAAATATCAGCAAATAACTCAGCACTACTTAAGAGTTAATCAAATTGGTTACATTCATTGTAAACTGCAAGAATGCAAACAACAAACAACAGAATGCAAACAAAGTGCAGAAAATGTAACGATTAGTAAAACTAGAAAAAAGAAAAAAAAATCTGAAAATGAGGTTTAAATTAAAAGAGTTTACCTTGAATTTATTGAAGCAGCGTTGAATCCTCAATTTGTGCGCTTCTGTGCTGTGTAGGGGAGGGGAAATTGTGGTCCAGTACGCATGCGTAACAGCACGTTTTGGACATTTTTAGTGATTATAATTAAATTACATTAGTTATGGGAGCTATATATTCTAATATTTCAGCAACAATATAAAATTTTGGTTAAAATCAGGTAAACTAATTTTTATAGTAAGGAATACTATTTGATTGTACAGGGAAACTGGGAACAAAGGAGAAAGGAAACTGATGATTGCAAACTAAAATTCCAGGAAAGTGAAACTAACTGAACATAATTGTGACAGAACGCCACCATCTTGGAAGCCGCGGTCTCACGCCATAAAATGGCTGAGGAGGTGGTTGTCAGGCTGGTGGAGGAGGAAGTCCCGGTTGTCTGACCCAGGCGGAGCCGGTGGTCCAAGGGAGCCTGGTGGACCCGAGGGAGGAAGAACCAAAGGCGGAGGAATCAGGGCGACGGGCTGAAGTGGAATGACGGGATCTGAGACAGGAGAGAGAGGCGGAGTAGGATCGGTGACGACAACACAGTATGAAACAGTTTTTTTTTGCTTGGCAAGGACTAGCCGCAATGAAGGCACAGACTATTCAGAGCTGGATAGGACCAGCCATGCCTAACATACACTCATCCTGGTATGGACTGGTGGTGAAAAGAGTTTGGGCAGGGTGGGATGTGCTACCTCTGCTTCCCAGTCAATAAGCCTCTCATCTGTGTCCAGCTCCACCAACACTCCCTCTGGCACAGATGTTGCCAGCTCACACACCTGGTCAGACTCACTGTGGGGCTTCGGCTCTGGGACAATGGTCAGTGCTGTCCTTATCACAGGCACATCCATCGTGGCAGGCGTTAACTCCCCGTCTACGGTGGGCTCTGGCTTCTTATCCATGCATGGGGGTGATGGCTGGCTGGGCTCTGGGTCTAGATCGGCAGGGTTTATGGGCGAAGAGGTTCTAGGCATCACAGAATAGCTTCTTTCCATGTGAGGTTATCCAATACTGGCAGCTCCAGTAATAATTTGCTCCCATCCAGTAAATCGATTTAAGTGTTAAATGGTCCAGAAAGGAGTGCTGTGCCAACACACAAAACCGGGCTGAACAATTCAAAAAAGGAAGTCCTTCTCAAACAAAGTAAGTCCTTCTCAGGCAAGAGCAATGAACGGTGCTCCCTTTTCCATTGTTATTTTTACGGTCGGTTCTTCTGTCACTGTTGATGGAAAGAAGACACACAACAATGAGGAATCAGATGCAAACAGTCTTTAATACTATCCACATGGAATTAAACACAAGGCAGGTAAGAACGCACAACCGTAGTATAGACAAAACCAGACAAAACTAAAATGAAACACAAGGACTTAAATACACAGATCAAATGAGGTAATTAATGATGGAAAGCTAAACAGAATGATGAAATCAAATGAATATCTACGGTGACAAACTAAGGTGGGAAAACAGCAAACAAAGTCCAAACATATTAGAACCGTGACAACAGTAGCTATGTTTCCATCACCCTGTTTTTATGCACATTTTGAAGTATCTCATCAGAAAAGATTGATGGAAACGGCAAATTTAGATAATTCGCTAAAAAGTTTTTACGTTTGTTTCAGGTGGTTTTTGACTTCTGCGAAAAAGTGTTTATGCGAATAATGGGAGATGGAAACGCATTTGCAGAATAAATTCTGACGTAGCGAACATTAAACCTACATGACTAATTGGCTGTTTCCACTGATGGTGTTTTATTTATTGTTGGTTACTCGGTTACCAATACCACCATTATCCGCTCGAACAACTTAACCCTCCTTTTACCCTCAAATCTACCAACATTTTTTACCCACTGGGGTCAATTTGACCCCAGCAATTTAAACCCCCAGAATATGATTTTTTTTTCCCAAAGGTTTATGTCAGGTACCTTATGTTTCTTTGTTGACTACTTAAAAAGCCCTTTAAATAAAACCCCACCAATTTTGGGGTTTTGTGATAAAGCTTTTTGCAAATATGTAAAATGCCTCTGATCACTCTGCACAATAATCTAGAAAAATGTGAATCAACATCATAACAACTGAAGCAGCAAAATTTTCAAATTTGGCCACAGCTGTACACTGTCATTCAAGTGAAAAGTGGGATCATACTAAGGTACCATTTTTGGAAGGTAATTTAACTGCTAGACAAAATTAGGGTCAACACTAGGAGTCTCATGCTCATCTGAGGAGGATGCCTCATAATCAGGGCCCGACTCGACATTATCGTCTATCTCAGACACATTCCCCTCTGTCACTGTCACTGCCATAGAACTATGACAAAATCTAATTGACAGTAAACCTTTTCTTTGAGGTCATTTTCAATTGAGAGAGAGCATAAAGAGAGAGCTCACAGAACACAAAGAGAAATGGTTTATAATGCTTCTGTGGAAGCTTTCATATATTTGCCCCTCCCCTATATTATGTTTTTCCCTCCCCCACAGCACAAAATATCAAAGTTCTTGCAAGAATTATGTTTTCCCTTCCCTGGAACTAGAAATATCTAATTTCTTGTGAAAATTATGATTCCCTCTTCCACTATATTGTGTGAACTATCAGTGGTTCTCGCAATACTTCAGGTAGGCCTATATGCTAATGTTAGGTTACGGCCCTAAAGCAGAAGGAAGAAAATCTCAAGTTAAAATGACATCCAAATATCAAATATCAATATCATCCAAAACAACCAAAACAAATGTGTGATTTGTGTCAAATCACCAATGTGTGAACAACAAATTTTTTTATATTTGTTATGTTTTATACAGCAAAATGAGCTTGGGGTCGAATTGACCCCAATATAATCTACGCTAATATTAGTCTCTCTGTTTATCCCGAGGTTTACCGCAGTCCGCCGGATCCAGGGCGTACCCAGATCTGATGAAGGGCCTGTGCCTGGACGCGACAACAATGCAGTCCTGAAGTGTCAACTAGTCTCTCCCCTGTGAAGGCCTTCCTCCCCTCCCTTTACCTCTCTACAGATAAAGCGTTGTCGGGATAATTCCGGTTCGCGTGGCTACACGAAAGCGAAAAATTTTTTTAAGGCCAGACAAGTAGTTTGTTGAGGGTTGGTTTGTAAGGAAGGACTACACGCATGCACACATATATTCAAACACGCATACCTATAGACTGAACTCGTAATACACATGTGCATGCCATCAGCTTTCTCACAGGTTCACATTTTTGAAAGTTTGCGCAGAAAGAACTTGAGAGTTTTCTGTTAAACCGGTTTCGTGTTAGTGGCCCCTAAGTTAATAACTAATGATCGTTGCGACGGAAGTGAATCAATCAAAACTAACTTTAGCTGGATAATAACTTTATTCTAGCGCTGCTATAAAGCCAAAACAATCTCTGTTACTTTATTTTGCTATTATCAATGTAAAGCTGCTTTGGAACAATCAACATTGTTAAAAGCGCTATATAAATGAAGATGACTTGACTTGACTTGACTTGGAAAATAGACGTACAGGGTTGAGCTCCCGGGTGGCACATTATGGCGGCGCTATGTTGATCAGCTAAGTAAAAGTGGATTGAATGGGGCAGAATAGCTCCCAACAGTCTGCTGATTCTTCTGTCACTCCGATAGAGCTACCATCATCTCCTCCAAGAATGTTCAGAGTCATTGTCCTCATCTCCCAGTATCACCTCCATCTGCATCCTTTACTGAAACCAGTACTTTTAGCCAACAGTGAGGGGGTGCCCTGTGAGGAAAAACGTTATCCAACACGCATACATAAACCACCAGAGACTGATAGAGACCGTTTAGACCAGGGGTCGGCAACCTAAGTAAGCGTGCCAGTGTTAATCGCTGGCACACAAGCAAACGCGAGAGACGTGTATGTATTTCATTCAGATAAAGTACCTCCCTCCTGCATACAGATCTACATTTTGAAGTAATAATTCCTCGTAGTAACAGCTTGTTTTATTAAGTTAGGATTTATAAATACTATTAAAGTGTTACTATTAGCGCGACCACTGTGCATCAGCGCACACAAGTTACCTACTGACAGCTTACAGCTCGTTCCACTGTAAATAGTTAATGCTATACATTTCAACCAAGTATATAGAGGCCTTGTTAAACATTCCACACATATTACAATGACTGTGATGCAGTGGAAACTCCGTTCATGTGTAAGCTACCTGGTCTTACGAAATTATCTTACCAGTGCTGATGCCACTCTTGAAATTAGCTAATGATAAATAAAATGCAGCTCATATCTGTCACAGATCAGCCTAGTCACCATCCTCTTCACTACACTTCCCAGCATCCATCCTGGTCCCCAGCTGCACGTCATTTCCTATCACTCACACCTGCACCTCATCATCACCCTCATCACTGCCTCTACTTATACACACTCTTCACCTCAGCTCACTGTCTGGTCTTGTTTTTCATCACAGCAGACTATCTCCCTGTCTCCAGTGATCTCTAAAATGAAATTTTTCAGGTATCAGGGTAAATGTGTTCATAGTCAGAAATATCTCACCAGGGGCAAATAAATGTTCAAATGATTCAGTGCATACGGCACTAGATGATTCACATTCTATATACTGAAAGGTTAGAAGACTTCAAAGTTTTTAGGGTTTAATTAAATGATTTATTTATTTTATACATAATGAGCAAGTTGAATAAAGGAGAACAAATTTTGTACAGTATGTGTTTGTGGTTGGTCTTGTGGGTTTCCTGTGGGGCTAAACTGTGTGGGGAGTTTGACTTTGTTGACATTCCCTGCTGTGGCTAGTTAACAGATGCCAGATGAGGGAGTGTCTGTAAGTCGACACTCTTCATTTGTAGATGATATTTACATGCAAGTTAATAGTAAACAGGAGGTTGAAACTCTGTCACATGATATTTAGTCTTTCTTTGGTTTAGATAACATTTCTTCTAAGTAGCAACATAATTTTAATGGCAAAATGGAAATTATGTTGAAATATTGCAAAAACAATTTAAATCCATGATGTAAAAAAACATCAGCATAGCCATACATATAAACAGGTGTAGAAAATGGATGGATTTCAAACAAATATGTATTGCTTATTTAATGACTGACAAACAAATGTGTTATCTAAACTTGCCACGTTTTATTGTATATCTAAATTGCTTAGGTTTGCTTCGGGTTCAGTACTGAAATTTAGTTTTATAAATGGTCACATAAATCATTTGAGATATTTCTTTCTGAGTGTTGTCTAATTCTCAGTGCTTTAAGAGGAAATCTGGTCTGGAAACTTTTTTCATTTAAAGTGTCACTTGTCAGACACTCCCTTGAACTCAGATTAACAGTTAAGATAACACTGCTGAAAGTTTGGAATTCAGCCCTGGCTGTCCAAGAGTTATATAAGCAACCCTGCACTTTAGGAATGTATTACAGTAATGCCCAAGGAGTAGAAAGAAATATAGGGACACAGTTAGAAAAGGGAAATAGGCAGAGAGAGCACACTAACATCAAAAGAATACTTTTAGAATGCTAAAAGTCTAAGAAAGGAACTTTGGACAGCTAACAGAACACGATAACTATTCAAGGAGGTCAAGCGAACAAATAACTTTAGTAGTAGGCAAAGACAGTGAGGGGCTCAAAGTGTATATTTAAGGCTACTAATCCAAAGCTCATTTAAGAAAAAATACAAGTGACATTTCAAAAGCATAAAGGAACAAGACAGGAAGAAATAACTCAGTATACTTTAAGGCAAAAAGAAAGATTTCAACAAGAGTAAATTAGGGAGGAAAACTTCAGAAAGCTGGACTAAAAAGGATAAGAGGATATTCTGGAGAACGTTTTTTGTGGTGATGGAGGAGGTACTGCTGAGCTATGAAGAAGCCATTAAGAGGGCAGGTGATGCTATTCATCGGTTCCCTTTAATAGATGTTCAGGGTGTCCCTCTCATGAGCACCATTGCAGACAACTGGAAATCAATCTGGGAATTCTGTCCTGACCCATCAGACCTACTCATCTCTACTTATCCTAAAGCAGGTAAAAAAAAAAAACTGTTAAAAAATAACTTGATAATCATCCTAAGGTCTTGTGCTTTTTAATGCCCATAAGACCAGACTACACTGTATACTGTGTACTTTGCACTCTTTCTTGACACAATTTGAGCAATGGATTTAAAGGAACAGTCCACCCAAAATAAAAATTTACTCACCCTTAATATGAATGGATATGTCTTCTGTTGTGGGAATACAAATTAAAGAATCTGTCTAAGATCCACTGATTCTATGTCCTGACATAACATCACATGAAAAAAAAAAAAAAACTAATGTGAACTATTTTATACATGGCATTCAAGCTGAACGTAATGGCATTAGTTTAATGATTAGATTAAATAGTTTCCATTCAAGGGGTTCTGCCAGTCTCTTCATACTGAGGGTCAAACTATGTGTTGACATGTCTCTATTTCCCATGACCAGGGACTAGATCTGCTGGATCTCACAGTCAGGGGTAATGTCCTGTGTTGCCTTTAGATGCTTTGGTTAAAGCAGTCATCTCTGAGGCTGAAGTAATAATAAAATAGCAGAAAAAGTACTGGCAGCTCATTACCTGGACATTATCCATAGTTACGGACCTTTCCATTAACTCTAAAACACAACACAATGCAGTGTAAAATTCTAAATACAGGTAAAACACCTGTAAAAAATAAATACGGAAAATTCCTTTTGAGCCCTATTTTTATAAAAAAAAAAGTTTGTTTTTTTGAGTAGCACGTTTTTAATGAATCCTGCTGAAGAGATATCTGGGTTGCAAAGAAAGAAAAGTTATTGTGACATCAGCACTATATTCCACATCTGTTAATCAATGTTAAAGGGTTAGTTCACCCAAAAATGAAAATTCTGTCAGTAATTACTCACCCTCATGTTGTTCCAACCCCGTAAGACCTTCGTTCATCTTCGGAACACAAATTAAGATATTTTTGATTAAATCTGAGAGCTGATCACTCCTCCATAGGCTTCTAAGGGAATGAAACTTGCTGGCCCAGAAAAGTTATTAAAGACATCGTTAATATAGTCCAAGTGACTACAGTGGCTCAATCTTAAGTATATCAAGCGACGAGAATACTTTTTGTGCGCAAAAAAAAACAAAAATAACGACTTTATTCCACTATTCATTTCCCTCTCTCTGGGCCTCGAGTTGGTTCACCTAGTGTTTAAGCGTAGCGCGTCTGTGTTACACGTCACCACGTAGGCTCACTATTGGCCGACGCTGGTCATGTGTGTGATGAGTGTGACGCATAACACAGAAGCGCTGCGCAAAAACACTTCTTTTGTTTTAGTTACTTCTTTTTTTCACACTTACTTCTTTTTTTTTTAGAAGTAATATTAAAAAACCTGTAACAAAGTAACAAAAAAAAAAGTTCAATCTAAAAAACCTGAGCAAAACCTTTCTCATTTCTAAGCAAACGTCTCATATCATTCACAGGGATTTTCCTGGGTCAAAAATGGTCATCAGTGGTGGTGGACAAACACAGTCATCCACACACACAGTACAAAGTACCCTACCCCTGTGAACTGCGAGCCCAGTACTGACAATCAATCCAACAAAAAAAAAAAAAAACAGTTAACTCATCCTATTTATTCATGAAATACAAAATAATCACAGTCAGAACAGATCATAAAACAAATGTGCTTAGAACAATTTTATATATAACAATCTGTAGATTTAAATGTAAAAAGTCACTGAGTGACTGATTTGAAAAGTGAACAACAAAGTAACACATTACACATTACATTGAAGAAGTGTCAGGTCTATTATTTTGCATGTACACTCCAAGACTTAAAGGGCCCCTATTATGGATTTTTGAAAATGACCTTTCATGTAGTGTGTAACATAGCTCTAATTGAATGAAAACATCCTGCAAAGTTTTAAATCTGAAAGTGCACCATATATAAAGTTATTGTCTTTCAAAATTAAATTAATCGTTTTTTAAACGAGTCATAAGCTGTTTCGTTGTGACGTCAAGACAAAACATTAGTATATTGCCCACTCACTTATTGCACGCAGACACCAGGGAAAACTTGAACCTCAAACCAACAGCTGATTCCTGTGGATACTGGATAGCATCATGTCAAGAAGATGGCATTGTGCTTTATAATGTGAAGGTAAAGACAGTTTTTTTTTTCACTGCCCAAGGACGAGCATGTGAAGAATCAGTGGTTAAAATTAATCTTTACCACGATATCACAGCAGTATAATCCTAAACTTTTGCTGTGTTCCCTTTATTTTACTGACGACTGCTTCTCAAATCTCAAAGTTCAATGCAGGATTCGTTTTTACTCTTGAAAGATGGTGTTCAAAAAACGTAGTTTTGAGTTTTATATTGTGTAGGTCTCCTGCTAACTGGCTAACTCACGTTATCACTATCTTACTGAAATACTTCTGCTGTGTGATACTTCAATCAGTTGTGGACCACTATTACCTTTAACTGTGTCTATTAATGCAGATTGTCTGTCATTCTCACTACTTTGAGGAAATATTTGTTTTACCAAACGTTTAAGTTACATCAGATCATTCACTCTAGTGCTCGGCTAATGTATACATTGCATACATGCACTGTTATTGATACAGTTTCCACGTATTCACCGCAATATATTAGAAACATTCACGGTAAATAAATTAGTAATAAATAAGTAAAATAATCGGTTTGTTGATGGACATGCACTTGTTAATGCTGATGGTGAGGAATTACAGTTGCAACATCCCATACAATGTACCTCAAACTGAGTAGGCCTAGTGTATCACTGAGAAACACTGAGTCCTGCTCGAGTCGTCCTTGTGATGGAGGTTCTGGTTGAATAACTAGTTCTTCCAGTGTTTCATTATCGGACTCGCGCTCACATTGATATGGTCAAATCGACGTCATTGTTCGTTACTGTGTTTAGTTTACAGTGTAGGAAGCCTCAGGAAAGCTGATGTTGTTATGGCAATGGCCGTTTTTGTTTTCGGCGCGATGTACACGGTAGGCCAATCACAACAGACTGAGCTGTCTGGCCAATCAGAGCAGAGTAGCTTGTGGATTTAGAGAGGGATTTAGAGAGATTGATTCATCTCACGAGTCGTTTGAGAATCATTGAAAATGTGATGATGTGCAAATGTATATTATGAGGAAATTAAACAGTTTTTTTTTTTACCTTTGATGCATGTAAACATGTTGTAGGAGACTCCACAACAACATTAGGAAACTTTTAAAATAGCATAATAGGGGCCCTTTAATGGACAGATCATTTGACATATCAGTAACAGATATCAGTATCAGTATCAGTTCTGTGGATATCACTGTCAGTTGGATTCAATCTTACATTTAAATATGGCTGTCAATCCAGAAACATTGCAATGTATAGTTAGTGGCATGAAAAATATATAGCTATACAGAAAGCGAGCAAAGATCGCTGCCATTATTTTCACTGAAGCTGTCAATTACAACTCGAGGTACACAAAGCTGCACTCTTGCGAAAACTCCCATTATAATCAATGAAGCTGTGCAATGAATCTCTTATTGACATCGTGTTTATACTTTGTTGGTTATTGTAACACAGTTCGTTGTTGTGGGAAGAAGGAGGTGGGAACCGGAAAACGTTCAAAAGACTTTAATAAATAAATAAACAAATACAAAACGAAAGTAAAGGCCCTCATGGATGACTGCTGCCACATATAATAAAACAAAAACAACGTAAAATCCAGGCCTGGCCTGTCTCGTCCTTCACTGTCGTCACTCCTCCTTTTATGCCTCCGCTCCTCCGTGAGAGATACGAGACCGGTGCATTGCGCAGGTGTTACTCATTATCAATCACGGCACCGGCCTCACGCCGTTCTCTCACGGCCTTAATTATCCTGAAGGAGGGAACGGAGATGTTACGTAAGTGACTGATGAATTAGGATCTCGCCTGAGAGCCCAATCACATCCAAGTGGTACAGACGGACATTGGCAAGTGAGATTTGCACCGCAAACCACCCCCCTGTGCCACGTGTATAATGAAGCATGCAGGACTCACTCATTAAGTTTTTGCTGAGAAGCCAAACCAGTGCCCGGTCACTCAGCGATGGACGGGAAGTAACGCATCCGTTCCCTCAATAGGTAACCTAGACGTTCCCTATCAGTCAGTCATGTTCAAAGTTACTGTCAGGGATCCACCAGATCTGCACACTCGTTCACTCTCCCCGGAATACTGATTCACCACACCTGCACCTCATCATCACCTCATCATTCACTCCCTTTATATACAACCCTTCACCTTCTGTTCAGTGTCTGGTCTCGTCTTTACATGGATGCACAAGACTCACTACCTGTTACTTACCTGATCTACCAACCTGAGATACCAACCTGAGATACTCATCTTCAGTCTTCATTCCGATCTGCCATCTGCCTTCTCCGTTGATCATCTTCATCATCCGTTCTCCACTCTGGTTTCCACTCCACCTGCAAAGACATTCATATTACTATTCAGCTAAGTTCTATCTTCATCTCAAATTTGCATGACCTACTCACCATTACATCTGCTGGTTCCGTGCTTCTGTTCTCAATAAACATTGTTTATATTTACTCACCTGTTTGAGTCTTCTCTAAACCTGACAGAAGACCAGACCATATGCAGAACCCCACGGAATCAGCGATGGATCCACCAAGCGATCCATTCGCTGAGCTGGTACATGCTGTTCGACTCTCATTACTTCCATCACACCCGGATAACCCACCCACCATTCCCGCTGATGTCCTGCATGCCGCACGTCAGTCACTTCTTCCTCGATCACCCGTTGCACCACCAGCTGCCTCTGCCAGTCCCATGGCCCGACCAGTGACATTCACCGGTGAGGCGGAGGACTGCAGTGGTTTCATTCTACAATGTTCACTGTACTTCGAAATGCAAGCTCATCAATTCCCCAGCGATTCAGCCAGAGTGGCGTTTGTGATTTCATTACTGTCTGGCCGTGCTCTTCAATGGGCTCAATCTTTATGGAATTCTAATGCTCAAGTCACTAAATCCCTTTCCAATTTCATCCAACACTTCAAAGAAGTTTTCGGCCAAACAGCGTCTGAGTTATCAATCCATGATCAGCTTTTCAATCTTCGTCAAGGTAAACAATCTGTTTGTGCCTATGCTCTCCAGTTCCGCACACTGGCGGCATCTAGCGGTTGGAACGAAACCGCTCTACTCACAGCTTACCGCCACGGGCTCAATGCCAACATTCGCCAACAAATGGTAGTGTATGACGATTCGATGGGGCTCGAAAACTTCATACAAAAGACCATCCGTGTATCACAACGCCTCACCACCTGTACATCTCAATCTCCCGCTGCATGTCCTCCGCCCACGTCACCATCTGTGGCTCTTCCAGCACCACAGCCCATGCAACTCGACGCTTACCACCTGACCCATGCGGAGCGTCAACGCCGGATCCAACATCGTCTATGTCTGTACTGTGGGGGAGAAAATCATGCCATCAATGACTGTCCCGTACGACCCCAACGCCCGGCGGTGAGTACAATCCCATTACCACCAAAGATTGAACCATTGTCATGCACTACTGTTCATGTCCTAACCTCTGATATATGTGTCTCTGCGCAAGCCCTCATCGATTCCGGTTCAGCAGGAAACTTCATCTCAACCCATCTCCTTCAGAAACTGAATGCACCTAAGCAACGATGTTCTCAGGATCTTCGTATACACACCATTCAAGGAAAACCGCTGGGCAAGGGTCGTATTCGTCACTTCTCCCCCACTCTGACGCTCCACATTGGATGTCTACACTCCGAGGAGATAACGTTCATGGTGCTGGAAGAGTCCACTGCTGACCTCATCCTGGGACGCCCGTGGATGATCCAATGGAGCGAAAACTGTTTCAAATCCTGTCTTTTTACTGTTCAAAGATTCCTTAAGAACTCATCATCCTCTTCATCAACTCGGGACTGTCAGAACCTCTCCATCAACTCCACATCCGTCGAGAGTCCCGAAGTCATCCATAAAGTAGAGATTCCTGAAGAGTACCGGGCGTTCCAGGATGTCTTCAGTAAGCAGCTGGCTACCAAGTTACCACCACATCGGCCATGGGACTGTGCTATCGACCTGCTACCTGGAGCCACGTTACCCAAAGGTAGAGTATACCCTTCGTCCATCCCGGAGCAGAAGGCCATGGAGGAGTACATTGAGGAAGCCCTGCAACAACAGTTTATCCGACCGCTTCAAGCTTCTTCTGTTTCTAAGAAGGACGGAGGCTTGAGGCCGTGCATCGACTACCGTCATCTCAATTCACAAACTGTCAAGTTCAGCTATCCCCTTCCACTGGTCCCGGCCGCTCTGGAGCAACTAAGAGGAGCTCGTATCTTCTCGAATTTGGACCTGCGTAGTGCCTATAATCTTATCCGCATCCGTCGAGGTGATGAATGGAAGACGGCTTTCATCACACCCTCTGGGCACTACGAATACCAGGTGATGCCCTATGGCCTGTCCAACTCACCAGCAGTCTTCCAAAGCTATATGAATGAGGTTTTCCGAGAATTCCTCAATAGATTCGTAGTGGTCTACATCGATGACATCCTCATCTATTCCCGAAACCTCACTGAACACCGGCACCACATCACGCAGGTCCTAGAAAAACTTTGTGCGCATCAACTGTACCTCAAGCTGGAGAAGTGGGAGTTCCACACCACCTCAGTCCAATTCCTTGGATATGTCATCGACCAACATGGGATCCAGATGGACCAGAGGAAGGTGGACACCATCCGGAACTGGCCTCAACCCACTACCGTCAAAGAGCTACAACATTTCCTAGGATTCGCCAACTTCTACAGGAAATTCATCAACAATTACAGCCTCATCAGTTCACCTCTGACATTCACCCTCAAAGGCCGGCCCAAGTCTCTGTCTTTCACCCCAGAAGCCTCCAACTCATTCCAACAGCTAAAAGAAGCTTTTCAAACTGCTCCGATCCTGGCTCATCCGAATCCAGATATCCCTTCATCGTTGAGGTTGATGCCTCTTCTACTGGGGTCGGAGCGGTCCTATCCCGGTGACAGGGTGATCCTCCTAAACTCTATCCATGTGCCTTCTATTCTAAGAAGCTGTCCCCGGCGGAGCAGAATTACGACATTGGTAACCGAGAACTGCTCGCAATTAAGCTTGCCTTAGAAGAGTGGACACACTGGCTGGAGGGAGCAAATCATCAGTTTGAAGTCATCACCGATCACCGCAATTTAGAATACCTCAGGGAGGCTAAAAGGCTCAATCCTCGCCAGGCTCGATGGGCACTATTCTTCACCCGCTTCAATTTCATCATCACCTATCGTCCTGGCACCAGGAACTATAAAGCTCACGCTCTATCTCGTATTCATCAACCATCTCCTGAAGAAACCCATCCGGATCCTATTCTCCCTCCAGCCATTGCTGTCAGTCCCATCACCTGGAGCATCGACAAGCAAATCTCCCAAGAAAACCTTACCGATCCTGCTCCGCCGGGAGGTCCAGAAGGGCTCCTCTACATACCACCTCCTCTCCGTCCAGCCGTTCTGGACTCAGCTCACACTTCTCCGGGCTCTGGACACCCAGGTAGCAGGCGTACCCTCTCGCTCCTATGTCAACGCTACTGGTGGCCCTCCATGCCTCAGGATGTCTCCCGATTCATCAAAGGTTGCTCAGTCTGTGCCGTTACCAACACCCCGAGGAAACTCCCTGAAGGCAAGCTCGTTCCACTGCCTATTCCACATCGACCATGGTCTCACATTGCCATTGACTTCATGACGGATCTACCTAAATCACAAAATCATACCTGCATCTTCGTCGTTGTTGACCGGTTCTCCAAAGCCTGCAAGCTGATACCTCTTCCAGGACTACCCACTGCCTTCGAAGCTGTAGCTCAAAACGTGTTTCACAACTTCGGCATCACTTAAGACAGTGTCTGACCGTGGACCCCAGTTTATATCCAGAGTATGGCAAGCTTTCTTTAAACTCCTAGGAATGTCCGTAAGCCTTTCCTCCAGTTATCACCCACAAACTAATGGCCAGACTGAGCGGAAGATCCAAGAGATCGGGAGATACCTGAGGGCATATTGTCACCAGAACCAGGACAGCTGGAGCCAATTCCTTCCCTGGGCCGAATACGCACAGAATTCACTCCGCCAATCCACCACAGGGCTCACCCCTTTCCAGTGCATCCTGGGATATCAACCACCTCTGTTTCCCTGGTTGGGTGAGCCCTCGGAGGTTCCAGCTGTCAACCACTGGTTCGAGCAGAGCGAGAGGGTATGGGACTCGGCTCACGTGCATCTCCAGCAGGCAGTGCGGAGGCTCAAGATCCAAGCCGACTGTCGTCACACCTCAACCCTCAATACCAACCTGGACAGAAGGTTTGGCTATCGACACAGGACATCTGCCTCCGTCTGCCTTGCCGTAAGCTGAGTCCTCAATACATGAGTCCATTCACCGTGCAGAGGCAGCTCAACGAGGTCACCTATCGACTCAACTTACCACCACATTACCGTATCTCACCTTCCTTCCACATATCTCTCCTAAAACCTCACACTGAACCTGTCACTCCTCTTCCCACAGATCCTGGTGTGGCCGACGTACCTCCTCCTCCCAACCTAGCTGAAGAAGAGCCTATCTACGGGGTTCGTACCATCCTGGATTCAGGTTCCCAAATCGAATATCTCATCGACTGGGAGGACTACGGCCTCGAGGAACATTCATGGGTCCTACGGGACGATATCCTTGATCCAGGACTCCTCACCCAGTTTCACACCGAACACCCTGACCGACCAGCTCCCAGAGGTCGTGGTAGACCTTGTCATCGTCATCATCTCTCCACCCAGTCGTCAGGAGCCGCCCATGGAGGGGGGGGGTACTGTCAGGGATCCACCACATCTTCACACTCCGCCCACTCGTTCACTCTCCCCGGAATACTGATTCACCACACCTGCACCTCATCATCACCTCATCATTCACTCCCTTTATATACAACCCTTCACCTTCTGTTCAGTGTCTGGTCTCGTCTTTACATGGACGCGCACAAGACTCACTACCTGTTACTTACCTGATCTACCAACCTGAGATACTCATCTTCAATCTTCATTCCGATCTGCCATCTGCCTTCTCCATTGATCATCTTCATCATCCGTTCTCCACTCTGGTTTCCACTCCACCTGCAAAGACATTCATATTACTATTCAGCTATCTTCAGCTATTCTATCTTCATCTCAAGTTTGCATGACCTACTCACCATTACATCTGCTGGTTCCGTGCTTCTGTTCTCAATAAACATTATTTATATTTACTCACCTGTTTGAGTCTTCTCTAAACCTGAAAGTTATTTCAGTGACTGACGAATTAGGATCCCTAAGAAAAACGCCACAATCACTGCGCCTTCCAGCACCCCGTCCATATTTGATTTTTTCTTCATTAAGAATAATGCATATAATAAAATATAAAACATTTTTAAAAAAAAGCTTCTGTGCAAATTTGGAGTTCTGTTTTCACACTTTGTTGTGTTTTGGGTTCCAACAAAAATATTCATGAGCATATGATAAAATATAACAGGTATAGCTTAAGGTTGTTCTGACCATGTTTTATTTCAAATCTGAGGATAAATCTATATGCCATAATGCTAGCAAATAGTTACATTATCTAAGCATGCAGTTGCTGTTTTTTTTTTAAACGTTTTTACGATCTAATGAGGCTTCTTATTACAGATTGAGACAAAAAAATACATTATTTTGTAGTATTCTACACTTTATTCTTATGAAAATACCTGATGATGAGTCCACCTTTTATGAGTCTACCTTGTACTTTCTGTGCGAGGGAGCCCTCTGGGTTTGAGTATTACAGCAATAATCGAATTCAGCTTTAATGATAATTAAAGTATGAAACGGTACTAATTGCTAACAGTATTAGTGTTATTATTGCCCTGTTTGTTCACTTCCTGGCTCATGTCTTGATTGAAATTTCAGTGAATTATTCATGACAACTATACATTCATTTTCAACCAAACATTTTAACATACCTCTATGTAACGTGAGTGTCTTTATCTTACTTTAATTTTAAACAAAATATTTTTTCTACCTGTTGATAATTCTGAAAGAAAACGAGACTGGAACCAAACATTGCCATATTAGGCTAACAAACACATCTTCTAATCGCACCTGTTTTAAAGATTAACCATACACTCCTATTTTAGCTCAAGGCTTTGTAAAGTAGGTTAAACAGTGTTAAGTTAAAGAGCACAAACTTTATCATTCAACTGAACTGTGCACATTCATTTTAGACACTTATGTTATGCTCTTGTGCCATCCATGCAATAAACACACATCTTTAAATGATTGTTGTTTACTCGGGTTGAATTGACGTAGATCAGCAATGAGATCCACCCCATCCCTGTATCCATCAGTGGCTTTACAGAGAGAATGTTGATCACTGCTGTTCCTACTTACCCATACAGTGAGACTACTGGATAACACTGGGAAAGTGTGCCTATTCCAATGGAAAGGGACGCTACAGAGGCAACATCCTGCCTGTAGGGAGGTAACCTGGAGTTACACATGTGGACTGACTAACCCAAGGATTTGGGGCGATGACGGTGTGACCGAGGACAGAGGCGATGCCGACGGGAATGAGGAACCTGCTGCATATAAAGGGGTGGAGGGACGGATTGCAGCGAATGGCCCGTAAATCCGTGGCGGAAGTGGTGTGACGACTGATCAAGGGGGAGCCGGTGGGATGAGGGAACCCGGAGAAGCCACTAGGCTGAGGGTCTCTCATGGAGCCAAAGCTGGGAGGAGCCAATACAGAGCCGACAGGTCGATGGGCCGAGATGGAGCAAAGGGATTCGAGACCGGAGGCGGAGCCGCAGGATCCTCTTAAACAGGTGCTGCTGGTGGTTGCATGACCCCAGAGACACGCAGGGCTGTAAACGTCCAGTAGCGATGGGGCAGGAGGACTGGATGAGCTTTGTGGTGGTGCTAATGTAACCAAACTTGAGAGGATGACCGTAATTATGACGCATTCCACACAGGTTAGCGCAAAGAATAAATCCCAATTCATATTGTTGTCCTTACAGTCGTCTGTACAGGCAGATGAATCACAGTTCACTATGCATAATAAAGATGATTCAGATACTGGATGGGATAGGAGGGTGGGAGTTGACAAGTCCCCATCGAAGTCTATCAGCCAGTCCTCCGCTTCCGTTCCCTCGGCCACTGGTGTCACGGGCTCACACCCCTGGTCAGATCCACACTGGGGCTCCACTTCCGGGGTGATGGTAAGCTCTGTCCTCTTGTCCACGGGCTCTGGCTCACTCATCGCGGCGGGTGGTGCTGCTCAATCTGTGCAACAGTCGTTCGTGTAGAAGTTTGCTTTGGGTCTGGCTGTTCTCTGGATTAGGATGTGACGCTCTCCAAACACCCAATGACGGCCTCTCTCCAGTTTAGTCCTTTGGTGTTTGGGAGGTCAACGGGATGATAATAGTTTTCCCCGATCCAGAAAAGGGACTTCAGAGTCTCGTCATCGTAAGGGCAGGTGAGTGCAAGACGGCAAAATCTTTTGGTGAAAAAAAAAAGTTCTGGCTCTCACGAGCCACAGCAGCGAATTGCACTGCGTAGTCCATTTTTGGTCCGGTCATCTGTCACAGGGTGTTTGCAGGTGAACAGACAAAGACAGGAGAAGAAGGTTCCAAACAACAGGTTCCAGCACTATCTGCACAAGGACACGTGACAAATGAAAACAAACTGAAAGTCCACGAGAACAGAAACTAACAGAACATAACAGTGACAGTATCCTCATGACAACTGATGAATTAATGATATTAAGAAGAGGATCTATGACCTCTGGAAACTTAGTCAGTATAGGGTGTAACATACATGTTGTTGATTTAGATGATTTAACAATTTTAGGCAAGGCAAGTTTATTTATATAGCACGTTTCATACACAATGGTAATTCAAAGTGCTTTACATTGAATAAATTAAAATAATCAAAAGAAATAAGAATAATTGAAACAGTTTAGAAAAAAAAGAAAAAGAAAATTCAGTACAAATAGTCGGACGAACAGTGGCACAGTGCTCATTCAGTAAATGCATAGCTAAACAGATTGTTTTGAGTCTGAATTTGAATGTGACTACTGTAGGAGCACATCTGATCTCTTCTGGAGGGTGGTTCCAGCTGCGGCTGGCATAATAGCTAAAAGCGGACTCACCATGCTTATAGTGAAACCTTGGTATTTCTAGCTGATGTGATCCTAATGATCTGAGTGATCTGTTGGGTTTACATTAAGTGAGCATATCTGCAACGTATTGAGGTCCTAGGCCATTGAATGATTTACACTCACCTAAAGGATTATTAGGAACACCTGTTCAATTTCTCATTAATGCAATTATCTAATCAACCAATCACATGGCAGTTGCTTCAATGCATTTAGGGGTGTGGTCCTGGTCAAGACAATCTCCTGAACTCCAAACTGAATGTCAGAATGGGAAAGAAAGGTGATTTAAGCAATTTTGAGCGTGGCATGGTTGTTGGTGCCAGACGGGCCGGTCTGAGTATTTCACAATCTGCTCAGTTACTGGGATTTTCACGCACAACCATTTCTAGGGTTTACAAAGAATGGTGTGAAAAGGGAAAAACATCCAGTATGCGGCAGTCCTGTGGGCGAAAATGCCTTGTTGATGCTAGAGGTCAGAGGAGAATGGGCCGACTGATTCAAGCTGATAGAAGAGCAACTTTGACTGAAATAACCACTCGTTACAACCGAGGTATGCAGCAAAGCATTTGTGAAGCCACAACACGCACAACCTTGAGGCGGATGGGCTACAACAACAGAAGACCCCACCGGGTACCACTCATCTCCACTACAAATAGGAAAAAGAGGCTACAATTTGCACGAGCTCACCAAAATTGGACAGTTGAAGACTGGAAAAATGTTGCCTGGTCTGATGAGTCTTGATTTCTGTTGAGACATTCAGATGGTAGAGTCACAATTTGTCGTAAACAGAATGAGAACATGGATCAATCATGCCTTGTTACCACTGTGCAGGCTGGTGGTGGTGGTGTAATGGTGTGGGGGATGTTTTCTTGGCACATTTTAGGCCCCTTAGTGCCAATTGGGCATCGTTTAAATGCCACGGCCTACCTGAGCATTGTTTCTGACGATGTCCATCCCTTTATGACCACCATGTACCCATCCTCTGATGGCTACTTCCAGCAGGATAATGCACCATGTCACAAACCTTGAATCATTTCAAATTGGTTTCTTGAACATGACAATGAGTTCACTGTACTAAAATGGCCCCCACAGTCACCAGATCTCAACCCAATAGAGCATCTTTGGGATGTGGTGGAACGGGAGCTTCGTGCCCTGGATGTGCATCCCACAAATCTCCATCAACTGCAAGATGCTATCCTATCAATATGGGCCAACATTTCTAAAGAATGCTTTCAGCACCTTGTTGAATCAATGCCACGTAGAATTAAGGCAGTTCTGAAGGCGAAAGGGGGTCAAACACAGTATTAGTATGGTGTTCCTAATAATCCTTTAGGTGAGTGTATATACCAGTAATAATACTTTAAAATCAATCCTAAATGTAACTGGCAGCCAGTGTAAAGACCTGAGGAATGGTGTGATATATTTTCTGGTTCTGCTCAGAATCCAGGCAGCAGCGTTCTGTAGTAGCTGCAATTGTCTTATGGTCTTTTTGGGAAGGCCAATGAGGAGTCCATTACAATAATCCACCCTGCTGGTGATGAAAGCATGCACATGTTTCTCTAAGTCTTGACTGGAAACAAAGCATCTAATTCTTGCAATATTTTTCAGATGATAGTATGCTGATTTAGTTATTGTTTTGACATGACTACTGAAACTAAGGTCTGACTCTAGAGTCACACCAAGATTCCTGACTTGATTTTTAGTTGTTTGACCCCTAGAGTGAAGGTATGCATTCACCTTGAGAACTTCATCTTTGTTTCCAAACGCAATGACTTTTCAATGACGCAATGAAGTTTTGTCTTTATTTAACTGAAGAAAGTTTTGGCACATCCAACTGTTTACTTCATCAATGCATTGGCACAGGAAGTCAATGGGGCTGTAATCGTTAGGCGATAGGGTTAAGTAGATGTGTGTGTCATCTGCATAGCTGTGGTAAGCAATTTGGTTCCTTCTCATTATTTGGCTCATACAGGTTGAATAGGAGTGGCACAAGAATTGAGCCTTGAGGGAACCTCTTCCCTCCTAAGTATGACCTGAACCATTTTAGGACTATCCCAGAAAGCCCGACCCAGTTTTCCAGCCTGTCAAGAAGTATGTTATGATCGATAGTGTCAAATGCAGCACTGAGGTCAAGTAGTACCAGCACTGATAATTTGCCTGTATCATTATTTAGGCGAATATCGTTTATTATCTTTATGAGCGCAGTCTCTGTGCTGTGATGCGGTCGGAAACCAAGTATACATTCGAGCTTAAGAATTTGTTCAGCTGATTGAAGGCAACTTTTTCAATGATCTTCCCTATGAAAGGAAGATTTGAGATTGGTCTATATTTGCTTAATATGGTCTTATCCAGATTGCTCTTTTTCAGGAGGGGCTTAACAACTGCAGTTTTCAGGGAGTTTGGAAAACTCCCAGAGAGAAGTGAGGAGTTTACCACTTCTAGGAGATCTGCTTTTAAACAGTTAAACACACTTTTGAAAAAAGATGTGGGAAGTGCGTAAAGGGCGCAGGTTGATGTTTTAAGGTGCTGTACGGTTTCTTCCAAAATTTTGCCATCAATTTCTTCGAAATCAGACATGGTGACTACTTTCTCAGGTTGTGGTCTGATCTGTCTGACCCCAGCGCAACTCAAGGATGTGCTGATCACCTTTCTGATATTATTGATTTTCTCAGAGAAGAAGGAAGCAAACACTTGCTGATGATATCAAATCTTAAGTCTTCCGAATCTTCAGGTGGATTTCCGCAGAATATGAGCTTGAACAGTTCGCAGCCAGCTTTGATTATGTCACTTTTCTTGGCTCTGATGTCATTGAACACATCCATGGCCCCCTCTGCTTTGTCAGTCTTGCAGAGCTTGGTAAGCAAAGTTGGTTTGCTAAACCCAGAAATTGCTGATACGGTATCGCAGCCAGAGAAGCTGTGTAGGAAGATCAGTTATTTACGGTATCTCTCTGGGAGGGCCTCCCGGATTTTTCCGACATTGTAAGATGTGTCTTTAAGGTAGTTTGTGATGTCAGAAACACCAGTGATTTCAAACCGCGTTTTTGAGACTGTCTTTGGTTCACTGCAGATCTTTTTCGACCTCACTCAGACTGTCACCACGGTCACACAGTGGTGACACACAGGCATGAACAACTGATTTTCATTTTATTTATTGTTAGAAAGAGACGTTTTAGCAAACGTACAGAAAATAATTGATAATTAAATGTATAATTGAATAACAGAATAATTAAGTGCAGTTTAAGGCACATACCTTATTTACTTAATTTGAAATCATAACATTTCATTTAAAAATCTCAAAGACACTTTAAAGTCTTAAAATGAATAACATTTCTTTTAACCATTAATTGCCATCCAATATTTATTATGTTTGCTGTGGGACATATAAGAAATTTTATGAATATGCTTTGGTTTCAAAAAAAAAAAAAAAAAAAGATACACTATAAAATACATTGGACATTTTGTATATTTTAGCACCTATCTAAACATACCAAAAGTACAATTTTGTACTTAATTGCCATTATGTTGACATACAGAATTGCCAAAACACTGTTACACCAAACGAATAATAGCAAATAAGAGAAATCTACAATATAACAACACCAAAAATTAAGAATTCTTTGTTAGCAATTGTATCAGCTTATCAGCTAGATAAGTCTGGTCAGTTAGGGGTTTCTGTTTAAAGACTGGTGTTGATATGCTTTACTTAGGCTGTGAATTGGTACCAATATTAAAAGTTCCCAATTCAGGGCCGGGTTAGGGGTTATTAATGGATGATTAATGAGTTTCAGCACTTAGCATTGATTAATTAAATTTGGTTTTTGCACATAATATTTCGGTAACAATTTACAATGAACTCCCAAGTGAACATAAAACGCATAACTAATATTAAAGCTGCAGTCGGCAAGTCTGGCAGATTGGGTCGACTTAGCCAAAATTTTGAATGTTTACAACTCTCATGCCCCTCCCCCACTACCAGCGAGCACCCTCCCATCGAGGTCGTGCTCGTCAGTGCGTCACTGTGCGTGTGTTAGGGCTGTAGTCAAGACCACCTTTGTCGAGTCCAAGACAAGTCCAAGACCAGGACTAGTCGAGTCCAAGTCAAGACCGAGTCCAAAGAGGTTCGAGTCCGAGTCAAGACCGAGTCCAAAAAGGTTCGAGTCCGAGTCAAGACCGAGTCCAGGACAGGAAAAAAAAAGTCTGCTAAAAAATATAGGCTAGCCTATAGAAATTAAATCATTATGAAATAATGAATAATTTTAATTTTATTTAAAATAATTGACTAATTCAAAGAACAACAAAAAAATAATAATTATATAGCCTAGGCCTAACACATTCGTTTCGACTGTCTGATCAGCCTTACATTCTGTTCCTGTCAATCATACACGCGATGTCAACCAATTAAACTGCATGAGGGAAGACCGAGACAACTCACAGACACACACACACACACACACACAAGAGATGCGGATAAACCGCGGATCGGGCGGATGACGTGACGAAAAATAATATTTTAATTAAATTCGGGCGGGTGGCGGCTGAAGCAATCAAATGAAAAAAGTTTGCCACTAAGCAAACCTGCAAGTTATGAGCTGGGTTATTTTGTTTCGATATTAGCTATATTTTAAAACAGCCAGTCATTGCGCCTACCACTCATGGAATAGAAAGAAAGGTAAGAAAAAAAGTCGGAAAACTTTGCCCATTAATTAGATGTGCAAGGCAAGCAGGCTAGTTTTCGGGTTGTTATGGACAATTAAAAATGTGAATATTCACGTTGCACTAGCGGTGGACTTTCAGCGAGTTTATTTAAACATTTATTTTTTAAAGTGCTGTTTGTGAGTCAAAAGAGCCGGCTCTTTCAGTGAGCTGAGTGAAACGAGCCGGCTCACGAAAAAGAGCCGAAATACTTATTAGGTGGCCAGTTTTCACTTTCCCTCCAATAATATATTGTTTTAATATCGCGGCGACGTATCTGTGATTACTGGGAACATATTAAAGAAACCTGGACTCGGTCGAGACCAAAAGCCATATTTGGCAAGACCAGTGGCCGAGTACGAGACAAGTCCGAGACCATAGAAAAGCGGTCTCGAGTCCGGACTCGAGTCCAAGACCGGACTCGAGTACTACAGCCCTAGCGTGTGTACCTGATTTTCTGTGAACACGTCCGTCTCTTCAGCATCAATCAACACCATGGACTCGGAGGTAGGCTGCCCTGGCTAATCTATCCATAGATAGCAATAACCGAGGAATTGGAAGCTTGTTAGTAGATTTTCTCTCCGCCATCACGCTTTCATGCAATCTTCAGGCGAACTTCAGGCGTGTCGTGTGCATGTGATGTGATATTGTAACGTGCGCGAGGGAGGGGGGATCTGTGGCGTGTGCACGACCTGTGATTGACAGTCAGATCTCACACCCCCCTGCGCTGATTGGACCCGATGATCCGGGAGCGGTGGATTTTTGCAAAACAAATAACACGCTCCAGGTGTAGTTAGAAGCTCGGGTTTTTTTCTAAAACCACCTTATTTATGTTGTTCTGTCGGATTATAGTGTCAATTTCACTGAATATGATAAAAAAAAATGTTGCCGACAGCAGCTTTAACTAACAGTGAGCAATACATGCGCGCAAGTGTCTTCGTGCTTCATGTTGTTGTTGATGTGTGTGACGTCGTTGCCGTAAAGCAATTTGTGATTCTCGCGAGATTTGTCGGGGGCGCCCCTCTCAAACTTGCATTGCTGTTTTTTCCAGCAGCGTCCCCCCAAGCTTTACTACCAGGATGATTCGCCCTACTATAAGTTTGTTTACCACCGAAATTACTTTGAAGCTGTTATATTAAGGTACAACTCTTGCATAGTGTGCCTTTAATCATTGTTTATACTGTATGTCTATGTGGTGTTTGTAATGTGCTTTAAGACAAATCATGTGTAAATTCATGTCAACACCATTGCTGAGTATTTCCTCCTTAAAACGCAAGTTATGTCCATAACTATGGTTATATGAGACCGAACGATGACCGTCACCAGGGTCTTCCCTTGAATGACGCCATTCTTCCGCCTGTCCTCGAGACCTAATATCAACAATGTCAGGTGACTGACCTTAGGGGTTGGCTATATAACATCCAGGTGAGCCAAACACTTCCTCTTGCCTGGTTCGTCCCGAAGGTTACATGGGATGGTGACGGTCACATCGTTAGGTCTCATAGATCCATAGTTATGGACATAACTTACAATCTATTTCGACCTCACTCACTCACCACGGTCTTCCCTTGCATGACTTATACCACCAGGGTCCCTCCCCTGTCTATTTAGCCACAGATAAAACAGCAGACCCCAAAGAATTCGGATTTGCCACATTAATCCTTTAAAATCTCATGAGTGTGCATGGGCTGCTCCAAGAGGCTGCAGCACAGATGTCTGAGAGTGAGTGCCGCCTAGAAAGTAGCCATGCTCCTGGTAGAGTGAGCAACCAGATCACCAGGGATAGGTCGATTTTGGCTTACATAAGCTTGTGAAATTATATCCACTATCCAATGAGACAATCATTGCTTAGACACAGGTTTGCCTGCAAACTTCTTGCCAAAGCATATGAAAAGTTGCGTGTGTGACTGCCACAATTGATGAGTACGCTCATTGTATGTGTGCAATGCTCTAATAGGACATAGAGGAAAAACTATCCAACCCTGCACCCGAACAAAGGCGATCTGGATGGAAAGCATCAAGCTCAATATCCTGATTTATTTTACTAGGCTTAAGGACCTTGGGTAGAAATGACAGGTTTGGACCCGTAAACGGTGTGCACCCTTTAAGAAATTGAGACACCTAAAGGGTGTTTGCCAATATTTACACCATCCACTAACATGAAAGTGGGAGAAGGCTGCAATGTAGACCTTTATGGTATTAACTGATTTCCCTGAATCCATCAATGATTGAAGAAAACGAACAACCAAACTGGTGTCACTCTTGGCCGGATCTAATTGTCAATCGTGACACCATGTTTAGAATATTCGCCACTTGCTAGAGTAGTTACTCCACATAGATGGTGCCTTAGAACTATTTATTGTCCTCAATACAGCTTCATCTAAGTCTTCAGAGAGGGACTGAGCAAAGGCCATGCCCACAGTTGTAGTATCTCTGCTCTTGGGTGCCAGATTTGGCCCTCCGCCTGGGAGAGGAGATCAGCTCTCTTTGGAAACTGCTAAGGGTAACCTTGGACCAACGATGCGTCGAGATATTTAAATGAGGAGAAAACCCCCGCAATCCTCAGGGACGTGAAGCACCTGCACAAAAACGTGACGGATTGTAACTAATCTATCCTGTAATCTAAAATGTGCTCTACCTCGTTGGTCCAGGTGAGGCGAGAAAGGCAAGAGGAGGTGGTTGGTTCACCTGGATGTTATGTAGCCAACCCCTAAGGCCAGTCACCTGACATTGTTTATATTAGGTCTCGAGCAGAGGTGGACAGTAACAAAGTACATTTACTTGAGTACTGTACTTTTGTACACTTTTTGAGTATCTGTACTTTGAGTATTATTTTTTATGGAAACTTTTTACTTCACTACATTTGAAAGACAAATATCGTACTTTTTACTCCACAATATTTCTGTCAAGGTCCTTGAGTAGAAAGTAACGTCAAAACGGGGATGGTTTTGGTTGCAAGGGTTGCATATTGGTTGGAAATGAAAGTCGGGTTGACATCAGAACTCGACTGATGTTGGTTTCTGACATCAACCCGTTTGTCCAACATTGGAGATAAATGTCAATCTGGCGTTGGATTCTGACATCAACTTGATTTTCATTTTCAATGTTCGCCCGCTTGCTGATGATATCACCATATCTCCAGACCAGAGATTGGCTACTGCTACAAAGTCCATCACTGGATGTCCTTGAGTATAGATGGAAACAAGGAGAACAAGGTTATATGCACCAGTCCCTACAACAGATCCTATTGCACCAGACTACCTTCTGAAGTTTGTCAGCTGCAACTGTGCAGGGGACTGTGACACTCTCAGGTGCTGCTGTAAAAAGCAAGGCGTCAAGCGTATTTCTGTTTGTGGGAACTGTCATGGTAACTCTTGCCAGAACATCAACCAGCCAGATGATAACAGAAGTGAGGGAGATGTAGGGGAGTTGGATGAGGTTTGTTAAATTTTAAACTGTTTTAGTAAGTTTTCACGGGTTCACACTTACATACAATTTGAGGGGGTAAAGTTGAATGCGTATTTGGCGTGCTGTCCGGAGGGAGGGCTCCGAGCTCGGAGTTCAGCCCGAACCCAGAGTACTCCCCCTGTATGTAAGTGTTTAGGACTAGAAGTGTGGAGAAGGGGTGGTGGGGGGATGCTGCAAAACTGTCAATGGATTGAGGTGAGACAGCTGAATGTATATATACCTCTTACCATTGATTGCCGAGTGCTCTCCACTTGTGTTAATTATCTGAACGTGCTCCTCCCAAACTTTGTTAATAAAACCTCATTTGTTTTGTAATTGTTCAATAAAACCACTTTTTATGGATTTGTATGGACTTGGAGTCATTTTTACTCAAAACGAATGGCTGGGATAGATTCAGCACCCCTAAAAACCCCTAGTTAGACATCTCAAAAGGTAATATTGGTAAAAAATTAAATAAATTAAAAATGCATTATTTTTATCCAGGCCGTCTGGGCACCCCAACTTTGATCGCCTCTCCAGGCGTTTCCCCGAAGATTTGGCCGTGGATGAATTGGGAGGTGTTACTAGACACCTATAGGAACACATGGTAAAAAAAGCTATTGTTAAGAATTTTTTTTGCAGATTGCCAAAAAAAATGCCTAACTTTCCCTAACTATTAATTGAAAGCAGCGTTTCAACACAGACCCGCCCTCGCTCGTGAGCGAGCTGTCATCATAGTCCGCCGTTGTTGATACGCTGGAGCAGAATGGCGTCTAAGCGATTGTGGTGTTCTGTTCTTGGGTGTAATAACGAACACAGCAGTCATTTTGATGTTCCTAAATCCGAACCGCTGAAGACGCAGTGACTGAGTTTAGTTTTCGAAGGGAATATTCCCCACGATCAACGTCAATGCTTTCATGTTTGCGCGAATCATTTCACCAGACTGCTTTATAAACGAGAACATTGAAAAAGGTATTAGCTCCTGTCCGAGTATGTGTTGTTTATGTGCCTAATAATGACTGTCATTAGACTGGTTATTTTTTAAACAGATCAGTAAAATTTTAGTGCTTCAGCCCTGACAGTTGTACCTGACAGTTGGGACATAGTTTTCAATGGTCAATTCAGTGTCAACAAGCTTTTGACCAGCTAAAGTCTTGCCTCACCTCACCGATCCCGATCTTCAGCGGCCATTCATTGTATACACCGATGCCAGTGATGCCACCGGCCTGGGTGCCATATTAGCACAACGGAGGCATGCTGGTAGAGAGGAGGTTATCGCCTATGCAAGTCGAACCTTAACTGGGGCCGAACTCAATTATACTGCAACGGAGAAAGAATGTCTTGCAGTCATCTGGGCCCTGGAAAAGTGGCAACATTACTTGGAGCACAAGCTTTTTACAGTTGTTACCAACCATGCTGCGCTGCAATGGGTCATGAACTCCACTAAAACCACCAGCCGTCTCATTCGTTGGGTTCTGCGATTGCAGAAATTCGATTTTGTTATTGAGTACAGAAAAGGGAAGCTAAATGTAGCTCCGGATGCTCTATCCAGGTCTTCGGTTACCCCAGGATGTAACTTGTACACCAGCGGAAAAGACCCAGCACTGCCTGTAACAGATGTTGTCCTGTGGGAAGAACAGCACAAAGACCCCGAAGTTACAAAATTATTGCAAGCAGTTGCAGATAATTGTGCCAGTCTGATTGACCAGTACGAAATAACTGAGGACAAATTGTATCACAAAACATACCTGACAAATAACCAACTGCATTACAGAATCTACATTCCCAGCAGTCTCAGATCCACCCTTCTCCAGTACTATCACTCCACTCCCATCTGTGGCCATGGAGGAATCTACAAGACCTATAAGCGACTTCAGGAAGTAGCATTTTGGCCAGGCATGTGGTCAGCGGTGAAATAGCATGTGAGGACCTGTGTTAAATGTCAAACTCTGAAAAGTGATAACCGGAAGCCTGCTGGAAAACTACAGCAAATCACAACAAGCCGCCCAAACCAAATGCTGGGAGTCGACCTCATGGGTCCGTTGCCACGTAGCACAAATCAAAATGAATATCTGCTGGTCTTTTTTGATTATTATTCTCGATGGGTTGAGTTGTCTTCTTAAGGAGTTCTGACTGCTCTTTATGAATATCATTCTTCCCCACATGAATGATAAGTCGATTTGCAGTCTTATGTTTCAACAGAATGTTCTGAAGTTCCCTGTTTACATCAGAAATTGTTGCTTGTGGAAGGCAGCACGTAGTTGTATCCCTGCTGCTAATGTTTCTGATTATGGAGTCTCCCACTATCAGAGTCCTGTACTCGGCTGCGCTCTGAGCTGAGTGCCGCTGTCGACCTTGAACGCCAGTTAGCATCAGAGATAGTTACTGGCTGATTCGATCTTTGTTTGATCACATTCATCACGTTTTGGGATTCCTTATCTACATTCATTAATACTTCAAATCTGTTCTCAAGATTTATAGGCGGTGGTAGGAAACCAGTGTTTGCAATCCTTGTCAGAGCCATATCTGGGGTAGAGGATGCTACTGCGGCAATATGTGATGCTCGTGACAATCTGATGTCTCGAGTGCCTTTGGGTCTCTCTCCCTGTTTGTGCCATCGATTTGTATGTCGATCAGTTATGGCTTGTTTCTCTACACTCAGTATGGCCTGTCGAGGAGCACTAGATTCATGGGACTCACCGGATATATGCTGAGGGCGTCCATGACGAAGCTCTGTTAAAAAGCTTGTCTGTGGCAGTTTGTGCAGCAAGTAGATTCTTTAACCAGAGGCATTTTCCCTCTTATCCTTTTGAATGTAGGCAGTTGTGTTTTCCCTTCCCCGGAATGTAAGCTGATGGTTTTCAGTGGGAAGCTGGTTGGACAAAAGAATTCTGCTTTTTTGTAGTAATCCAAGCTTTGTCGTTTGAGCACTGTGCTGATTTGCTGAAGATAAAATTAGGTGATAAAAGGAGATAAAATATAAAAATATAAAAGCGATAGAGCAAAGCGCAGAGCAGTAAGCAAGAGCATCTGAACAGTAGCTGAGCAGGAAGTAGACCTTTATAGAATTTTAGACAATTCTTCCTCTCCTATAGCAATGAATGAATGGATTTTTTCCTCACTGCAACCACAATCCACTATATGATGCGATTCTGTAGTAGATGGTTGCATAGTTATAATTTTCTCTCTAATATTATCAATCTTGCAAGTAAAGAAGTTCATAAAGTCATTACTTGCTGTGCTGTTTGGAAACATCTGGGGTTGAAGCTTTATTTCTTGGTAATTTAGCCACTATATCAAATAAATACCTAGGGTTGTATTTGTTTTCTTCAAAGAGGGTAGAAAAATAAGCAGATCTCGCCATTTTTAAGCCTTTCTGTATGCAATAGTGCTGTCTTTCCACGAAATGCGGAAAAAAAATGTTTTCTTCCAACTGAGCTCCATTTTTCTGTCTGCTCTCTTGAGGGTCCGAGTGGGGTCTGTGTATGTGATGCAACACTTACCTGGCTTCATGGTTCCCGTGAGGGAATGGCAGGAGACGCGTGAGAAGGCGCCGCATCCTTAAATCACAGACGCCTACTACTGGCGATTAAAGAGGGGACTGAAAGTGGCAAGGCATAGTGTCGTTCACTGTCAACCGCGCGTGCCCTCTTGGGAGCGAAAAAACAAACAAACTCAACAAATGATTCTCCACCCTGCCCACCTCTGCGGGAAAGAGTGGTGCGCCCAGTGTCTCCTGAAGAGCAGCTCCAACCAGCTCTGGGAGTATGCTGGTTAAGGATCAGCATGTCTCAGAACTTATTCGACACTAACGCATGTTCACGCAGACATCGGTGAAAAAACTAAATATTGAGGTCTTGATTAAAGCATTCATTGGCATTTGGGGCTGTTCACACAGAATGTATTTTTCCATTCCACTGTGCTACTTTTCCATTGTTTTCCTATGTAAACGGGCTAGACGGACATGTTTAACCGTTGTGCTCGTGTTTTTGCAGCACCTCACGGATGACACAGCATTCTAAAAATGCGGTGCTCAAGTTAAAATAAGTACAACTTCGAAAGAAGTTTAGAAGACCTTACGTTTTTTCCCCATTCCACTGCCTGCGTCTTGCATTTTTGCTTTGAACGTTTTAGCTTTCTGTTTGAACTGGCTCTAACTTCTGAGGGCCAAACTACATTCGAGTATCATTAGGTAAGATGCAGATTTGTGTGCTGCCACCATGTAGTGAAATGTGCAGTGTTGTTTTTAACATTTATTTAATCATGAGTTCTGAACGTTCTCACATAACTCTGTCCTTGTTTATTTGTATGGTGATCTGTAAGTGTTGTTAGAGATGTATTAGGATTTTGTTTAAAATCAAAACACAGCACCGCACCGCAATGTCAAGCACCGTCCCCAGCACCCCCCTGATAAAAACATTTCCCGCGGCTATGCTCATGCTGAACAAAAACTCTGTCCTTTTGAGCAGTGTTGAGTAGATTCTGACTAAACTTAAGCACATCTGATTGGCCATTGTGTTCACACGCTCAACAGATATGTCTGGGATTGGATACAAAGCTCAAAACTGCAACAACACATTGTAAATAGACACCTTTGATGCTCTTCACAGAGCACTATACTCACCATGACTCATGGGTGCATTTTAAAGCAGCTGGCTATAAGCGGGTAGCGGTACTGCAGAACAGTTGGTATCATCTCAATAAATTATCAAATTAATCTTTGGGGGGACAAAGATTCATTTTGGTGTTGGCCAAAATATTTTCAGGGCAGGAAAAACCCTGATACAGTGTACAAAAATGGTTATATCAAACAGTTGCAAATTTAAAGGAACACTCCACCGTTTTTTGAAATAGAGCTTATTCACCTTCTTTCCTACATTTAGGTGGGCAAATGCATTTTTGTCTCAGTGCATGCATTGTTTTAGTTTGACAGGGTCGGCGCTAGCTTAACTTAGCTTAATGAATGGAATCCTTTGTTTCCAGCTAGCATGTCCTGAGTAAAAGTGATAAAAAAAACAAAAAAAAACACCTAATTACTTCTTGTGGCCTGCGTATTCACAACGAGTACAAATAGCGATGCAGATTAACACTAGGCGATTTCCTAGGCAGATATTGACTTGGGACTATATTAGGGGGAAGCACAGGCGAAGCACTGCTGCTTAGGCGAAGCACTGCTACTTGGGCGCAGAGATATCACGCCGCCTCTCGATCGGTCTCTTTCCCATGCATGCAACACTGGTGTTCTCGTGGGTCCAGGAATAAGCGTGGAGGGATTCCCGCGCAGTCCAAGATGTGAGTCGCCAGACCCGCGTTCCGGAATGGAGAATCATACGTGACGCCGCTGACAGGAGGATGCCGGGCCGCTATTCCCCTCAGTTGCACGGTTCTGAAGAGGACAAGCAGCTATGCTCAAGTTCGAATCTCGGCTCTGCTGAATCTTTTCACCAAAGCGAACATGCTCACGCCGGCCCCGCCCCCGCCTGACTCGCTCTCTTTGGCAACGTACGAAAAAGGGGTTGGTCGGGCTAAACGTTTGACCCCGCCCCCCCATCTAAACCCAGCATGAGTGCAACTGGACGAAGCATGGCCAGCTAGTCATGTTAAATAACGATTCTAACAGAGTTATAGCTGCAGTCTTGGGGCCCGCTGTAAACCGCGCACCGCTGCAAACTATCGCTGTTCTCACAGCAGCTCAAGCAGAGTGAGAAATAAATGTTCCCCCACAGCCCCCGCTCACAGGTGGCTGGGAACGTTCTCAAATCAGTCATTAGGCCATTTACAAGCACGCGCCACTCATACTGCACACTATCACTGCAGTCATTGCGCCCGCTACGAAGCGTGCGCCACCACAGATAGTCACTGCTCCTACAACAGCTCTATAGAGCAAGATTTGAGTTAGCAAAAGGGGCGATAGAATTAGTACCCCCTACCCCCCCCACCCCGCTATTTACAGCCGCTATTTTCTAGTTCCGGAAAAAGACGGCGGTATCAGATCTAAGATCTAAGACATTTGAACAGGGCTCTCACGAGACGGCCATTCACAATGTTGACTACCAAACAAATCCTTGCGCAAGTTCGCCCGGGGGATTTTTTTTTTTTACTGTGGATCTGAAAGACGCTTACTTTCACATTCAGGTAGCCCCTCGTCACAGGCCATTCTTGAGATTCGCCTTCGAGGGGCAGGCTTGTCAGTACACAGTTCTGCCGTTCGGCCTGTCTCTAGCACCCCGTACATTTACGAAGTGCATGGACGCGGCGCTTTCTCCTCTGAGTCATCAGGGAGTGCGCGTGCTGAACTATCTCGACGATTGGCTGATTCTGGCACAGTCGAGAGCCAAACTATTATGACACAGAGCTTTGATTCTCAGCCATCTGCAATGCCTGGGTCTCAAAATCAATTTATCCAAGAGCAAACTGAGTCCCAGCCAGAGTGTGTTCTTTCTGTGCACAGTTATCGACTATATGAATATGAAAGCGCGGCTCACACCATAGCGCGCGCTCTCTTATTCAACAGCTGGCAGTCTCCTTCAAGGCAGGCGAGTGCTCACGCCTGAAAAAGTTTCAGAAACTTCTCGGTGTCATGGCAGCTGCTTCTTCAGTTCTCCATATGGGACTACTGTGTATGCGCCCACTGCAACACTGGCTCAAGCTCCGTGTGCCAGCCCGTGCATGGCGGTCAGGCAGCCTGCGAGTCATGGTGAATCACGGTTGTTTGCGGACCCTGATTCCCTGGCAGGCTCAAGACTGGTACCTCGAGGGCGTGAGCATGGGGGTGATTTCCACATGGAAAGTGGTTTTCACAGTGTTTTTTTTTTTTGGAGGCGTCAACCAAGGTTGGGGAGCGTTGCACGAAGGCAAGCCTGTCTCCGGCCTCTGGTCGAGCATGGATCAGAGCTTACATGTCAACTGCCTGGAAATGAAAGCAGTGTGTTTGGCCCTCAAAGCGTTTCTGCCAAACGTCAGGAGGCACCAGGTGTTAGTCCGTACAGACAACACGTCAGTGGTGTCATACATAAACCTCCAGGGCAGTGTCAGGTCGGGCAGCCTGTACACCCTGGCGAGGGACCTCCTCATGTGGGCGCAAGCCAACCTGAGCTCTCTGAGAGCAGCACATATCCCTGGCATTCAGATCACGGATGCGGATATGCTGTCACGGGGCAACACTCCCCTAGGCGAGTGGTCCCTGAACCCTCAGACGGTGCGTCTGATATGGAGGATGTTTGGCAAGGCCGAGATCGACCTTTTTGCCTCAAGGGAAAACACTCACTGCGCAGTGTTCTTCTCGAAGGACAGGGATGTGCTCGCCCATCACTGGCCCAGCCTCCCCCTTTATGCATTTCCCCCTGTTTCAATGATTCCCCAGGTCATCGAACGGGGAGGAAGAGCAGATGCCCAGTCCTCCTAATAGCACCCCTCTGGAAATCTAGACCGTGGTTTCCAGAGCTGGTTCAAATGACGGGCGAGGTTCCCTGGCCTGTTCCATTGAGGAAAGATCTCCTCACGCAGGCGAACAGGACGATATGGCATCCGCGAACCGATTTATGGGCACTCCATGTGTGGCCCCTCAACGGGTACCCAGGGACCTTCCTGACAAGGTCCTAAACACGCTCACTGAGGCCAGGGCCCCTTCTACTAGGCGCCTGTATGCTTTGAAGTGGTCAGTGTTCTCCAGCTGGTGCTTGGACAAACACTTTGAACCCATGTCATGCGAGGTACCAGTGGTGCTCTCCTTCCTACAGGAGCTGCTGGACGTGGGCAGGACCCCGTCCACGCTCAAAGTATATGTGGCAGCCATTGCAGCTTATCATGCTCTGGTGGCTGGCCAATCGTTAGGAAGAAATGACTTGGTGGTACGGTTTCTGAAGGGAGCCAGGAGGATTAACCCCTCCAGACCTCCGTCTGTGCCGTCATGGGACCTCTCCACGGTCCTTCGGGCCCTGAAGGGTCCACCATTTGAACCGCTCCAGTCGGTTGATCTCAAACTACTCTCGCTGTAGACTGCTCTCCTGCTGGCACTGGCATCTATCAAGCGAGTGGGAGATCTGCAGGCGCTCTCTGTGAGCCCCTCCTGTTTGGAGTTTGGTGTCGGTGACTCGAAGGTCATCCTCAAACCCAGACACGGTTATGTGCCTAAAGTGCTTTCAACGCCGTTTAGAGCACAGGTTATCACATTATTAGCTCTTCCCCCTTTCACGGAGGTTGGGGAGGCTAATCTACTCTATCCTGTCAGAGCACTGAGAATATATCTGGAGCGTTCTGTGTCGTTTAAGACATTCAGAACAGCTCTTTGTCTGCTTTGGTGGTCGATCCAAGGGGTCCCCTGTCACGAAGCAAAGGCTATCCAGATGAATAGTAGATGCCATTTCTTTGGCATATACCTCAGTGGGTCAGGCTTGCCCTATTGGTACTAGAGCTCATTCGACTAGAGGCATGGCCTCGTCTTGGGCTTGGTCTTATGGGTTTCCTTTTCAGGATATTTGTGCGGCGGCCGGCTGGTCCTCGTCTTCTACATTTATGAAATTCTATAATATGGAGGTACCTTCCCTGCAGGCAAAGGTCCTTTCTGTATGATTTATACCTGACAGGTGTCTGGTCTTATCTACATGTTATGTCAATGTCATAAGCAGACATTCATTTCATTATAAAACCTGCCTCTGGCCGGTTGTGATATCCCTTATACATAAAAGACCCGACAGTGTCTGGTCTTACTGGTGTATTAGGTTGAGTATGGATGTATGGGCATTACATATATATATATATATTTATTATCAGGCCCGACGGTGTCCGGTTTTTTTCAATATATATTGGGTTCTGGCTTGTTTCTGTGGGCTCAGAGTTCTCGAGCCGCAGTAGCAAACAGTTAGTGCAGCGTTTTACATGGCATCCCCACTGCGTATAGCTACGCAATATGAAGTGACCGTTCTCGAAAGGGAACGTACTCCGTTACTATCGTAACCTCGGTTCCCTGAGAGTTAGGGAACGAGTATTGCGTAGCCAGCCGCACTGAGTAACATGGCAGTATGTCGCTTCAGTCGATGTAACCTGCTATAATTGCTGTTTTGGGGGCTAATATAGGCTCGGGCCAGGCCCCCTTGGCGGGCTCTGACGTGTAATGGCGTGATGCTAGCTCATTGGCGCACATGTCAGAGGCGCCCGCGCCATTGGATGTGCAGTTGCCGCAGCACAGCCAGTGAGCCAGACACTCACTGTGCTAGCTGTGCAGCTGCAAAATGCGTTTTACATTTTAGGCTTCAGAACTTTGAGGAAAAGGACTTTCCCCCACTGCGTATAGCTACGCAATACTCGTTTCCTAACTCTCAGGGAACCGAGGTTACGATAGTAACCGAGTACGTTTTCCACCATGTTTCTCACTGACATACCCCTAACTTGCAAACTCAGGGCTTAAAGAAAATCGATTGAAATTTGTAAACCTCTCTGTTTTTATTATGCATAATGCCAGTCGGCCGCTGCCGTTCCTTTCATTTTGTTGTTTATGCATATTATTTTACAACTAAAGTTATGTTTAATGTTTGCCTCCTTCTTCCCTGAACTTGAAATTTGTTACAGTTATGTTTGATCACTTAAAGGGATAGTTCACCCAAAAATGAAAAATTGTCATAATTTACTCATTCTCATGTTGTTCCAAACCTGTATTAGTTTCTTTCTTCTGTTGAACACAAAAGAAGCTATTTTAAAGAATGTTGGTAACCACACAGTTGATGGCACCCACTGACTTCCATAGCATTTTTTTCCTACTATGGACCAGAAAAACGTTCCTGGGTACATAAAGAAGACATTCTAGATCCCAATCTACTCACCTCTTTCCATACCTCACATCCAGATCGTCCAGCCCCCCGTGGTGAGGCCGGCCGCCTCATCGTCAAAGGTGCTCGGCCCTCTTGAGCGGGCAGTGGAGGGGGGCGGAGGGGTACTGTCACGGATACACCAGGTTCCACTGTCACTCCCTCACAACGATCACTGTCACCTGAGTACTAATCACCTGCACCTGTCACTCATCAGCCATGGACTACTTAAACACAAACCTCAGTCACATTCATTGTCTGTTCTCCCAAGCGGATACAAGACTAACGCTCTATGCTCTACTTATCTGTGGATGATTTATCTAAGAAGATTCCAATTTCTACTCCAGCGTTCCACAATCCTCCACTCTATCGTCTCCCTCCTTAATCTCCGTGCACTTCCCGTCTCTGTGGATTCTCTCCTATCAGCGGCAACTGAGGTGTGTGCATACCATCCATTCCCTTCGTTTATTACCCACTCAGCTATATTCAAGAAAAGACTGTTACTTTCAGCCTCCATATCATCATCGCTCAGTGCTCTGTTTGATTCTGATACCTGTCTGTTTTGACTCTCTCTCTGCTGCATCAATTAACTTGTGTATAACTGTTCTCCCGTCGTGCTCTCTGAGCTGCATATTATTACAGTCATCTTGTGGCCCACAGAAATTTGCTGAGGCCCCCTTGTGGGCTCCAGCTCCCTGGTTGAGAACAAGTTGTCTAATGTTTGTCTCTGTGTTGAGGCACAACCTGGACTCAAGAGATAGTGGATCTTCTGCTGCACAACGGAGATGCTGAGGTGTGCAAGAGAGCGCCGACAGCTGTCCGTATTCCATTTCTGGAAATTTGTGCTCCTCCACCTATACCATCAGGTACACATTTCTGTGCATGCTTCATCTATACTTATCACAAGGTTTTTGTTATATGAAGAATGTGTCAGTGCACCTGTGTCTACACCACACATGTCTTGAACATATTTATCTTTTATGCTTCATATAGGGCTTGACTTACTCAGACAGATGAAACCACCGAGAGTAATCAAAACTCACTTGCCCATTCAACTAGTGCCTAAAGGATTCTGGGAAAAGAAATGCAAGGTAATAATGTAATTAGAACAATAAAGTATACTTTTGATCATTTCAAATACAAGATCAAATTTTTGTTTAGTTTCATTCTTCCTATCCAAAGCAAAAGATAACAAAATGACATGTCTATAGAGTGTACTGGTAATAGGCACTCAGCAATATAATGTGAAAACCCATTGATCTGCCTCTGACCACAGAGTACCACAAATCATGTCCACTAGCTGCCCTGCCTGCTTTTCCCCAGGTCATCTATATGGCCCGAAATGCTAAGGACAATCTTGTAAGCTACTTCCACTTTGATCGTATGAATCTTACCCAGCCAGAGCCAGGACCTTGGGATGGATACATTCACAAGTTCATGAGGGGGCAATGTGAGACAAAACTACTTATTTAAATAAATAATTCACCCAAAAATGAATATCCTGTCATCATCCAATCCTCTTCATTTTGTTCCATTCCTGTGACTTTTTGTTTTCTGCAAACAACAATAAAGAAAATATTTTGACAAATGTTTCAACCATTTCAACTGACAGTGTTCCATTTTTGTGGTGAACTATCCCTTTACGATCATGTAGAATGCAATATAATCTAGAATCTTTGGTTACTCTGTACTGTTTTTACAGTAGGTTGGGGCTCTTGGTATGAGCATGTCAAAGGTTACTGGAAGGAATGCAAGGAAAAGAATATTCTCTACATGCTCTATGAGGACATGAAGGAGGTATAGTTTTAGTCCAGCATATCCTTTCAAGTCCTGTCATTTTGCTAAAATCTGATTTATCTTTTATTTTATATCCCTTCTTTTTTTTATTGACTCTCTTGTATCTGTTTTTCTCTTTTCCTCTCACCAAGAATCCTCTTAGGGAGATTAAGAGAATCATGCACTATCTGGACCTGTCTGTTTCGGAGGATGTCATAGAAAGGATTGTGCAGTTGACATCCTTCCAAGTCATGAAAGACAATCCAATGGCTAACTACTCCTACATCCCAAAACCTGTGTTTGATCATTCCATTTCTGCCTTCATGAGAAAAGGTTAATATAAAACCATACTAGAAATTCCTTAGTATTAGGGGTGTGACAATGCACTTAGCTCATGAGATGAGATGATAAATGATATTGGGTTCACCAGAATGAGACGAGACAATATTTTAACGTTATTTTTAAAGAAATCTTCAATGATGAAAGAAATGAAATTATGTATGAATTATAATATGCTGTAAAAGACAAAACAATATAATGCACGCACTGTAAAAGGTTTTGCTACAAACTCAACTCCGTCATGCTGATATCGCGAGACAGCTTTTCACCTCGCGAGATCTCATCACACTCCTACTTATTAGATGATATCTATTCTTAGTTATTTAAATGTTTAAATGTTTTTAGTTATAGAATGAGGAGCAGGACCTAATATTGCCCAAAAAATAAGACTGATGTACCCCCTAAATGGCTGCCTGAGAAGATTATTAGATTATTAGATTAGATTATTCATTAAAAAAAAATACTGATGTGTTTTGTTCTTGAGAGCCTTCCTCAGGGTATATAACAGACAATACATGAACATTTTAAAAACATCTCCATATTAAAGGAGTAGTTCACTTTAAAATGAAAATTATCCCATGATTTACTCACCCTCAAGCCATCCTAGGTGTATGACTTTCTTCTTTCAGACGAATACAATTGGAGTTATATTAATAAATGTCCTGGCTCTTCCGAGCTTGATAATGGCAGTGGATTGCAACTAACAGATTGAAGCTCAAAAATGTGCATCCATCGTAAATGAACTCCAAACGGCTTCTAATAAGGCCTTCTGAAGCAAAACGATGAGTTTGTGTAAGAAAAATATTAATATTTAACATGTTACAAAGTAAAATTCTAGCTTCTGGACAAACAAACATACACAGTCTACTTGCCCCTAATGTGCAACTTACGAAATATATGACATCAGAAGCATAGTGCGTCATGGCGTAGCGTAAATATCAGCAGTACGTCGCATTACTTGCATAAGTTGCGCTTTACACTTAAGTGGAATCCGTATGTTTGTTTGGCTGGAAGCTAGTTGTTTTACTTTATAAAGTTTTAAATATTAATATTTTTCTTGCACAAACTCATTGTTTTGCTTCAGAAGGCCTTTATTAACCCACAGGAGCCGGGTGGAGTTCGTTTATGTTGGATGGATGCACGTTTTTGAGCTTCAATCTGTTGGTTGCAATCCACTGCCATTATAATACTTGGAAGAGCCAGGATAATTTTTTAATATAACTCTGATTGTATTCGTATGAAAGAAGAAAGTCATATACACCTAGGATGGCTTGAGGGTGAGTAAATCATGGGATAATTTTCATTTTAAAGTGAACTACTCCTTTAAGCTTATTTAATCATTCAGTATTAGGGAAGCAAAAGGAAATTCACAACAGCTGACAAGCTCCACCCACAACGTCATATTCCATTGAAAGGAATTAGGCTTGTTTGAGATGAGCAAAATCTGCGCAGAACCGATCACCGGTGATCACCGCAAGATGCATGCCGGGTCCACTTTTAGATGCGCACTTGCAAACTTCCCTAAGCACTTCCCTTTGAGGGAATCCTTGCCGCCATTTTGAAGAGCGTTCCACTTTATGAAGTGGACGAGGGAAGTTTATATGGACAGACCCTTGCTCCCTTGATTTTGACCGACCGCAACCGCGACGGCACAAAACAGTTCAAAAATGAGAGCTCGGATCCACCGGTTTTCTTTCTCTGCGTCCAATTATCTCTCCAGTCTCTCGTACAAGTCCTCAGTCCATCTCTCTCTCTCTCTCCAGAGCGGCTTATAAGCGGTCTCTCCACGCCAATTACTGCAATAAGACACAGGTGTTCGTCATTTGCACTTGACCTACTTACGTCCGCTCATCTCGTTTCTCTCCCGTTACAGAGCGCGCTGAACCACGCCCCCCTCACCACATACCCCCACCGCCCGACTCAGGCCGGGGAGCCATCTGACTACGCCCGGTTTAGTCTCAATGTGGTGCTGAATAAGGTCCGTTCGACCAGGCAGGGACGAGAACACATCAGCAAATTCTGCTTGTAAATTGGCCACGTCAGTGAGCTGGGAGGGCGAGAGGTGGTCTCCTCCCGGTGCCAGCGCGAGTGATTGAGCTTTTGCATTCGCCTCTGGTCCGAGATCCTCCTCTCCGCTCACCACCGTCGCCAGCATCACTGACTCCACCTCCCTCCACCTTTTAAGGAGGTTGAGGTGGTAAATTTGATGTGCCTGTCTGTTCCTGTCTGTTCGAACTACCTCATAATTGAGATCCCCAACTCGCCGTGTGACCTCGAAGGGTCCTTGCCACTTAGCGAGTAATTTAGAGCTAGAAGTTGGGAGCAATTCAAGCACTTCAACTCCCGGTGCAAATTCACGTAACCTAGTTCCCTTGTTGTACAGCCGGCTTTGTTTGTCCTGAGCCTGTAACACTTTCTTCATAGAGAGCCGCCCCAAGGTGTGGAGTTTTGTTCTCAGGTCCAGGACATACTGAATTTCGTTCTTACTGTTCGAAGATCCCTTCTCCCAAGTCTCTCTAAGGACATCCAACACACCGCGGGGTTGGCGCCCATAGAGAAGCTCAAAGAGGGAAAACCTCGTGGAGGCTTGGGGGACCTCGCGCACAGCGAACAAGAGGGGTTCTAGCCACTTATCCCAATTTTTGGCGTCTTCCTGCACAAACTTCCGAATCATGGTTTTTAATGTGCGATTAAATCGTTCCACCAGACCGTCTGTTTTTGGGTGATAGACGCTGGTGCGGATCGATTTAATGCCCAATAATTCGTAAAGCTCGCAAATTGTCCGAGCGGCACTGCCTCTGGGTATCGCGTTGCATAATCCACCAGGACTAATGCAAAGTGATGCCCCCGTGCAGATCGTTCTAATGGCCCGATGAGGTCCATGCCAATTCGTTCGAAAGGGGACCTGCATGAGGGGAAGTGGGCACAATGGTGCTTTTGGATTGGCCGGTGGATTCACCAACTGACATTCACGACAAGACTTGCACCAGCTGCGCACGTTATCGTGAATGCCTGGCCAAAAAAATCGGGTCATTAGACGATTAAGTGTTGCTGCTTGTCCTAAATGCCCAGCCATAGGATTACAGTGAGCCGCCTGGAAAAGCATTTCCCGATGGCTTTTTGGTATCAACAACTGAGTTGTATCTTGTTTTGACTGGATGTCTTGGGTCACCCGATACAACTTATCTTTTAAAATGGCAAAATAAGGATATGAGAGCAGTCAACCTGGTTGGAGAAGCTGTCCGTCGATAGAACGGACCTGTTCAAAAGCATTTTTGAGCGTTTCGTCCTGGGACTGTTCCAGGGAAAAGTCATTGCGCTCTGTAAGGATCCTCCTTTCAAGAGCACTCCGATCCCCTGGCTCAGCTCCCAGAGGTCCCGGCTCAGCTTCTTCCACCTGAGAGACCGCCCCCCTTCCCCGCCCCCTTTTTGTCCAAGAGACATCCGCACATAAATAGCCCATTAATATACTAAACCCTGGCCAATTTGTCCCCAAAATTAGCGGATGTCGGAGGTGCGGACTAACTGCCACCTCTACATTATGCTTTTGTCCCCGAAATTGAATAGCTACCGACATTAAAGGATAGTTCATCACCTCCCCATGTACGCACCGTACCTTAACCATGCAGCTATTATCCAATGCCCCCGGTTGAATCAGGCTTTGATGAATGGAGGTTTGGTTACATCCTGAATCCACCAAAGCACGATATGTACCCCCCTTAATACTCACTGGTATCTGGTACAGGCCAGCTTGCTCCCTAGTGGCAGGAAGCTGGTCAAGGAATTGCCATGGAGAGAGCAGTGCTGGAGATGCTGCGGTGCTATCTGCATTCGAGCCCACCCCCCGGGGTGGCACTCTGGTCGCAGCGGTTGGCTCTGCAGTGGCCCCAGTCTTCCATCTGGGGGTCGGTTTGGGCGTGAATCCCTCTCGGGACCTGGGGAGTGGGACAGGTTTAGAGGAAGAAGAAGAGGAGACAAGGGCAGGGGCTGAGAGAGAGAGAGAGAGAGAGAGAGAAGCAGCTGGTAGTGTTTCGCCGACCCCTGGGCACGCCACCATCTGGTCCTCCGCCAGTTGGCTGGCCTGGTTCAGCGACGTCGGGCGGTGGCACTGGACCCACTGCACGGTCTTCTTCGGAAGCCGCGCCACAAACTGCTCCAGCATCACTTTGTCGATAATCCCCTCGACGTCGCTTCCCCCGGCCATCAGCCATTTGCGGCAGGAGTCCCGGAGCTGTTGGGCCATGACGAAGGGTCGGCCGGATTCCCCGAGGTCCAGCGATCTGAACCTCTGGCGATGTTGTTCAGGGCTCCGGCTGACCCGCTGAAGGATGGCGCGTTTCAGGTCTTCATAGACCAGGAGGTTCTGGACTGGTAGTTGTTGTGTGGCCACCTGTGCCTCTCCGGAGAGCAAGAGTATGAGCCGCATTGACCAGTCCGAGGGCGGGCCGCCCCAAGCCTCAGCCGACCTCTCAAAGAGGTCGAGGAACGCCTCGGGGACCCATCTTGTTGAGAGGCACCGGCGGGACTGAGGGCGTGGCTGAAGTAGGTGGGGTTTGGGCGGCCCGAACCTCCCGGTCTATCCAGCTCTGGAACAGCTTGCGGTCTTCCTGCTGGGCTCGGAGGAGCGCCTCGAACCGACGCTCCTGTTCCTCCTTTATGCCCAGCAGGGCTTGATGTTGGTCCTGGTGAAGAGCCGCGAGCGACTGGATGATGTCTGCAAATGGCGTTCCTGGCGGGGATTGCATGGCGGCGGTGTGCCCTTCTTCCTTCCCGGGTTTCGGCACCAGTGTGATGAGGTTCAAGAGTCAGGAAGGAAGAAGACAGGGGTCGGCGTGACTGGGACTCATACTTTATTCAAATAAAACAAAACAAACAAAAGTCGCGCACAATGCGCATTCACCGTGGCAACCGCCACGGCACAAAACAGTTCAAAAATGAGAGCTCGGATCCACCGGTTTTCTTTCTCTGCGTCCAATTTTCTCTTCAGTCTCGTACGAGTCCTCAGTCCATCTCTCTCTCTCTCTCTCTCGTTCCAGCACGGCTTATAAGCAGTCTCTCCAAGCCAATTACTGTAATAAGACACAGGTGTTCGTCATTTGCACTTGACCTACTACTACTACTACTACTACTCTCTCTCCCATTACAGACCGCGCTGAACCACACCCCCCTCGCCACAGCGTTTAATTTACCCCACCATAAACAACTCTGATATATATATATTTATTTATGTAAATGTAAATGTAAACTCAAACACACCTATACATATAGAATGCTGCATTAAACAAGAAAAAAAAAAATCAACCCCATAGTGGATTCTAAGTGAGCAAACGTTCCAATTCAGCCTATTACAAAGGTTCCGCCAGTAGTAGGCACTCATGGGTATCTCTGTGGGCACTCAACGTAAGCAAAAATGTACATCCGAGTGAACGAGACGGAAGGAAGTTAGCGAGTGAAGGGCATGACAATTTTGGACTGGAACGCAGCCCCGGTTATAAATGTGTCCGAGCGAGGTCCAACTTGCTCAGATGTCATGCTGACATGTCAAAAAACTCTTGCGACGCAAGGTGGACTTGTCGGATTCTGCAGTCGCGCGCAGTTGATCATCTCCACCGACTGCGCTGATCAAAAGCACGATGGGAAACGACTTGCTGACGACACAGCTTAATGCTCATTGGTTTAAACAACTGTGATATAGGCCTATTGATCTCTTTTCAAATGTTTGATTTTAAAACTCTGATATCATGTTTTATGTGTATAAATTATGTGTGAATATTCCCAAACTCTCTGAGAGTGCGATCTCTATATGGGTTATGTGATGTCATTTTTATAAAAAAAAAAATAGACAATGTGTCTGTATTAAAAAAAAAAAGATTGAACAACTTCCATTTAAAAACACACCAGAGCCATAGCTATAATACATTACAATACAACAGTGAAATATAGTTTAGCTGTCATTAGAAACCACTCATGGCAGTTGAGCAATCAATTATTCTGAGGCTCATGCAATAAGAAATGATATAAAGCATATTGTGTTCAAAATTAATGAATAAGTATGTTTGTTTTCACAGGAGAGGTCGGTGACTGGGTTAACCATTTCACCCCAGCTCAATCCAAGATGTTTGATGAAGACTATGCAAACCAAATGAAAGATGCAGACATTCCTTTCCGCTTTAGCATCCATTTATAATTTGTGCAACATTAAATATATAATATCACATGCTATTCAACTGATCTCTTCTAATTACAATAATGTATTACAGAAAATAACCTTTTTTTTCTTTTTTCTTTTTTCTCAGAGCAAATTAAATTTCAGCATTTCTATAAAAGTTTAGACCTATATCAGACTTAGAAACTTAAACGTTATAATTTATAGCTTGATTAATTTACAGTTAAGGTCAAGACAATTAACAGGATGGAAATAAAGAGCTAACGTTAGCATGCATTGTTCAGTGAGGGACTGACAAATGGAGGACATGATGGTGTCCAATCTAAGGTTATTTAGATTTTCTTTATAACCATTTTTGAAATGTTGATATTATCATGCAGATACTCTGTATTGTTAACTAACTGGATGTAAAGTTTTAAATTTACACAAACCAATATTAAACTTCACATAAATAATCAAATCCATTAATGTTTGTTATGTTGTTTTCCTCTCTGAAAATGATATTGCTTTTTGGAGGATGATTATGGAAGTAAAATAATGTCAAATGTTTTTGAAATAAAAAGCCTGTTGAATTGCACTACTTGAAAAAAAATAGGCATTGCATTAACCATGCTTGCATTTTAATGCATTGTATTTTTAGGGCTTGCATTTTTATGGGCTGAAATTCAACATGGTTGAATATTTAAGCTGTGAATATTTCAATTAAAAACATTTCAAACACCGTTTCATTATTAAAAATTCAATAATCCATATTCACCTTTCATATTTCACTTCCAAAATATTCAAACTGTTTAAAAATACAACCTATAATATTCAACAGGCAATTTTCGGTCCATTTTATTTCGCTTTGCAAATTCGCTTCCACAAATTCAGTGGTTCAAATTCGACAGTAAATTCAACATTGACGTCCAGGAACTGCAGGAAAAGCAGTAGATTACCGAACATACTCTCCATCTGCTGTTAGTCGACCTCACCAGCGGGTGGTGCAACAGCGCGTGTTGTAGACGAAGACCAGCAAAATTAGAGCAAGTCATTCATTCATAAAACTCATTTACAGCAATGTAAGTGTATTTGTGATTATTATGACGGCGGTTTTATGTTAAATTCAGTGTCTTCACTGTTACTTTTCCTGTGTAGCCTACATACATCTTTCTCTACCGTGAACGAGATTATAATGTTATTCCCCCGATGCGGATCCAGATCCAATGTTACATTTTTGAGGTTGACATATATTTCTCTTGGTTGTTTAGTTGCCTTAACTTTATATTGTGGCGATTTGCTGCATGCAGTCTATTAGGGTTTCCCTCAATACTTCAGGATTCCCCTGCTGGACATATAAAACACTTAACGTAGCTTAATGGACTACAGTGATGTAAAAGACCAAACTCGCAGGCAAGCAGATGGACTCAGAATAACGCGCAAACCTTAATGCTGAGCGTTTCCCAGTGATAGACTGGCATAAAGATGGTTTGACGTAGGACATTCGCACATTTAGGGACCGTCTCTAAAGTGTATACGACATTGGTATACACGTTTCTAACTCCGATAGCATTTGAATAGAACGACTTACAGTCATAAAACCAACTGTAAAGTGTTCATGTAGTGTCAGGCATAATGCGCACCCTTTGGATTTTTGATATTTATTCAAATAAATTTAAGTTTGCTATTGAAGTTAGAAACGTGTATGCCAATGTTGTATGCAACTTTAGAGACGGTCCCTAAATGTGCGAATGTCCAATGTCAAGCCAATTTTACATTTAGTCATTTAGCAGACGCTTTTATCCAAAGCGATTTACAATAGGACTAACAATAGGAGGACAACAATATGCAAGTGCTATGACAGTTTAAGCTAATGCAATACATGTAGGCATACTATATATAGAGAGAGAGAGAGAGAAAGAGAGAGAGAGAGAGAGAGAGAGAGAGAGAGAGAGTTAGTATTAATTGATCAAGTGTTGATTTTATGCCAGTATATCACGGAACGCTCAGCATGAAACTTTGCGCGTTAAGTTCATATTCTGAGTCCATCTTCTTGCCTGTAGCCTATATAGTAGCCTACAGCCTACTTCCATAATAAGGTGCAAGATTGGTCTTTCATATCACTGTATTAGTCCATTAAGCTTTTTGTCCCAACGGAAGGGGAATCCTTGAGTATGAGGTATTGAGGGAAACCGATTATAATCCTGTTCATGGTAGAGAAAGCTGCTGACATGTAGGCTACACAGGGAAAGTAACAATGAAGTTATTGAATGAAACATAAACACAGCTTTTGTGTGTTTATCATCTTTTCCGCATATACTGACACAGATAATCATTTTCATTTTATGAATGAATGTCTTCGTCTACAACACGCGCTGTTGCACCACCCGCTGGTGAGGTCGACTAACAGCAGATGGAGAGTATGTTCGGTAATCTACTGCTTTTCCTGCAGTTCCTGGACGTCAATGTTGAATTTACTGTAATTTTTGTGTTTTCTACCCGGGTAGTGTGTATGTGCTTAGCTCTCAGTTCAAATCCGTGTTGAATCACTATGATTCTTTTAAATCGTAGATCAAGGGTCTGGCTCGCCGTTCAAGGGTGGATCAAGGGTGGATCACTCAAACAGAATCAGCATTCAAAAAAAAAAAAAATAGTCATAGTACTACACCAAAAATATAGGAGTTTCTTTGTGGTAAACGAATCAAAAGTAGTTCCAAATAAATTTACTTTAGGACTAAGAATAAAAAATAAAATATTAATGTACAATTCAAAGGGGTTACAATTGGATTTATCCGCGCTGTGCCATGCCGAGGCACAACCCACGAAAAGTTGATAATTCCGCGAATAACTGCAATTGCAGATTTCGAACAGAGATGGCGACAAAGTAGCCTGGCAACTCACCATAGACACGGCTCAATCCGAGGGGCGGGATAAACGGCTGTCTTTCAAATTCCCTCTGCACGCAATAGGACAGCGCTTCAACCAACCAGAGCATTTTCCCAACAACGGAGCTAACGTTAGTTGATAGATTCAACTTTTGCCATATCTGGCCGGCAAAACTACGAACACATCTTACTTTTTTAAGAATGACTTAAGTGCCGTTCTTTGTTCTTTTCTCAAAGAAAAGCTTAATTCCAAGTCCTCCAGAGTCGCGGCCAAAGCCGCTGTTCGTCATCAGCCATTCTTTGTTTTCAAGTAGCAGGGAATTCACACGGAACCGTCACAACTCTGTCGTCATTATGTTAAGCCCTCCCACCTCCTCTATACATGATGTGATTGGCCTGACCAGAGTTTGGTTTTTCCAGCTCGAAAGTCAACGGAGAGTTGCTAGACTACCCTGGAAGCAAAATTAATTTTGCTGCCGCTAGGGTGTGTCTAGATTTCTAGGCTAGCGACAAAGAGGAAAAACTACGGACTGCAGCTTTAAAGAATTACAAATACAGCCTGTGGTAAATTGAATAAACAGGAAATAAAACAAATAAATAAATAAAACAGTGACAAACAGTGACAAAGATAGAAATCAAGTTAAACAAAAACATAAAAATTTATGTTTACAAATAGAAACACATTTTAAGCTTTCTTATTTTTCAAACATATATTGCTTTTAGGTATTGATGAACTTCTGTCTTTAAAAGTAATAACAAAATCTTATTTCTCCATAATTTACATTTACAAATACTAAATTTACCTAAAAGAAGTAACAGATTAATTAAATAAATTCCTTTTGATAAACTCAACCGCTGCAATCGCCATTTTGTTTCTCGCTGTGGACAGGATCTGGAGCTCTACACAGTGAAGGTAATTAAAACGTATAACTAAAATGCAAAGAGAGTAGAGAATAGCCCATTTAAATGTGTACATTTTCACTAAGGTAAACTTTGTATGTACTAGTCATATCGCGCAACATTGTTTTAAAAGCAAAGTTAGGGGATCTAACGGAATGTGTCACATAATTTAGTCGGGACAGGCTAGGCTTTAGCTTTGACAATGCACACAAAAAAATCACTGATATCTATCTGTACTGTAGACTGTTTATTGTAAACTTTACTATTGAAAAAGCCAGTACAAGGCTTGTACAAGATATATAGTCCTTGAGCTTCTCAGAAGCTTACAAATAAAAAAAATAATGTTCATAAAGAGTAAAGATATGTAAAAAGAACAATATATCGATTTCTAGCATATCTCCTGTATGATTTGGCCCACCTGAAAATACATCAACATTGTTCAAGAAAATGAGCATGATGACTTTGCAGGAACAATTTGAGATCTCTCATTTCTGACTGTGTCTTCAGCTGTGTAAAAAACTATCTTAGTGTTGAGGAGGCAGAGGGAGATGGTGGAGAGTTGTGAGAGAAGAGGAAGAGTGTCTTTCTTACCCCACCAGCGGAGGGCAGGGTCTTCTGAGGTAAGGGTAGGAGGATAGTATCTATATATTCACATTAGATCTTTGCAAACTGGAAGCTGAAAAATAAAATGTACCATATTGTAGTCAGGTTTATTGCTTTTTGGTAGGAGAAAGGTACGAGGTATGATAAAATTATGTCCAACTAACGTGTTCCTCCTCCTCCTTTTCATCCTCTTGCAAATGTTGTTGCAAATGTTTTTTAAAAAAGTGTAATTTTTCTCTTCCAGTCTAGTGAATGTTATAGTGTACATGTAAATGGGGTTCTATTTTGGAGATAATCTATTAAGGCCAAAGTATAGGCTACATGTAAAACCTGAAGTATACTTTGGCCTTTATTCTTAGATTTTTGCTTTTATATTGGATTGTGGTAAAAATTATTATTATTATTTTTTTTACATAATTATGCATTTCAGACAAATAAGATATGTGTGTAACTTGCTTCTCTTTATTTGCAATTTATTGCCTTACTGGTTTTAACCTTTAAACCTACCATTTTAATGTTGCTAAAAATGTATATATATATATATATATATATATATATATATATATATATATATATATATATGTGTGTGTGTGTGTGTGTGTGTGTGTGTGTGTGTGTTTGTGTGTGTGTATATCAGTCAGCTTATGGTTTCCCAAACTAGGAAAATTAATTTGATCTGGGATTGATTTTATCAGGTTTTTGTCAATGTTTTTATTTATTTTTTTTATTTTTTTATTTTATCAGGATTATTTTATTATGATTTTATTTATTGAAACACCACTTTACTGGATAAAGCTTTCATTTAAACATAAGTCATGTTAAATTAACACAAGGTCACGTGACAAAAAGCATAAAAACAACATAAAAAACATGTTCATTGGACATAGGCCCTACATAAATTAGGCAACAAGAACATAGACAAATTATGTTGAGAAACCATAAAATAAATGTGCAACCGATGTACTTTTTTTTTAATCCAACAGATTTTTTTAGTGTACTTCGCTCACTCCATTAAAATAGTGCGTAAAAATCATTTTATTTAACACTGAAAAACGTGAAACATGCATTCAGCATTTGGAATAGGCTGTCACGGCTCGTCGCGAAGAAGAAGAAGATAATCTCAAATGCTTTAATAATATAAACTCAGGAACAGGAGATCGGGTGAGACATAGACAAACAATACCGGACACTGAACTGAATACAGGCAGGAACTAAATACACAGTGGTGATGAACACAAACAACAAGCTGTGAGGAAGGATCAGTGACCATGGTAACAGATTGGTGGCGGGAAACCGACAGGGAAACACCAACACAGGTGATGAATGAAAACAACTGAAAGTCTATGAACTGAACATAATGGTGACATTGATTTCTCAGTCTTTTATTTTAATCTACAATGAAAGTTGAACAAAAATGGTATACCAGTTTCTGAATATTTAAATATAAATCAATCGTCTACTTAACTAATAAAAATCAGAAACATGACACTTAAATTAAAATAAAATAATGAAAATAATTTTTAGCCTACAATTTAATTATAGCTATAATTTTGTTTCAACTGAATGAAGAAAATCTTTTTGAATATCTCTGCAGTGCAGCTTGTATAAATAGAATGTCATTCATGACAAATTAATATCACATATGGCACTTGTAAATAAAATACATTGATACAGCCTATAGAGCTGGTAAGTCCCGCCCCTTCCGCTAACCCCACTGGACCTCTAGGTTGAAAAATCGTCAATAGAGACAGAGCGCAACGCGTCATAATCTGAAGACCACGCCCACCGGGGGGAAAACAGTCTAACAGTCCAGTCTCCATTGACTTTGCATTGCGAGAGGCTGCCTCCTTGTCATTTCTTGCTTCTAACAAAAGACAGAATAATGCCTAAAAGCTGCTATGTGACAAGGTGTACAGCAAACAAAGCAAGAAACCCAGAAATAAGTTTTCATAAGCTGTCGACCCCAAAAAACGAGCGTTTGAGGACATTAAAGTTTTTTTTTTTTTCCGAAGAACTATAACATACAACATGTTATCAAGAAACAAAAAAGTAAAAAAAGAAACAGAAAAAGATGGAAATACAAATTACAACAAACAAAACAATTGCCAGGGGGAGTAAAGTATTATACACGCATATAGAAAATCAAATAAATAAATTGTAAAATTTACAAATTTTCAAAGTTCTTACAGCTTTCTTATTCACAGAGTCTCTGATACTGTCAATATAAATACATATTTTAGTTAACAAAACCATAAAATTGGGTTTTTTTATTGCTAAATTTACACTTATGAATGTGAAATTTGGTCAACAGAATAAGTAAATTAATTAAGTAAAAGTATTGTTCTTTTTGGTCAGGATAGTCAGTTAAGCCAAAAAGTACATTTTCCCATAAGAGTGAAAAATGTTTTAAACACTGAATATTCTCCCTAATAAACTTTTGGACCTTACCCCATAGTGTAACTGAGTATGTACAGTGCCAAAATAAGTGCAAGGCAGTTTCCTCATATTCATTACAAAAAGTACAATTTACATTTATTCCTTTTTTAAATTTTTGTAAGTAATGACTTGCTGGATAAAATCTGTGAATACGTTTATAAGAAACTTCTTTAATCTTATTTCAAAGATGATATTTTTGTGGTAACAACCACAGCAAATTTCCTCCAGCAAATCAATTTTCCATTTAATAAGGAGGCCCAGTGAGACAAGATATAAGGCACAGTAACAATTTCTCTTTGGAAAAGAGTATGAATAGCTCTATTATTACTCTTGAGGTATGATGAAAAACAAATTTTAGTAACATCAAAAGACACTGAACCGGGAGAATGGTCTTTATCAATACCTCTAAATAGCATTTGTGTACCAGAAGGGATTGAACCAAAAACCATTGCAAATTCATTTTGAGTGACTGGTATTTTATAATAAGAAAGGAATTCATCATAAGAAAAAAAGTGTTCCTTCTTTATTATATAACCGACTAACCAATTTAATATCGTTGTCAAACCAGTTCTTTAAAAAAAGAGATTTGTGTTTATAAAGAATGTTTCTGTCATTCCAGATGAAACAGCGATGCAGAGAAAAATTGTGCTTATATATTAATGACCAAGATAGGAGCACTTGTTTGTGGAAAGCAGATAACTTAGCTGGAATTTTATCTATATTATAATTACACAACAAAACAAAACTAAGACCACCAATATTTGAAAAAGTATAGTGAGGGATAAAATTCCAGACAGAAGTGGGTTTTTTTAAGTGATGCTTAATCCAATTAATCTTAAAGGTATGGTTCATTGTGGTGAAATCTAAAAAATTAAGGCTACCATTCTCATATGTGTTCATAATTAGTCTTTTTTACATAGTGTGTTCGATTTTTCCATAAGAAATCAAATAGCATTTTATCAATATTTTTACTAGTAAGGTTATCAAGATACAAAGATAAGGAGGCATATGTTAGTCAGGCTATACCTTCAGCCTTCGTAAGGAGAACTCTTCCCTTTAAGGAGAGATCTCTTTGAAGCCAGAAGTTAATTTTTTTTTTTTTTTTGGTTTTATCTATTATGGGGTTAAAATTCAAAGAACATATTTTCAGCTGGTCTTTAACAATAATGATACCCAAGTATGTAACACTCTCCTTGACAGGAATGTTAACTAATACTTGTTAAATCACAGTCTTTAACAGCCATTAGCTCACACTTACTGACATTGAGATAGAGACCAGAGGCATAAGAAAACTTATTAATAACATTAATTGCAATTGGAATTTGATCACTATTTTTTTTAAAAAAGGGTTGTATCATCGGCTAATTGGCTTATAAAAATATTTCTATTTGCAATTGAGATACCTTTAAGAATACTTTTTTTTAACATGCATAGATAATAACTGAGTTACAAGCAGGAAAAGATACGGAGAAATAGGACAACCCTGTCTAATACCTCTTTTTAAATCAAATCTAGATGTAGTTCCATGCTTGAGTTTGATTGAGCAATTTGCATTATTATACAGGGTTTCAACAGCTGCACAAAAAACCTCACCAAACCCAAAAACCTTTAAAGAAGAAAATAAAAAAAAGATGTGTCAAAAGCTTTGCGAAAATCTAAAAATAAAATAAAACTATTTTCATCAATCAAATATGAATAATCTAATGTATCTAAAACCAACCTTACAATATTCGAAATGTGCCTGTTTTTCATAAAACCTGACTGAGTTTCATCTATAATATATTCTAATACATACTTGATTCTTTTAGCAAATATAGAGGCAATTCATTTATAATCATTATTCAAAAGACTAATTGGCCGCCAATTATCAATTATAGTCAAATCTTTTTTAGGCTTAGGAATAAGAGTAATTAGCCCCTGAGTCATGGTAGATGGGAGGCTGGACTTAGATAAGCTTTCACAAAATAACTTATAAAATTCTGAGGTTAGACCATCAGTTCCAGGAGACTTATCATTTTTTTAAATTATGAATTGAAATGGTTATTTCTTCTAAACTAATAGGTTGGTCACACACAGCCTTATCTAAATTATTTATTTTTTTATTCACTTCCACTGAATTTAAGAAGTCATTTGAGGCTTTAGCATCATATTGTGACGCATATAGATTACAGTAGAAGGTGGAGCAATACTCTGAAATCTCTTTAGGGTCCTTGGATATTTTATCATTAATTTTTAATTGATGAATAGTATTTAACGTAGCGTGATTCTTTTCTAATCTAAAGAAGTAGGAGGTATTCTGTTCACCTTCCGCCAGCCATCTTTTCCTAGACCTTATAAAGGCTCCTTCAGCCTTTTGTTTGATGTTGTCTAGTTTGCTTTGTAATTCTGCCATATTTGTTTTATCTATATCTGAAAAGTTATTAGACCCTTTGTTTAGGAGTGAGGTAATTCCAAATATAATTATATCTTCCTGTTCTTTATTAACTTTAGCAAGATGACTGCCAACATGCCTTAAATATTTTGAAGCCTCAAATTTAAAAAGTTCCCAATTAGTGCAATATAATTTTTCTGTATTAGCCTTTTTTTTTAAAATACTTAATGAGACGTGTAATCTCTATTTTTACTGATTCGATTTTCAGTAAAGAATTATTGAGTTTCCAATAAGATGATTTTGCAGGACCGTAATAAGTGGATATCTGCATATTGATAAAAATTGCTTTGTGGTCAGTAAGAGGGGTTGGAATTATCTCAACAGAGATATGTAAGTCAACATTCCTAGACGTAAGCCAAAAATCTATTCTTGATTGCCTGCACTGTAAAAATAAAAGGTGCCTGGAGGAACCTTTTTGGGGTTCTTCACTTTGCCACACCGGCGGAACCGTCTGTAGATCCTCTAGGCACCCTTTAAAAGGGGAGGTTCTCTGAAGAACCACACAGGTTTCCTGAGGAACTCTTATATTAGGCACTGTGTGGAACCACTTTGGGTGCCTCCAGGAACCAAATTTCATTTTTTTTAAATATTTAATTTCATGTTGTTACTATGGTTACCTTTGACTTCTATTATAATAAACAAATTGAACCAAATACAAAATAAGAATTTTTATTACATATTTGATATTCATTTTTATACATACACTTCCATGCACATGGAAAAAAAAAAGCTAACTATAGATTAATATCAATGAATACACAAAAAATAGTATAATACATAAGCAACATGAATAATCAACCATGTATATACAATAGATAGACAAGAAAATACATCTCAACAAAATGCATGGAAACGCATGTTCCACGAAATAAATCAATGTAAAAAAAATTACATTTTGATTAATTAAAATTGTCCATCTTTACTTAACTTTAAAACATTTGTGTTTCAGTCCGATGGTAAGTCTGACATCACTGTTTCCAAGTACAAAAGCTCTATCAGATGCCAAAAACAAACAAACAGTGCTAATATACACTCATTGTGCTGTAATATTCTTGAAAATTATGATCCTAACCTTTATCTCTATACCAAAATCTTAGATGGTTATTCAGCTATTTTGAATCATAAAATGTTGAAGTCTGGGATGCCGTGAGACTGGAGACTGTAATGTACACTATGGCTTTTGAAAAGCTTAAATGTGTGACTTGAATCAACAGTGTTCATAAATGGTTGTTGAGTATTCTCATGAAACAAGATACCCGGAAACAGTATTCCTTATGTCACAACAAGCAGAAAACATTTTCCATTATAACAGAGTTAAGGTGCAGTAAAATGATCTGTTGTTCTGTGAATGTTCAATAAGAATTTACATGGTCAGCAATTTCGTTTGTGGTCAAAAATGTCACTATGGGACCAAGTTGGTGTGAGGTACTTAAAGAGTTAGAAAAGTGAAGAGGTGCCGCAGCTTCGATTTCCGTGTGTTTTTCCTCTGTTCTGGTGGATGGTCCAGGCATTTCAGTGATTTTCAGGTCTACAGGAGGATTTTTATTCTTGTTCAAACCTGTATTTCAGCTTACCGAGATCCCTGCAAAGTACAACATTTACTGTTAGTAAGGTTATTAAATCAAATCAAATCAAATCAAGTATATTTGTATAGCGCTTTTCACAATACAGATTGTATCAAAGCAGCTTCACAGTATTAAAATAAAATAATACAACAAAGTTTGTTTCTAGTGGAATTTATTGATTGATAGAATAAAATTAAATATTCCCAAAATATCCCCAACTGAGCAAGCCAAAGGCAACAGTGGCAAGGAACCGAAAAAACTCCATCAAGTGACCTAATGGTGTCCTAAAACTCCATCAGGTGACCTAATGGAGAAAAAAAAAAACCTTGGGAGAACCCAGGCTCAGTCGGGGGCCAGTTCTCCTCTGGCATTTATGAACTAGAGGCCGGATTGTAGTTTGAAACTGTGAGATTAACAATATTATATGAATGCCTGGCTGAAAAGATGCGTCTTTAATCTAGTTTTAAACTGGGAGAGCGAGTCCGAGCAACGAACAGTATCAGGAAGGCTATTCCAGAGTTTTGGAGCCAAATGTGAAAATGCTCTCCCTCCTTTGGTTGATCTGGATATCCTAGGTATGACCAAAAGCCTTGAATTTATTGATCTTAAAGAGCGCGATGGATTATAGGGTGATAGAAGATCCGTTAAATAGACTGGAGCTAAGCCGTTTAGGGCTTTATAAGTCAGTAGCAATACCTTATAATTAATACGGAACTTTATAGGTAGCCAATGTAGTGATGATAAAATCGGTGTTATATGATCATATTTTCTTGATCTAGTAAGAACTCTAGCAGCTGCATTTTGGACTAACTGTAGCTTGTTTATTGAGGATGCAGGACAACCGGCTAATAAAGCATTACAGTAATCTAGTCTCGAGGTCATGAATGCATGAACTAACTTTTCTGCATCAGAAACTGATAGCATATTACGTAGCTTAGCAATGTTTCTAAGGTGGAAAAAGGCAGTTTTTGTAACATACGAAATATGATTTTCAAAAGACAGGTTACAATCGAGTATAACACCCAGGTCTTTTACTGTAGAGGATAAAGTAACAGGACATCCTACGATGTCAAAGTTGTATTGTGAGAGGTTCTGTGGGCGGTTTTTTGAACCGATAAGTATTACCTCTGTCTTGTCTGGATTTAATAAAAGAAAATTACGCGTCATCCAATCTTTTATATCTTTAACACACTCTGTCAATTTGGATAATTTAGCGTTTTCATCCGGCCGTGATGAAATATATATTTGAGTGTCATCAGCATAACAATGGAAACTAATTCCATGTTTCCTTATAATATTTCCAAGTGGCATCATATATATTGAGAATAACAGAGGGCCCAACACAGATCCCTGCGGCACTCCATAGTTTACTGGAGTTATGATCGATTTTTCTCCATTTAAATAGACAAAATGGTAGCGGTCAGATAAGTATGATCTAAACCAGCTTAATGCTTGTCCTTGAACACCAGTATAATTTAGTAGTCGATCTAAGAGTATTGTGTGATCTATAGTATCGAACGCAGCACTTAGATCAAGTAAAACTAGTATTGAGATACAGCCTTGGTCAGAAGCTAAGAGTAAATCATTTGTGATTTTAACGAGCACAGTTTCAGTGCTATGATGCGGCCTGAATCCTGACTGAAACTTTTCATAGATATCATTTTCTTGCAAGAAAGAGCCCAGTTGAGTGGACACAACTTTTTCTAGTATTTTAGACATAAAAGGTAGATTTGAAATGGGTCTATAATTTGCTAGATTATTATGATCTAATTGTGGTTTCTTAATGAGAGGTTTTATAACTGCCAGTTTAAATGTTCTTGGAACATGACCTAAAGATAAAGATGAGTTAATAATATTGAGGAGAGGCTCTTCCACTACAGGTAACACTTCCTTCAGTAGTTTAGTTGGTATAGGATCTAATAAACATGTTGTTGTTTTAGATGAAGTGATAAGTTTATTTAACTCTTTTTGTTCTATAGTTGTAAAGCACTGTAATTGTTCTTGCGGGGGGATAATTGAGGCTGAATTATAAGGTGCGATTGAGGATTGAACGTTTACAATTGTGGTTCTGATGTTTTCTATTTTCTCAGTGAAGAAGTTCATGAAATCATTACTACTAAACTGTAACGGGATATTTTGTTCGGGTGACGTCTGTTTATTTGTTAGTCTAGCCACGGTGTTAAATAAAAACCTAGGATTGTTTTGGTTGTTTTCTATTAGTTTGCGGAGGTGCTCAGCCCTGGCCGCTTTTAGGGCCTTTTTATAACGTGACATACTGTCTTTCCACGCGATTCTAAAGACCTCTAAATTAGTTTGTTTCCATTTACGCTCTAAATTACGGGTTTCTCTCTTTAGAACATGCGTAGTATTATTGTACCATGGTGCTTTAATTTTCTCTCTGACCTTTTTTAATCTAATGGGTGCAACAACATCCAATGTTCTAGAGAGAATGGTGCTCATAGTGCTAGTTAGTTCTTCTAGTTCATCTGTTTGTTTGGGTTCAGGCAGCAGCTGAGACAGATTAGATAAGCAATTTGAGAAATTATCTATGGTGGATGGAAGAATTGTTCTGCCTGATCGATAACGCGGCGCAGCATGACATATTACAGCAGTACGTAATATGCAAGTTACCAAGTAATGGTCAGTGACATCATCACTTTGTGGAATGATATCTATATCGGTTGGATCGGTTCCATATGATATAATTAAATCGAGTGTGTGATTAAGACGATGAGTTGGTCCGGTGACGTTTTGCTTGACCCCAAAGGAATTTAATAAATCTATAAACGCAGCCCCTAACGCATCATTTGAATTATCTACGTGTATGTTAAAATCTCCAACAATTAATGCTTTATCTACATTGACCAATAGATCTGAGAGAAAATCTGCAAACTCTTTTAGGAAATCAGCGTAAGGCCCAGGCGGTCTATACGGTAGCCAAGGCTAGAGATAATATGGATTTTTTTCTAACATCTAAGAGCGTAACATTTAGTACAAGTATTTCAAACGAAATAAACTTATAACCCGTTTTCTGAGTAACATTGAGAATATCTCTATAGACCGCTGCAACACCGCCGCCACGACCAATCAGACGGGGTTCGTGCTTATAGGAGTATCCAGATGGAGTAGACTCATTTAGACCGAAATAATCATTAGGTTTAAGCCAAGTTTCAGTAAGGCAAAGTACATCGAAGCTATTATCTGTGACTATTTCATTTACAATAACTGCCTTAGGTGTGAGTGATCTAATGTTTAGAAGACCTAGCTTTAGAAATTGTTTTTGATTACTAATAGCAACATTTTCTGGTTTAATAACAATTAGATTTTTTCTAGATCCTGCAGTAGATTTATTATTTGATCTCACTAAACGAGGAATAGACACAGTTTCTATGCAATGTTCTACACTATTTATATCAGTTAATTTGGTGCAGCAGAGACTATGATTTGGACTTTTGGTTACTAGTCAAAAGGTATTTAACATTTTGGAGATGTTATCTGACAGAAGATCCGATCCAAATCTGCTTGGGTGTAAGCCATCAGCACGGTAAAGCCTAGGACGCTCCCAAAACAGATTCCAATTATTTACAAAGAGCAGTTTCTGCTCATTGCACCATGATATTAACCATTCATTTAGCGCGAATAATCTACTAAACTTTTCATGACCTAGTCGGTACGTGGGAAGCGGTCCTGACACAATGATCGTTATATCAGGCGATATGCTGCGTACCGTATCGATCAGATTCCTGAAGTCTTTCTTCAGAACCTCTGTCTGGCGCAGCCTGATGTCGGCCCCTCCCGCGTGCAGGACCACAGTTCCGACGCGCTCGTTCAGAATCTCGGGAACGTGAGCAGCGATTTCAGAAACACGAGCACCAGGAAAGCAGTGACTATGCACCTTACTTTTATTTAACGTAGCGTGTACGTGTCGAACGATGGAATCACCGATGATCACAGCATCGCGTTCTGTTTCGCGGAGAGGGGAGAAGCGGTTTTGTGTGGATATCTCGAAAACCGGGAGGGTCAGAGAGAGTTTTCTTGGTCTAGACCTGACTCGCGTCTTCCGCTGCGGAAATATCCAGGCTTCGTGGTGGCATGTTGGAGCCGGCGTAAACGAGACCATAGCTGATCGCGGCCTCGACGCTCGTGACCGATGCTGAGTAACGCACGGAGTAGACGAGGTCGGAGTCAGCGGGTTAGTAACGTTAATCACTGATTTGTGTGCATCGGCGCGTGATGTTTCAAGAGCCAAACGCCGGTCTATCAGCTCGGCTTTTCTCACTAAAAGGTCGTGGATCTGTTTCTCAACAGCTTCCAGCTCAGACTGTACCGCGTGTAGCTCAAATGTGTCCTCACCTGCACCAAAAGGTAGACTACTTACATCTGATATATTCGCCATTTTAACAGATGGACAGTAAGTTAAGTTAGCAACGACGCTACCAGTGATGCTATCAATATTAATACTAATTTATGGCTTAAGTCTTGGATAAAATCCGTCTTTTTAGTGGTACGGGTGTGGAGTAGATGCACGATAGGCGAAAAAAAATGTTTGTTTATAAATGAGTGCGGAGAAGACGCGTTCAGCCGTGATCCATGGACGTAACCTATAAGAGTATCCAGCGTTGGATCACTAGGCTTGAGACGCGTCTGCTCAACAGTCCGCGTTATAACTATGAGGTGAGGAAAAATAGAAAATGTTCGTTGTAAGTGAGTTTAAAGAGAAATCAAGAATTATAAATCAATCGATGGAGCTCCAAAGACAACAACGCGTTCAGACGCGACGCATGCGCATTCGAAACAGGAAGAATGATGTCAACTGGTGGGAGTTTCAAAAGTTTAAAGTGATAGTTGTGAAATTTAAATAATTTCCTCAGCCTTGTGAGGTTCCAAACCTGTTTGACTTTCTGTCTGTGGAACCCAAAAGCAGATCTCAGGCATAATGCAACCCCAGTCACCGATCGCTTACCGATCACTGCATGAAACAAGCAGAAAAAATTTGTGTAAATCATTCAGGAAACCATTCTTATGTACACTTGTCTAGTTCAATTCAATGCAACAATTTATGTAAAAATGGTTAAGCTCCAAAAATGTCCCAGAAAAGATCCTAAAAATAATCAATGAGTTCACAACTCATGTGTTATGGGTTGTGTTGTAAGTCTTCTGAAGCCATATAATAGCTTTTTCCTTCTTTTTTTTGTCGAAAAAGACTAAACTTGATGTTATAATTCAGAATTAAAATGTCTTATATTCAAATGCAAATGATAAAGATATAAGAAAAAAATGCATAGCATTATTTGTGAACCAAACCTAATATTATTTTTCTGAGTAACATGAATGAGATTTGAGAGCATGAGGGAAGATTTTCAGAGAATAACTGATTAAAAAAACACTAGTACACAGTCAGACAATACAATTTCACACAGAGAAAGTTCATAGTAATAAAGTACTTGCATGTGGTGCAGGTAACTTACTGTAATTCAATGTTGCCACTGAAATGTTCAGATTATTTTAGAAATGTAATGGTTGTTCTGGGGATACAAAAGAAAAAAAGCTGATTATTCACAACATAATATTTATTGACCAGTAAATAGCTTTAAAATTGTAACGTATTTTAGAGAATGAGGGCACCTGTAGTAAGTAAAGTTAGGCTAAACAAAAACAGACCAAACTATAACTGTCACGATCAATGAAGCGGAAGCAAAGATGCAACTGGTGACAGAAAATATGGATACTGCGTAATTGCTTTAAAAAACATTTTTTGCGGTGCTGCGGTGGGCAAGTGATGAAACCGGTGTTGCGACTGAACACCGTGTAACACCGGTAACACCGACTATCGCGCCAAGCCTAGCAGGTACCCAACTTCTCTCCTCCGGACCGTAACCTTCCCAGTCCACCAAGTACTGGAACCCACGTCCCCTCCACCTTGAGTCCAGAATACGATTGACCGAATATGTAGGTTCCCCTTCTACGAGTCGCGGCGGGGGAGGAACCGGGACAGGCGGATTAATACAAGAACGAAACACGGGCTTTATTTTGGAAACATGGAAGGCGGGATGAATCCTCCTGTACACTGGAGGGAGTTTGAGACGGACTGCCACCGGGCTAATGATCTTGGTGACAGTGAACGGGCCAATAAATTTGGGAGCAAGTTTATTAGAGACGGAGTGGAGAGGAATGTTCTTGGTAGAAAGCCACACTTTTTGACCAACGACGTATACGGGAGGCCTAGACCGGTGGCGATCGGCTTTGGCCTTGGTGCGCGCCCCCACTTGGAGTAGAGTCTCACAGGCTCTAGTCCAAGTGCGGTGACACCTCTGGACGAAGGCGTGAGCGGAGGGGACCGCGACTTCAGATTCCAGACTAGGAAAAATTGGTGGCTGGTAACCTACACTACACTCAAACAGAGACAGGCCCGTAGATGACACTGGTAACGTATTGTGGGCGTACTCCACCATTGACAGTTGTTGGCTCCATGAGGAAGGATTCTTGGAGACCAAACATCGCAACGACCTTTCCAGATCCTGGTTGGCTCTCTCAGTTTGACCATTGCTCTGGGGATGAAACCCTGAGGACAGACTGACAGTCGCTCCCAATAATTTACAAAACTCTTGCCAAAATTTGGACACAAATTGGGGTCCTCTGTCGGAAACCACGTCTGTCGGGAGGCCATGTAAGCGAAAGACGTGATCAACGACGGTCAACGCTGTCTCCTTGGCTGAGGGTAATTTGGGCAAGGGAATAAAATGGGCCGCCTTCGAGAACCGGTCCACCACGGTCAAAACTACCGTGTTGCCTTGAGAGGGAGGGAGGGCGGTGATAAAATCTAGCGCAATATGGGACCAGGGTCTCGAAGGGACAGGCAGCGGTTGAAGTTGGCGAACCCCAGAAACCTCTGTAGGGCCTTACGGGAATCTGGATTTGGCCATTCCACCACAGCCTTAACCTTCTCAGGATCCATTCGTATTCCCTCAGACGACACAATGTATCCTAGGAAAGAAACAGACTGTGCATGAAAAACGCAGTTCTCCGCCTTGACAAAAAGCCCATTCTCTAGCAACCTCTGAAGCACTCGTCGGACATGCTGCACATGTTCCTGGAGAGAGGATGAAACTATCAATATGTCATCCAGGTAGACATATATGAACTGGTCGACCATATCTCGCAGCACGTCGTTGACGAGTGCCTGGAAAACTGCTGGGGAGTTGGACAACCCAAAAGGCAAAAGGCAAAAGGCAAGTATTCAAAGTGCCCCCTGGGGGTGTTAAAAGCAGTTTTCCACTCATCCCCCAAATGATAAGCATTACGTAAGTCCAATTTAGTGAAGATAGACGCTCCCTGCAACCTCTCGAAGGCTGAAGACATCAACGGTAAAGGGTAAGTATTCTTTACCGTGATGCTGTTCAGCCCCTGGTAATCAATACAAGGTCGCAGAGATCCGTCCTTCTTCCCCACAAAAAAGAACCCCGCCCCCGCTGGAGAAGAGGAAGGGCGGATAAACCCTGTTGCTAGAGAATCAGAAATATATTTCTCCATAGCCTCCCTTTCTGGGACAGAAAGCGAATATAACTTGCCCTTAGGCGGAGACTTACAGTGAGGAAAATAAGTATTTGAACACCCTGCTATTTTGCAAGTTCTCCCACTTGGAAATCATGGAGGGGTCTGAAATTGTCATCGTAGGTGCATGTCCACTGTGAGAGACATAATCTAAATAAAAAAATCCAGAAATCACAATATATGATTTTTTAACTATTTATTTGTATGATACAGCTGCAAATAAGTATTTGAACACCTGTCTATCAGCTAGAATTCTGACCCTCAAAGACCTGTTAGTCTGCCTTTAAAATGTCCACCTCCACTCCATTTATTATCCTAAATTAGATGCACCTGTTTGAGGTCGTTAGCTGCATAAAGACACCTGTCCACCCCATACAATCAGTAAGAATCCAACTACTAACATGGCCAAGACCAAAGAGCTGTCCAAAGACACTAGAGACAAAATTGTACACCTCCACAAGGCTGGAAAGGGCTACGGGGAAATTTCCAAGCAGCTTGGTGAAAAAAGGTCCACTGTTGGAGCAATCATTAGAAAGTGGAAGAAGCTAAACATGACTGTCAGTCTCCCTCGGACTGGGGCTCATGCAAGATCTCACCTCGTGGGGTCTCAATGATCCTAAGAAAGGTGAGAAATCAGCCCAGAACTACACGGGAGGAGCTGGTCAATGACCTGAAAAGAGCTGGGACCACCGTTTCCAAGGTTACTGTTGGTAATACACTAAGACGTCATGGTTTGAAATCATGCATGGCACGGAAGGCATGGAATGGCATGGAATTTTGGTCATAATTCCACTAAACGTGTTTGGAGGAAGAAGAATGATGAGTACCATCCCAAGAACACCATCCCTACTGTGAAGCATGGGGGTGGTAGCATCATGCTTTGGGGGTGTTTTTCTGCACATGGGACAGGGCGACTGCACTGTATTAAGGAGAGGATGACCGGGGCCATGTATTGCGAGATTTTGGGGAACAACCTCCTTCCCTCAGTTAGAGCATTGAAGATGGGTCGAGGCTGGGTCTTCCCACATGACAATGACCCGAAGCACACAGCCAGGATAACCAAGGAGTGGCTCTGTAAGAAGCATATCAAGTTTCTGGCGTGGCCTAGCCAGTCTCCAGACCTAAACCCAATAGAGAATCTTTGGAGGGAGCTCAAACTCCGTGTTTCTCAGCAACAGCCCAGAAACCTGACTGATCTAGAGAAGATCTGTATGGAGGAGTGGGCCAAAATCCCTCCTGCAGTGTGTGCAAACCTGGTGAAAAACTACAGGAAACGTTTGACCTCTGTAATTGCAAACAAAGGCTACTGTACCAAATATTAACATTGATTTTCTCAGGTGTTCAAATACTTATTTGCAGCTGTATCATAGAAATAATTAGTTAAAAAATCATACATTGTGATTTCTGGATTATTTTTTTTTTAGATTATGTCTCTCACAGTGGACATGCACCTACGATGACAATTTCAGACCCCTCCATGATTTCTAAGTGGGAGAACTTGCAAAATAGCAGGGTGTTCAAATACTTATTTTCCTCACTGTACCTGGCAGTAAATCTATGGCACAGTCATAGGGACGATGCGGAGGAAGAGAAGCAGCACGAGACTTACTGAACACCTCCTTCAGGTCTAGGTACTCCGCGGGCACGTTAGACAAATCCACTGCCTCCTCCTGAAACACAGGGACAGAAACAGACAGACAGGCAGACACAAGACAGGACTCATGACATTTACTGCTCCACTCCAACACTGATTTTTGCTGCCAGTCTATTTTGTGATTGTGATCGATGAGCCAGGGATGTCCAAGAACAACAGGTGCAAGAGGTGAGTCCAGTATGTAAAACGAAAGTGTCTCGGTGTGATTGCCTGATGTGATGAGTGTGATGGGTCCGGTGATGAGTGCAATGGTGGGTAAATCCTGGCCGTTGAGTGCATGAACAGCAATCTTGCGGGTGAGTGGTTGGATGGGAACTTGAAACTTGAGTGCAAATGAATGGTCCATAAAATTACCCTCGGCTCCTGAATCCACCAGTGCGTGACAGTCGTGATTGTGGGCTGACCATCTTAGTCTTACCGGGAGGAGCGTAGATGTTGATGAGGTCTTCTCAGTGGAGATCCCACCCGACAGTAGCCTCATACTTACTGCCGGGCTTGGCCTTTTTACTGGACAGTTGTAAGCGTAGTGTCCCGCCGCGCCGCAGTACAGGCAAAGCCCTTGGGATCTCCGCCTTTCCTTCTCCTCCCGGGAAAGCCGAGCTCGCCCGACCTGCATGGGCTCGTGATCGTCGACGGGGCTGACCACGTCCCCACCGCTGGACCGCTGACTCTCAGCTCCCCTCAATCCACGGCTGGGCAACATCCGTCGCTCGACCCTGTTCAGACGTGCATCCACTCAAAGAGCCAATTCCACCAGTCCGTTAAGAGAATTAGGTAGGTCCAGGGCGTAGATCTCTCTTTGGACGCGGTCAGCCAGCCCATGCAGGAACATGTCCCACTGCGCCTCCTCGTTCCACTGACACTCCGCCGCCAGGGTCCTGAAGTCAATCGAGTAATCTGACACCGACCTCTCTCCTTGTTTGAGTTCCGCGAGCATCCGAGCCACCTCTCTCCCAGCGACCGCTCTGTCAAACACTCTCTTCATCTCGGCGGCGAGTGTCTGGAACGAGGCGCAGCAAGGGTCTTGGTTCTCCCACACCGCCGTCCCCCATAGCGCTGCCCTCCCAGTCAACAAGGTCAACACAAATGCCACCTTGGCACTCTCGTTGCGGAAGGTTCTAGGCTGGAGAGAGAAGTGCATTGAGCAACGAGTTAAAAATGCTCTACAAAAGCTTGGCTCACCCGCGTATGATTCCGGAACTGGTAGGCGGGGCTCCGACTGGGAAGCGCTCTCTGGTGGTGTGGGGAGAACGGCCGGTGTGGGCGGCGCAGTGGGAGCTCGCAGATGTTGAATTTGCTGGGTGAGCTCGGACAGCTGCGTCACCAGCGCTTGAACAGCCCGTGCCGTGTCGTTCAGATTCTTCTCATGACTGTCCATGCGCTGAATGCTGGAGTTAACAAACTCATCCAAGGTTGAAGGGTTACTCGCTGCTTCCATTGAAATGGTCAGATCGTTATGTCACGATCAATGAAGCGGAAGCAAAGATGCAAGTAAAACTCTTTATTTGTAGAATATATATATATAAACAGAATCGCTGGCAGGCTGGTAACGCAGGGACTAGATGGTCAGCAATCCGGTGATGAAGTGACGTGATGATGAAACAGTGAAGAAATCCAGATGACGAACGGAAACCAGTAGAACATGGAACAGGAAACGAAGACACGAACTGAAACTCCGACGGGGACTGGATACAAACACACTGGAGACATCAAACAACGATCTGATAAAGAGAGACAAGTGTGATGAGTATTTATAGGTGACTGAATTGACTGCAGCTGGTGAGGAGAGTGAGATCAGCTGGATCGCTGATACTCTGAGTAGAGAGGTAACGCCCACTCACACACACCCACACACACATAACAACAAATACACGAGACAAGAAGGAAACAGAGAATTCATGAACCGTGACAATAACTTTTAACCTGCTTTTGTTATTCATAACAAACGCCAATGACAGCAGGAATCAGCTAAATTATAGGCTATATCAGCAATTTGACGACACAGTTGTACAGAATATGTTGAATTGAATGACTAAATCAATCTATGACAATAAGTCAATAATTTCCATTTTTTCATTACATTAGATCAACGTAACGTTAGTTAGCATTGGGGCTAAAACCTTCATACCAGATACTGTGCAATAAACGAGTGGTAAACACCGTAAAAACGTAGTAATGTATAATAAATTTAATTTATATATGTGTGTGTTTGAATATATAGTGAGTAGACTCTGTATTTATATTTATTTGCGAGTTTACAAACCTTGTAACGGAGAGCCGAACAAACGGCGGAAGCTTTGATGAGAGGACGGAGCCGTTACTTTCAAACCCGATGACGTCAGTTGATACTATTGTTGTTGCGCGCGAGCAGCGCGAGCAGCACTGAAGTGACGACAGCAGAGGAAAAGCAGCAGTTTCGTGACAGAATACAACTTTTCTCCTCCTGGTTCCTCTTCTTCATATTATTAATATGTTGTTTTTTAAGGTTTAAATTACTTAATAAAATAGCCTAGGCCTATACTAAATATATGTAACCCAAGTGAAAAAGACGTAGGCTACTGTTAAATGTATTAAAATGCATTAAAGTATATTTGTATTGTAGTAGGTCTACTAAAAATACACTCAAGTACATTTTTAATACATTTAATAGTACGTCTTTTTCACCTGGGTATGTATACTGAATCAAACTTAAGTAGCCTATAATAATAATAATAATAATAATAATAATAGGATAATAATAATCTTATTCTGGCCTCACTGAACCATTGGGTTCCTCCAGATGCTGGCTTTAACATAAGAGATCTTCCAGGAACCACTTAAATGTTAAAAGATCTTCCAATAACCCTTTTATCGCATTCAGGTTCCTCTATTTTCCCCCAAAGCACTTTGAGGTCTCGTGGTAATGAAAAGGTGACTCCAGAACCTCTGAACTAAATACAAAGTGCTTAAAGGATCCCATAAGTTCCATCAAGAACCTCAAAGATTGTCAGTGCTCCTCCAGTAACCCTACTATAGGAGAAAGATCTTAGAGGCACCTAAATTACATTTTGAAGTTCCTTGAGTATCCAACAGGATATTTGAGGCTCCTTTAGTTTTTACAGTGTGGAGAAATCAGTATTACACCAAGTATATGTTTTTTTATTTGGATATTTTTGTCTCCAGATATCTATTAAGTCATATTTCTCCATAAAAGTTTTTAATAGCAAGTTACATGGAGTGTTCTTTGGTGGCATACGATCTAGCATATTATCTGGAGCAATGTTAAAGTCTCCTCCAATACAAATTATACCAGATGGATATTTGTTTAGCCATAAGGCAATTTTGTTTTCAATCACCTCAAAAAGAGCCCTGTTTTCATTTGAAGAGTTGTAACCATACACGTTAATCAAAAAAATTAAAATGTTATTAGTGTAAAGAACCAAAAAAATAAAATGCCTGCAAGGGTCACAGTAATAATGTAGAACATCACCAGCAAACTTATTCTTTAGTGTTAAAACACCTGCCGAACGTTCATGAGAAAACCATGCATCTTTTCCCCACTGTGATTTCCAGAAGTTACAGTCATTAACAGTTGAGTGAGACTCTTGGAAGAAACAGAAGTCGGTATTGTATTTTTTCCCAAAAAGAAAAAGAGCTTTACGCTTCACAGAATCTCTCAAACCCCTGGCATTTAGAGAGATAACAGAAATAGAAATAATGAACAAGTCAATGAACAAAGTTAAAGCAAGTGCAAAAAGAGCACAACAAGTAGTAAGTATAAACCTGAGAAACGTAGCTCAGCTGAACATACTGAGAGAAAGTCCTTCCGTCAAGACATGACAACTGGTTGCTGAAAGAAAGTAACATATGTTAACAAAAACACAAGCCGTAATAATACAGACGCATCATCCGTAGATGTGATGGTAGCTGGTAATCGAAAACTTCGATAAAGATTGTAAAGTTCGTCGACGATAAACTGGTCCGCTAAAGGGAGTTATGATCATAAAAGAAAGTCTGAGTCTTCTTTTTTTTTTTTTTTTTCAGCAGACGCAGGCAAACGGATCTCAGTACCATTAATGAAGGTTAATTTTTTTTAACCTTTTAAAAAAACGCTAGTTTTTCACTAGCGTGCACCGACGTAGTAGGCAGCTTTTCCAGCTGCGCGTGCTTCTTCTACCATAGGCCACAACTTCTTCTGTCTTTCTCTGTCCAGTGGAGTAAGGTCTTCCATAAACTGCATCCCATTGTCCTTTAGATAAGCCGAAGACTTTGCTGCCTTCCATATAGCATCCCTGATAATGCGTGAGGTAAACTGCACTATGACAGCACGAGGGACAGACTTGTTGCCAATTTCATTTAGCTTTTTCCCCAATCTGTGAACTGAGTCTATAGCAAAGGAGAATTTGCCCTTCCCTTCAGGATATTTTTGTTCACATATGCGGATGACTTCATCCCTGATGTTCTCCTTCTCCTTTTCTAGAACCCCTCTCAGCTGAAGATTCCAGCGCCTCGAATATCTCTCCATGTCAGCTAAACGAGTTTCACACGTCTCAATTCGCTGCTCGCCGAGTTGCAACCGAGAAGCTAGGTGGTCAACCTTCACTTTCATATCTTTGACTTCAGCAGAGACAAAGTCCACAGTCTTTTTCAAGCCCTCAATTTTTTATAGCATTGTTACTCACCAACTTTTCAAGAGAATCAGAGCGCTCGTTGATCAGTGATGAAATGGATGATAGCATCGCGACCACATCTTCCAAAGTCTCCATTTTTTCCTTTCTTAGAAACAGGCTTAGTTGGTGTGTCAGGAAGATGAGTTAAGCAAAGAGTATCCAGAGTATGTCCAGGACCGGGATCAGTAACAGCAGAAAGTGCGTAATCGTGCATATCAACGGATACATCCATCATACTTTTCGCCCGTTCTTTACGTTTTCCAGCACTTTTTGGCATAATAATTCCACAATTACATCATTAATAAAACACACAATGGATGTGTAAGGTAACCAGTTGAAAGTAGACAGTTTACATGAGTTATAATAGTTTTTTGTCAGCAGAGCTACTAATAGTTATCTTAACATGCCGCCATCTTGGGTCGCCGGCTCAACCTATGGTTAGACTTTGTGTGAGAGCACTTTGTGGACTACAACTCTTCGCTGCTTTCGACACGTTTGATATACGTCACCACCACTAGCACACGGATCCCGCTATACATGGCTGTGTCTTTGGTGCACTTCACCGCCTTCTTTCAGGGAGAGGACAAAATCATTGAGCGTGGTGAAAACCACTTCAAGTCTGGGCATGTGGAGGGGTTCAACTACGCAAGTGGGGAGATGGTCGGCATTGTCCACGCCAGTTGACAAGAAAGCGATTCCTAAAACACACAGGCATCTCGATCTGTCTCCATAGATTATCGCAGCATTAGCACCGTGATTTGACAAGTCGTGAGCTTAGAATTATAAGGTTCTGTCTCCGTTTAGGGTAGTTCTGAGATATTGAGCATCAAAGTTTTTACATCCCAGCTGGCAAAACTGTTATGTAGTATCTACTATTATAGCTCAACAAGACCATCACCCTACAGGTACTTTGAGGATAGAATATCAAAATCCTGGCACATTTGGAAATGGGATTTTTTAAGATGGCCCAAATGGAGATAGAATAGATAATTCTGAGAGCTCTGATTCTGTTTGGAATTATAAGGTTCTATCTCCACTTTTACAAATAAAACCCCACATTTCAAAGAATAAATGTATATAACCATTGATTTAATCAATTTATATTTATAATACAAGCACACAGCTTGTAGTATATAATATAATATATAATAGTATAGTATACATCAAAGCCAAGCAAGTTTGTAAGAAAAAACATTATTTTTATTTTCAAAGAACATGGACATGGAAAAATTACAGCTAAACAAAAAATGTTTTCTTCACATACTACACCCCACTCCTCTGTACTGTAAAAACATTTAGGAAGCATCTTACAAACATTAAAAACGGTTCATTTAGTAGATTAAAACAAAATATTGTGTAACATCATGAAAGTTATGTTTTCATTCCTTTCCACCCCCACCCCCTCTGTGCTCTGAAACATTTAAAAAAATGAAAGATGGATTAGTTAGAAAGATAGAAAGATGGATTAGTTAGAAAGAAAGAAAGAAAGAAAGAAAGATGGATTAGTTAGAAAGAAAGATAGATTAGTTAGAAAGAAAGAAAGATGGATTAGTTAGAAAGAAAGAAAGAAAGAAAGAAAGAAAGAAAGAAAGATGGATTAGTTAGAAAGAAAGATAGATTGTTAGAAAGAAAGAAAGAAAGAAAGAAAGAAAGATGGATTAGTAAGAAAGAAAGAAAAAAGAAAGAAAGATGGATTAGTTAGAAATAAAGATATATTAGAAAGAAAGAAAGATTAGTTAGAAAGAAAGAAAGATGGATTAGTTAGAAAGAAAGAAAGAAAGAAAGAAAGAAAGAAAGAAAGAAAGAAAGATGGATTAGTTAGAAAGAAAGATAGATTGTTAGAAAGAAAGAAAGAAAGAAAGAAAGAAAGATGGATTAGTAAGAAAGAAAGAAAAAAGAAAGAAAGATGGATTAGTTAGAAATAAAGATATATTAGAAAGAAAGAAAGATTAGTTAGAAAGAAAGATGGATTAGTTAGAAAGAAAGAAAGAAAGAGAAAAAAGATGGATTAGTTAGAAATAAAGATATATTAGAAAGAAAGATAGATAGATTAGTTAGAAAGAAAGAAAGAAAGAAAGATTAGTTAGAAAGAAAGATGGATTAGTTAGAAAGAAATATAGATTAGTTAGAAAGAAAGAAAGATGGAATAGTTAGAAAAAAAGAAAGGAAGAAAGAAAGAAAGATGGATTAGTTAGAAATTAAGATATATTAGTAATAAATAAATAAAGAAAGAAAGATTAGTTAGAAAGAAAGAAAGATGGATTAGTTAGAAAGAAAGAAAGAAAGAAAGAAAGAAAGATAGATTAGTTAGAAAGAAAGATGGATTAGTTAGAAATAAAGATATATTAGAAATAAAGATATATTAGAAAGAAAGAAAGAAAGAAAGATTAGTTAGAAAGAAAGATGGTTTAGTTAGAAAGAAAGAAAGAGAAAAAAGATGGATTAGTTAGAAATAAAGATATATTAGAAAGAAAGATAGATAGATTAGTTAGAAAGAAAGAAAGAAAGATTAGTTAGAAAGAAAGATGGATTAGTTAGAAAGAAATATAGATTAGTTAGAAAGAAAGAAAGATGGAATAGTTAGAAAAAAAGAAAAAAGAAAGAAAGAAAGATGGATTAGTTAGAAATGAAGATATATTAGTAATAAAGAAAGAAAGAAAGAAAGAAAGAAAGATTAGTTAGAAAGAAAGATGGATTAGTTAGAAAGAAATATAGATTAGTTAGAAAGAAAGAAAGATGGAATAGTTAGAAAAAAAGAAAGAAAGAAAGATGGATTAGTTAGAAATGAAGATATATTAGTAATAAATAAAAGAAAGAAAGAAAGATTAGTTAGAAAGAAAGAAAGAAAGAAAGAAAGAAAGATGGATTAGTTAGAAAGAAAGAAAGAAAGAAAGAAAGAAAGAAAGATAGATTAGTTAGAAAGAAAGAAAGATGGATTAGTTAGAAATAAAGATATATTAGTTAGAAAGAAAGAAAGAAAGAAAGATGGATTAGTTAGAAATAAAGATATATTAGAAAGAAAGAAAGAAATATAGATTAGTTAGAAAGAAAGAAAGATGGATTAGTTTGAAAGAAAGACAGATTATTTAGAAAGAAAGAAAGATTAGTTTGAAAGAAAGATGGATTAGTAAAAAAAGAAAGAACGATTGATTAGTTATTAAGGATAGATATATAGATAGATAAAGTTTGAAGATAGATAGAAACAGTTTGAAGTTACATTTTTTACAAAAATAACACCACACAGGCATTAATAAACACCTAATGGATCAGATTATGTCAAAAACTCAATTTCGACCAAAAGTGGAGATAGAACCTTATAATTCTAAACTCACGAAGTGGAGGGAAAATGTGTTATGGGGTGACGTCACATAGGCAACATGTAGTCTTTCTCGTTATGTCTTTTCCACAACTGCTAGCCAAAGAAAGAAAGAAAGAAAGAAAGAAAGAAAGAAAGAAAGAAAGAAAGAAAGAAAAATAGATTAGTTAGAAAGAAAGAAAGAAAGAAAGAAATATGGATTAGTTAGAAATAAAGATATATATAAGAAAGATAGATTAGTTAGAAAGAAAGAAAGATGGATTAGTTTGAAAGAAAGAAAGAAAGAAAGAAAGAAAGAAAGAAAGAAAGATGGATTAGTTATACAATATACAGTACTGTCAAACTCGTAACATGAAAAATTATATAAAAAATTCACAGACAACATATGTTCACATTCATGGCACAATTCAAACGGGACCAGAAAATAATTATTTTCTCACATTCACTTGCATTGACGATTTTTCAACCTTAGAGGTCCACTTGGGGTTTTACGGATGGGCGGGACTTACCAGCTCAATAGGCTATTATCTGAAGACCAGGGGACCACGCTGCTACAACGTTCTCCATGGGATTAACTAGCGACGACATTTGAGGACATGCCCACGACATTTCTGGAACGTTAGCCAAGATAAAAAAAAAATGGAACTCTACCCACGACATCCTCACAACGTTGCCATAAAGTAATGTCATGCTGACCAAATGACGACTAATTGACGTCGTCGTCACAGCGTAGGCCTACCCTGATAGCACAAGTACATCTTGGAGACATCTATTTGATGTCTCCATTTACATCTGCAAGATGTATATTTTTGAGTGTCATATAGACATTTAGAAGATGTCTTTAAGATGTTTAAGTTTTAATGTATGTAAAACAGTTTTTTTCTGAGACTGAGATGTTTTTACACAGATAGCACATATACGTCTGCAAGATGTCTGTTAAATATCACTTCATCTGGAAACCATCTGCTGTGTACAAACATCTGATAGACGTCTTTAGGATGTCAGTTTTACATACATTCTAAATCATAAACATCTTAAAGACATTTGACATCTGACAGGAAACGTCCTATAGATGTATTGCAGATGAGCAAACACTCTAAAAAAATACAAATAAAGCATTTCCAAAACACAGTTGAAAGCTAGGCATGATGTGAGCATTAATAAAAGAAAATAAATCTGACCAAAACACAAATTGAATGAGGACAACTCCAAAATAAATGAAAGCATGTTTCTGCATGTAAACCACAAAATGTACAAAACATATCAATACAAAACGTTGTCATATAGACTAAACAAGGACTACTATCCTTGTGTGGATAGTGTGTTTGCTGGGAAGTGTTCTTGTTATACGGTTTTTATTTTGTCACTTACTCAAAATATGAATAAAAATATCAATGTTATATGATATTTGAGACTGTAATGAACTGGCCACCGACACAGGATAAGCGCTTTGGAAAATGGATGGCTAGATGGATGATCTATCTATTCGAGCCATGGCGCGCCCTCTCTCGGCAGTCTTATGACAGCTTTTCGTCTGGTGTGTTTGTTTGTCCTGGAGGCGGAGCATCGCGTGACATACTAACTGACGGTCAAGAGTGCGGAAGTTATAGGCTCCACACATTAAAAAAAATATTTTACTTTTTATTTCTTCTATTTTGAACTCTGATCTGATTGTAATAGAGCGGATGGAGTCGCAGTGCAAAGAGGAACCGGTGCTGCACATCGTAGTTGTGGGATTTCACCATAAAAAGGGTTGTCAGGTAAGAGACTGTCCTCATGTTTGTTTATTAATATTAATCTGCTTCAAACGTGCCGTGCGCTTCTCTATTACCCTTACAAAGAATTTATGTGTTTTTACTATTGTACATGTATTATTTACCATTGGTACTTTGGTGTAGAAATGCATAAAAAAAAACAATATGCAAAAATAAATCTGCTTAAGGAGCTCGACTTCACTGAATGATGAATGATCATAAATTATCAACAACATCGCCTGTAATTCAATACTGATGGTGATAAAGTGTGAGATCCAGCTTTACTGCCCTCTTCATTCCATCCAGAAAAACAAAACAACAAAAACACATTTCTTTTATTTTTGAATGAGTGGCACTTATTGTATGATGTCCACTCACATGAGTAGATTTCAGTCATACATAGTTGTATAGCAAAAGCTATTTTATTCTTTATAAAGGTGTCCCTCCCTCATGGTGGCTTCCATGTTGATATCACATGACCAGATGAATAATGGTCACTAGCTGTACAAGAGATAGTAACGTATCAAGGCATCACATACAAATTCAATTATTGTACATAAAAATAAAAAAATAGTAGGAATAATAAATTCAGTTAGAATAATAAGACATTGTAATAAGGTTAAGTTATTAAATCCAAATTAAATCAGTATTAAATATATATATATATATGTTACACTAGTGCGTTTTCATTTTAAAACTTAATCCTGTTCAAAAGTTTGTTGCCCAGCCCTATTTGTTTGAACCGTGAGAGGCATCAAAGTTTACGCTACTTCTACATCGTGTCAGGGGTTACTGTTTTGGCGTAAGTCGGCGTGCTGCCGGAAGCTTTATTTCAGTTTTTAATATGGATATTTTTCTTACACGAACACATCGCTTTGCTTCAGAAGGCCTTTATTAACCCCTCGGAGCCGTGTGGAGTACGTTTATGATGGATGAATGCACTTTTTTGGGCTTAAAAATTTCATCCTCTATTCACTTCCATTATAAAGTTTGGAAGAGCTTTTATATTTCTGCGCTACTGAATGATTCTCTGTCTATTGTACACGTAAATGAATCGCCGCTCTAAACTAATGGATGCTGCATTGTAACGCACACACATCACAATCTACAATGTAGCACCCATTAGTTTAGAACGGCAAATAAACTTAGGTGTACAATAAGCTGTTTAAAACGTGCATTCTCTCGATTAATTTTGAGCATCTATAGCATAATCAAACATCTTGTGAAGCGCTCTCAGAGTATGCATTTATTTGTCATTTGAACTGTTTGGACATGGAGCTTTAAAGTGGACTTCCAAGATTTCTTATCCTGTTGTGCCCTCTATAGGCCATGACCAGCGACTAGTCAACGCTTAAAGTGTCATGGCAGAGCATTAAAGTCCACTAGTTGGTTCAACCTCTGTACATTCAAGCTCTCTATTCTCTATTCTCTATCTATATCTTCCCCTAGTGTTCATGCTTAGCAATAACATTGCATACAGACACCACATTCCCTAAAAACTCTCTCCCCACTATTTTCTTTAACCTTGCAATTACAACCTTGCAAAAAAAAAAAAAAAAAAAAAAAAATCATAAATTTTTTTGTGTCCATATGGTTTAATTTAAATTTAATAGGCAAAATAATAAAATGGCAAATTACTTGCATACATTCTCTTTTTTGAGGACAAAGTCTAAAATTTCTGGTTTTAATTCATTTTGAGAGAATATTTGGGGGATGATTGCAAAAATGTTAATCTGGTGTAACCGTAAAAACTTTGTACCAAATAATTGATCTTGTTTAAAAAATGTGAAATTCTCAATAAAACAACATATCAGCTAGTTTGGCATAATCTTACATCAGAACTATTTAGGCTAACAGTAAATAAAAGTAAATGGAACACCATTGTTCTAAATATTATAATTAATTTGGGGAATCATGCGAGTCAAGTCAAATTCCTGAAGTGTCAAGGTGGTGTAACCACCATTCAAGGAAGGAGTCATTTGTTAATATTGTATAAAAAGACCATGTGACAGGAAATTATATCACACTGTGTGACACTAACTGCTGCTTGCAAATGTTAGTAACTCTCATTAAAATGTGAGATAATTTGACATTTTTAGGGTATGGTCAGGTATCCTTTTTTTTGTGATCAAATTTTTATTGAGTTACAGAATATTATTGTACAGAAACAAAAAGTAAAAATGCACATCATTCTGAACACTTCTCTTTTCTTTTTCCCCCTCCCACATTCCCAAGGCGACCATATCCCCCCACCCCCCTCTCCCAAAGATACATTCAGAGTATACATAGTCTAAGAAAAAGTGCAGATCAAAATCCAAATACAATAAATAAAAATTAGAACATGAGATAAAGGTCTTAAAGACGCTCCTTAATTTTGGAAATGGCATGTAACCATGCTGAAATAGTCCTCTGAGAAGCTCCATGTAGTCTTGCCATTGAGAGCTCCATGTTCGCAATGTCCAAGAAAGAATGCATCCAGTGAGTCCACGCAAGAGAGTGTGGAGGTTTCCAGCGCAAGGCAAGCATTTTCTTAGCAGCAGTAAGACCACAAAAAAATAACTTTTTCTGAGTTAGAGAGAGAGTATAAGAGGAGTCATCACTTAGAAGCAAGAGTCTCGGACAGCATGATATCTCCAACTCCAAAATGTCCTTCAGCGTGGTGGTAACCCGTCTCCAAAACTCATTGACTTCAGGGCAATCCCAAAACATGTGCATATATGTCCCTATGCACCCAGTAGAGCACAAGTCACATTTAGGAGAGGTGGAAAGCTTCATTAAGTGATGTTTCCTGGGAGTGAGATACATCCTATGAGTCATCTTGAAATGAATCAATTGATGATTAGGATTTTTAGAGACATGTTTGAGGTTAGCCCATATTGAGTCCCAACATATGTCAATACTGTCCTCTGAATCAGTCCCATAAATATCCCTGTGCCAAATGTCCACCACAGGTAACCTTTTATAAGAAGCCTCCAGAAACAACAAGTACAATGACGAAACCATCCCCCTTGTGTTTCCATATGAAGTAAGCAACTTATGCAAAGTAAGAGCCCCAAGGAACCCCATATCCAGGCGCAAATAAAAGAAAAATTAAGTGCCTGGTAAATTATATTCTGCACGTAGATCATTAAACATGCGTAAACCATTGTCCCCCCAAATATCAGCCAAAACATTAATCCCTCTATCACTCCAGTCGGAGAAAACAAAAGGTTTATTGCCCGATAAAAGATTATGATTATGAAATAATGGAGAATTTGAATGCCATTCATGGTCATTGCGGGTGAACTTTGAAGCCGCCCACCAGGTAGAAAGAAGATAAGCTATTATTTGGCCAAAATGCTGCTTCGCTCTCTTTAACGGAATGTTGCAATAATTCAAATCCTGTAGTCTATAAGGTAAAGCCAGATTAAATTCAATCGGTTGCCAAGATACAACAGAGCCAGGATTCAACCATACTGTAAGAGGACGTAATGTAAAAGACCAATGATAAAGCCTAAAGTCAGGTAATGCAAGTCCGCCGGCATCCTTGCAACGCTGCAGTGTTAAATACTTTATACGGGGGGCCTTGCCGTTCCATATGAACTTAGAAACTAATTTTTGCAATTTAGACCAGAAATCTAAGGGTGGTGACATAGCAGAAAAAAAATTTATGCGAGGCAAAATGTCCATTTTGATGATAGAAATTCGAGCTTGTAAAGATAGTGGAAGCGATGACCAACGAGAGCTATTGTTAGAGCTATTGTGTGCAGAGATGGATATATGTCCACACCCAAATATCTAAAGCTGGTTACTATTGGTATAAAAGATGGTAAAACAGAATTAGAGGATGAATTATTTAAATGCATCAATGAAGATTTGTTCCAATTAATCTTATACCCAGAAAATTGGCTAAAACTGTTAAATACTGACAAAATATGATGAATAGACTCAGCTGTATCACTAACATATAAAAGAATGTCATCTGCATATAACGAAATTCTATGAGAAGTGTTACTAAAAATTATAGGGCTAACCAAGGAATGCTGACGAATTTTCTGTGCAAGAGGCTCAAGAGAGAGTGCAAACAAGAGTGGTGAGAGAGGGCATCCCTGACGAGTCCCACGTAATATAGAAAACTTTGGAGAGGTGATGCCCCCTGTCATAACCACAGCAGAAGGGTTGGCATATAATACTTTAATCATATTAATATAATTTCTGCCTAAACCAAGGCGCTCCAAAACTGACCAAAGGTAACGCCATTCAAGCTGGTCAAAGGCTTTCTCAGCATCCAAAGACAAAGTTGCGCACGGTATGTCCATACAACTGGTTACATAATATGCAATAACCGGCGAACATTATCGGCCGCAAGGCGAGATTTAATGAAACCAGTCTGATCGTTATGCACCAATTTAGTCATGAGCAAATCTAAACGAGAGGACAATACTTTGGCAAACAGTTTCACATCACAATTTAAAAGAGACAAAGGTCTATAATTCCCGCACTGAGTCAAATCTTTATTAGGCTTTGGTAACAGAGTAATAATGGCCATATTCGCACTATTATTAAATGAACCCACTTGAGTAGAATAAAGAATCATATTCAACAAAGGCTGTCCCAGCTCATCCCAGAAAGAGAGGTATAGTTCAGGTGGGATACCATCCCATCCCGGAGACTTACCCCTCTTCATATGTACAAGAGCATCTTTTAACTCATCCAATGAGATAGGAGAGTCCAAAGATGCGGCCTCTGCTTCAGAGAGACATGTAAGAGTCAAATCTTGAAAAAAGTTGTCGCACAAAATCTGACTGCAAACCAAATCCGGCCTATATAAACTCTGATAGAAATCTTTAAACTCTTGATTTATACCTTTGGGTTCACTTATCAGGCCGTTAGAAGATTGAATTGCCATAATATTTGAATACTTTTCACCAAGAGCTAAAAGGTGACTTGGCTTAGCACCATTGAAATAATAAGTTCTTCTAACTTTGTGCATTATAAACTCAGCTCTATGCCGTAACCGTGAGTTAAGTTCTGTACGCATCACTTTTATTTATTTCTGAACATTATAGATGCAGGTATTATAAAGATAAGAATGAAACAGTCTCTTCTTCGCTCAAATTTGCACATTTTCTGTCAGCATTTGACATTTTTTCTCTCAACCGCTGAATTTACTGTTTATATACAATGTGCTGTGTTTCCGTGACTGTACAAAGTACGCAAATATGTACGTGATTGGTTGTCTGTTTAGCTTTAAAGCTGCAGTCGGCAAGTCTGGCAGATTGGGTCGACTTAGCCAAAATTTTGAATGTTTTCAACTCTCATGCTCCTCCCCACTACCAGCGAGCACCCTCTCATCGAGGCCGTGCTCGTCAGTGCGTGTGTACCTGATTTTCTGTGAACGCGCCCGTCTCTTCAGCATCGATCAACACCATGGACTCGGAGGTAGGCTGCCCTGGCTAATCTATCCATAGATAGCAATAACCGAGGAATTGGAAGCTTGTTAGTAGATTTTCTCTCCGCCATCACGCTTCGTGCAATCTTCAGGCGAACTTCAGGCGTGTCGTGTGCATGTGATATTGTAACGTGCGCGAGGGAGGGGGGATCTGTGGCGTGTGCACGACCTGTGATTGACAGTCAGATCTCACACCCCCCTGCGCTGATTGGACCCGATGATCCGGGAGCGGTAGATTTTTGCAAAACAAATAACACGCTCCAGGTGGAGTTAGAAGCTCGGGTTTTTTTCTAAAACCACCTTATTTATGTTGTTTTGTCGGATTATAGTGTCGATTTCACTGAATATGATCAAAATTTTTTTGCCGATGGCAGCTTTAACATTCTAACACAGCATCATTTCACACTGTAAAAGTTTGGCACCACAATGCAGGGTTAACACTTCAAAAGCGGTGCTCCGGAGCAGGGTTTCATAACCCCGGGTAAAAAGCGGTGCTAACCCCGCTTTTAAATTACAAGTGTGAAACATTCCTTCACCCGGGGTTAAAAGTGGTGTTTAGAATGACGATAACCCAGGGTTAAGCGTAGTGTGAAAAGCCCACATGTCCAAAGCCCTATTCAGACGGGACTAGATTAACATGGAGAGGTGGGGTAAAGTAATAATTACCAGAGCTTCTCTGTGATTTTAGTCCCGTCCAAATGTGCCATCTCAGTAATCATTACGGACAATGTCAGTAAAGATTACGGCGACTTTTACCTTCAGTAAAAAGTTCCGGGAAAATTACCTCAGGTAATCCCGTTTGAATAGACCCGCTGTAAATATGTACGTAAATATTTCATCATTTCCTGTTTAAAAGTAGTTTTCCGCAGTTTTTCAAGTATGGAGACGCTTGAAAAAGCATTCAGTTGCTTTCTAGACGCTGGGACAAGTCTGTGGCAAAACTCACACATACCATTCAGATCAGAAAGAAGATCGAAAGCACTTGTTAGAGGTACGAAACATCTTTTAGCGTTAGGCAAGTGCCTATTACCAACACAATCCAATCTGAAGTTAATTAATACATCGTTCTACCGGACAAAACTGTTTTATATATATATAAATAAAAATAAATATAGGTTGTTTGCGCACGTGATATCAGGAAGCAACGTAATACACAAATGGCGACAGGAGGGTGACGGCAATGCGCAAATCGAGTTACTCCTCCCACTTCTGCTAGTTTTACTGAGATATCTTGTTCCGTGCGAATTGGCCATTACTATTACAGACGTCCTGTGGTAAAATTACATTACTCCATCTACCCTTGTAAAATTAATCCCATCCAAATAGGCTAGGGCTCAAGAAAGTGCAAGCAAAACTGGTGAAAATTGCACTTTTCTCTCATTCATTCGTAGGCTAGGCTAGCCATATACTGCGCACCCCGTGGGAAACCACCCCTCACTGTATATAAATAAAACACCATCCTTGCACCATAGTGCATTTGCAAGCCGGGCCATCATTTTTTTTTTTTTTCATCTTGGACTGTAACGCTCCAGGGAGTGGGCTGCCAAAGCTCACTTCTGTATATAAATGAAGAATACCTTGTCAGGAAAGATGTGCAAAAATTGTGCATTTAATATGAAAAAAAAGGCATCATGGCACAATGCAGTATTCCTTGCTTCCCAGAATTTTGAAGTCCTCAAAAGTGTGCCCCCTCAGTCCGCTGACCTGTTAGCCTTTTGTTAGCCCACCCCCGCTTTTGAAAAAATCCCAAGAAATGGCATATCCAAATTACAGTTCATGAACCCTTTGCGCTAAAAGCATAGCCTAAATATGGTTGCATTTGAAAGCAGACACTTGGCAGTTTATTGTAAAGTCAGAATTAATTGTTGCCATAATTATATATTTTTTATAAAAAGCTTCACATTTTTTCAAGTTATTAGAAACATATTTTTATGAAAAGTCTTTATGAAAATAAAGTTGAAGTTGGCATGGTTTTAATCTAGAAATGCACTGCAGCTAAAGCCACATGTCTGACCATATTATATTTCAAATCTGAAGATGATAAGTCTAAAACTTAGAATTGTATTAAATGTGTTTTAAGACTATGTCAGGTGATTTTATTTTGAGAAGACTCTAAAATGCTAACTGATGTTTATTGTCATCTTCTAAGCAACCATTCAGTGTATTGCCTCTATTGTTTTGTGGTGCAAACTGCCATTCAGTTTCAGTCTTCACTGCACACATTCACACCTCTCCGGCCTGGTTATGGCTCTAATTATTTTTTTTTTTGTCTTCATTATAATTACTGACGACTTTCTATTCACACTGTTTTAATCCCTCATTTCTTTGATAAAACATCTCACTTCACCTTCTTGGAAACTGTATCAAATGCCCTTCTTGAAAACAAGAAACATTTCAGTGAGCTTTACTATTCAAAATTATTAATAAACATAACATATTTGCTCAGCTAGGTGGCAGGTGCATCTTAGGCCTAGCTAGCATGTTAGCTTAGCACACCATCAATACATGACAATTAAAAAAAAAAAAAAACATGTTTTTGCTCCAAACATACTTTTATAACGCAAGTCGAGTGTTTAAAATAACCTTCTGGATCTGATGTGGCTTCGGATAAAAAAAATCAGACAGCAAATATATTATTTTATAGTATTCTTGCACAATGATAGAGGCTATGTCGATTAGCGTTGCATTATAAATATAATCTATTATTATGAAAATACCTGACACGGCTTGAAGAACATAGATAAATCATATTGTTGCAATCATGTGTTTGTTGTCTCCAAAACATCTTTATCTGCATATTACAGCGATCTCTGGAAGCCTTGTTTTTGTAAAGGAGTTCCTGGAATGTCACATGATATGGCTGTTCAACCAAAGCCACTAGACAAGCCTGCAGTGCAACCTTTAGCTAAAAAAGCGTAATGGCTAATGCGAACACTGCGGTTGTGTCGGTACGTAGGAAAGGAGACCAGAGGCTATTTTTTTAATGGATGTCAATGGAGAAGAGGCTTCACTACACTGAATAAACCGCCTTTGTGAGAAAATAGCTTATTATTTAATGAATCGACTGCCTGTTCACTAATCTTCAAAATGTTTTACGCTAATCAATACTTTTGATAATTCAGTTATATGGTTTCCTAAGTGTTCATGCATTTGATCTGCTGTGTTCCATGTCGAATTTTGCAATCAATGGAAATTTGCAGTTTAATTAACAAAACAGCACTTTAATTCAAACAAAACATCCACGGTTCAGGGTACATTATCTTATTATATTTCCAATAACTTAGCTTGTCATCAGTGATTTCTTAATCTTTTTAAGTATAAACCTAGCCTGTTTAAAAAAAAAAAAAAAAAGATCTGTACATTTTACAAACACCTGAGAGACTGCTCTTAAAAACAACAGTAAAAAAAAAGTAAGTTAATTTTCAAAACTCTTCATTGTAAAACTAATTAAAATGTTATACATGCAAAGGTATTATATTATTTTCAGTGCATATTCAGTACACACCACATGCCATGACAGGTTAACTTGATAAAAAATACATTTGGTTTTATTAAAATTGATGAGTACAAAGCTGTTCAAATATTTGAGCTGTGCTAAAAATATGCTAGATTTTTATAGTTTTCAGATAGCCCCTTTTCATCATTAACCTAAAATCAGTCTACTGTTGTCTTTTTATTTTTATTTCAGGTAGAATTCTCATATCCTCCCATTATTCCCAGTGCGGGTCATGACAGTAACACACTCCCAGAGGAATGGAAGTACCTGCCTTTCCTGGCACTGCCCGACGGAGCACACAATTATCAGGAAGGTAAAGTCTCAATCTACACTACACTACACTTTAGTACAAATTGAGAAGAGTTTTTGAAATTCTACTTAAATACTTTTATTTCTTCAGTTGTAAATTTCTATACAATCTGGTACCATTTGTACAACATGTCTTGAAAAGCCGATATGAAATAACAAAAAAAAAAAAAAGGTTTATTATTATTATTATTATATAGCTCTGGTTTATTAGGGTTTTTTAGGGTCTGTCACCATTATGTTCAGTTGTATTCAATTCAAGGACTTTTAGTTTGTTGTTCTTCCTGTCTTCTGTTCCTTGTTCCTATTTGCCGCCCGCCACTCATCTGTCACCATGGACTAATACAGTCATCACAGCTGTTCATCGTTTAGTTAATTATCTCTGTGTATTTTAAGTTCCTGCCTGTATTCTGTTCATGGTCCGGTAACGTCTATGTTAAGTGTGTGTGTTGCTTCAAGTTCACCTATCTGTAGGTTTATTGTTATTAAAACTTTGTGTTGGAATATCTTTGTCTTCTTCGCCTGTTTACCTGCTGCAACCACCCGTGACAAATGCAGCATAATGCATATTTTTTTATTGACTTTTACAATAAATAATTTTTGTAACTGACCTTGTAAGAAATTTAATAACTCCTCCCACTCAACAAATTAGTGCTCTGACTGCTGTAATGAAAAGTAATAATGACGTTTTTGGCAACTGAAAAAATGCAGCAGTGCACCGGTGATGACTTGGGCCCTTCAGTCCATAGTTAGCAGGTTCTGAAATAGCACTATTGTGGCACTAACCACACCAAACATAGTAGTGGCCCAAAGTGATGAAAGTGCAAAGGTTTTTGTTTTGTTTTTTGTTTTTAATGACCTTACAAGTTCATCAAAATGTGGGGGAAAAAAAATTATATATATATATATATATATATATATATATATATATATATATATATATATATATATATATATATATATACATTTATATTTATTATTATTATTATTATTTTAATAATTTTAATATAAATATTTTTTTTACATTTCAAAATATGAAGGAAGAACAAAAACTTAACTTAGTGAAGGTTTTTATCTGACAAAATTATTTTGCAAAAAAACCCAAAACTACAGTTTATAAAAACTACAGACTACAAAACTAGTTTTGTTTAGAAAAACAAAAAAGTTCCAGGAAAAAGAATACAATGACAACAACATAATCAGTTATTAATATTTAACTGGTTCTCTCTTGTGTTTGCATGTGTTCTTTACATTATTTGGTATGTTTCAGTGTGTCATCACAAATAAAACAATTGACTCAAAGTACTATGCAATATGATTACAAAATCTTTTTTTTACATTTTGATTAATATTTGGATAAAGGGTGAAGATGTCAGTTTTCTTAGGCTGATCAACAATTTTGGCCACTACTGTATGGCAGTTCATTGACTTTCCAACTGATCTTCAAACCATGCGGCAAAAGCAAGCCACTTTTATGAGAATTACAAGCTTCCCTGGAGTTGTTGGAGCCGATGATGGAACTCATGTTTGCATCATCACTCCAACTGAGACATACTATATCAATAAAAAATTATTCCATAGCACTTTATTTTTTTTTATTTTTTTTTTACTTTTTAAAATAAATGTAAGTATTGAAATAAATGTTTCAGTGTCTTAATTAGGTGATTTTATTATAATTACATTGGTGTCATGCTGCTGTGACCTCACCCTTGCAGGCTCACTATTGGCTGATTCAGAGGTTGAGGGCGACCATTTTGAGTTGACATCATTGTAGTCCATAGTTTGCAGCACTTAAGTGCCACTTCAGTCAGCACTTAAGAATCAGTCTTAGACTTTACTGAAAGTTGCTTTTAGCTTCTTTGTAAAAGTCTCATACTCTTAGAAAATTCCTACTTTTTACTAAGAATTTTTTGACACTGAAGACAAAGCTTAGGACTATTCTTAAGAGCCTTTCTGAGAAGTTTTATACATATGGGCCCAGGTTTTTGTTGGTCAATGGCGCAGTCTATTTCAGTTGCCTCAAAATAGCTACGTGCCATCAATGCACCTGAACACACTTTGTTTTCAGACCAACACGCCCATGAGCGCACAAATGGGTGCAAATGCATTTGCTATTTAAACAACATGGCGCAGGGCGTGAAAATTATAATTGTGTCAGGCTGAAGCTAGCAAAAAAACGTGTGTGTTTGCCTTTTTATTTTTTTATGTAAGATAAGATGATGGGAGTGTGGTATGTTCAGACTGAGCAATGATCATAGATCTAATCAGTGAAGTATTTTATCAGCATACCTGTTTTAAAATGCACATTGTTATGTTTTTTTATGGACAGACACTGTCTACTTTCATTTGCCTCCTCTGGATGGACAGCTGAAATGTGTTTATGGAGTGTCTTGCTACAGACAGATGGAGGCTAAGGTTTGTCCACAATAATTTATACTTGCAATGCTTTGTGTAAGATTAAATTTTTTAATTGAGCATAACCCAGGAAAATGCTGTCTGGTGCCATCATAATGATGTAAAACAGTTTCCTCAATCCAACATAAATTTCTCTAAATAAATAAATAAGCTGTTTTTTTAATAGATACTGTTAAAGAATTACATTATATCTAGTCTTATATTATTGTAATGCTGTGTATTACAGGCACTGAAAGTACGAGAGGCAGATATCACGAGAGAGACAGTTCAGAAGAGTGTTTGCGTTCTCAGTCGATTGGTAAGTTGCATATGCTAGAAGCCTTGATTTACATAAAAAAAATACTGATTATTAATGTTATGCATTGTTGTTTCAGCCACTGTTTGGTATGATAGAGGCTAAACTTCAGCTCATAACTCACGCTTACTTTGAAGAAAAAGATTTCTCTCAGATCTCCATCCTAAAGGCAAGATCTTTCACACACATTACGTTTTCAGATATTTTAAGAACTAATGCAGCTAGAAGATGTAAAGGACCAGTAAGTTCAAATGTTTTACACTTATGAAGTTAAGAACTCCAGTCATATCAGTGGTATATACAGTGAGGAAAATAAGTATTTGAACACCCTGCTATTTTGCAAGTTCTCCCACTTAGAAATCATGGAGGGGTCTGAAATTGTCATCGTAGGTGCATGTCCACTGTGAGAGACATAATCTAAAAAAAAAAAAATCCAGAAATCACAATGTATGATTTTTTAACTATTTATTTGTATGATACAGCTGCAAATAAGTATTTGAACACCTGAGAAAATCAATGTTAATATTTGGTACAGTAGCCTTTGTTTGCAATTACAGAGGTCAAACGTTTCCTGTAGTTTTTCACCAGGTTTGCACACACTGCAGGAGGGATTTTGGCCCACTCCTCCACACAGATCTTCTCTAGATCAGTCTGGTTTCTGGGCTGTCGCTGAGAAACACGGAGTTTGAGCTCCCTCCAAAGATTCTCTATTGGGTTTAGGTCTGGAGACTGGCTAGGCCACGCCAGAACCTTGATATGCCTCTTACAGAGCCACTCCTTGGTTATCCTGGCTGTGTGCTTCGGGTCATTGTCATGTTGGAAGACCCAGCCTCGACCCATCTTCAATGCTCTAACTGAGGGAAGGAGGTTGTTCCCCAAAATCTCGCAATACATGGCCCCGGTCATCCTCTCCTTAATACAGTGCAGTCGCCCTGTCCCATGTGCAGAAAAACACCCCCAAAGCATGATGCTACCACCCCCATGCTTCACAGTAGGGATGGTGTTCTTGGGATGGTACTCATCATTCTTCTTCCTCCAAACACGTTTAGTGGAATTATGACCAAAAAGTTCTATTTTGGTCTCATCTGACCACATGACTTTCTCCCATGACTCCTCTGGATCATCCAAATGGTCATTGGCAAACTTAAGACGGGCCTTGACATGTGCTGGTTTAAGCAGGGGAACCTTCCGTGCCATGCATGATTTCAAACCATGACGTCTTAGTGTATTACCAACAGTAACCTTGGAAACGGTGGTCCCAGCTCTTTTCAGGTCATTGACCAGCTCCTCCCGTGTAGTTCTGGGCTGATTTCTCACCTTTCTTAGGATCATTGAGACCCCACGAGGTGAGATCTTGCATGGAGCCCCAGTCCGAGGGAGATTGACAGTCATGTTTAGCTTCTTCCATTTTCTAATGATTGCTCCAACAGTGGACCTTTTTTCACCAACTGCTTGGCAATTTCCCCGTAGCCCTTTCCAGCCTTGTGGAGGTGTACAATTTTGTCTCTAGTGTCTTTGGACAGCTCTTTGGTCTTGGCCATGTTAGTAGTTGGATTCTTACTGATTGTATGGGGTGGACAGGTGTCTTTATGCAGCTAACGACCTCAAACAGGTGCATCTAATTTAGGATAATAAATGGAGTGGAGGTGGACATTTTAAAGGCAGACTAACAGGTCTTTGAGGGTCAGAATTCTAGCTGATAGACAGGTGTTCAAATACTTATTTGCAGCTGTATCATACAAATAAATAGTTAAAAAATCATATATTGTGATTTCTGGATTTTTTTTTTTTTAGATTATGTCTCTCACAGTGGACATGCACCTACGATGACAATTTCAGACCCCTCCATGATTTCCAAGTGGGAGAACTTGCAAAATAGCAGGGTGTTCAAATACTTATTTTCCTCACTGTATATATATATATATATATATATATATATATATATATATATATATATATGCACATTACAAGGTGCATATATTACATGCATATATAAACATTGTGCACAACCTTAGATTTAGATCTTAAGTCCAAAGGTAATGATCAAGATCCCTCAAAGTTTTTCATTTAGGGTCAATTTAAAATGGGAAGGGTTATAAAGAGGCTTGGGATGGGATACGTAAGAAATTATAAATTTCTTAATTAAATTAAGAGCGTTTTAAGGACAAAAACCTGATAAAATTTCTAAGGTATGGTAACTGTAGTATAAGTGGAAAAATTTACTCCTGACCATTGAATTATTAAAAAATAATGTGAAAAAAGTGAAAGTGACGTGTAGCCAATATGGTGTCCCATACTCATAATTTGTGCTCTGCATTTCACCCATCCAAGTGCACACACACAGCAGTGAGTATTGAACACACACCCGGAGCAGTGGGCAGCCTGTGAAGAGAGCACTGTTCATTTACTCACAACCCACAACCTTCGGGTTACAAGTCCAACTCTCTAACCATTAGGCCACAACTACCCAATAAAACATTACATAACAAAAACAACAAAATGGAGTTTTAACCTGATAAAGCTAGGAATATTGACATGACCAAAACTGCATCCAACTAAATTCTGAAATAGTGCTTTTTTTAAATATTCAAATAAAGCCTAACAGACCCCTGAAATGGTAAAACATTTCAACTAGTGCACTTTAATTATGCGATTAAAACCTTAATGTATTAAAACATTTTAATCAACAGATGAAGATGTTAACAGTTCTGAAGTATAAAATGTTTTATATTTATCTGAAAATAAACGATGACAGTGACAATAAGACCAGGTGCTTTAATTGACAAAATGAAAAGTATTTCTGTTTTTCACAGAATTTTTTAATTCAAAGTTGAATTCAAAGAAAAGGTGGTAATTGTCCACAAGGGTGCTAGCAGTATAACATCACTAAAGCCCTGTACTGCTATTTTTGCCCATTGCCTTATGCATTATAGTGCTATAGTGGAATACTGCATTTTGTTTTGCATTAAATCATATAACACAAAGAAAAAAAGTTTTGGCCATATTGGACCCCATCCAACACAGTCTTTTGAGGAGTAAAGATGGTTCAGACAGTGGAAGATACTTAAGGCAAGCTGCATGAGAGCAAAGGATCCAATGAATCAGGTAGTGAAGCTGCTACACACACACACACACACAAAAAATGCTGGGTTGTTTCAACCCATGTTTGAGTCAAATATGGTCGAACCCAACCATTGGTTTAATTTTTTTAATTACATTTTTATGCCCAATGGTTAGGTTTGTCCATATTTGACCCAAACATAGGAAACAACCCAACATTTTTTAGAGTGTACAATCATTCGCAAACTGAGATGGGGTTTCCCAGCTGCCAAACACAGCAACTTCTTAAAATATATATCATTTAAAGATTCACATACTTAATACACTAAGAAAACATTCATAATAATAAACAAATTCACAATTTGCACCTCATAACTGTCGACCCACTAATTAAGCCAGTGCTGCGTCACCTGAGGACAGGACACACAAAAACATTTTTAACAGACAGAAACATTACAGACTCTCATTGAACTTACTTCTATCACTTCTTTTGACAAGTTTTCCAACACAACTCTTTGGTGTATTTCAGACCAATTTCCCTCTGGATTTTGCGTGTGAAGCGCTAAAATATGGAACATGCGGCGCTCTTTAATACAGATTTAGTACGGAGCATGTTTTTTTTTCTTTTAAATGTGCAAAGATTCCATAATATATGCGCTTGGTGTTATCACAACTTATTAAAAAATATAGGTAAATATTCATATTAACTTACCATAAAATCCTGCCCGCTATGAGTTCCGTGAACCTCAAAGTCTGAAGCCAAGTGAAGAATCCAGAAAGTTCGACACAGAATTAAAAATTAATAAACCAGTTGCAGTCATATATATGCAGTCGTGGTCTAATGGTAAGAGAGTCTGACCGGTAACCAAAGGTTGCTGGTCTGATTCTCAGTACCGGAATGAAATGAATGAGGTGCCCTTGAGCAAGACATCTAACCCCCAATCGCTCCCCGGGCGCCACAACAAAAATGGCTGCCCACTGCTCCGGGTGTGTCTGTCATGGTTTGCAGTGTGTGTGTGTGTGTGTGTGTGTGTGTGTGTGTGTGTGTGTGTGTGTGTGTGTGTGTGTGTTTGTGTGTTTGTGTGTGTGTGTGTTTGTGTGTGTGTGTGTGTGTGTGTGTGTGTGCACGCACTTGGATGGGTTAAATGCAGAGGACAAATTTCAAGTATGGGTTACCATACTTGGCCTTCACATGTCACTTTCACTTTCACTTTTTACAAGTCATACCTACTGCAAAGAAAAAAGTATGGATGTCAATGACTGAAACAATTTTAGGACATTTATTTTAAATAAAGTACATTTATTTTTATGTTTTATGTATGAAATGTTTGTAAGGCTAACTTACATTGCTTTCGAATCCTATGAGAAAATAACAGTTATTAGTATAACATAAAATAAATGATCAAACTCAAACGAAACTGTCTCACATATTAGGGGAGTTTGAGGTAAGTATATACCTCTGTAAATATAATGTAAATTAACACAATGAAACTAATATACTGTGGATGTGTGCAAAAGGTCAATTGTCCACCTACTTTCAGTTGCAGAATAAATTAATCGTAGGTGTCAAATACATCTGTACTTTTACGGTGACATCAGTAACCGCAAACATTTGCTTTTGTATAATGCTGCATCAACACAGATATAAGATATTTAAAGAAGACCATTTTTAAATCAACCAGTAGCAAAAAATCACTGTATGATTGTTCTTGGTTCTCTGTAGGAGCTCTATGATAATATGAACAGATCTTTAAGCTGTACGGCGCTGGAGGGATCACAGATTTATCTGGGTAATTCAAAAACACAAATCTGCTTTTCACAACTATAATAGATCAGTTCACCCTTAAAGGAATAGTTCACTTAAAAATGAAAATTCTGTCATAATTGACTCACCCTCAAGTTGTTTGAAACCTCTATGAATTTCTTTCTTCTGCTGAACACAAATTAAGATATTTTGAAGAATATCGGTAACCAGACAGTTGATGTACCCCATTGACATCCATAGTAGGGAAACAAATACTGTGTAAGTCAATGGGGTCCATCAACTGTTTGGTTATCGACATTCTTCAAAATATATTCTTTTGTGTTCAGCAGAAGAAAGAAATTCATAGAGGTTTGAAACAACTTGAGGGTGAGTCAGTTATGACAGAATTTTCATTTTTAAAAGAACTATTCCTTTAACTGACCCTAATTGGATGAGTGTGATGGGGAATGTTCTTCAGCCCACACTACCCAATCAACAAATTATTTCAAAAGCCTGTGTATGAAACACTCAATTTTAAGCTTTTGGCAAAAGCCAAAGGTTTAAATTTAAAACCTGCAATTTTTTTTTGTCATAGATTAGGCATATTACTGAAATATGCCTAATTACAAACGTCAAATGGGTTGCAAATACTGTTTTATGTTGCATTTAAATGCTTTTTAGGAATATTTGCATAACTACACAAACACCAGTTATGAAACTGTGCAGCCAATGTTTTTTTTGTTTTTTTTAAACAACTTTGGGGTGTGATAAAGTCAAATAACATGTACATGATTAATATATATACTTAACACAATAAATTTGCCATTTCCAATCATTCATTTTTTTTTTTTAATTATTATTATTTTTGTTTGTTCTGAAGGTCTGTCTGCCAGAGATTTGATCCTGCACTTTAAACACAAGGTAAAGGACTGGACTCATTTTAAATGCTGCTTCATCCTTTTGGATAATACATATTTATTTTGATCTTTATTATGCAACTTGTCTGATTTTGGACTAAATGTTTGTGGTGTTTCTCTTTATTTGCTCTAGGTTCTGATTATTTTTAAACTGATTCTGCTAGAAAAGAAGGTAATTATTACCATCTCAATACATACTTTATATTAAAGTGGGATCTCAAGGATGATCACGTTTACTATCTCCCTATAGATCTTGTTTTATGTGACTCCGGTGAAGAGATTGGTTGAAACTCTGATGACTGTCCTGTCATTGTTTCCAGGTAAAAATGCTTTAAAACAGGTCTTTTGATATTGTGCCAGATTTGAATCAGCGGGTGTGTTATTCTAGCAAAGTTAATAAAGAAATAGTAACACAGCAGAGTAATTTCAAAGGGTCATGAAACCCTAAACCAAATTTTCTGAGATTTTAACAGAGGTATGTGTGTTGAACACCATTGAAGACAATGTTAGCATCTGTTAGATTTAATAGTAGGGGGAAAATGGTTAAATTTTAGTTTTTTTCCGCTATTTTCATCTTCCGGGTTTAAAATCTTCATCGTGTCCACGTCACAGGCTGTGACGTGGCAGAGCACTATAGTACTTTGATGACTCATCGGTGTCTCATTATTATTCATGTACTGAGTTTTCTTATCCAATGAGAAGACACTTGCTCTTAATTTTTCATGACACCACGTGGAACTTTCCAATGACAGACATGTCAAACTGTGATATTGCGTAGTAGATGAGAGAGCAATGATGGGACGTGCGTTTGTTTTCGTGGTGCAAAAGTTCCAGTGCGTCTTTCCCCGCGATGCTGCCTGGGCTAGACTCCGGCCATCAACCACAGACACATCTAAACTATGTGTGTGTAGCAACCACTCAACTGGAGAATGGTGGACTTTGGCCTTGTACACCAATGCAGGTTGCGTCTAGTGATGCGGTCCCGAGGACTTTTCTATCGCTTCAGAGGTGTGTGTGTGTGTGTGTGTGTGTGTGTGTGTGTGTGTGTGTGTGTGTGTGTGTGTGTGTGTGTGTGTCTAAAATGTAACCCTGACCATTTTACTTGCCTTTTGTTAAATAATCACTCGTTATTAAAATTTAGATATTTCGATAATACCTCAATTGTATGGAACGTATGCTTAATTTGTGAAAATTTCTATGTCACTGTCCATCTTTATTATGTGTGTTTAGGGGGCGCGTAGATCTAGGCTATGTACGGAACGTTGGTTTTTTTTTTTAAGCGGAAAAATTATTATTTTCAAATATATGCATTTATAGTGTGTATACAAACAATTTATATGTTTTCAATACAATTATGATTACTGTAGGCTAATATATGTAGCAGGGCATTCAGTTACTTTTGAAAGGACAAAAATAAGGTGTCCGTGTATTTCATTAGACTTTAACTTTGCCAGCTATAAAAAAAATCTAGCATTTCCTCACGTGTTACCACTGATTTTTAGGGCCGGGTCGCGGGGGCAGCAGTCTAAGCAGGCATGCCCAGACCTCCCTCTCCCTAGACACTTCCTCCAGCTCTTCCGGGGGGACACCGAGGCATTCCCAGGCCAGCCGGGAGACATAGTCCCTCCAGCGTGTCCTAGGTCTTCCCCGGGGCCTCCTCCCGGTGGGACATGTCCGGAACACCTTCCCAGGAAGGCGACCGGAGGCATCCGGAAAAGATGCCCGAGCCACCTCAGCTGGCCCCTCTCGATGTGGAGGAGCAGCGGCTCTACTCTGAGCTCCTCCCGGGTGACCGAGCTTCTCACCCTCTCTCTAAGGGATCGCCCAACCACCCTGCGGAGAAAGCTCATTTTGGCCGCCTGTATCCGGGATCTTGTCCTTTCGGTCATGACCCACAATTCATGACCATAGGTGAGAGTAGGAACGTAGATTGACCGGTAAATCGAGAGCTTCGCCTTGCGGCTCAGCTCTTTCTTCACCATGACAGACCTTAGCAAAGGGCCCCGGACCCCATACTCCCAGAGCACCCTCCACAGGACGCCGCGAGGTACACAGTCGAATGCCTTCTCCAAGTCCACAAAGCACATGTGGATTGGTTGGGCAAACTCCCATGAACACTCCAGCACCCTGGAGAAGGTATAGAGCTGGTCCAGTGTTCCACGACCGGGACGAAAACCGCACTGTTCCTCCTGGATCCGAGGTTCTACTATCGGCCGTGTTCTCCTCTCCAGTACCCTGGCATAGACTTTCCCGGGGAGGCTGAGAAGTGTGATCCCCCTATAGTTGGAGCACACCCTCCTGTCCCCCTTCTTAAAAAGAGGGACCACCACCCCGGTCTGCCAGTCCAAAGGCACTGTCCCCGACCGCCAAGCAATGTTGCAGAGGCGTGTCAGCCAAGACAGCCCCACAACATCCAGAGACTTGAGGTACTCGGGGCGGATCTCATCCACCCCCGGTGCCTTGCCACAGAGGAGTTTCTTGACTACCTCTGTGACTTCAGCATGGGTGATGGACGAGTCCACCTCCGAGCCCCCAGCCTCTGCTTCCTCAATGGAAGACGTGTCGGTGGGATTGAGGAGATCCTCAAAGTATTCCTTCCACCGTCCGATGACATCCCCAGTCGAGGTCAACAGCTGCCCACCTCCACTGAAAACTGGGGCTCATAGAGTTGAACGACACATACTGTTTCTGCTGATAGGTGTTTTATTTACTGTTGGTTCCTAGGTTACCAATACCACCGTCTTCCGCTCGAACAACCTGATGGAAACGCACCAAAAGTGACTTTTATTTTGTGAAAGATACCAGAGCTCCAGACCGCACATCAGGGCTTGACAGTGCAAGCGTTTCACTCGCATTTGCGACTAAAAATAGATGCAAGCGAAGTGCGAATTGAAGTACAGGAGCATGAGTGCGAATAAAACTTCTTAAATATCTTAAATTGTATAAAAAAATGTATCATCTTAAGATGTTTTCAATTTGGCTATGGAAAAACAGCGATACAGCCTAAAATGATTACTTAACTTTAAAAGCTAATTATTTAATTAAATAAATAACACTGATGAAAAGCATGGCAGAACAAGTGAAGGAGACGCCCTGAATGAAAATGCACATTCATCACTCTCTGACAGCAACTCTGCTGATGGAACAATAGAAAGTGTGATGCAAATAGTTGCCTCAATTTTTTTTGAGTGAAACCAAGGCAATATTTTTTACAGTGTACATTATTAAAATGAAAAGTTGTATCTGCTAATATTAATGGACTTGAGATAACATGAACTTTAATATTTTTTTTAATTAACGTTAACAAAGAATAATTGCTGTATCAAGCTTTTGCTCATTGTTACTTAAAGGGTTAGTTCACCCAAAAATGAAAATTCTGTCAGTAATTACTCACCCTCATGTTGTTCCAACCCCGTAAGACCTTCGTTCATCTTCGGAACACAAATTAAGATATTTTTGATTAAATCTGAGAGCTGATCACTCCTCCATAGGCTTCTAAGTGATTGAAACTTGCTGGCCCAGAAAAGTTATTAAAGAGATCGTTAATATAGTCCAAGTGACTACAGTGGCTCAATCCTAAGTTTATCAAGCGACGAGAATACTTTTTGTGCGCAAAAACAAACAAAAATAACGACTTTATTCTACTATTCATTTCCTTCTCTCTGGGCCTCGAGTTAGTTTACGTAGTGTTTAAGCGTAGCGCGTCTGTGTTGCACGTCACCACGCATCACACACATGACAAGCGTCGACCAATAGTGAGCCTACGTGGTGACGTGCAACACAGACGCGCTACGCTGTTACACTACGTGAATCCACTCGAGGCCCAGTGAGAAGGAAATGAATAGTGGAATAAAGTCGTTATTTTGGGGGGGTTTTGCGCACAAAAAGTATTCTCGTTGCTTGATAAACTTAAGATTGAGCCACTGTAGTCACTTGGACTATATTAACGATCTCTTTAATAACTTTTCTGGGCCAGCAAGTTTCAATCACTTAGAAGCCTATGGAGGAGTGATCAGCTCTCAGATTTAATAAAAAATATCTTAATTTGTGTTCCGAAGATGAACGAAGGTCTTACGGGGTTGGAACAACATGAGGGTGAGTAATTACTGACAGAATTTTCATTTTTGGGTGAACTAACCCTTTAATGTTAGCCTACTTAATGCATTAACTAACCAACTAATGGGACCTTATTATAAAGTGTTACCTATTGTTCTTTATAGTTGTTTTGCACTTAAAACTGTTTGGAACATTTGTTTGCTTTATACATTTTTTGTGTATTGTTTTATTGTATATTGAAATGTTCAGAGTTGTTTTATTGTAAGAAAAAAGTTATTAAGCCTGTTTAGAGGACAACACTTTATTCTAACCTAATGCAATACATGATACCATATAGGCTACGATGGTAAAAGCTTTAGAAATTATCGTTAAATTAAAATTTGATAACGTCACATGCCTATATATACAGTTTAAAGTAGGACTATAAATAATACATAATGATTAAAAACAGTTTAAAGCAGAAATACCTTTTGTATTATTTTAATGTCTCTTTATATCCTCTTATTAAGCTAAAACACATTTGAAAAATTTGTTTTTAATGCGGTCCTAAATTTTTCAACTTACGAGCACATATGCTCCTTGGTAAAAAAAAAGTAAGCATCAAGTAAACTGAATTCTTTATGAATAATATTCTTAAATAGGGCTGCACAATATATCGAAATTATAGAAATATCGCAAATGTATATATTGCGATATGCATATCGCAACGGCTTGCAATAACTGGGATCATGAACAAAAGAGAGAGAAAATCACTTACTGCTCTTGGCTGAATAACTTTTGTAGCTTTAATAAGAATCAGTATATTTTTAATTCATACAGTGAAAACTAAGCAGTGTTTTATTTTTACATTTGATAATTCAGTTTCTGTTGTTAAATAAATCTAATGTAGGATAACCTGAAACCCTAAACCCCGTGGTTTACACTGATGTCAAAATAACACTTCTTATGCTACAGTAAAACACTGCTGTTCACTTTCAGAAGTATGTAGGCTATATAATTTTAAATATATTTTAAAGATAATTTGTTTATTTTACACACTTTTAGTATTATCGTATCATATATCGAATATTGCATTATTTAATGAGTTATTGCATATTGCATTTTTCTTCAATATCGTGCAGCCCTATTCGTAAGTTATATAAAGTGACTTATTACATTTTTTTTCTTTTTTTTCAGGTATAATAGAGCATGGGCTGGCAGATTCCTCTCACTATCAGCCCCGGAGGAGCATCTCAGAGGACTTTAGTTCACCAGAAATCATATCTGCAGATGAAGAATCATTCTCCATGTCTGCTACAGATGTTACTGACATACCAAAAGAACTTGAGGGCAGGTATGATGTCAGTGACCAGCCGGATCAATCAAAGGCTTGTAACACTGCTTTGGACACACACTTCCTTCAGCCTCACACAGGAAGCTTGCTGGACTCCTCAGAGTGTGAATGGGAGACCCTGGAGCCTCATGTGATGGATGAAATGGAAGAGAATGTGGACATAGATCATTCAGAGATGTTTGACACAGATTCAGGTCTGCCAATAACAGTACAGCCACAGTCAGCCACAGGACAGGGAACGTTGACCTCAGGCATTGTATCTGGATTGCAAGAAGACCAGTATGGACTACCACTCGCTATCTTTACAAAGGTGTGCACACAAAACACATTGTCACATCCACCATACTCTAGAGTAAAACTACACTTGTGTAAGTTCAGTAATTATAAAAAGCTTGAATATATTTGTTAAAACTGTTTATACTATAATTAATGAAATTTGGCATGCTTTTATTTAATTCAGATTCAGAATTTTAATTAATTAAACAATAGGGAAAATGACTGTGAAGATACATTTGCATTTTTTATTTTAGTCTAATATTTAGCAAACGAATGCAAAAGAATTTACTTTTTTTTCTTCTTCTCCCATTTCATATCACCATGTCCCTTTAGGGGCTCTGTAAAAAATGCAGTCAAGTTAGTTTATAAAGTTTGCAATGTTTTTTGCACCAAAAATGTCCAATATTTATAAGATTCACTCTCTGGGAAAACACTAGGGGTCTTACCACTTGCAAAAACGAAAGTACAGTCCCACTGCTGTGATTGGCTAACTTCATTGCACTGTATCCACTACCCTCCTTTACAGTATCCTGTGTGTTTTAAAACTTGAGATAGCAAGTACTGTGATAGAGCCATATTTGTTGTATCGCCCCAATAAAATTAGTTAATCATAAATATGCAATATGCTATTTAATAAAGTGGCAACAAAAGAAAAAACCCTCATGAAGTCAAAATGTTAGCAGACATGCACATTAAGTAGCATTGTAGTAACTGACAAAATTTCAACAAGAACGAGAATGCAGAAAAGATGCTTTTTACTCCAGAAAGTTGTTAGAACTTCTACCAACAGGGACTAACTGTTAACCAACCGAACCCTGACCACTGGATTAAACATGCAAGTTTGATTTGCATGACCTTTTGACTTCTTTGCCCTGTTTCCAGGGTTACCTGTGCATGCCATACATGGCACTCCAACAGCACCACCTGCTATCAGACATAAGTGTTCGAGGTTTTCTTGCCGGAGCGACCAACATCCTCTTCCGTCAACAGCGCCACCTAAGTGATGCCGTTGTGGACGTGAGTCCATCAACTTTTTTTTCTTTGTTCTGTAAACACTCTAATTATGGAGACAGACATATGAGATATTATTAGGTGAATCTCACAAAGCCTGTCAAGAATGTGTGCAGCTCATTTCTTTGCATTGTGACGTTATATTCATGAGAGTTAAGTCTTCTCAATTCTCATTCCTGTAATGTGTCTGGTTGGTCTACTTTTGATTGTAATTCTCTTAATTCACGATGATGATTCTCAAGATTAATGTAATATAGTCGGGAAAATCATCCTGTCCAGACATTATAAATGATGAAAAAACTATTTAAAATAATATACATGACCAAAAGTGGACACTTTTCTAATGGATGTGTTTGGCTACGTTAGCTACAGCCAATATAACGGGAGCATAAAATAAATTCCTCAGACATAAATTTTCAGAAGAATGGAGCTTATGACTTAAGACGACATAAAATAATTGCCTAATAGTTTTCTACAGCTATATAGCAGTTTTGTTTGAAAAACAGGCAGAAATTTAAGTTGTTCTTCACTGATACTTCCCCTCTTGTGAACTGCTGTAGCTAGGTCTATGAGAAGATCTGATTCAAATAAAATTTATCTGATTCAAAATCATTCATCCACAAATCAGACATTATCAGAGATTATTCCTTATTCCTTATTATGGGTAAATAACAACCTCCACGGTTCTACCATCACAGAAATGATAACGGTCAACTTGGATCATGTTGTCTAACCACTTTATAATATTGATGTCACTGAATCGCTTTCAGAGTGCGACATTTAATCACTGTTGTGGATACCATAGAAATGAATGGGAGGTTGAATATAAGCGAGTAGGCTGTAGATAAGTGATAAGCTGTTTCAAAGTCAGTTTATTCAGCGTTTTGAAGCCATCAGTTAAAATAAAACAGTAAAACAGCATCTTGTCTCCCCACCCCAGTGTTTCTTTTTTTTCCATGCAGGCTTGCTTTAAAGCAAGTCTGACATTACTATTTCTTTTTACAAAGATGTAAAGAATAGATAAGGCTTATTTGAAGATTTTCAGTGAACAATGACTTAAATTACCAGTATGGCTTCAGGAAACTTGGAATATAGCACAAACTGTTTGGCCACTTATATTATGCTTTTAAGGTACTTTAGCATCCTTTCGAAAGCTTGAATGCTTTAGTCCCCATTCATTGTGACTGCTTTGAAAAGAGCGACTGGCAGTCATAGTGATGACAGAATATTTTGTTAATTTGGGTGAACTATTCTTGAATTGTCATAAAAATAATGTCATGATGCAAAACACAATACAGTGTTAATGGCCCTTAAAATAGGCTTAATTTTTGTTTGCAATGTATACACATTTTTATTTCCTTATGTTTGAAATATGAAACTTGTCTGTTTTGTAGGGAGAGGTGTTAAGTTAACCCATGAGGCTGTTAAACCAAATATCTTCTCGGATGTATAGCTGTTAAGAGTTAATTGTTTTAAATTTGCCTGTGTGCAGGTGGATGAAGCCCGTATTCAGATCCATGACCCAGAGCTGCGCAAAATGCTGTCTTTAAGTACAGCTGATCTGCGATTCGCTGATTACCTGGTGAAACATGTCACTGAAAATAAAGAGGATGTGTTTCTTGACGGGACGGGCTGGGAGGGTGGAGACGAGTGGATAAGGGCGCAGTTTGGCCTATATGTACACTCGCTGTTATCTTCTGCTCTACAGCAAGGTGAATTACAACACACACATTTATATTAATTAGTGTAAAATGTTTTAGAATACCTTTTTGTAGTATGAATGAACATGAATGAAGTGATGGAATAAGGGTGCATATGATGAAATGTTTTGAGTGTTGAAATGGAGACAATCTGTTATCTCCAACTTGTGATGTGATACAGTGACCCAACAATACAGCGCAAAACATCCATGCATCTAATCTCCTACAGTATGTCCATGGATGGATGGCCAGTTGATGTAACATACACACATAAACAATCACACTCATATCTAGTTTCCAGTTCACCTAACCTGCATGTCTTTGGACTGTGGGGGAAACTGTAGTACCCAGAGGAAACCAACACCAACACGGGGAGATACAATCTGCACACAGAAATGGCCTCTTGACTCAGCCAGGACTCAAACCATTGCCCTTTTTGCTTTGAGGCGAGAGTGTTACCCATTGAGCCATATATTTGTTTAAAGGGATAGTTCACCCTAAAATGAAATTTTTCAATTTGAAAAATTAAGTCATAATTTACTCACCCTGGTGTTGTTTGTAATGCCATATGCCCTTCTTTCCTTTTCAAGGAGAATTTCTTAAAAATGTCCCACTCACTCTAGTCCATATAATGGCTGTGAATAGCAACCAACATCAAGCTTTTAAAAAAGATGCAGAATTATCACAGAATGATCCCATGTGACACGTTGCATGTATTCCATATTGCATATGTTCTGGGGATGTATGATAGGGTTTGGTGGAAAAACAAACTGAAATTTAATGTATTATTTAACAAAAATCCTCCTGACCTTGGCAGTAGGTCTGTGCACGGCGCACGTTTATGACACTCTATTAGCACTGCCGTTCATTCTGACAAGTTGTGAAAAATCAAGATTAATAAAAACGCAACATGTAATACACTCCTAGAAATCCTCAAAAACGTATCCGTGTACTCTCTTTACCAAGTTAAACATATCCGAACCAGAACTCCAGGTCAGGTGACAGTCAGAATTGACAGATGTAAATGCGATAAAACAACAGATAAATTCACCTCAAAGAAGAAAGTACATGGATTGTATTTCATGTCGTGCTTTTATTCATCTTGATTTCTTGTGATTTTTCTGGGCGAATCGGAGTTAACTGCGGCACTAATAAGTGTCATGAACACTTGCCAATCAGGATTTTCATTAAATAATACAATAAATTTTGATACAATAAAATTTAGGGTTTTTCACCAAACCCTATTGTACACCTCAGAGCACTTGGGATATATTACACATGTCGTATCACCATTATGTGATACTTTTGCATCTTTTTTTAAAAAAAGCTTCATGCTGGTCGCTGTTCTCTGCCATTTTAAGGATGAGCGCAAGCGGGACATTTAAAAAAAAATCTGTTTTTGTGGTCCGAAAAAGAAAGTAGGGCATATTACATTAAAACAACACCAGGGTGAGTAAATGATGACATAATTTTCATTTTAGGGTGAACTATCCCTTTAAATCATCTGTTATCTTTGCCTTAGAGTATCACTATTTTACCACATCCAGGAATTCAGTGCCCCTTTTGTTTAATATTTTATTTTTATAAACCAGGTCAAGTTACCAACTGAACACATCACTCCAGGTTCATGTACGTGTACTGTTGTGTCGTTGTGACTCTGAAGTTTTATTTAGTTTTTTTGTTGAATATTGTTTGTTATCAGATCATGAGCGGCTGTTGGCGGATTATGGAGCTGCGTTCACATCTGCCTGGAAAATCACACACAACTACAGACTGTGGATCAGCAACAAGCATCCAGCAATGGCCGAGATCACTCCAGGGTATGAGAACTGAGACAAATCAGAATAGATTACTTACAGTAATTCTGCTACTGCTTAAATAATTTTCATAGTTTGCCAAAATAAAGTCAACCATATTTTAAAATATGGTAAAAGGAGCTGGCTCATTCAGAAAAATATGTGAGACTTGGGATGGTGGTAACACATTTTGCTTTAACATTTGTAAATCATTATTGTTGTTTTTTTGTCTCAAACTTTGATATTAATATTCCCACTATCATGAGTTGTAACAGAAGGCTGGGTGGGTTGTAACCACCCTAGTGAAAAAATAGTATACTTAAGCACAATTTACTTGTATGTACTTTAGTATAACTAAATGTATTTGTGGCACGCTATAAATTGGTACACTTAAAGGGCACCTATTATGACTCTTTTCACAAGATGTAAAATAAGTCTCTGATGTCCCCAGAGTATGTATGTGAAGTTTTAGCTCAAAATACCCAACAGATAATTTTTTACAGCATGTTTAAATTGTCATTTTTTGGAGCTCAGAAAAACATGCTGTTTTAGTGTGTGCCCTTTAAATGCAAATTAACTGCTGCTGCACGGCCCAGGGGTCAGAGCCTCACGAGCTCGCGCTCAGCTATTCGCATCCGGTGTGAACGCACAATCAGAGCCAGGACAATCTCATCTGATAATATCAGAACAGAAACTCTCAGTTGCGGTGTTCATTTCGACTCGGAGTCGGACAATAATGCCCACAGAGCCAGAGAATATATGCTGTATGGAGATAGAACAGGTATAGTTTAGTTTAATTATGGTTATAATTTACTTGTCATCTGCTTTTATCCACTATTAATACAAGCCTGCTGTAGCAGACCCCGTCCGAATGATGACCAAAATATACTGAGTTCAGTGAAGTTTATTGTGCATCACACAAAAGATGAGCGTTAGTTTTACTCCAGAGAATCACTGTAAGAGCTAACTAAACACAGTATAAGAAGTGAGCATTAAAGTCTTATCCATAAACTCTCTCTGTCTCCCTTTCATTATCATCAACATACACAGCGAAGTACACAAAACACTCGTTACAACTAAAAGTAAACAAATATATACACACCTTTTCAGTGGGTGCTTAATAAACTGGTAAACTTTATATCCGTAAAATGACTCGATGAGCTGTCATAAAGTGCATGCTCTCACTTTCATCTCTGCCGTGATCAGTAACGTTAGGCCTGTCGCTCTGAAGACCGTAAGCTGGATCACAAACAGTACAGATCCATCCTCGAGTAACAACGAGAGTAAATTAAGACTGCTATGTTCATTCTTACATCCAACAACAGCACACCTCAATCGCTTAGGAGACATTCTTGTCTACAGCTGCTCAAGCGTCGAAACACTGGCAGACTCTGTGTCCAGCTCACTCAGGGCGGGTCTGGGCTCAAACTGCAGTGTCAATCAAGGAGTCGTGGGAGGGGCCTGTGCAATTCTACGTCACATTGCATAGAATCTGAGAACAGCTCATTCTGAGACAGTGCTTATGATTTATAGGGATTATAAAAAAACCACTGGGTGGATTTTTATCATTCTAGGGTGGTTTTGCTCACACACTGCCAACACACATTTATGTTCAAACACCATGTAAAAGTGAATTTTGCATAATAGGTGCCCTTTAAAGTCTGTTAAATTTTGAAAAATAATTTTGTACTAAATGCATTTTAGTTGTCCAAAAGCATTGCTGAACTTCAGCTGAAGTTGTATTAAATATACTTGTTTGTGCTAAAGTAAAACTATTTCAAATAGGCTACAATAGAGTAATCTTTATAAATACTGGCACAGCAATGTCACGCTTCTAGTATCTGTAAAACCGCATTCTTCCATCTTAAAAATATATATAAATTACGTCATATGCTCTCAATGACAAATGCGAAACAATTAGTTCATGCGTTCATGACATCAAGGCTAGATTATTGTAAAACTATTATGGGTGGTTTCCCTGCACGCTTAATAAATAAACTACAGCTGGTCCAAAATGCAGCAGCTAGAGTTCTTTCTAGAACCAGGAAGTATGACCATATCAGCCCGGTTCTATCAACACTGCATTGGCTCCCTATTAAACATCGTATAAATTTAAAAATATTGCTGATTACTTACAAAGCACTTAATGGTTTAGCTCCGCAGTACTTGAGCGAGCTCTTAACGCATTATAGTCCTTCACGTCTATTGCGATCTCAAAATTCCGGCCAGCTGATAATACCTAGAATATCAAAATCAACTGCTGGCGGTAGATCCTTCTCCAATTTAGCACCAAAACTTTGAAACAGTCTTCCTAACATTGTCCGGGAAGCAGACACACTCTGTCAGTTTAAATCTAGACTAAAAATACATCTCTTTGGCCTAGCATACACATAACACATTATAAACTTCTATAATTCAGTGGTAGGCTGCATAGATTAGGTCAGCCGGAACCGGGAACACTTTCCATAAATCCTGATGTATTCGTTACATCATAAGAAGAATGGCGTATATGCAAATATTAGTCTCTCTGTTTATCCCGAGGTTTAACGCAGTCTGCCGGAGTGAAGTGTCAACTAGTCTCTCCCCTCTGAATACCTCCTTCCCTTTACCTCTGTACAGATAAAATGTTACGGTTATGAATAAAACTATTCAAAATAGTTACGGTTCACATGGATACGCGGAAGCGATAAAGAATTCTGGATTATTCATTTTTAAGGCCTGAAGTTATTTGTTGAGGTCAATTTGTAAAGAAAGACTACACACCTGTGCACATATATATTCAAACGCGCATACCTATAGACTAAACACGTAATACGCATGTGCATGGCGTCAGCGTTTTCACAGGTTCGCGTTTTTGAAGTTTGCACAGAGATAACTTTTTTTTCCAAAATTTTTCAAGGCTTGCACCTTGGAACCTATTTCTACGTTCTTGAGCCACCAGGCACTGTTGTGCGAATGAGCGGCCCGGAGCGCGTTAAGGGTTTTCTGTTAGAACAGTGTCGTGTTAGCGGCCCCTAAGTTAATAACTAATTATCTTTGCAACGGAAGTGAATCAATCAAAACTAACTTTAGCTGGACAATAAATTTATTCTAGAGCTGTTACTTTAATTTCCTATTATCACTGTAAAGCTGCTTTGAAACAATCTATATTGTTAAAAGCGCTAATGAAGGTGAATTGACTTGACAGCTTAAGAATTTGCTTTTTACTGACATTTTTACAGACACCCCCCAGTATACCAGTAACTCGCTTATCCAGAGAACATCAGTAAGACAATGGGAACAGATATATGTTCATTGAATGTAGGAACCACAACGGACTGGATTCGAACCCAGGTCGCTGCCACACAGCGCATTTGGTTTACCAGTTGCGCCACCGTGCAGATATGTATCACGCAAACTGGGGTTACATTGCGTTCTTTCTATACTGTTACAAGTACTACTATACGCAAACAGATTTTTCCATCAATGACAGCACAAATTATATGTATTTAAAGACTGCGAATTGCTGAGAAAAGTCTCAATGTAGTCACAGTAAGCGGTTACGTGAAAATTAACGCGAAACTGTATAGAACATGAAAGTGCATTAAAGCTGTTAAAGAAAGCCAGCAGACACAATATTAAATATCATCTGCAGAATGCAGAATGTTTTGTTTCCCTTTTATCTGACATGATCTGTCATTAACGCTGCAGGAAGCAATTGCATAAACCGGCATAACATTAGGTTTATTCTTGTTTATTCACTGCATTGCAAATTAAATATTAAACCAGATTTTCCCTTTTTCAAACTTCTACTGTAACCTCAAAAGGATGATGTTTGATAACGATTTCATCCCTGTCGCTAATTTTGAGTATCTAAATTGGTCAAATTGTGTTACAATAGTCTGGTCTCCACTATTCAAACATGGAAGACGTGCATTATTATATAAGCAACTCAGAACACTAGGTCACAAATAGTTAGGAACGTTTAAAGAACTGTGTTGTAAACTACCTTCAGTAGAGCATGTGTGGACATGAATGTACTATACAAACATAGTTACAAACTTACTCATTTATAAATTAAAAATGTGTTCAGTGACTTCATGTTCATTTACAAAACATGTTTAACTGCACCCTCTTTCACCAACTACCATTTTACCAATTTCTGGTATTAAGTTTTGTCATCTTTTATGCATCATTAGCACGTGTTGCTCAGTTGGCTTACTTTTCAAATAATTTTGAGGTTTATAACTCTGCCCAATACAATTTTTTTAAACTTTCGAAGGGAGGCCAAGCATGTTTATCTCAAAAATAATTTTCAACAAATGTTTTACCAAAACACACAGAAAAATGTAACTTTGACTCTCTGTTCATAGACATCCATTCCAGGGTCAGTACAGTGTGGCCGATGTGAAGATCCGCTTGTCACAGTAAGTGTTACACTATTATGCTCTTGTTTACATACTCCTTCATAGGGTAGTTTTAATATCCATTTAAAATGTCTGTAGAACTTTACTAGTGAATATGCAGTACTTATAAAAGGTGTTCTCCCCACTTGAGCGTTAAAGGACAAATCCAGTGAAAAATGAACCTAGGGGTAATTAACACATGGTTACCGAGTCGATCGTTCCCTGCGATGCGTTTTCATGAAAATCGAATGTATAGAGTTTTATCTTTAAAAACAGATTAGCTCATAACACTAGTATATGGGGCACAGAGTAAGTAAAAGTAAATCGCTAGTTAATACCACTAACAAGGCTCAAAATAGCCTCACACTAACACGGTAGCATAATGAGGGTCCCTACATGCAAACCGAAGCATTGAGAACTTTGTAAGTGTACAGACAGTTTAATAAGAAGATACTTTATAAAGACAGTACATTACGCGTTTACAGACAGGCGTCATCTTGGAAAACAGTCTCGACTAGTCGAGTCACGAACGCCGTGCTAAGTGAGCTGGTCGATAGGAATTACGCATAGTGAAATCTAACGTAGCACGGCGTTCGTGACTCGACTAGTCGAGACTGTTTTCCAAGATGACGTTGTTTTTAATGACCCTACAAGTTCGATTAAACCATCAAAAATTTGGAAAATCAATATTTTAAATATGAGGAAAGAAAAAACTCTTAACTTGGTTGAGGTATTTATCTGCCAAAATTATTTGGCAAATAAGGCAAAGCTTCAGATTTTATTTTACTGTGCAAAAAAGAAAATGCATAGAAAAACTAAAATCTCTCTTTTGAGAGTAGAAGGTACAATAAATGTAATAAAATACATAAAAAATTCTGACAAAGACTGCAAGACACCTTTGACTCAGAGGAACATATGTTTTCAATAGTTCAGTGATGCAAAGTCACTTCAGACCACATCTCTAGAGACTAAAACATTGTCACTAAAACCTGCAGTATTTTCTGTGTAAACATACATATTCTGTGCTTGAAGTGGGTCGGTGTGCACTGGTACGGGGCTTTTCTATTCACCGTTCAGGAAATTCTTCTTCTGAATTAAATTGTGACAACAACCATGTCCTTTTGTACAAAGGCCCAACCTTTGAAGACAACAAATCCAAATGTGAACTGAATGTGTACAGGGCCAGAGTTGCTAATGTATTTATTTATTTAAGTAGTACTTTTTTCTTTTTTTTAACCAATTTAGAAATGGGGAACATCACAGGCAATTTTCATAAGAGCAACAATATTCATAGTAGTCGCTGGCAAGTTTAAAGTATAAGCTGCTAGATGAATACAAGAACAGAAGATAATTTAATTGGAGTTAGAGTAAGTGCTTTGTTTATGGTTGTGGATTAGTCAAGTGCTTGTGGAAGAGATGTTTCTTCATGAAAGTTGTGTTGGCAGCTCATTCCACCAGAGAAGAACAGAGACACTAAAGGGTCTGAAAAGTTACTTTGTGCCTTGTTGTGAAAGAACAACCAGGCGCCACTTGTTCACTGGTGGAAGGCGGTAGGGAGCATACATGTATAGGAGTGCACCCCCATGTATGACAGCTTCTCAGAAGTCTCAGTCTCAGAAGGGGTTAATCATGGAATTGTACAAGAAATTGTAAAATTGGGAGTTTTTGTGATGGCTCACTCCTGTTATTTCAGTTCAATGCAGAACAGCGAGCGTGGGAAGAAGATTGGGAATGCTGTGATGTCAACGAGCAGAAGTGTCGTGCAAACAGGAAAGGCTGTCGGTAAGATTAACAATAGATTCATTAGTTCACTTGTTAATTCTTTCTTATTTCACATTGAACTTATTTCCCATACAATCTGTTACAGCAGTACAAAACAGCCACACTGTGCATGTAGTACATGCCATTTACAGTGCCTTGTGAAAGTATTCATACCTTGCATTTTTTTCCCCACATTTTGCATGTTGCAACCTTATGCTAAAATGAATTTTTTAACATCAATCTGCACTTCATAGCACATAATGAAAGGCAAAATACACATTTGTGAAAACGTATTGCAAATTTATTAAAAAGTAAAAACTGAAATGATTACAACCCTTAACTCAGTGCTTGGTTGAAGCACCCAAACTTTGCACATCTTAATTGGGACCATCCGTGAACAGCCATTTTTAGGTCTTAGGTTTAATTGGGTTCACCTTCAGGATATGGCTGAGCCACTCCAGAACATTCACCCCCGGTTCCACTGACAAGGCTTAAGCCTAGTGCCAGACTAAAATGCATGTTTGAGCTGATTTAACTGAACTGTCCTTCTGTAAGTTTCACCCATCTCCAGATATAGGAGTTCAGCCAGAATTAAGGATGCACAATTTAGGGAAATTCGATTTAAAAAATATATATAAATATATATTATTTTTATACAAATCTTTGACAATAATTTCTTAATTTTTTGTCAGAAAATCTTTTTTTTTTTTTTTTACTTCTGTAAACCTCTACACTAGAAAAAAACTTATTGATTTGCATATGTCTAAATTCACATATAAATTTATTTAGAGAGAAGTACTATTTTTCCTATTTTCACCCAAAATAGGGTGATGTGATTGTGAGCATTATTGAGTACACACATGTAATGTAATGTCGGTTTCATTCATGCTGGAAGCTGGAGGGTGCCCTCATGCAGTAAGTCCACAAGTGAGACCCCTTGAAGTCATAAAACTTGTTATGAGGTTTCAGGAAATCCCTTTTATGGACAAAGTCATGCAGATATTGCTGCAGCAGCAGCTGAATAAAATGCAGATAGAGACATATTGAACAATGAAATGAAGACAATAAACATACGATTGCGTCAATATATGGTTTATCTTTGTTCTTCAAGCCATCCCGGGTATTTTCATAAGAATAAAATATATTTATAATGCAGTGCTAATCAACATAGCCTTTATCACTGTAGAATACTTTAAAATAATATAATTTCTGCCTCTTTCTGTGATAGGAAGCCACATCAGATCACAAAAGGAAGTTATTTAAAACACTTGACTGATGTTATAAAGTGAGTGGAGTAAAAACGTCATTAAATGTACTCTTTTGTTGGACAACAGGCTTGTAAATGCTTCTCATCACAAGTTTGGATCGATGTTTGGTGCATGTTCCTTTTTCAAATAAATGCACATTGTAAGTGACTTAATCTCACAGGGCTTGCAGAGATGATGCAGCCTTTACTGCGATCGAGCCACTCTGAACAGAGTGTTGCCCATATATAAAAAAATTGCAGCCTTTGCGATTTTATTATCGCACTAAGCTAAATCGCTATTTGGATTTTATTTCGCTTTAATCGTGCAGCCCTAGCCAGAATGACCATCAGGTTCTTGGTCACCTCTCTTTCCTAGGCCCTTCTTTCCCTATTGTTCAGTTTGGCTGGGCAGCCAACTCTTGGAAGAGTACTGGTTGTTCCAGACTTCTTCCATTAAGAATTATGGAAGCCACTGTGCTCTCTTCAGTGCAGCGGAAATGTTTTTTTGTAACCTTCCCCAGATCATTGCCTCGAAACATTCCTGTCTATGAGCTCTAGACAGTTCTTTTTACCTTGTGGCGTAGTTTTTGCTCTGTTATATGCATTTTCATTTGTTAGACCTGTATAGTGTCAACATGGTTTGCAAATACTCACGAAGAAGACGAAGGAGTACCAATAAGCAGTCTTAACCCATTTTTATTAACCCACAACAGGAAAAAGCATAGGGAAAAAACTAAACCATATAATCCATAAACGAGAAATGGCAAAACATGACTGGGGCTATCCACCTTATTTTTTAATGTGGAAGTAAGCTATTTTATGTGGATGTGCGAGACTTCCAATTCATTAGCTGCTATAGGGAAGTAACGAGAAGAATAACAAAGTGCAGTAAACGGTAAAACTATTTGCGCTACAAACCAATGTGTTTATAATTATGACAGTACATTAAAATAATATGGTAAGAAATACAAGTTTGCAGTATCAAGCAGCATAACAAGCTGTTTCGTACAGCTAAAAATAATTGTAAGCAGATGACACCGAAAGCCAGACACGAATGCAGGACCGGAAGGCCAAGGCGGAGTCACTGGGAACTATCTCACAAGGCCTAGCTTTTGTTGAGGAAACCGGAGGCAGAGCCGGAGAGCTGGAGGGAGTTAGCGGTGAGGGCAGAGTCGAGGAGCTGAGAAACACCAGCAGAGCAGGCAAATCCACATAATTGGACAGAGAGAACAGAACCAGGGTGTCAGACTGGACCAACGAAGGAGCTAGGATCATAGGAGGAAGAAGGACTCCAGGCAGAACCAGACCATCCAAATTGCTGTGCAGGACCAGCAGAGAAGAAGATAGTTTGAGGGTGGGAACAAGGATGAGACCTGCATCCATGGACCAAATCAATAAAGGAATGATCCTTCCCTGGCTCTGAGATAGACTGGGGCCACAAGCTCTGATTACTGGATAGACGTAGGCTCTGGCCCCGGGACAGAAATGGTTGCCGGTTCTTGCTCCAGGATGGAAACGGTGGCTGACCACAGAAAGAGAAGGCACTAGTGTGGGGTCCGTGGCAGACTTGTGTGTTGTCTCTTGGTCTGTGGTAGGTGCGGGGCTGACGGAGCTCTTCCTTCTCTGCCTCACAGATGCTGAAGGGATTATTATGTAGGATCACCCACTCTACATATCTAGCAAACATCCCTCAAGGACCTTCTCTAGGCAGGCCGTGCCTTGGACCACTTATTAAAAAAAGCTGGTATTAAAAAACACACAGAGGGAGCAGTCTGGATAGTGTGTTAGGCACACTAGGTCTAAAAAAATCCCTTGTGTTGTCCTTGAGGAAACGATCTCTTGGTCGAAGAGTAGGAGGCAAGCGGCCGGTAAGTCTATCTTTATATTATGTCTTTGTTGGATAGGTCTTCTGTCAGCATGGTTTGAAAACACTCACAAAGAAGATAAAAGCAGGAGATCTCAGGAACAAACAAAGGGAAAATGCAAAACCACATAATCCATAAGCGAGAACCGACAAAACACGACTGCAAACCAAGGGCTATATAAACACAGGGCAAACAAAGAAACTGAACAAAATACTGGTGAAATGGATAAAAATGGAAACTAATGTTGCGACTGAGACATGTCAGACACACATATTTGTTATATTAAACAAATAATCCATCAAGAACATCAGCATTGCATGACTACATTTAATGCCCTTCCGATATTTATCCTTGTTTTCGCATGGGCCCGGTTGCAGTCTCTTTTTTTTCTGTAGCCACTCAAGTCTTTTGCATTTTACAAAGGGTGAATCTCCAGTTGTCACTGGTGATTGTTGTTTGAACCTTTCTGGATCCGCCATCAAATTGATAAGTTTATATCAAGTGCTGTGAGAAAAGGCTATAAATCTCCACCTTCAACATCCTCACACGCAATATAGCCTACTAGCCGAGACACCTTCTTTATGTGTACAGATGTGACGTGATGATGCAAAGACATGCTCGAATTTCCTGCGAAAATCCACCAGTACTTCTGGAATTAAAAACATTATTACAAGCTTACCGTTTTGAATTGAGCTAAGGCAAGCAGATAGTTTTGGACACTGGCTCAAAAAAAAGTTTTGGATAATTTTTAGGTATTTTTAGGCAGCTTTAGGTATCCCTACCTCTTTTAAGAAGGGTGTCTTAGAACTAAAAACCGATGGTTTGCTCAAGGCTGTTGATCTGCTGAATTTCAAACAATGCTATAACTTATTGCTTTCCTGTATTCTGCTTCAGCTCTCTGTCTCCATTGTTAAACTGTATGCATTTACTGTATGTTTAACTGTATGTGTGTGTATGTTAGATTAGTCTAAGTGTTTAGTCTAGTTAATAAAGTCTTGTTCGTGTCACATGTAAAGTTGTTTGTGGTTCGTGCTCATATACTGGATCATGCAGATTTTAGTAAGTAAGAAAGTTATTTTCCTTACGCCGGAAATTAACATTTCTTAAAATTAATCAATAATTTATACTGCATGTTCGCTGGACGAACAGGTTAGTTGATTGTGGTCTTAATTCTGCTACATCAATTTAATTATATTTACTGATCCAAATATTTATAATTAGTTATAATTAATTATTTATAGTTCTCTTGAGCTAATTTGCTACACTAACAAGGAAGTAATGAGTAACTTTGGCCATATACTTGCGTTATTTTATGGAACATGAAACATCAGCGTTCTTGAGAGCGTCATTCAGCTCACTCTGGTTATCTCAGTATGTATATTTTAGACAACAATAAACGAAATATGTAATAAAACACCATTCTGTCTCTTTTCGTTTTCATTTAAAAAATCTTAAACATATTAATAACCACACAAATGTGGTTCAGGCAATGTGTACATTGATTATCGTCACTGCTGCATGTATATTATTTATAAAAAAACAAAGTATAAAACACAACCCTGAAACCCAACATTTTAAAAATATTAAACATATTAATATGTGGTTCAGGCCATATGTGCACATGTACTCTGATAATCATCACTGTAATAAAATGAAATATAACATTAAACACAACCCTGTCTCTTTTTGTTAAATATCAGTTTTAATGATCAATAATAGCCATTATAAAGGTTGAGTAAAGGGTATAAGCTATACAATAAGAAATAAAGACAAGCAAACAATTAAAAAAGTCAGCGCTCTAGTAGGCTACAACGGTACAGTTAAATAGCCTTAATATATAAAATGATGACACTTCTCTTTGCCCTCAGCCAAAATAATTTGACAGGGAACAAATGATAGATTCATGAGCCCAAAGATCGCCTGTTAGATATACACATTACAAATTATATCTCATGTTCAACCACTACAGAGACATCGGAGCCAGCAGCAAACGTCAGAAGCACTAGCCGAGGAACGGCTGTTCTCAGCGGGGTACATGAGTGCTGAGCGCCTGGTGATCGCCTGGATCTCATAAGTCCAAAAACGTCAGATCAAATTTTCAAAAAGGTGCTATCTTTCTAACCACAGATCTGAGCTTTAAACAACTACATTCTTGCCTGAATAACTCTTAAAACTACATTTTGTGACAGTAGTATTTTTAAATTACCCGGGCTTTCTGCTCTGCTATTGCTGCATGCTGGTAGGTGAAAGATGCATTCTGGGATACCTGGCTGACTCAAGTCCGCACAAGTCACCTCTCGAATGCATCTTTGATAAAAGGGGCGGATCAAGAACACATCCGGGGATTTGAACTGGACTTGGCTAGATGTGAACTTTGAATTGAAAGAGTACTTGGGCAGCGATTGATGACATTTCACAAGAACACAAGTACAGACAAAAACGCATATTGAGAAACGGCTTGAAACTAAACAGAGCGGAGAAACAGGAACCGAAGGAAACCGAACAAAATGTCAAAAATAAAATTCCACATAACAGAACATAATCATGACATTTAAACGTGTGTGTCTTTTTCAAATCATGTCCAATTAATAGAATTTGTCACAGCTTAACTCCAGTCAAAGTTTGCAATGTAATTATTTTTGTTTTTTAAATACATTTGTTACTGTAAGTTATCACTAATCTGGTATTTGCTTTGTCATTATGGGGTATGGAGCGTATATTGATATGAAAAACAAAATTATGATTTAAAGCATTTTAACAAGCTTGCAACATGATAAAATGAAAAAAAAATTGAATACTTTCGCAAGGTGCTGAAACAAGGAAAAGGAAATTGTTTGATTTTGAATGTATAAGAATGTATTAGAATGTGATGCTTTCCATATGTGCTATATAACAGGTCTTGGCTCATACTAGTTGTGATCCTAGAACTTTAAGTAATTATTGGTTTAATGGTTTTATTTATTTATTTATGAGCAACATGTTTTGTAGCTCCTGCAATTATTTCTTGCTTGGCTTAAATCTATTATTATTATTATTATTTTTTTTATTTTTTTTAGGTCAGTCAGTAGGTGGAGCTTTGACCGTCGCTAAATCAGCCATGTCGTCCTGGTTCTCCATGCTGGCTCAGCCAACCGCAGCAGTCAGTGCATCTCCACAGTCTACGGACTGACGTCTACTTCTAAGTTCTAAAGAGAAGACAATACTGCAGACATTGCACACATCTCTATTGTTAGGAAATATAACAATGAAGATTTTTATAGAGAAAGAGAAAATGTAAAATAAAAAGAGGATTACAGCAGCTTGATTTTAGATTTAGTACGCATTGTAGTAGTTTAATGGTAATAAATATACTGTAATAAAAGCATTTACCTCTAACAAAATACACTATTTTCAGGTGTTCCGTTTGGGATTGTTAATGGTTATGGGACTGGGAAGTTATGGGAAATCATAAAACCTGTCTATTCTGAGATCAGGTTACCAAATGTTTTATAGGTATTTTTCCTACAAATAGCACACTGATTATCTCTAATGGCAAATGAAAAATAAACATTATGGTCACAATCGGCCTATGTTACTTGTCGCTGTCCACTTTCTCACAAATAAAGAAACAGTGGCACTATAGAGTCCTATAAATTGGACCTACATCATGTTTAGATCAGCCCTGAATGCTATTTAACAAATGTTGTGGCAAAAAACAATCATTAAACAATCATCATCACTGCATAAGAGACACCAAGAATCAAATTGTACATTTGTGTTTACCATTATCATCATCAGGATAGACTGTCATTTTCACCAATTGAACAGACATCCCTGCTCTCACCAGTCTCTGTACTGAGCTGGAAACACATTTCATAATACATGGCAAGCATAACAATATCACCAATCCTACTGCTAAAATTGTCAGTACGGTTTGAATCACCCAGTATGCCCACCCTCCCCAGAGAGTCATGAACCAACCAACCCATTTGTCATTCGCATACTTCACATCATTTAATAGATTTTCTACTTTTCCTGAAAACATTTGCACAAATCAAATCATTAGATCTATATCAATACTAAGCCCTAGTTTGATTTAATCAAATAAAATCATCAAAATCGTCACAAAACTAATTATTCTGCTAAACGTAAACCATTAGTTGGTCCACATCTTGTCTTGCCGGTCGTCCCTTTTGGTCTGACCTGTGGAATCAACAACCCGAAACATATTATCACTTAATAGCACTCAGAACACTTGGAACAGAATCAGTTCTGTTTGACACAATCCATCCTGACATTCTGCAAAAGGAAATTTTTAAGTTATTCGCTGCGCAGGTGTGGCACATTTCTGCCACAATAATAACCCAGGCCAGGATAGTTAGCCAAATTCATCCATAGCCATTATTTCACTGGGCACACTCTGCCCTGTATCAAAAGTCTGCATGCTCTGTAAAGAAAAACAAATGTTGAGGTTATTGTCAGATAGTAAAGTACACGTAGTTTCTTTTGTCTGATGTGCTGCCGTGGCCTTCGCTGCCACATCTGCTCTGGCGTTCCCTGTTGAAACAGTCCCTGTTATTAGCACACTTACAGACAGCAATTTTGTTAGGGAGAAAAATGACTTCTTGCAGGGCTTTTTCCCGATTAAACCCCGTGTCCTCCCAACATTTATTGTCCCACCTGTGCGATTGCATTCAGCAAATGTGAACCCCTTGGTAAACCATATTTGGCAATTGTTACCATCCCCCTTTTGATGCATGATCCAACTCGTGCATCCATTTAACATAATGGTGTTTGGGTAAACACTAACCCAAACGTTGTCCTTCAGCCAAATTTCCCCCAGACATCTTTATCTGCCTCTGAAACAAAATATTACATTCTTCACTCCAAGCCACAATCTCATCTTCTTATCGAAGTATTTGAAGGGCAACGGCCCTCAGTCTCACGGCGTATCTTGCTTTTCAGGCCTGTTGTCAGTCATCAGCAAACATTTTTCAATGTCAAAGTCATCAATTGTTTCTATCAGGTCAGGTCATGGTGTACAGACTTGGTCAGTGGCAGTCAAACAACATTCTCCTCCTTTGTTCACTATAATCTACCAGACAGAGCTTGATGACCAATCACCTTAAAGCTTGCCCCATGTTCTGTATTGTCTTTTCATCAGATTTTTGGCTTCTTTAAAATTTGTCATTTGCCTTAACCCACCTGTAATGATAAAACTCATTCCAGAGGTTAATGACACAATATACACACTATGGAGACAGAATAGCTCCCCTAAACTAACACATACTAAACATGAATTAACACTCATAAAACATACAATGCTGTCACCATCAAACAAACACACACGCATACCTGACTATGAACTGCTCATATTCTCATTATTCATATCTTTTGGTGTTTACACTAAACATATTTAAATTTTAAATAAGATTTTAAACTTCACATTTTCCTGTGGCTTTTATCTAATTTTACATGGTCTCTTAACCAGTTTCAAAGCACGTCTGTTCATTATTCATTTTTTCTTAGAAAAGTCAGCTGGGTTGTTTTGGTTCATTATCATTATTTTGCTTCAGCTTGCTTTAGCAGGCTGATAACAGAAAGACAGACAGAGTACCATCCCTTCATCCACTCAAGCAGTCTCTCTCACTATACACAAATAATCTTTTCAACAGCCTCCTAAGACTGTACCTTAGACAAAATGTAATAATAAATTCATTACAATAACCTTTGACCATTAACCTTTATCCAGACTTTTCTTGAATCTACAAAAGCTGTCTTCATCTTTAGCCACCATCATGTCTAACGACCTTCAGTAGTTAAAACTATCTTATAGACATATTATTTCAATATCAACACTTCTATAAATTTTTTCCCTTGCCCATAAGGCAACCAGCATCATGTTCCTGATGTAAATTAAGTTTTGTTACTGTCTCCACAACAAATAATTACATTCACCTCATGGTCTCAGCTGGCTCTTGAAAGCCCATTCCCATCAGCTCGTTATCTATAATCTCCAACAGGGTGTTGTCCCCTGGCATAGTTGCAGACACTTGTCACAATGAAAAACAAGCCATACAATGAATGCAGTTTCTGGTGAGTGGTATAGAGGAACTCACATTTTCTGGGTCAGACTGCCGTAACTTCTCACAACTCATCTCCCCTCTCAATGATCTGCTGATGCTGGTGGCCTCTCAGTCATCAGCGCCACTCTCATACCCATCTCACATAAAATACCTCCATCAGGAGATGCCCAGTGTTTGGGGCGTGACCCCCTGCCTTAGGTTGACCTCTGGCCAAAGAGGATCTTACCCGTCATTGAGTAATCACTTCGTGCACACTGGTAACCTCTCTTCCCCATAACAGAATCAGTTTTCTTCAACAGACTAAGTTGTTTTCTGGAGCTTAGGGAAGGCACATTCAAGAGTCACCAGAGCCATCTGGACTGCCTAATAGTGTTAACACAGGGAGACAGGTTAATAACAGCAGTATTTAATCACTAAAATCCATTAAACATCTTCAAATCAGCAAAATCGCAATACTGAGATTATACTCAGTGAATTTAGTTATCACAACCGTCCATTCAGTGTAGTGTTACATCTGTAGCCGGAGCCATCGGCCCTGTTTCATGGTGGAGGCTAAGAAGTTACTGGCCCTGAATGACACTAGTCAACAACGTCACTTCTATCGTTTAAGACTTCTTTAAAATCATTAAATTTTACTTTTAAAACATTTACAAATTTCCCTTTAAATGTATGAAATCTTAACTGCCTGTAGCATGATTTCTTTTAACATCTCCATGTCTATGGTTTTCAACTGAAACACTGTGCTTCACTATAAATAGCTTATTATCACTTATGACACAGGCTCAGATAACAGCTTTTAGTTGACATTGAATGAGAGAGACTCTGAGGCATCCAGGGCTGGTACACTGCACTCTCATAAACTTCTAAAATCAAACTTTATCTTTTAACTCTAGCCCAGCTTAATACATTTGCCAGAATTGACATGTATTTTCAAACAACCACATTTTATATTTGTCTCTTGCCCACATCAGGGAATTTAGACATTACATAGACATTAGACTCTGTCGCACTGGCCGTTTCAGCCACAGCACACACAAGATTCAGATAAGCGAACTGTTTCAGCCGATCACAAGCTTATCTTTTGAAAGCAAAACATCAGCTCCTAGTTCTTTCATGGTCAACACTATTCCTCCACGTTCAAAGCACTAACAAGCTGTTTGTTTAATCAGATACCTTTCTACACATTTTACATTTAGCAACTGTTAATCCAGTAATACTGCTTCTGCTTATTTGATCAATTGACTTATTAAAAATATTATTATAGATCTTTCCTTCAAAAAGATTCCCTTAAGACTTCAATCTTTCAACCTTCTTTTAACCTTCAATCTTCTTACGACTTCCATCTATCAACTTTCCTTTAACTTTCTTTTCTCCCTTATTTACTCGCACGTTCTTTTCACTTTCTTTAGCACTGCGTTCACATTCTTAGTTCTTTCTCAGACGAAAACTTTAATATCGTCATTTAAATGCTGTTCTATTTTCAAACCCACATTAATACACATCACTTTCTTTTACACCTTCTGAGTGGGCATTTACAGTTACGGGCTAAATGCCCTGCTGACCATAATTAAAACCCTCTCTGTCACCTTGCCTATAGTTTGATCATTGAGCTTGCAAACGGCTCCAACTTACTGCACACCCTTGAAGCAGTGTGTCCCAATCAGGAATGTAAACAGAGCCACTGATAAGCAGTTCTCTGTATTCTTTTGACAGTCCACCAGTGGCGGATTCAATCACAATAGCCGAATCATAATCTTCATCATTATTATTGGCAGCAATACGAGGCTAAAAATTAAAAATGTTCAGTTTCTTTCTTTGTTTAGCCAGTCAAGTTGTTTAAATTTCAAAACGGAATCAAAACCCTGACTAAACATTTTCTTTTTAATTTCACATTTCTTTGAAGTCAGAGCTTCAGAGCACAGCTGCTTACAGCTTTTGCTCTCTTCTGTCTCACTGTTCGTTTCAGGACTCTTCATAAAGTATAAAATTTGTACTATATGTCATCAATTTCATTAAAACTGGTTTGTTTGTTCTGGTCTGCAGATTCAACTTAATGTTATCATTATTTTCTCAGTCCCACTTATCTCTACTGTTCCACAAAAACCAAAATATTATATTACTCATATCTCAATCCCTAAATTGCACAGACAGCCATTATAGCTTACTCCTTCAACTCTCGTTAGGAAAATTCTCTAGACATCATTATTTTACCACTAAAATATATAATTGTTCCCCATTCTGCTTAATAAAACTTTCTTTTCGCTCTGCCTCATCTAACCAGTACACGATTGTTTGCTTACAATCCACACACACGTCTCTCACCGCTGTCAGCCTAGTGACACTTAACATTCCCTCCCTGGGAAAACCATTGGACCTGATCAACTTTTGTATGTCCAGCATACATTTATGTCCGTAATTTTTTTTCATTTGACAGAAAACTGGTGTATAAAAATTATCGAGCTTACTGTGAGACGACCCCATACTGGCTGATTCTATTTTCCTGGATTTTCCTTCGACACGCGTCTAATAATCTGTCAAACGTCTTCAACAGATCCGATTTTGTCACCTCAAATCGGCAAGGGTAGCAAAGATGCTCTGTAATTACGGTTTACACAAAATCTTTCCGTGAGCGCTTTCCAGCGCTCGATTGATTCTGGTTCACCTAATTAATCAGGTGTGGCTCTTCCGTCCACTTTTACGAGCTAGTTACCGGCCTTCCACCGGTAACTTTCTATGCCCGCACCAAAGAAATAGTCTCAGCCACCATGGTTCACTCACAGTCATACCAAAATTACACCACCACACAAAATAAATTTGACTGTCTCTTACCAGAGATGCTTCTATTGCCACCGGGTTCTTTCTGGTTCCAGTGGAGTTCCTCCTGGCCCTGATAGCAGTTGGCTCTTCTCTTTCAATTCTGCGAGGTAAGACTAAAGCCTGTTGCTTCAGGATGATCAATCGTCAATCCGCTTTACTCAGGACCAGAAGAAACTGCCATGGAATCCCACTTCTGACACCAACTGTTGTGGCAAAAAACAATCATTAAACAATCATCATCACTGCATAAGAGACACCAAGAATCAAATTGTATTTTAAAAGATATTTATTCTCCTCCATGAGGCTTAGTCACAAAATCACAGCAGCTACCCCGTGACGTGAGCAAGACCTGACACCCAGCCCAGGAAATTCCCTTCTTATACTCCTTCTTCAAGGTCCTTTCTCTGTAGTTTTCCACTCACCCAGCCACATCTAGCTGATTTAGAATAGAATGACCCCTTTAACCCCCCTTGGCTAAATTATCTTCCATACCCAAAGAGTTAAAGGTTCTTAACCATTTGTCTTACTGTGTGTGTCTTGCTTACGCCAGGTGCACAAACATACATGTATCCTGTTCACATTCCACAATATAGACATGTGACACATTATGTTGCAATATATGTTGAAGATCAATGGAAATCAAATTTTTCCATTACACAAATTTTCGTGAGCTTAGAATTATAAGGTTCTATCTCCACTTTTGGTCGAAATTGAGTTTTTGACATAATCTGATCCATTAGGTGTTTATTAATGCCTGTGTGGTGTTATTTTTGTAAAAAAAATATATATTTTGTTAGTAGTTATTAATAAAATAAAAAGGTTCCATCTCACAAAACATAGATCTATCTATCTTCCAACCTTTTTAATCTATCTATCTATCTATCTATCTATCTATCTATCTATCTATCTATCTATCTATCTATCTATCTATCTATCTATCTTCAAACTGTTTCTATCTATCTATCTATCTATCTTCAAACTGTTTCTATCTATCTATCTTCCAACCTTTTCTATCTATCTATCTATCTATCTTCAAACTGTTTCTATCTATCTTCGATCTTTATCTATCTATATATCTATCCTTAATAACTAATAAATCTTTTTCTTTTTTACTAATCCATCTTTCTTTCTTTCAAACTAATATTTCTTTCTTTCTAAATAATCTCTTTCTTTCAAACTAATCCATCCTTCTTTCTTTCTTTCTAACTAATCCATCTTTCTTCCTTTCTTTCTTTCTTTCAAACTAATCCATCTTTCTTTCTTTCAAACTAATATTTCTTTCTTTCTAAATAATCTCTTTCTTTCAAACTAATCCATCTTTCTTTCTTTCTTTCTAACTAATCCATCTTTCTTCCTTTCTTTCTTTCTTTCAAACTAATCCATCTTTTTCTTTCTAACTAATCCATCTTTCTTTCTAACTAATCCATCTTTCTTTCTAACTAATCTATCTTTCTTTCTAATTAATCCATCTTTCTTTCTTTCTAACTAATCCATCTTTCTATCTTTCTAACTAATATATCTATCTTTCTTTTTAATATATCTTTATTTCAAACTAATCCATCTTTCTTTCTTTCTAACTAATCCATCTTTATTTCTAACTAATCTATCTTTCTTTCTAACTAATCCATCTTTCTTTCTTTCTAACTAATCTATCTTTCTTTCTAATATATCTTTATTTCTAACTAATCTATCTTTCTTTCTAACTAATCCATCTTTCTTTCTAACTAATCTTTCTTTCTTTCTAACTAATCCATCTTGCTTTCTTTCTAACTAATCTATCTTTCTTTATTTCTTTCTAATATATCTTTATTTCTAACTAATCTATCTATCTTTCTTTCTTTCTTTCTAACTAATCCATCTTTCTTTCTTTCTTTCTTTCTAACTAATCCATCTTTCTATCTTTCTAACTAATCTATCTTTCTTTCTAACTAATCCATCTTTCATTTTTTAAAATGTTTCAGAGCACAGAGGGGGTGGGGTGGAAAGGGATGAAAACATAACTTTCATGATGTTACACAATATTTTGTATGTTTTAATCTACTAAATGAACCGTTTTTAATGTATGTAAGATGCTTCCTAAATGTTTTTACAGTACAGAGGAGTGGGGTGTAGTATGTGAAGAAAACATTTTTTGTTTAGCTGTCATTTTTCCATGTCCATGTTCTTTGAAAATAAAAATAATTTTTTTTCTTACAAACTTGCTTGGCTTTGATGTATACTATACTATTATATATTATATTATATTATATACTACAAGCTGTGTGCTTGTATTATAAATATAAATTGATTAAAATCAATGGTTATATACATTTATTCTTTGAAATGTGGGGTTTTATTTGTAAAAGTGGAGATAGAACCTTATAATTCCAAACAGAATCAGAGCTCTCAGAATTATAAGGTTATATCTCCATTTGGGCCATCTTAAAAAAATCCCATTTCCAAATGTGACAGGATTTTGATATTCTATCCTCAAAGTACCTGTAGGGTGATGGTCTTGTTGAGCTATAATAGTAGATTATATTACATAACAGTTTTGCCAGCGGGGATGTAAAAACTTTGATGCTCAATATCTCAGAAGTACCCTAAACGGAGATAGAACCTAATAATTCTAAGCTCACATATAACACAAATCTGTGTGGTTTTCCTTGCAAGTATAGATAGACAGACAGACAGACAGACAGACAGACAGACAGATAGATAGATAGATAGATAGATAGATATGTTATGTTACGGTATGTTATGGCAGGAGATCAGCGATTACCCTCTCTTAGGGTAATCAGAACACAACCAACATAAATGTATTGCAAATATTATTAATGTTCAGTGATTTATGTACAACATGATTCAAGAAAAAATAGTCTGATTTGAAGAGGAATATCCGAAGGCCAAGTCCTGATTGGACGAAAGGATGAGTTGGGGAGGGAGGAGGGTAATTAGCTCTTGAGCAATGCGATAAAGCTGCTGATAATACTGAATGGACCTTATAGAGATGCTGTGATAAGCATCATATTCTAGGTAGCCATGGATCGGCTGAGATTCAGCGCATGCTTGAAGTTTCTAAAAAATATATAGCCTTTTGAAACCTCGATCCAGAATATCCATTGATGTCAGCGCCATTTTAATTTCACCAACAAATCCTGTCTTTAAGTACAACCAAGTGTCAAGTCAGATTTATTTGTATCGTGCTTCACAATACACATCGTTTCCAAGCAGCTTTACAGAAAGTCCTAATAGGTGTGTTCGACTTCATGTGGCTCCTGCGCAGACCGATTGGTATATGAAATCAAAGTACTGTGAGAGCGATTAGAGAGCAGACGGTTTCGTATGCTTTCAAATCGCTCTCGTGGTACTTTGATGTCATACACCGCATGAAGTCGAACACACCTACTGCTATTTCCATAGGTGAAGTGTGTGTAAGGCTGGGCCTTCCCCTGGCTACGGGCTCGAGGCTAGCGTAGAATTTTCTCACTCAAACGACTGACTGCTCCTACTTCTGATTGCTTTTAGAGGGAAAAGCTGTCCATAACTGCTGGTCTAGGATCAGGTTTTCTCTGTAATAATAGCATATTGGCAAAACAAATTTGGTGGTTGTGCTCTCGAGAGCATCAAAGGTTTCTATTTACAACGTTTTTTTGCTGTGTTGAGCAATGTAGCCAATCACATACAGTGAGGAAAATAAGTATTTGAACACCCTGCTATTTTGCAAGTTCTCCCACTTAGAAATCATGGAGGGGTCTGAAATTGTCATCGTAGGTGCATGTCCACTGTGAGAGACATAATCCAAAAAAAAAAATCCAGAAATCACAATGTATGATTTTTTAACTATTTATTTGTATGATACAGCTGCAAATAAGTATTTGAACACCTGAGAAAATCAATGTTAATATAGCCTTTGTTTGCAATTACAGTTTCCTGTAGTTTTTCACCAGGTTTGCACACACTGCAGGAGGGATTTTGGCCCACTCCTCCACACAGATCTTCTCTAGATCAGTCAGGTTTCTGGGCTGTCGCTGAGAAACACGGAGTTTGAGCTCCCTCCAAAGATTCTCTATTGGGTTTAGGTCTGGAGACTGGCTAGGCCACGCCAGAACCTTGATATGCTTCTTACAGAGCCACTCCTTGGTTATCCTGGCTGTGTGCTTCAGGTCATTGTCATGTTGGAAGACCCAGCCTCGACCCATCTTCAATGTTCTAACTGAGGGAAGGAGGTTGTTCCCCAAAATCTCGCAATACATGGCCCCGGTCATCCTCTCCTTAATACAGTGCAGTCGCCCTGTCCCATGTGCAGAAAAACACCCCCAAAGCATGATGCTACCACCCCCATGCTTCACAGTAGGGATGGTGTTCTTGGGATGGTATTCATCATTCTTCTTCCTCCAAACACGTTTAGTGGAATTATGACCAAAAAGTTCTATTTTGGTCTCATCTGACCACATGACTTTCTCCCATGACTCCTCTGGATCATCCAAATGGTCATTGGCAAACTTAAGACGGGCCTTGACATGTGCTGGTTTAAGCAGGGGAACCTTCCGTGCCATGCATGATTTCAAACCATGACGTCTTAGTGTATTACCAACAGTAACCTTGGAAACGGTGGTCCCAGCTCTTTTCAGGTCATTGACCAGCTCCTCCCCTGTAGTTCTGGGCTGATTTCTCACCTTTCTTAGGATCATTGAGACCCCACGAGGTGAGATCTTGCATGGAGCCCCAGTCCGAGGGAGATTGACAGTCATCTTTAGCTTCTTCCATTTTCTAATGATTGCTCCAACAGTGGACCTTTTTTCACCAAGCTGCTTGGCAATTTCCCCGTAGCCCTTTCCAGCCTTGTGGAGGTGTACAATTTTGTCTCTAGTGTCTTTGGACAGCTCTTTGGTCTTGGCCATGTTAGTAGTTGGATTCTTACTGATTGTATGGGGTGGACAGGTGTCTTTATGCAGCTAACGACCTCAAACAGGTGCATCTAATTTAGGATAATAAATGGAGTGGAGGTGGACATTTTAAAGGCAGACTAACAAGTCTTTGAGGGTCAGAATTCTAGCTGATAGACAGGTGTTCAAATACTTATTTGCAGCTGTATCATACAAATAAATAGTTTAAAAAATCATATATTGTGATTTCTGGATTTTTTTTTTTAGATTATGTCTCTCACAGTGGACATGCACCTACGATGACAATTTCAGACCCCTCCATGATTTCCAAGTGGGAGAACTTGCAAAATAGCAGGGTGTTCAAATACTTATTTTCCTCACTGTACATCTGAAGGGTTACAAATTTAAGAATCTATTTCAAATATGCTTCTGTACATAACATCATGGTAAAGAATCTTTTAAGGTTAAGATCTCAGCAAAGTTGCAATTTCTGTTCTCTCCTTATTGTCAGACTGATGGGATTAGCACACGAATGATTCACTGAGAATCTCACCTTTTGTTCTGCAAATGGTTTTCGGACCCAAATGGCTCTTGGAGCCTTATGCTGATTGAATTAGGATGGGCCAGACCCTCAGTCTAGGGTGTTACCTTAACCTGTATACTTAATTTGCATGCTTTGTTCAGAATATCCACCTCTATGTAATCCCTCCCCCTTGGAATGTATATAACTACAATGCATACTGTATTAGAGTTAGATCATGTTGGAAGTACTACAGCAACGTACAGTGAAGTTCTCAATAAAGAATAACTTCCGTTGAACACGATCCCAACTGTCTCCTGGTCCCAACTGTCTCCAGGTCTGTACTAAATACAGTACACTGGACAGTGAGTAGTATGAGTCCTAAAACAGTTCAGTAACAAGAGCAGGATGTTTGAAAATGTGTAATTAAAGATGATTTGAAGATATGAAAAGAAGTGATCGACCTAAGTGAGGAAGGAAGGTTATTCCAATCTGATGGAGCTTTGAATTTGAATGCACAACGACCAATTTCTTTACTGATTCTAGGTGTAACTAGAAACAGTTGGTCCATGTGCCTTAGGCTGTATTGAGAGCTGAAAGGGATTAAAAGGTCTTTCAGATATGAAGGGAAATTAAAATGAATACATTTGAAAATAAGTGTTAACCAGTGGAGTTGCCTTCTGGACTTCGGGGCAGGCCAGTTCAAGGACTCATACATTAGACAGTGATGGGTTCTATAAGGACACCTGAGCACAAATCTACAAAGACTGTTATATACAGCAGGGGAAATAAGTATTGAACACGTCATCATTTTTCTCAGTAAATATATTTCCAAAGGTGCTATTGACATGAAATTTTCACCAGATGTTGGTAACAACCCAAGTAAGCCATACATACAAAGAAACAAACAAAAATAAGTTAAGACATTAAGTTATGTGTAATAATGTGAAATGACACAGGGAAAAAGTATTGAACACATGAAGAAAGGGAGGCGCAAAAAGGCATGGAAAGCCAAGACAACTGCTGAAAACTTACAGTAATTAAAAAGCAATCCAGCCCCCTGTCAGTGGAAATTAATAACAGCTGGTTCAATCCCAAATGATGGCCTACAAAAAGGTCTCATTGCCAAGGTGTCACACAAGACACATCTCATGATGGGTAAAAGCAAAGAGCTGTCTCAAGACCTTTGCAACCTAATTGTTGCAAAACATAATGATGGCATTGGTTATAGGCGCCATTCTAAGCTTCTGAATGGTCCAGTGAGCACTTTTGGGGCCATAATACGGAAGTGGAAAGACAATAATTTCACCATAAATTTGCCTCGACCAGTGCTCCTCGCAAGATTTCTGATAGAGGAGTGAAAAGAATAATCAGAAGAGTTGGCCATACTGGATGCGTTGGGGGACTACTTCAAGCCTGTGAAAAATGTGATCTACGAAAGGTACATGTTCGGTTGTTGCAAGCAGGAGGTGGACGAGCCTATAGACAGTTTTCTCACGAGGGTGCGGGGAGCTCAAAGACGAAATGATTCGTGATAGACTTGTCCTGGGCATTGACGATGAAAACACCAGGCGGCGCTTGTTGTGTGAACGTCAGCTGACTTTGTCACAGTCTGTCGAAATATGCCGACTGGCAGAAGCAACGGAACAACGTGTAAAAGCTATGGACAACACAGTCAGTGACACTGTGAATATTGCACAAGCACAAAGGCTGAAACGTAGGGATGGTGAAGTGAGTAACGAGCAAATGCTCAGAACCGTGAACTGCAAGTATTGTGGGGGTGGTCACAAGAAAGGCAGAGATCAGTGTCCCGCATATGGAAAGACTTGTCGATCATGTGGTGTATTGAATTATTTCGCTAAGGTTTGTAGAGCCCGTCAGAGAGCCGACAGGTCCGACAGATTGAATGTATTGATGGATGATGGTCAGGATGAGCAAGGGCCCTACAGCGAGGGTTGACTGTTTGCGGCTGAGGAATGCATTGACACAGTAAAGTCCCCAGGTCCAAGATGGTTCGTTAACCTGACACTTAATAAAAGAAAGCAGGCCTGTCAGCTAGATACGGGAGCAACTTGTAACGTTATGAGCCGGACAACCAAAGAGAAACTGGATCCAGAAAGCCCCCTGCATCCGAGCACAACAAGACTCAAATTGTATTCTGGTGCCACAATGCTTTCCCTGGGGCGATTTCATACAGAATGCACTATAAAGAGCACCAAACACAAGCTAGTTTTTTAAGTGGTTGAAGCCGATCAAGAGCCGTTACTCTCGGGTGACACGTGAGCGGCTGGGACTCATGAAATTTACCATCCCAGAAGAGCTTCATAGACTGATTGCATACTCCGACATGCCTCTCACAAAGCAACAGTTAACTAACAATTTCAAAGACGTGTTTAATGACCCAGTCGAGTCAGTCCCAGGAGAGGTCCGCTTTGTGCTCAACAGCAGCGTGTCGCCTGTGCATTGCGCACCACGGAACGTGCCAGTGGCCTTGAAAGCCAGAGTTAAAGCTGGATAAGTACATGAGAGACGGACACATCACAAATGTCACGGAACCCACACCATGGATCAGCAACATGGTAGTCATAGCCAAGCCAGACAAAGTAAGAATATGCATAGACCCAAAACACCTTAATCAAGCACTGCAAAGATCGCACTACCATATGCCAACACTGGAAGACGTTCTGTATAAGCTACCCAAAGCACGTCTGTTCACGCTGGTGGACGTTCGCGATGCATTTCTACACTGCAAACTGGATAATGAAAGCAGCTTAATGACAACTTTCTGGACACCATGGGGGCGGATGAGATGGTGTAAACTGCCCTTCGGCGTTTCCATAGCACCAGAAATCTATAGAGCCCATAGCGGATGACATACTGGTTGTTGGCTGCGGTGACTCGGACGCAGAGGCCGAGTTAGATCACGACAGAAATCTCCGCGCTCTGATGGAGCGATGCAGAGCTGTGAAACTCCGGCTGAGCGAAAAAAATACATACTATGAGTACCATGGACAGTGCCGAGGGCGTGCTCTCATTCATAGACCAAGCCCTACACCTCAACGTGACAGACGTCAGTCTCCGCCAAATCGTAACTGAGACCAGAGCTGACAACGCATTGCAGGAGCTGGCAAAGATCGTGTTAGCTGGCTGGCCTGAGCGTAAAGAAAACGTATCACTCTCGGTGCGCGAGTATTGGCCATTCAGAGATGAACTGAACATTCAGAATGGTGTGCTTTATAGAGGTCAGTGTGCCATTATACCAAAGGCATTGAGAGCAGCAATGCTCAATCGCATTCACGCCACGCATATTGGAGGAGAAGCCTGTTACAGACAGGCGAGGGTAACGCTGTTCTGGCCCAACATGAGAGGAGAGATAAATGATTACGTGGCTAACTGTCCTGCGTGTAACGAGTATGCGCACAATCAGCAAAAGGAAACAATGATGTCCCACGAAATCCCTGTGCGTCCCTGGCAAATGGTTAGTATGGACTTGTATGCGTACGGTGGCAGAGAATTTCTGATCATAGTGGACCACTACTCAGAGTACTGGGAAATTGATCAGTTGCCAGATCTGACGGCGGACACAGTCATTACACGCTGCAAAGTGTAGTTTGCGCGTTACGGCCAGCCAGATCAAGTGATTACCGACAACGGGCCGCAATTTGCTTGTGAACAGTTCAGAAAATTTGCGGCACCCCAGTGGGGGTTCATACATGTTACATCTTCACCCCAGCACCCAAAATCTAATGGAAAGGCCGAATCTGCAGTGAAGATTTGTTAAATCACTCTGTAAGAGGGCAAAACTCGACGGAACAGATCCATGGTTAGCAGTGCTTCACTGGCGAAACACGCCCACGGAGGAATTGGACAGCAGTCCGGCACAGCGACTCATGTCCCGCAGACTTAGGACAGGCCTTCCCATGACAAACAGCTTGCTTCACCCCAAGGTGGTTGAAGGAGTTCCGGAGAAACTCAGGTGGAAACGGCGGATGGCAAAATTCCATTACGATGCGAGAGCGAGAGACCTCCCAGAGCTTAATGTCGGCGAACACATCAGAATGAAACCACTGCCGGGAGATCGCACGGGACGGTGGCGGAGAGGCCAGTGTCTGGGGAAAGTGAATCTGCGGTCTTATGTGGTGGATGTGGATGGCACATTATACAGGCGCAACCGTGTGGATTTGCGTAGGGCTGAGCGCTCCACCCAGTTTAACCACAAAGAGCCAGGGATGAAGGAGAGCAGTCAGGGCTCGGTGGCCAGCGACGATGAAACAGCAGTCAGAGAGGGCGACACATCGGACAGCACAGAATGTGTGCCAGAGCAAGTTCAAGAACGGAGGCTGTCAGTGCCTAACAGACCTACCCAGCGTGAAACCCAGATCATTACGCGCAGCGGCCGTCAGTCACGTCCACCACAGAGACTGGACTTGTGAACTTTCCTTAGGAGCGTATACAGACTAACGCATCTCTAATGCAGTTCAGTTTTGAAATACACAGCATAAGTTGTTCTAGTAAACTTTGAGTTCATATTCGGGGTTGGGTTTGTTAATAAATGGAGGGGTTCTAAGGGAAGTGTGGCAACACTGTAAAGAAATGGAGATGTTACAGGGAAATACCATATATGGGTTTGTATCCTGTTGTGACGTTGTGGGTCCCGGTTTGCGGGCAGTTATGTTATGGCGTACGCTAAATAAAGACGCACATGGACTCCTGTCTGCTTATTACATACAGAAACAATTGTGGTATATAGCAGGCGGAATAGGTGGAGAGAGAGGCAGAAGGAGAGCAACAAACACAAACACAGGCATACACGCACTCACACATAGACCGGACAGGAAAGCGCATACGGCATTGAAGCAAGCACATACAGCTCTTTCCAAATAAGTAATAATAGAAAATAAAAAATAACAAGGTACGCAGCTCAGTCTGCATGGCTCAGCATAATGCGAGCAAATCAAAATGAAAGGTCCAAATCTACTAACAGTAAGATAAAGGGCCTTTATGAAGTCGTCAGAAGACAAGCAAGCAAAAATAAGATACTAAGTATACTACAAACACATTTACATATTTACTAACATTACAGACTGATATAATTATAATTCAACTTTATTTGGAGTACTTCTTTATTGCACAATGCACATTTCTTGATAGTAAGTGTAACGGTCACCAGCTGGAGTGCCCTTGAGAGCCACCAGAGGGCACTCCACATAAGACTATTATCACTCACAAACTACATTTCCCATAACTCACTGCCCGGACTCATCATCACTTATCACTGATCACATTCACCTGTACCTCATTCACTGATTGCATTCACCTGTGTCTCATCATCCTGTTAGTCTCAGTCTATTTATACCATGTTCATTCATTCACTCACCGTGAAGTCTTGTTTGTGTCACACTGCATTTCTGAGCATTCTCTTGGTTTTCTTGTCTCTTGGTTTTTGGATATCTTGCCCTGTTCCCTGGATTACTCTCTTGCCTCTGGTCCCTGGATTACTCTCTTGCCTCTGGTCCCTGCCTGTTTTGCTTGTTTGTTTGTTTCTTTGTTTGGACTGCCTATCTGTGTATGACCCTTGCCTGTACGACCTTCCTTATTAAAAGCTGCATTTGGATCGATCTTCGTGTCTTGGAGCAGTTCGTAACAGTAAGCCTTAAATTGTGTTTATTATTACTATTAAATGGACTGCATTTATATAGCGCTTTCATAGACCTATGGCCACCAAAGCGCTTAACATAGCCTCACATTCACCCATTCACACACTCATTCATACACTGACGGCGGTGTCAGCAAGGCGCCATCCAGCTCGTCGGGAGCAGCTGGGGTTAGGTGTCTTGCTCATGGACACCTCAACACTTGGTCAGGTGGAACCGGGGGTGGAACCGGGGATTGAACCACTGGTTTGTAGACAACCTACATGAACCACTGAGCCACTGCTGCCCCTTACTATTAGTAAGGATAGTATGATCTCTGGATACTATAGGCAAATTCCAAATGGAAGTGAGCATCCCTACTCCCTTTGAAGGGCAGAGCCCTTGAAGTGGGGACTTTGAAGTAAGCAGGGCACATGTTTGCCATTATGTAGCCATTTGGAACTCACTTGGTGAAGAAAGCAATGAAAGACAACGTAATTTCTCTTCACCTGAGATGTTCCCATGACAACACAGTACAGTGTCCATCAACTAATTAGCTGTTTTTATAGACCTTATGCGCCAGAGAAACGAGGGCGCCGCCATCTTTAGAATATTGTCTTTGAACTTCCGTTTTTGCAGTCGCTCTGTATATTTCTATGGCATTGCTGTCCAGGGGTAATTAGCTTTAGAAGTGGATTTAATTAATGTAAAGTTAACTAAAGTTATCATGAGGAGTGTAATGTTTGAAGCCGATGTCTCAACAAATGTCAGTAGACCGGGAAGATTTTAAAACGAGCCGTTCATTCATAAATACGCAAGATCGCTGTGAAAATACAGACCGGAAGTCAAAAGACAACGAGCGCAGCGCTGAAAAGGGGCGGGGCTACATAAGGTCTAAACAGAAATTTCTTATTATTGCTGTTAACATAACTGTTGTAAATAAATAAACATTTTATATAAAAACGTTTTTAAAATGTATGTTATATATGTGTGTGTGAGTGTTTCTCTGTGCTCAACTCTAAAACTTGCTGTCTCATCTTTGGACTCTGCATTACCTAACACATTTCTTACCTATGAAACTCAATTAAACAACATGGCAAAAATGTGTGAAATATATCACAAACAAAACAAATTGAATTACTCTGTGTGCAAGTAAACTTGAACTCTCCCGCCATCTATCTTTAAAATAAATGTCACATGACCATAAATGATCAAATTACTTCCTTGAAGTGACCATGGCATGCCCAGCAAGCGTTATTCTTTTTCCCAGGATGGTAGGAGAAGACTCATGAATATTCATTAGGAAAGTCATCCCTGATTACTGAAATGAATCATGTCTTGTGTAATCGCTTAATCTGCAAACAATGTCACGTAACATCACATTTACCTCAGAAAAGCCATTCAGTGACCATAAACTCGATAGTCAGTCAGAAAAATGAATTCTAGAGAGGACCATTTAAATAAAAAAATGCACTATACATATTCATTGCCATATAATCTTGAGAAAACAACAGCCTTGATGTGCACCCATCAATCCTTGATGTGCAGAAAAGTGTAAATACAGTATATGCAAACAAGAGATGGGACATACATTTGAAAAACATGTTAAATATGATCCAACTGCACTCCAGTAAAAATTTAGGCACAGAGCTGTATTGAATCTCTCTACATTATTTTATCATATGAATAGGTTAGGTAATGTATTTGCCATCCATGTTATCTGATTAATTAACTGGAAAACAATGATTTTACAGTAGGCCCTACAGATGAACAGTATTGTATTTTACTGTTTTAAAATAGTTTTTTGGAGGCGGGCAAGGTGTGTATTAATATCTGTCAAGCAACTGTGCATATACAATCACTTAATGCAGCCATCAGGTTTTAGAACAAGAGACTTTATAAATGTTTTTCTAATAAATGGGTAATTACGTTCCTATTTTAAAACTGGTAAAAGCTCAGCCACACCAGGAGGAAATTGTCAGCTGTCAGCAGTCAAAGTCTGGGCCCAATATAATATAAATATGCAGAAAATCTGTTCATGCAAACTTCTTTTGTTGAACACAAATGCTTCAAGGTACACAAGCTTGAATTAACACGTTTTCGCATTCAAAAAAATGCTGCGTGCTTACAACTCATATTGACTCGGGTTTCTTTCTTTTTAAAATAATATATTACCATTCATTGAAAAAACACAATGCTGTCAGGAAACACCCATCCATGTGAACCTGATGTTTTGGGCCCATACTCACACGTCCCAAGCAACAGAAAGAGTCTGCAATATTCTTTTATAACAAGTTATTAAAAACAGTAGTATGAAATAATAACCAAAAGTGAGGGTTCAATCTAGCAGGAAAAAACATTTCTGTACACACTATTAAACAATAACAGCAGAAAAAAATAATATATTTAATATAATATACTTATAATATAAAAATATACATACACACACACATATATATATATATATGAGCAGCAAATCATCATGTTAGAATGTGACATTGAAGACTGGAGTAATGATGCTGAAAATTCAGCTTTGACCACAGGAATAAATTACATTTTACAATCTATTCACATAGAAAACAGTTATTTTAAATTTTGTAATAATATTTGGTGAGCATAAGAGGCTTCCTTTAAAAACATAAAAAATCTTACCGATCCAAAACTTTTGAACGGCAGTGTGTGTGTGTGTGTGTGTGTGTGTGTGTGTGTGTGTATAGAAGAAACATCCTCACTTTAAACATTTTTTTTTCCCAGAACATTTCTTAACATATGTAAATATTTGTATGTACATAAAAAGACTCAACAACCGAGACATAAACTGAACAAATTTCATAGACATATGAACAAAAGTGGAATAATGAGTCCTTGAACAAAGGTGGGGTCACAATTAGCAGTCAGTATCTGGTGTGGCCACCAGCTGCGTCAAGTACTACAGTGCATCTCATCCTCATAGACTGCACCAGATTTGCCAGTTCTTGCCGTGAGATGTTACTCCACTCTTCCACCATGTCACTTGCAAATTCTCGAACACGTCTGCGACTGCCACTGCAAGGACGATCACCTGTACTTCCTGTAGCAGTTTTAGGTGTCTTACATTACATACACTGCAGTTTATTGCTCTTGCCACATCTGCAGTCCTCATGCTTCCCTGCAGCAGGACTATGGCATATTCATGCAGGTGATCAGGAACCCTGGGCATCTTTCTCCTGGTGTTTTTCAGAGTCAGTAGATTCCAATCGAGCTTCTCTTTAGTGCCCTAAGTTATTGGAACTGTGACCTTAAAGCAGCACTCAGTAGCTTCGGGACTTCTTCGATGTATTCTCGCTTTTTGCTCGCAGGTTTCTCTCTAGAGCTCCCCCCACACCTGCGGCCCGCCGCCCCAAAGTTGCAAGTGCGGATTTTCCGCTCACGGGCACCAGGGGGGTGCGAAACGACCACCATTCAACCCGAAATAAGTAATATAACCATTCCAATGACTCCGAAGCTGTTCAGTTAAGGTAAAAAAGTTACTTGGTTCACCTTTAACAGTATACCATGTGTAAACTGTTAGTGTCTTAAAGGTCCCGTATTATGCCCCTTTTCACAAGATGTAAAATAAGTCTCTGATGTCCCCAGAGTGTGTATGTGAAGTTTCAGCTCAAAATACCCAACAGATCATTTTTTACAGCATGTTTAAATTGTCATTTTTTGGGGCACAGAAAAACGCGCTGTTTTAGTGTGTGCCCTTTAAATGCAAATAAGCTGCTGCTGCACGGCACAGGGGGCGGAGCTTCATGAGCTCGCGCTCAGTCTGTCAGGACAATTTCATCTCAGGAATGATGATAATATCAGAAACTCTCAGTAACGGTGTTAATTTCGAGTCGGACAATAATGCCTACAGAGTCAGAGTGCTGTATAGAGATGAAACAGGTATAGTTTAGTAGTTTAATTAGAGTTATTATAACGTATTTGTCATCTGCTTGTATGTAAACATTATTTATTAATATAGCCTAAGGTTACAAGTCTGCTGTCTGAATGATGATCAAACATATACTGATGAGTTTAATAAAGTTTATTGTACATCACACAAAAGATGAAGCGTCAGTTTTACTTCAGAAAATCACCGTAAGAGCTGAGTAAACACAGTAAGTTATAAGAAGTGCGCAAGTACATAAACGAATTTCGGTAGAGTTGAGGGAGCATTCCTATGGCCGGAGGTTAGTCAAAAAACGGTTCTAGTGACGTCATTAAAGAAGGAAGTAGAGGGATGTAGTCCAAACGGGCCGTTCGATGTAGGCGACTTCTGTTAAATAAAATATCTCGCTTGGCATTGAACTTTGAGCTTTATAATTTTACAGATATTATTTATGCTCTAACAGCAACATTACACACTAACTAAAGTTTGAAACATGGGATCACGAAGAACAGGACCTTTAAGGACTGTTCCACAGATGCATGTGCAATAATTGTTTCATTGAACATTGAGCATAAACAACATTGTTTAAACTTTCAAATCTGTATATCTGTACAATCTGTAAAGCTTAATTCCATTTTACAAAATTATCTTTAATACAGTATCTTTTGAAAAAGGGACGTTTCGGATTTACTGAGATTATGGTGGTTGGACATCGGCCCCTCTAGGATTGCCCCAAAAGACAATTTTGTACATTTTCACAGTTCAAAATTAAGAGCTCCAACCCATGTTCAATGTGAAAATTTAACTCTGTGAATTTTGTACCTGAACATCAAAGGGATCTCAAACCTCTTTTTAGTGCCTCAATCTACATTATGTTCACACTAGTGTTTTAAGAAGCCAAACAATTAGAATATAATAATAGTAATTTTATATTATTATTATTATTCATATGACTGTAATAGTAATGTATTGTAAAGCAAATGCACTGTAAAATAAATGAAAATTTCATAATTACTTTACGCTACAGTAGGGAAAATACAATACTTTTGACCTCATTTTAGTTTGACGGAAATTGCAGTTGAGCTTTGATTTTGGCGGAGAACTACCGTTTCTGTGAAAATGCGTGTCATTACAAATCTAGTCAAACGCTGTAATCATCTTCCCACAAAAATGTGAAAATAATGTGTAACTGGTACCCGCTACATGCACGCTAAATTCACAGCACATGCAGAGGTGAAGATCACTGCGTTCATTCACTGTGAACCGAGCCATTCTGAGATGCGGAAAGCACCGGATCACAGACTACATAATTAAATTGCAGTGTTTTTGTGATTTGGTAAGGGCACAAAGCCATATTGTGCTTTTGATTTTAGTTCGTCTGACAGATATGTTGCCAAAGCAATGGTGCAAATCAACAATGTTATTATGAGAATTTTACAAATATAAAGAAAGGTGAGCAATACATTTCTGGAAAATGAACCAGACAAAAGAACAGTGATAAATTTAATAAGTCAGGTGTACAGTTGTCATTTTCCACCAAAGGAGGTTTAATTTCATCATGATCCATTTACACCATCAAATTAAACAGTATGCCAAAACAGAAATGCCAAAACAGAATACCAAACTTGTAATGGTGACAAATGAAATGTTCTCAAACTTGCTATAAGAAAATCAAATCTACACATGTCTGAGGCGGGTCAAAATTAGAAATGAAACGTTTCAGATTCCAATTAAATATCTGATCTCCATGAGCACATTAGGCATTAAGGGAAGTCTGTCCATAAGCTCAATCACCTTTCAGAACAGTGGATAAATTACAGGACAAGTTTCAAAGATGATGCCATTAACTATACATGAGGCAGTAACACCATGTCCTCATCCACCTCAAACTCCTCAGCTCCATCAGGTGAGAAGAGGTAAGTGGGTGGCTTCCAGGGGGATTCGTCAAGGCAGGACGGGTATAATTTACCCACGGCACAGCGGAAATCTTTGCCGAGGTCCCAGAGCACACGCTCTGACACAGGCTGCCGCAAGGACCAGCAATCGAGCTCCAGGTCGTACTGATACAGAGCATACTTTGCCCGTTCATTTAAGTGCGTCTCGCGTATGAAGATGCATAGCGTATTCAGTAGCACCACAGCACGCACACAGGGGTCAGAGTACCGCTTGGCTGGGATGTTGGCAGCTAGACGCCATACATTTTTGTTGACATCGTATATCTCAACCGTAACAGAGGAGCCATCGATAGTGCTCGTCGGCAAACGCAAACCCGAGTTGCCCACCACATGTAGACCACCGATATAGAAGAGGAGATCTCCTAACGCAGCAGCGGAAGCAAAGCAACGACTTGTCTGCCGCATGGCCATTTCCACCCAAGTATCAGCACGAGGGAAGTAGCAGTACATGAGATCGTGTGTCATGACGTAAATGCAGTCCCGGGCTGTTACCGCTGTGCTCCAACTCCACGCGCAGGGAAGAGGGCTGGTCACGCTCCATTCATCCTGCTCGCAATCGTATCGCTCCACTGTGCGTTTATTCAACTCGCCGCCCATGTTATCACCGCCTATAGCGTAGATGAAACCCTGACAATACACCAGCGACGGTTTAGTGCGAGCGTAAATCATGGGTGTTTTAGCCACCCATGCATTCTGCTGGGCATCCAGCCAGTAGAAGGTGTCCACTGAACAATAGGCAGCCTGCAGCTTGCCGCTTTTGCTGCCGTGGGTAGCTAGCGCACTCTTCAGTGGTATCTGTCCACCGGCAATGTACACATCATTGTCTGGGGTGACTAATGTTCCAACCTTCTGCAAGTCTCCAGGCAGGCTACACAGTTTATAGACTTTCTCTGCTTGAGGACTATAACAGACCACTGTGTGACGTGGACCTATTACGACCGGGTGGCTTTCAGCTGGCGGTTCGGCCTCTACAAAAATCAGCATTTCTTCCTTGGTCATGCCCAGTCTGGGCTTGAAAAACTTTGGCATTGACTTGTACAGGCCTTGCACAACCACTGATTTGTCATTCGGTGGAAGCCCTTGGAACCAGGCACGTTGGGTCACCTCAGAAAGCGCATCAATCCGAATCTGGCTGAGGACAGAGGAGAGATACTGAGAACGTGCTTCCATGTTGTATTCCAGCCACAGCATGGCCGCCTCGCGTACCGTTTCCTCTTTCTCCACGTTGAGATTATCGCTGCTCAGGAGGTCCAGCAAGAGCTCGTGCGAGAGCTGCAGAAAAGCTTCCTGTCTGTAGACGACAGAAAATTTGTGCTCCACCATGCGCTTAGCACTTTGCTTCAACTCTGTGCAACTGAACAGGTCACCGATGCTTAGCATGCGGACGCAGTTTTCAGCTGTGATTTTCTTGACCAAGTATTCTCGACACTGCAGTAAAACATCTTCCACCTGAGAAGAAATCAATGAAAGACAAAAATAAGTAGACGTAAAAATTAAACAACTGTACTGTAGATATTGAGATTCTCTAACTGGCCCGCTTCTAAAAAGTAGTTGGTTTTAGTAAGAAACATTTATTGAAAAGCTCCTTTTGGCCAATTCTCAAAATAATTTGGTACACAATGCTTGAACGTCATGCACATCCCAAATTTCACAATGATCAGCCATTCACCTTATTGGCTGATGACCATTTGTTATGTGGACATTTTAGAGACCTCTAAAAATGCCAGACTGTGCTGCTCAAAGTCTGCAACGATGTTATGTTGTGACAGTAATATGTGACCCATAGGTTTTGTGATTGAAGCAAATGGAAAACTTGTTAAAACAAGTCAGTGTGAGCATTGTGCGTGTAAACGGATATATTTAACGAGTTAATCTGTGGAAGACTGTGTTGTGTGCATGTCTTTCTAACCTGAAGAAAACAGGCCGTCTCGTAGAGAGGTTCCACAGTGGTGTCGTTGATGACCAAGTTGCCGGTGTAAGCATATGTTATGATGGTCTGCAGTGTGATGGGGTCAACGTTTCTAAGATGAACATGGGTCTGTTTGCTCTCACTGAGCCCGCTCATAAACATGGCCCTAGAGGAACACAAACAAAAAACCACATGGGTCAAAACTAATAACTACATTTCATATGGAAAAAACTTGACTCATCGATTAAAGTTCTTCTTTAAATCTGAATCTGAAGAAAAAGTTTCTGTAATTTACAAAACCTAAATATTAGGCTACTAAACAAAACATGTTATTTTCTAGAAGTTTTGACAAAATTATTTTTGTTCCAGTCTACTTAAGTGTATGTAAATAAAAAAAACAAGTCAATTGTATACTGTATGCATGATTTGGAATGGCAGCCAATACAAATAATAATAACAATTGCATATGCCATGCCACTCCTGAAAGTTTTCAGTGTGTATGTGGCAGCTGGTCAAGCATGAAAAACAAAAGTTTTATTCAAATTCTGAATGGACTATATATCCCCTAGAAAGTGTTCTCTTTATAGTAACTAAAAAGCTCCCTTACACACTCTCTGCCTATGATAAACAGTAAACTCAACTCTCAGTTCCAAATTTTGAGGTAACTTTCAGGTTTATTAATTAGCCATACTTATTCTTATAGAATAGTAACTTATTCTCTGAACACAACCCACTTCAGAGTTAGTTTATTTCAGCGGTATTCAGCGCTTCTGTGCGATATTGATGAGGCAATATTCTAAGCAAATGTGATACATCTTACCTTACAACAAATGTGGAAGCAACATGGCTAAAACAAAAACAAAAAAACTTTGCCAAATAAACCATATCTTTGCAAGCATTGGCTGCTGTTTTTACTTTAGTTTTTATATTTATCATAAAAACAAACATTATTACTTTTGTTCACAGTAATAAACTGTATATTTTAATACTCTCTTAATCTTTGATCAATTAAAAAAAGGATTGCACTATAACCTAATAGTTAGCGATATGCACCAAGATGTAAATTGCCAGTTTGTTCAAATCAAATTAGAATCGAATCATGAAATTTGTGTCAATGCCCAGCCCTAGACTTTAATAGAGACGCTGCTGCCGAACACTGTTGAGAGACGCACAGACTTCACACACACACACACTTAAGTAATCTATCAGTGTTTTCTCTCCAATAACAGCATATCAAAATGCTCAAGCCTCTGTTACCACTTATGTTAAGTTATGTTTTAAATTATGTTTTGGAATTGGCAAAGGAGGCTTGGGATGAGATGCGTAAGAAATTATTACACAAGGGAGTTTAAGGACAAAAACCTGACAAATGTCTTGAAATAAAACATCTGCACAATTTCATGAGCTGTGGTAACTGTAGTATAAAGTGGAATAATTGACTCCGGGCCGTTGTAATATTAGATAAATAATGCAGACCTAATAATAAAGTCCCGTCATCAATTATTCAGTTTGTTAAATTTTTTTATATATTTTATCATTTTAATATTTTCTTTACTTAAATTATCATCATCATCATCATCATCATCAACACATTTTATAATTTGTTTCTATTTTAAAACAGTTAAATAAAATAGTTTCAACAGTTTTTGCTATGGTACCGAAATTAGTACCAAGAACCGTGAAATTTAACTGCCATTGGACCGACTACTGGAATTTTGGTACTGTGACAACACTAGTTAACTTTGAGGCTGGTGAGAGCTGATTAGCAAAAACATTGTCTTCATTTTTGTATATAGACTAGAGCAACATTTCTGTGATGCAGAAAACTCAAAATTGTGAAATAGCATAATTACCTGTAACACTTTTCATACATGTACACAAATTCTAAAGCTTTCTTTTTTGTTTGTTTGTTTGTTTGTTTGTTTACAGTTTAACACCATGCCAGCTACCTCGGCTATTTTCATGGTGAGCAAGATTAAAAATGTATTAAAATAGCGATTAAAATAGGTTTTTAAACTTTATCTTAGATAAAAATTCAAAAACTAGATCTGGTCTTACTTCATTAAAAATCTTTTCATAAGAGTCAAATAAAAAAAATAACGGAAAGTTCAATCTATCACAGGCCATCAAAAAATGCTTCAGTAATAATGGATTCTGGCATGAGAGGCATAAAGGAGGATCTTCACCCTTTAACAGAAATATGAGTTAATCTGGAGTAGCCTATATAAATGTAACAAATTATTATTGTGCATTCACAAACCCCTGCTCTACCCACCTGAAGTAAGAGCTGCAGGTGGCCAGCACCATCTTATGGCAGGGGAACTCATTCTCCTCCACCAGCAGAGTGATGTCAGTCAACAACTTCTGCTCGTAGAAATACTTCAGCTGTTCCAGCACAGAAACTGCATAATCTGCGTTGACTGGCCGACGCTCTCCAACCTCCGACATGTTTGTATCCCATGAGTTTTCAACCAGCTTTCTGATGTCAAAGCGTAAAGGTTCCTTTCTGCAATGGCCTGTTCCCAGAATACTTTGAAATTAAGGTTATTCCTCTACCATGCTGAGTCACAGCTTTTACAGCACTCCCCCGGTGTTCAGCTGTCTTGGAGGATGTTGGGATTTAGAGAAAAGGAAGCGTGAGGTAGAGGGAGATTATCTACATCAGAGAAAAAAAAAAAATTGTTTTTAATAAAAGTATTCAATAATAATAATAATATTTTATAGAACAAATGTAAAATTACAGTACTAACACTTAATTACAAATTTTGTTTTGCTTTCAAACACTAAAACAGCTTTTTATTTTGGTGGAAAACCATAGGAAGTCTTTAAAGCTTCTTTTTCTGATACAACAGATGCTAAAACACAACATGTACTCGGTGGCAGTCCACTCGTTTGAAAATTGATTTTCGTTTGAAAATCCATATCGTTAGCCTCATAGCATAATTGCCTAAGTCATTTTTTAATTAATTATTTCTTAGGCAATTATGCTATGAGGCTAACGATATGTTGAAAATTTCATATTTCTACTTCCGTCCACACTGAGACAGCATTTTTGTCCTGTGAAAACGGAGCTTTTTGAAAACGCAGTTTTTGCGTTGTGTGGTATTTGAAAACAATGAAGCATGTTAAGTCACGTGACACATATTGAACCAATAGATATCTCTGTTTATACTGCTATTGTGCCTGTTATGTGCAATTCACTTTCACGCTGTTGCTAAAGATGTTACTTTGTACACTCTTCATATCGCAGTCCTGCAAAGATGACAGAAAATTTACTTGCAATTGCTGTCCTGCGGCAAAACATGAAAGCAGTTGCGTTTAAGACCAAACATATAATGGTGACTGAGTGCAACCTGGACGCATCAGTGAATGGGGAGATATTGTGCTAAAGAAAATGATCCTACCAGAAGAATAGCATGAGAACTTTATAATGTCTGTTCTATCTGTATCATGGTCGTTAATGGAGCACAGGTAAACTGAGGTGAGCACAGTGACTGAGGTGGCCGGGCCCCTCATGGCGCAGACGCTGAAGTAATGGCAATTTTTCCAGCCGCTGAATGTCAGCTTTTTCTTGTTCCATTAAATGGTAAGTCAAGTGAACATGCAAGTTGAACTTTTTAGTGACAATTACGAAAATTAATCTGGAGATTATTGGATTGTTGCATTTTATATCACAAGGCTAACAAGCTATTTTGTGGATACTAACTGTAATATTATTACTAAATTTGTATTAGTGAGTTATTGCATATTTCTGGCTTAAGGCCCTGATATACTTCAAGCAAAATCGAAAAACTAACTGATGTGATGTCATTTTGGACAAAATCATGCCAAAACGAATTTCGTTTGGAGTTCGAAACAGCTTGCCAAATCGAACTTTACAGAAAAGTTTGCTTCAGCTGGTAAACACCACCTTTGTACTACCATTTGGCGCTTTTCCACTGCATGGTACGGTACGGCTCGGTTCGGTACGCCACGCTTTGGCGCTTTTCCACTGCATGGTACGGTACGGCTCGGTTCGGTACGGCTCACTTATGGCGCATTTCCACTGCATGGTACGGTATGGTACGGCTTGCTTCGGCTCGCTTTAAATGGTACCACCTCTGTTGAGGTTCCAAGCGTACCGTACCGATACTAAAATTTGACGTGAAAACACTGCAGATCACTGATTGGTCAAACAGAATCATCATCACTACCAGCGTCATTGTATTTACGACACTAAACCCGCTAGATTTAAATAGCCAGTAGACAACAGCCAGCGCTGTAGCGCCTGTTTTAAAAGTATAAACTTCAAAAAAAGAAATGGCTGAATCGTGGTCAGTGGACGAGGTGCAGACGTTCCTCTCGTTGGTTGCCGAGGAGTGGATGGGGAAACACGGAATTAAAAATTCGCATTTAATATGATGATGTCATGGCAGTAGAGACGGCAACTATAACGATCAGTCCCACACCCACTTTGAAGCGGTACTAACTGCAGTGGAAAAGCAACTGAGCTAAAGCGAACCGAACCGTGCCGTACAGAGTCGAGTCGTACCACGCAGTGGAAAAGCGAAGCGAGCCGAACCGTTCCGCGTCGAGTCGAACCGTACCGAGCCGTACCATGCAGTGGAAAAGCGCCAATTGGTCCATGACGATTACGTAATAGGTAGGTGTGCGCGGAGGCTCTGCCTTTTCACATTCCTGTTCATTCTGTCGAGGTGAGACCGACTCGCGAGTGAAAACATGAGCACACTGCTGTTATACTTCTGATGAAACGAGACACTGAAACTACTTTTCATGTTTAATACAGTAAAGCTGCTTGATTTTAAGCAATCTATTGTATAAAGTGCTATATAAATAAACGTGACTTTACTAGAGTGCCGAATTGAAGAGCTTTTGCAAACATATCCACGTTGCTATGATCAGATGCTTTTCTTATGCTTTATTTAAAAATTCCTGCTGTCAATTTTGTTTTGCGTTTATTTTGATGTTGAGAGGAAAGCGTGCAGCACATATTTATATATTCATCTAAACACTGCTCTCAGCAGTGTGGGCGGCGTCTGATGTTCGATGATAACGCGCAGCTTTGTATGATGCGTTGACGTAATTTCCACAGAAACAAGAAGCTAAGGCGGGACATATTGAAGCGCTGATGTTACGTTGGATTCAGTAGTTGTAGAGGTGTGAATAAATTCTAGCCATTTCATTCTTAACCAACGTACAGTTGGAAAACTTAATAAAACTCGAGCAACAGAACACACACCTCCAACCAGTGGCATAATTTTGTTTTAAAAAGTGAGTGGGAAAGGTGTTTGGGGGGTGTGTGTGGGGGGGGGGGGGGGGGCATTTAATTGCTATACAATGCTAAATCAGATATATGTACAATAATAATTTTCAGAAAAAATAACATTATGATGTCCAGAAATCAATTTCAACAGCGCATTCGGTTTAATTGGTCATTTAATGAGATCTAGGCCTACTACTCATATATATTGTTAGTGCCGAGAATTTTCACATGAATAAATGCATAGATCCGCCGTAAGTGTAGATTGTGTATTTTCATGGTCTAGTGATAGAACTTTTCCCAAGCGTGTCAGAGGTTCTGGGTTCTAATCCGCATTCGTATAGTTTTTTTTCTCTCTCATCCAAACCAAATATGTTTATCAGTGGTCGTCTATCAAGCAGGGACACGTTTGTGTGCATATTGTGCGCGAGTCACAAGAGAACACTGTATCCATGCCACTGATAGCAGTGGCAATGAGCACTCCGCAGCTTGATTTAAAAAACAACATTTCAGCGACTTCAAAAAGTGGTGGGGACAATATCGACCCTGGCAAAAATCCATATTGCTCCATGACGGGTCAACAACTCGCTTTGGCTAGGTGGTATTTATAGCATAGGGGGCTGGACGCTTCACATTCTAGAGAGCATTTGATTGGACAGAAGATGTAATGAGAAGCTTAAGTCCTTGTGATGTCATAAAAATCAGTGGTCCATTTTAGCGGATGTGAGGGACTCTGTAAGTTTTGGATGCTTATATCTCCTAAATGCTAAATTTTGTCATTGATTTGGATCACCCCAACTTATTCATAACCAGGGACGTCGTTAGGCCTATTTTAGGGGGGCTGAAGCTACCCCAAAATGTTCCTAAGCCCCCCTAAATGATAATAAGAACAACAATAACAATTCGATTTATCAATAACCGTATCCTCATTCATATTTAGACGCAACAAATGATATATATCCAGCTACAAAAAATAGCCGAAAAGTCGGAAGTTGGAGAGCTGCCAACTCTCACGCACCGTGAGACTCGCGCAATTGACACTTTTCACACGCTCTCACGCCACACATCCATTTTCTCACGCACAGAAAAATCGCGAAGCAAACAGGACACGGACCAACAGACTAGACAGAGCAGGTTACTTTATGCTATAAAAGAATCTCAACTCTCAGATTCTGTCAATTTTATTACGAAATTCAAACAATAAATACCGTTTTGGCGCTTGTAAATGTTACGTGACAGATCCCTAGCGCACGTGAACCGATCATCTCTAATAGTAAAAAAACACGAACACTGTTGAAAGATACAGTAGTAGGCTACAACTTACCGAAATGTATATTCCTCATAGGCCTACATAATATCGATCAATCAGTGTTTTTTATCAGCGTGAAGAGGTCAAGCTGGAGAACAATATGTTACATTTACCTCAGGAAAGCCATTTAATGAACATAATATAGGAAATAGCACGTAGCCTAGCTGGCAAGAAAAAAAGTATTTTGCTAAATATGTGTTCTATATTACATAGGCCTATTTATTATATTTTTACTTATATCATTAAATAAAGTTGTTATTATAATAAAAAACATTATATTTAATTTGAGTTATTTTTAACCTTAAATAATACTACCATCTGATAGGGCTGTCTATGTTTACAACATTAGGTGAGTTGTTTTTTTCTTGAGAAAAATTAACGCCTATCTCGAGTAGGCTACCTAATATTTATCCAAATGAGTCAATATTAAATCAAATCACAATAATTTAATTGAATTGAAATAATAAAAAAGTGTAGCTTACCAGAAATTGTACCATGCTGCACCATAACATTAACATATCATTTTAACCTTGAACCTTAAACCTGAAATGGGCACTTTTTGTGACAGCAACATTTTTGATCAAAGATGTGGCTTAACTTCAGAATTTGAACTAAAATCAGTATTCTTATGATTGCTCTGAACATTTCTGACTAAGTTCAACAAACATTAAATTACTTATTCATAAACTTAAAAAAAATAATTAATAAAAATTGAGACTAGGGTAACAGGGTTGAAGATGGTAACGGGGTTGAAGAGACAAATACAGCGACATATATACATGGTTGTTTTTTACTCAAATTCACTGTAAGATTTTCTATAAACGCAAGTTACAAATACCCTAGGGGCTAAGCTCATTAGTTCAGAGATCAGTAATGTAACAACATGAACTCATTACACCTAAATTTCTCAGTCTCCCCTCTAAATATATGAAAAGCAGCTTAGAAACAACTAGATACACACAGTACAGTAAAAGATTATATTACCTTAAATACAGTTAAAGATTAACATTATATTAGCATAATTTCTTAAGTGACGAACGTGTTTTGCTCCGGCAGCATTGCTGATCTCCGATTATAGTGCTTACGCCATACTACAGCATCTTACTGTACTACGCAAACATGCTGAGTTTTAGCTTAAGTAAACATTTGATCACAACTGGAGCCTAGTAGGGATGCTGTTATCCGGATCATAACCACGCTACGCTGTTAAACAGGCCTGCTAGAGGTCACCTTACCTCCGATGTGCTGCTGGAACTCCGGCGGCTGCTGCGCGTTTCTGTCGGATCCACAACACACAAAGACGAAGCTTTTTCTCAGACAGCAGTCGTCTAGAAATGCTCAGTCCTTCCGAGATCGAAACCCGGTGCCTACAACAAACACCTTGACGCCCTGATCATGATTTCAAGCGCATATTACACACTGATCACTGATATAGCATTATGCTGCTAAATATATTAGCAAATCTAGCTACGAACAGCAATACTTTCCTGCAATTAACCAGATTGGTATTAATGTATCGAATATCGCTCGTGCACTTAAAACATCTGCACTCAGTATGCAACGATGAAGTGACTTATCCGGGCTTTTAGGCGTCGAGTGAGCTACGGTAGCGTTATTTAAGAAGTCGCTTCGATCGGGAAAGCTAGCTGCATGCTAGCAGCCCGAGAATTAAACCAGTAGATAGGAACCAGCGACATGCGTTTCACCGAAGGGGGCGGGGACAAGCTTCTTCCGCCTGGCCCTCTGGATACTCGGATGATCTGCTAAATTATGCTTACACACGTCGTCTGCATCTGGCATCTTACAGTTCGAGCTATCATTAAGTTGGATAATTTGAAATCGAATATATTTAGGCCTATACCACTTACGCGCATGTTACCTTTAGTTTCACTTGCTAAATAGAGCAGCAGCAACTTACAACCTCCATTCTACGTTCTGGGATTTCTCAGTTATCTGGATTTTACTGTTGACGATTTGACATGATCCAGACTCATCCTGGAGTTGCTGTCATAGCAACAGGTCCATAAACTCACACCTGCTCGGGAGCACGCTTATTTCATGCAAAAAGAATTAGATTGTATTTTTTTAAGCAGAGCTGCGGAGTCCCAGACACTGCTACTTCCTTGCAAGAGTAGGTTACCTTATTGAACCATTGAAGATAATAATTTAAAATACTAATAATAATAAAATAATAAAAAATTATAATTCATGTAGGCTAGTCTATCATATACACTACCTACTGTTAAAAAGTTTTGAAACATTACTATTTTAAATGTTTTATGAAAAAAGTCTCTGCCTTTTTTTGATTAAAAATGCAGAAAAAAAACTGTAATATTTGGAAAAACAGACAGTAATCGAAATATTGTGAATTTAAAATAGTGGTTTTCTATTTTAATATACTTTAAAATATAATTTATTTCTGTGATGCAAAGCAGAATTTTCATCAGCTATGACTCAAGTCTTCAGTGTCACATGATCCTTCAAAAATCATTCTATTATATTACATTTTTTGGTTTCACTTTATTTTGATGGTCCATTTAACACATTATATTGACTATAAGTAATACTGCACCTGTCAACTAACTCTCATTAGAGTGATAGTAGAGTAGGCCTTTTAGTAGACTGGTAGGGTTAGTAAGTTGACATGTAGTTGCAAAGTTACTTATAGTCAGTAGAATGTCTGTTGGAGGAGCATCACAATAACGAGTTAGCAGATATTAAGCAGACAGTCTACTAATAATCCAATGAGAGTTAGTAGCCTAACTATTTTTGACAAAATAAAGTGTTACCTGATCATGGTTTCGAGTATCGATCTATTAGCCCTTAATGAACACAAGAACGTGAAGTAATCTCATACAACTTAATCCAGATATTTTAATCAAATCCACAAATTCGTTTGAAGAACGATATTAGATCAGTTATCACGATTATAAGATCTGGCAGCTGTCAAATCATCTCAGATGTATTAAGTGAGGTACGAAGAATGGACCCCAATAGGATTTTTCCATTGGCTTTTGGATTATTGCAGAAAATAAGCTCTGTGACTAACAAAAGTTAATGAAACTCACACGTTTTGTATAATCTTCACAAATTAACACAACTTTTATTAATTTTTGAAGCAAAAGCTAAACATAGGCTAGTCCAGCCTTATTGTGTTTATAATCATGCTCTACCACCATCTTTCAGGGAAAATGTTTTTTTTGTTATTTTTTTTTTAAATAAAGACTGAAAAAGTTGTCAGAATCTTAGGGATGGTGACATTGAAGTCATGAGACCGTGGCTCTATAGTTATTATTAGGGATGGGTATCGTTAAGGTTTTAACGATACTCCTTATCGATCCGGTACTTTAACGGTATTCTTATCGGTTCTTTTTGTTATATTAAAAAAAGGGAAAAAAATAATTCAGAACATAATTAATATTGCTTTATACTGTATTTTGAAATGTAAAATAAATATCTATAGTAAAAGAAAAAGCAATGCTTTAACAAAACAAATAAAACATGTATGTTATGCAGAAGGGTGCAGGCTTTTGTGTTTTATAGACAGGACGCCAAAAACAAAGTACAAACACATGGTCAAACAAAAAAAAAAATTATACAATAAAACAAATATACAAATTATATACCCAGTGCTTTAATTTCAGTAATGTCTACTGACATTACTGTTCAGGAGTAATATGGGCTAAAAAGACATCTAATAAAGTCAGATGTAAAATAACACTGCATAGTTTATCATAGATAGATTAAAGCTTATATCATTCAAGAGCTGTATGACTGATTTTCTCTTTGCCTTTTGTTGTTTGATTCACATTAATGGAGCAATCGTCAGCAGGTTTATTAGACTGCTGCCTCTTTAAGACCAAATGCAGATCTAATCATTATTACGCATCATATTTTCTCCCAACTATTTACGCCCATTTAAGACATAAACTGTATTTAAGTGAATAAACTGTTTAAGTGAATCTCCAAGACGGCCATTTTGACATATTTTTGTGTATATTTGATCGTTTAGATGCGTACACGAAGACCAAAATATCCGTTGCTTGTCTCATTGCGGTGTGTTTCGGAGCGCGCGCCGCATTTGGAACAGCGTCTATTGCGTTAATTTTGGTACTTTTAATAGCCTTTTATTATCAAACGCGTCCCGCAGTTTAGCAACAGTATAGACTACATTTTACAACAATCACTGATCGTGCAGATTCTGACGTTACGTTTGGGTTTTAGGGAGAAATGACAGCGCACCGCTGTGAAGGGAAGGAAGTTGAGCTAGACAGAATGCAGCTTTAGTTTTTAATGGTTATACCTCAAATATCTTCTTTTTTATAATCATTGGAAGCCAAAATCTAAATCTAAAATAAAATTAGTTAATATCAAAGATCTAAAGTGTAACCGTTTGAATGTTCTGTCCTTATCGTCACTCATTAAGCAGGGCTGTTGTGTGCGCCGTGGCTTTGCGTGAAAGATCGCTCTCTCTCACACACACACACACACACACTCTCTCTTTAGCAAAAATGCATCACAGACAAATGGTTCAATATTATTATAGGCCTATATAGAAGTGGCTGGCGATATTAAATTCGCAAGATAATAATTTCTTAATAGCAATAATAAATAGCACGTGTACTTTCTTAATTTCTCCAGTACCGACAGCAGAACCGATAACGTCTGAGCTTAACGATCCAGCGGTCTTTCAAAATTCAGCACCGGGGCCCGTTTAATACCGGGTTTCGGTACCCATCCCTACACTGTAAAAAATGATTTTATGTCAAAGTAAATAAAACAGGAAAAATCATGTATCTTTTGCTAAGAATAATTTTGTAAAAATGAAAACTTTAGTATATTAAGTAAATCCTAATTATATACTAATTTTTTACTTGTAAATATTAGACATCCAACAGACAAGTGAAATTGACTTCTGACTCTCTGGCATATTTACATGCATTAATTAAGTACTTGAAGCAAATTTAAAAAAATCAAGTAAAATTTAGTCCTTGAAGAAAGGAATCTGCGCATGCGCAGAAAGAAGAAAACACGCGATGATTGAGGGATTTCGAATCTCCACTCCAACGGCTCTCGACAGGTAAGCAACAGTAAAAAACTGCATTATATTACGGATTTATAATGATTTTTTGATTAATTCAACGATTGTCTTGTCATCACTTCATGCTATACATTTGAAAAGTTTAGTGTTCTTAAGTTTAGAGACGTGCTCCAGAAAAAAGTTAAGGGAGAGGCAGAGGCAGAAAGCACCCTGTTTATTTTCTTTATTTTACAAAAGCACAATGTTTTATTTCGATTGAAAGTGGAAAAAGTAGACATTTAACAGTTTATTTTTTCATATTTCTTAAGTCTGTAATCTTTATGACCAAAAATGACGGAGTATAAGTCTAATTTGCTGCTACGCGCGGGCGCTTTTGCCGACTCAAGAGGGTTAATGACGAGTTAACTTTGTAGACGTTAGCCATATTTTTTTCTCATTTTTAAACTTTACGTTTTACACGATTTATCAGTAATTACGCCTAAAAACCATGAATATGTCACTTAAATCATGATCTTTTTGTTTAATATTTATTTTGTGTGCAATTTTCTTTATAGATGACAAATATTGGCCACGAATTAACAATAGGCCTAAGTGAGAAGGTTCTCGTTCCCTCATCGTGCACAGTATAATTCATTTCCTCATTCATTTGCTAAATCGTGCATACTATCTATTAAATGGTCCCTGCTTTTACTAAATCGTAACCACGTTGTAAATGACAATAATTCGTACTCCCAAATTCCTAATTCGTAGCCTTGATATCTGCTGTGTGTCACATGTTAGCATTAATGTGTGTAAATTGACTATGAGAGTAAGGTCATGCAGGATGTTTTTAATGATTTGGTTTAAATGAAATGAATAATGTGAATGCAAATTAATTAACTTTTAATTTAAAAGTATTAGCTGTTTACTGATTATTGTTTTTTTCTCTCTCTCTTTTCTTAATTTCAGGATATTTCTCAAATGCATTCAGCCCTTTGTGCCTCCGTTGCTGTAAACCGGTTGAGAGGGACAAAGAGAGAGACCGAACACACTGAATTGTTATTATTGTCATTATAGGTTTCTGTATATGCTTATTTCTTAATAAATTACTCTTAACTGCACATTGTCACAGTATTATTTTGTCACATTATAAGAGTAACATTTAATTGAATTTAAAATAATTACCAGCACTGCATAAAACAAGTAAAATGTATTTAAAATATCAAGTGGTTTTACTTAATTATATTAATTATATCAGATTTGTAAGTAAAAATTACTCAATATAATTTAACAGGCCAAGTTATATGTACTTATTCACTTTGTGAATTTTACTCGGCTTAGTTAAGTAGATTTACTTAATTTCCATCATTGTGAAATTTACTTGAAAAAAATTTGTGCAAAAACTTGCCTTATAAAAATTGAGTAAATTCTACTTATTGTTTTTCTCAGTGTAGTTGAGATAGATGAGTTAACCTGTTCAGCGTGATGACGTTTTTTTGGGGGGGGGTATTACTAATGTATTTTATGTCATTGAATAAAACGTGAAAATATATTGAGCTTGTGTCCACCACAGACGGCACTTAACCAAAAACCCATTCAAAAAACCCACTGACTTCAGGACAGTGGAACCGGAAGTGCTAAATTGCTAACTCGTTTCTGGATTTTGGCCTACAAAAATATGTCTTCTCTGCAGCACTCTATAGCCTTGACATCAATAAGTCTGTGAAAGGGCCTGTCTCAATACCCATGCAGTCTTTGCACTTGAACACTTGTCCTCTTACGTAGGTTGTATTTCCTGTATTTGGCCTAAGTGTTTAAATGGGAGTGAAGACCGCAAGTGTGTGTAGAACTTTTGATTAGGATTGAATTTTTTTTTTATTTGTGTTGTAAAGGTTTTTATAGAGCTTTATTTACACATTTTCATATTCAATAGTTTGCACTTAAATAAACTTAAATGTCTATTTGTTAGTTTATATGTAACAGACGACACATAGCCTAATTGTGATATTTCTAAACACTAGGTCTTTTGTGTAAATTCTAGGGGTGTAACGATACCCTTATGTCACGATTCGATACATATCACGATACTGAACTCACGATACAATATTGTTGCGATACTCCAAGACATATGGTATAAGGTTAACAAAAATTTTACTGTTGATTAAAATGTTAAATTTGATATTACATTGTGGGTTTAAATGAATAGGCTTGGACTTGGTGCTGGTAACAATGCACAGGACAATGGTGACACCAAAATAAAAATATTCATGATTCTGAAGCTGAAAATAAAGAATTATTTTAGAAGAATATGCTTGCACTCTGTCACTGACTATATATATACTGACAAGATATATTGTTACCCCTAGTAAATTCAGTTATTATTTTGTCCTGTGGTCAATATGTAAACATCTGTTACATGAAATAGCTTATTCTAAAATGATTAGCAGATTCTTAGTTTTTTATATAAAAGTTAATGCTGCTTTTCAATTTACTTTTGGTGCAATAAACAAAGTAGTTTATTTTCTTTCTCAAGTCACATTAGAGAAAGCATTTTTTTATGATTCAAAGTTAATCATTCTGAGTTGATTTAAATTCAGGAAAAAAAACAGTTCTAGTGGCTGACAGGTTAAGGAGAAATACCGGCCCTTCCCTTCAATACCAATACCACAGTCTGCTGCTTGGATCATGCTGACATCATTTCCTCCATCGCCTGAGCACAGAGATAAGAGAGATGATAGCGGGAAAACATGAGAAGACACTGTGAAGACAGTCATCTTCACCGCTCTGAACGATTCATGTGCTTGGAGAGAGTTCGGTTTAAGTGGGTTTTTATCTCAGCTACCAGATGATGAGACTTAAAGCTCAACAGACTAAGGAGAGAAGCGGAGAGTACTGACCATATGGCACATGTTCTGTTGGCTGTATGTTGCTGTAACAATCGAACAATTTGAGCTTTCTGTGTGGGAGAGCAGCGACAGCAAATGGCACTGACACGTGATCCCCCAATCTTTATTACTGGGGAATCAATCTTTATTCATTACCCAGTCTGGTTCCACTGCTCTCTCTTTCAACTACCTGCTCTGTCCAGACGGTGGCACTCACAACACAGCCTGTCGGATCCTGTCTGACCTCATCTTCCTGTTTATGCCCGCTCTGGTGGCCTGCCTACATTTTTAACATTTGAGTTCATCCTGTTTGTACATCCTGTTTGTCGCAGTTGGGTCCTTCTTGTTTGCTGTGAATGTGTTGAACAATGCCTTCATCTCTGATTTTTAAAATTTTTTTGTCTTTATGTCTGTTTTTTTCTATTACATGATGAAATAGTATGTGCTCAGTGCTCAGTGATGTTATGTTTTTTTATATTTGTACTATCCTAATACTTAAAATGTGCTACAGTTGCAACAAGATCACAGTCTCCATAAGAATGCAAGACAAAAACAGTCAATGTCTGCAACTACAAGATATTGTTTAGGTGTCAAATGTGAGGTGTGCAATATGGTGAAGTTTAAATCATTAGACGTTTCATAAGCTTAGTTTAATATAAGGCTGGCATCTCCAAATATGGTGCTCTTCTTCTTGGCGTCTTCTTTGCTACTCATTTAAGATGAGCAAAATCTATGCAGAACCAGTTACGTGTAATCATTGAGATGCATGCCAGTTAGGAATGCGTCTGAGAATGGTCTGACTTGCTTTGATATTATGCTGAGATGTAGCCTCTCTCTCTCTCGCTATATATATAGCCAGCAGCCATATCGCCCTATAGCCCAGGACTGGTTGCCTACTGAAGCCAAGCAGGGTTGAGCCTGGTCACTATACCTTGATGGGAGACTCCTGGGAAAACCAGGTTGCTGCTGGAAGAGCTGTTAGTGAGGCAAGTAGGGGGTGCTCACCTGTGGTCTGTGTGGGCCCTTACACCCCAGTGTAGTGATGGGGACACTATACTGTCAAAGAGCACCGTCCTTCGATTAAGACGTTAAACTGAGGTCCTAAATCTATGTGGTCACAAATAATCCCAGGATGTCTCTCGAACGAGTAGGGGTGTAACCCCGGTGTCCTGGACAAATTTGCCCAGTGGCCTCTGTCCACCATGACCTCCTAATCATCCCCATATATATATATACAGTATATATACTGATTGGCTTCATCACTCTGTCTCCTCTCCACCAATAAGCTGGTGTGTGGTGGGCGTTCTGGCGCAATATGGCTGCCGTCGCATCTTCCAGGTGGATGCTGCACATTGAGATTCCCCCTTCCATATGTAAAGCGCTTTGAGTGCAGAGAAAAGCGCTATATAAATGTAATGAATTATTATTATTATTATATATACATATATATGTGTGTGTGTGTGTGTGTGTGTGTGTGTGTTAAAAATCAAACATTTTAGAAGAGAACAAAACATGGTTGGTCAAACCATCTATACACACATAGGCTATATAAAATCCATGTCTTTATTAAACAAAAAATAATAATGGGTGGGGGGTTGAATTTAACAACTTTTACTAAATCACATCCAATTTATTAAAACAAGGCAAAGGAGTATTAATCAAGAAATATCCACTTATGATCTCGTGGGTGGCTGATCAACTACAAGAACTGTCCATTTTGACTGCATTTTTTTCACTCCCCTGACTGCAGCTATCTACTCTTGTCAAAGGTGAGGCATTTGGAATCTCACACAAGCCTATAATTTTTCTGTGTTTGCAGTTGTTGTGCATTAATAGTAAACTAAACTAACACTAAACAACTTTTCTGGAATCAACAGCCTTTCTAATAGTCAGCTGGACTGCCTAATCAGCTCATGCTTCATCCTAATTAACGTCATTCTAATTAATAGGTCTAATTATTTGGGTGTGGTTTTCTCTGGGTTCACAACACACTATTGATTTAAACTTGTGGAAAACTGTGGATTAACTTTTATTGTGATTATTTCTGGTCTGAAAAAGCTTTTCAACTTCAAGGTAAGCTCTATGTGAACTCTAAATAAAGCCACCTACTTTGTTTAATTGAAGTTTTAATAGTTTAAACAAACTGTTCAGTTGCTATCAATATACACACGTGTATATATATATATATATATATATATATATATATATGATCACTGTTTGTCATAAAATGCTAAGCTGAAATGCATGTAAAATCAAATTCATAATAAGGTGTGGATTGATAAATAAAAGTTCATCTATTTTTTGAAAGAACTATATAATATAAGAAAGGTCAAGTAGTCTAAAATCATCCCAAACAAAAAGGAGAACTGCTTCAGTTAAACTTCAAAAACAAAACCCTGACTGTAGTTTAAAGACTACTCTGACCAAATTATTAAAACCCTCTCTTGACTTGTTCTTCTTCAAGTATAGCTGCTTTCGCTACCAAAGAGCCCACTGGTGCAATGGCAGGTGTACTGAGTGGATCACTGTATGCACAGGCCCCTCTGCTCCCTGGTCCTCTGCCCTCCAGAGTATTACACCCAGATGAGCAGCTCCAACAAAACCAACCCTTTTACGTTCCCAATGTCCAGCCTCTCTTCCCATATCAGTGGTCCATGCCAACGCCATATGCTCCCTATGGTGGATTTCATGGATTAGGTATCTTCTAAAGCATACCTGTTTCTTTTCTCATTTTACCAAATATAGTTAGGGTTGCTATTTCTTTTGTTCTTCAGAGATTGATTTCAATTGAATTATACTGTTGAGCAATTTTTCAGGATTTTACTTTATTTGCTGTGCCTTTATTTCATTTTACCCGATGAACATGATGTTTCTAAAAAGTGTTTCTAAAAGTTTCCTGATGGCTGCTTTTCTGGATCTCAAGCACATTAAGCTCACGACTGAAAGTATGGAGGAATCTGCATGTTTTTCATAATACGAAGTGTGATATTTACTTTACATGATTTAAGTGTGTGATTTGAGGAACTTTGATTTAGGCTAGGATCCAGCTGTTAATGCTATCAAACAGTCTGTTAAAATGTATTCATGGAAACCCACATTTACGTAATATAACTGTTCTTTGTTTTCAAGGTTACGGCATGATGCCACCACTACTTCCCCCGTGTTTGGAAGTCCCTGGATACATGATTCCTCATGCTCAACTGCCCATATTGGACTACAGACGAATGACTCCCCATGTGGCTCCAACTATTGCCCACCAGACCCACCGATCCCATTTCCAAAACCGTGTGCCTGTTGGTCGTGTGATGGTCAGCTCAGAGGTGCAAACTGAACCCCTTTGTCATAGCATAGACTCACATGGACATGCAGCAAGGTCCCAAACTTGTTCTGAATCAGGTAGGGGTACTGGCTGTGGCAGTCCAGTGTCAACATCACCCTGCTCCTCAGATAACAAATCAGTCGCTTGCCCTGAAGGTGCATCCACAATGACTCAAAATTGCAATGCCACCAATACTATTGACATTACTGGTTTATCAGCGGTTCCCAAGAGTGAAGTCCTCCAAGCTGAACGGGTACAAATCAAATGCAATGAAATGCCTTCTGGGCTTAAGATCTTTCAGAACATGGAGCTAGTTAGTCAGAACGAAACTGACCTTTTGCAGTGCAGCTTGGCATCTGTACAATCTTCAGAGGATGTCGTCTTGTGCTCTTACCAGTCATTAGCAGTAAAGAAGGATAAACAGAAGGTTGAAGCTGGGATGTTAAGATACTCCAGTAAGCATTGTCTCCCTGCTTGTACAGAAGTTACTGTGGTGAGAACTTCTCCATCTTGTAGAACTTTTAAAACGTATCCTAAGCCAAGCAGATCTGTTGTTACCCAAAGCCTTAAAGCAAAGAAAAAATCAGAGATGCCTTTTCATACAGAGGTAAAGGAAGATGGAAACTCTTCCAATGTTCCCTTCAAGATTCTGCGGCTGCCATTTAACATACAGTACCAGTGTCAGCTCGAGGCTTCTATCTGGTCGGTAGAGTCTTTTATCCCGTATGTGCCATCCAGTGAGTGGATGATAGAGAATGGCCTTCTAACCCCTCAGAAACCTCTGAGCCCACTGATTGAACCCAGTCATAGTATCTCAAAGCCAAATTGTGTTCATGTAGGGAAGTATCAACAAACTGATGCATCTACTAAATACCATGGTCTTCCACATCAACTAGAGACCTCTATCTGGTCTGTAGAGTCTTTGATGCCGTATGTGCCGTCCAGTGAGTGGATGATAGAGAATGGCCTTCTAACACCTCAGAAACCTCTGAGCCCACTGATTGAACCCAGTCATAGTATCTCAAAGCCAAATTGTGTTCCTGTAGGGAAGTATCAACAAACTGATGCATCTACTAAATACCATGGTCTTCCACATCAACTAGAGACCTCTATCTGGTCGGTAGAGTCTTTAATGCCTCATGTGCCGTCCAGTGAGTGGATGATGGAGAATGGCCTTCTAACCCCTCAGAAACCTCTGAGCCCACTGATTGAACCCAGTCATAGTATCTCAAAGCCAAATTGTGTTCCTGTAGGGAAGTATCAACAAACTGATGCATCTACTAAATATCATGGTCTTCCACATCAACTAGAGGCCTCTACCTGGTCGGTAGAGTCTTTGATGCCGTATGTGCCTTCAAATGAGTGGATGGTTGAGAATGGGTTTTTAACTCCTCAGAAACCCCTGAGTCCACAGATTAAATTCAGTGATGTTCTGTCAAAGCCGAATCAGTCTTACACTAATGTTATTCCAGTAGGGGAATGTCAACAAACTGGTGCATCAACTAAATGTGAAGACTCCATTAGCTCACTCAAGGCCCACTCACCATACCGTCCCTCAACAAGCTGGCTGGCTGACTTTGGTAATGTATATTACTACAGTAAGTTACCCATTGTACAACAACAGCCTAACATTTCGGAGAGGCGGCTACCAAAGATGTCCCTTGGCATTAGTCTTGAATCTTCTCCTCTCAGAAATGGGAAAGAGACCAGGAACCAAAGACCAGCAATTGGTGTCTCAGATCAGAAGCATAGTTCACTTCATACTTGCAAGTGCAAAGCAAAAAGCAGTCCAAGGCTTGCTGGATCTGCAATGACGCGTGGATGGGTTTCTCATTCCACATTGGAGAAAAAGCTTCCCTTCTGCACATCATGTAGATATAACATGAAAGGAAAGGATGATAGAAAGCTTTCTTTTTCAGATGGTCTTTGCTGCAAAAGAGAAGAGATTGCTGAAATGATAACCTTTGATGACGAGAGGGCTACTGAGGGAGTCCATGATATCCAAAAAAAGATTTTGGGAAGTCATGTGGCAAAATGCTGTGCTGCTTATCAGCCTAAAATCAGAGATCAAACAGGACTATTTGAAAATTACCAATGCCTTAATGCTAACCCTGCTCAAGATAAATGTGTTGACCTTGAATGGAGAACTTGGGAAAAGAGTGGGAAAGACTGTATTATCAACCCAAATAAGAGATTGCTACAGAGACTGCAGAAAGGTAGGGCTGCCAATAGACTTACCCAAATTCTCTACATTGTGTGCATGCGTACATGTGTACATACACACACTCATACTCTATATTGTTACTTATGTCTTCTGGTAGACGATGCATGGAAAGGAAGAATGCAGGCACCTAAAACTGAAAGAAGGATCCAGAAAAAAGAAAGAAAAGGGTACTTGCAAGGTAAGAGTTAATTCACTAGTTCGCTTGCCATTCAGCCTTAATTATTAATAGCAAACTAACTTGGCTTGCTGTCCTTGGAGGAGGCTCGAACCCGAGGCTTGGCTTGAGCTCTATGAACATTTAAAATTTCCTTTTATTTAATCACTTCATCTTTTGCTGTTATTTTGCTGTTATCCCACTTTCTTTCTCTCTTCAGAGCTCACACAACAGGGAGACACAATGCACACCCCATGGAGAGAGTGAAGGCACACTGTCACAAATGTTCAAACCCTTTCAACACTCAAATACTCATTTTACATTTTTATGCAGTGATTTAATAAAGTACTTATGACTGCCAACATGCATATTGCCTTTTGTCATTGAATCTTCCAAAGTTCCATTTGAAATGAAATGTCACTAAATCATATTTTAATACGTTGTGTGAATAACTATGTATGTAATGCACAGCACTGTGCAAATGCTTGTGCAGAATAGATGTGCCAGGAGGAAATCTGAAATTTAAAGTTTACTTTTTTTTTCTTTTCTTTTTTTAAATATTGTAATTTGTAATGAGTCCTACAACAGAAGGTATGATCCACGCAGATCTGGGGTCTCATTTATAAAACTGTGCGTAGGATCCTTACTAAAAGTGTACATGCGCCCGAAAGCCAAAAATGCCCGAAAGCCAAAAAAATATTCAGACTTATAAAACCGTTTGTACGCCAGAACCTGCGCAGAATTCACTTTATAAATCCCAGTCAGCGGAAGATTGTGCGCACACACAAGATTGTCTCCACCCCGAAATAGCCATATATGGAGCTTACAACGCCTAGTTTCACTATGCAGATCCTCATCTGCATATCATTTGCATATGATTATTCATCCACGTGATAACGTTTAACGGTACAAGACACATTAGGCTACATTAATAAAAATCATGTAGTTGCCTATCCTTGCCTTGTTTTTGAATACATAAATCAAATAGTGTAAAATACATTTCAGAGAAAGTTTTTCTCAATCTTTTCCACTGGCCGAATTGTATTTTTAATTGATTTATATTTTTAATGGAAACAGATGCCTTGGGCATTATTTGCACGAAACTATTTTCTCAGACAATCTGGCATTATCATGATAAGCAATTATCTCTGCGGTTAAAACATTAAAACACAGCACGCCACAGGAAAAGTGTTTAAAAAAAAACATCGCATCCACAACAAATATTTCTATTGATTGAATATAAAAAATGTTGTAACTTCTCAGTAATGATTTCATGTTTAAGTGTTTAACTCCATTAATTTGAATGGCATATTTAATCTAAATGTTTATATCAGAAGTAAAACATAGTTTAAATCATTATTTTATTTATTTAAACTGTTATTTGCGTCAGTTTCACTAAACGGCCCAACGCGCTCGCTGGCGCGGACATTTAAGAAGGGATGGATATTTGCTTCAAGTGATAGGCAGGGACGTCACTAGGTTTGGAGGACAGGGGGGGCTTAGCCCCTAGGGTATTTGTAACTTGCGTTTATAGAAAATCTTACAGTGAATTTGAGTAAAAAAACAACCATGTATATGTCGCTGTATTTGTCTCTTCAACCCCGTTACCATCTTCAACCCTGTTACCCTAGTCTCAATTTTTATTAATTATTTTTTTTAAGTTTATGAATAAGTAATTTAATGTTTGTTGAACTTAGTCAGAAATGTTCAGAGCAATCATAAGAATACTGATTTTAGTTCAAATTCTGAAGTTAAGCCACATCTTTGATCAAAAAGGTTGCTGTCACAAAAAGTGCCCATTTCAGGTTTAAGGTTCAAGTGTAAAATGATATGTTAATGTTATGGTGCAGCATGGTACAATTTCTGGTAAGCTACACTTTTTTATTATTTCAATTCAATTAAATTATTGTGATTTGATTTAATATTGACTCATTTGGATAAATATTAGGTAGCCTACTCGAGATAGGCGTTAATTTTTCTCTAGAAAAAAACAACTCACCTAATGTTGTAAACATAGACAGCCCTATCAGATGGTAGTATTATTTAAGGTTAAAAATAACTCAAATTAAATATAATGTTTTTTATTATAATAACAACTTTATTTAATGATATAAGTAAAAATATAATAAATAGGCCTATGTAATATAGAACACATATTTAGCAAAATACTTTTTTTCTTGCCAGCTAGGCTACGTGCTATTTCCTATATTATGTTCATTAAATGGCTTTCCTGAGGTAAATGTAACATATTGTTCTCCAGCTTGACCTCTTCACGCTGATAAAAAACACTGATTGATCGATATTATGTAGGCCTATGAGGAATATACATTTCGGTAAGTTGTAGCCTACTACTGTATCTTTCAACAGTGTTCGTGTTTTTTTACTATTAGAGATGATCGGTTCACGTGCGCTAGGGATCTGTCACGTAACATTTACAAGCGCCAAAACGGTATTTATTGTTTGAATTTCGTAATAAAATTGACAGAATCTGAGAGTTGAGATTATTTTATAGCATAAAGTAACCTGCTCTGTCTAGTCTGTTGGTCCGTGTCCTGTTTGCTTCGCGATTTTTCTGTGCGTGAGAAAATGGATGTGTGGCGTGAGAGCGTGTGAAAAGTGTCAATTGCGCGAGTCTCACGGTGCGTGAGAGTTGGCAGCTCTCCAACTTCCGACTTTTCGGCTATTTTTTGTAGCTGGATATATATCATTTGTTGCGTCTAAATATGAATGAGGATACGGTTATTGATAAATCGAATTGTTATTGTTGTTCTTATTATCATTTAGGGGGGCTTAGGAACATTTTGGGGTAGCTTCAGCCCCCCTAAAATAGGCCTAACGACGTCCCTGGTGATAGGCTTGGTGAGTGAAATTATATTTGTATTATCTTTCTGTATATGTTTAATTTTCTTTAGATTTTCTGTCTAAAAGTGACCAAAAAGACATTTAACTCCAGCTCACCATAGGTGTCGCCAAACTGCTCCATCTCCAAAACGTTCGTACGCATGGGTCAGAGTTTGCGTGCAGGTGCGCAAATTTTCCCGTCAAGTTTGTTTTGATAAAGCACAACTTATGCGTCGGAACTTCGGAAGTGGCGTACGCCTCTTTCAGGGCCTGTTTTGTACGTACGCAACGGTTATAAATGAGGCCCCTGATCTCACCAACAAGACAATCTGATAAAGCGGTGCTGTCTAGAGTGACTTAACCCTCTGGTGTTTGGTCATTTTAGACTGAAAAAAATGGTTTATAAATTGCTACTTTATCGGAATGGTACGAAACTTGGTGACGTGGCAGTTGCTATTTATAACCTAAATGGTCATTAAACAATAGTCACATGTCGGCGCAGTGCACCAACACATAGCTCATTTGTGCTTCGGGCGTCCCAAGGTCGAGTCCTGGCTAGTTGATCTTCACCGATCCTCTTTCTCTCCTACTTCGCTTCCTATGAGCTAACTGTCCTGTCATAAAGGCAAAAAAGCCAAAAATAAATCTGTCCAAAAAAAAAAGTCACGTGTTCGCAGTCAAAAATGTCATAGGAACTGAATGGGGAAATATGTGAAAATACAGAATTTTTCTGTGTGCAATCTAAAAAATCGGCCATGATGATGGAAGACTTGAAATACTTGATGTTTTTTTTTTAAAGCCCCTGGTCCGCATCCACGAGGTCATGGAAAAGCATGAGCATTCTTCAGACCTTCTCCTTTTGCGAAGTCATGCACATTTGTAATGAAAAGGATTGTTTTAATATAAAATGACTATTCTTCTAAAAAATGTTGCCAGTATTTGCATTCATAAATTTCATTGGCTGTTTAAATAAAAGCTTATGTGAGCATGATTAATTTGCTTGTAACATTAAAATAAAGAAACGGGCCGAAACGGGCGTGGCTTAGTCCTATAAAGGGAGCTCGAAAAGGCTGATTCACTGATTTTATTCATCGCCGAAGCGAACCAGAGTGAACCGTACGCACGGCCAGAAAACGCAGTACTCGTTCCCTCTTCTAAAGAGAACCGAGGTTACGTTAGTAACCGAGTACGTTCTCTTACGAGAGGTCTCTCGTACTGCGTTGAAAACGCTAGGGGAACCAGTGCAAAACGCTGTGCGTACTGTGATTAATCACCCATAAACCTGGATACCCAGGATTTATCAAGCATAAATCACTAGAGGGACTCACAGAGAGTCCTGGAACAGGAAGGGAACCCTTCTGCCCCTATATGGTGACGTCCACTGACGCGGTAACATGACATCACATAGACAAGGCGGGGAGCCTGAACTAATGTGGGAATTTGTGGGTCTTACGCAATACTGCCCATATGATAGCCGGCAGCGCACTGCGCTCGCGGCCTCAGAGTCCTAATCAGACCACTGATTTGATTATACCGACAATAGCTTAGCCTGTAGAGCGGGAACCTCTAGGTTATAAAACCTAATAAATGTAGACGGCGAGGCCCAGCCTGCCACCATACATATGTCTTGTAAGGGAATCCCACTAGACCAAGCCCACGATGAGGCAACGCCTCTCGTGGAATGCGCTCTGACACCCAATGGGCACTGAAGACCCTTAGCAGTGTAAGCTAGCGCTATAGCATCGACTATCCATCTGGACAGGCTTTGTTTCGAAACAGCCATTCCCTTGGAACGTCCACTGAACGAGACAAATAGCTGCTCAGTCTGTCTAAAGACAGAAGAGCGAGACACATAAGCTCTCAGGGTCCTTACAGGGCAGAGAAAACTTGAGTCCCCTTCCTCGTCTGACACCGGCAGGGCAGACAGGGAGATAACCTGAGCCCGAAACGGTTTGTTGAGGGATTTTGGCACATAACCATGCCTAGGTTTGAGTATGACTCTCGAGTCACCTGGCCCAAACTCTAAGCACGCTGCGCTCACCAAGAGCGCGTGCAGGTCACCTACGCGCTTAACTGAAGCGAGAGCCAACAGAAACACTGTTTTGAATGACAGATGTTTGAGGCTAGTCGTTTGGATGGGCTCGAAAGGGGAACCTTTCATGGCCTCCAAAACTGTAGAGAGGTCCCACATAGGGACTGAAGGAGGTCTGGGAGGATTCAGCCTCCTAGCTCCCCTGAGGAAGCGGATGACTAGATCGTTCCTCCCTAATGACTGACCGAGCGTTGTTCCAGAAAACGCTGCGATAGCCGCCACATAGACTTTGAGCGTGGAAGGGGCTCTGCCCTTATCCAACAGCTCCTGTAGGAAGGAGAGAACCTCCGTCACCTCACAATCGAGGGGTGAAAGACCCCGAGCCGTGCACCAGCTGGAGAATACTGACCACTTTGAGGCGTAAAGCCGTCTAGTTGACGGTGCTCTAGCCTGAGTGATAGTGTTTAGCACCCCCACTGAGAGATCAGCGGGTACCCGTTGAGCGCCCACACGTGGAGGGACCACAATTCCGGGTGAGGATGCCAAATCGAACCCCTGGCCTGCAAGAGGAGGTCCTTCCTCAATGGCACTGGCCACGGGGCTGTGTCTGCTAGCTGCATCAGGACTGGGAACCACGGCTGGTTCATCCAGAGCGGCGCTACGAGCAGCACTGAGCATTTCGTTTCCCTGATCCGTTCTAACACCTGAGGCAGGAGGGAGACGGGGGGGAAAAGCGTAGAGCGGACAGCGCGGCCACGTTCGGGACAGCGCCCTCTCGCTCTTGGAAAAGAACGCGGGGCAGTGAGCGTTTTCGTGGGACGCGAACAGGTCCACCTCCACTCTGCCGAATCTCTCCCACAACAGCTGGACTGTTTGCGGGTGTAGAGACCATTCGCTCGTAGGAACGTTGTTCCTGGACAGTCTGTCTGGACCCAGATTCTGGATCCCTGGCACATGCACTGCTCTCAGCGAGCGCAAGTTGCGCTGAGCCCATATCAGGAGGCGTTCCGCCAGCCTGTACAGGTTTAGGGATGTGAGACCGCCCTGGCGATTTATATAGGACACCACAGACATGTTGTCCGAACGGACTAAGACGTGTTGGTCCTTGATTTGGGGACGAAAACGCGTCAGCACGTTGTCCACTGCCATCATCTCCAGGCAGTTGATATGTTGGAGCTTTTCGCGTTCTGACCACAGGCCGAAAAACGCTCTGCCTTCGAGCAGCGCTCCCCATCCCGATGTGGAGGCGTCTGTCGACACCACTATCACTCTCGAGGAAGTCCCCAGGCTTACACCTGATTGGTACCAGTCGCTCGTCTTCCAAGGTTTTAGAGCTTCCACACAGCTCTGATTGACCCTGAGACGCATCCAACCGGATGCCCACGCTCTGCGCGGTACTCGCGCTTTCAACCAGAACTGCAGAGGGCGCATGCGGAGCAAGCCCAGCTGGAGAACTGATGATGCTGAGGCCATAAGACCTAGCATCCTCTGAAATTTCCTGAGCGTGACGGTCGCGCCACAGCGGAAAAGTTTCGCCGCGCGCTGAATGTCTAGCACGCGCTGTGGTGACAGCCGCGCTATCATAGACTGTGAGTCCAGAACTGTGCCCAGAAACGAAATCGTTTGACTGGGGTTCAGCGAACTCTTCGTCCAGTTGACTCTGAGACCAAGATTCTCGAGGTGATCGAGTAAAATGGCCCTGTGCTCCACGAGCTCTGATCGCGATTGAGCTAGAATCAGCCAGTCGTCCAAATAGTTCAGCACTCGCATGCCTCTGAGTCTGAGAGGTGCGAGCGCTGCGTCCATGCACCTCGTAAATGTACGAGGTGCCAGGGATAAGCCGAACGGCAGGACTGTATACTGGTATGCCTGGCCCTCGAAGGCGAATCTCAAGTATCGCCTGTGACGTGATGCTATCTGTATTTGAAAATACGCGTCCTTCAGATCTATCGACATGAACCAGTCTCCTCTGCGAATTTGCGCGAGGATTTTCCTGGTCGTGAGCATTCTGAAACTGCGTTTCATTAATGCTTTGTTCAGCTGTCTTAGATCCAGTATGGGTCTGAAACCCCCGTTTTTCTTGGGAACCAGAAAATATCTGCTGTACAGCCCCCCATCGCTTTGAGCTTGAGACACAGGCTCTATAGCCCCTTTGCTCATCAGTTTTGATATTTCGGCGCAAAGTAGGTGTGCTACTTCTGAATTCACCGTAGTCTCGACGCGCGCTGTGGAGCGGCGAAGACGTCGATAAAACTGTAGCGAGTAGCCTCTCTTTATAATGCCTAGCACCCATTCCGAAACCCCTGGAAGCGCTGCCCATGCGTTCGCATGGATGGCTAAGGGTTGGATGCGAAGCGCGCTCTGTTCGTCGGGCGACAGAGGTGCTTCGGTGTGCTGCAACATAGGCGCAATGCCTGTGACATTTGAGGCGGGGAGCGCGCTGATCACAGCGGGCAGAACGCTCGTCCTCAACCCGACTACAGTGCTTAACCGAGTGAGGGAGGGCTGAGCGGGTCCCAAAGGACTCATGGTGTCTGTGAGTAAGTGTGGGCGCGGGGAAGCGGGCACATTTACTGCTTTGGACGCGCTGTCTGCCTGGGCAGAGCGAGCGCGCACAGGTTTCGTTTTTACAGAAACCCTGTGACATGTGTGACATAGTGTTTGTGGGCACTGGGAAGTGGCCACATTTACTATGTTGTTTGCGCGATCGACCTGAGTCGATTTTATGGGCGCGCGCCCTGTGTGAAGGGCTGTGCTTGTGTGTAGGGATGGGCACTGGGCAGTGGGCATCAGCACTACATTTATTGCACCATCGGCTGTGGCCGGGATACCAGAAAATACACTCTTTACAGGATTTATCTGGGTAGCCGTAAAAACGGCTTTTGTGTGCAGGCAAGCGGGCAACTGTACGGGCTTGCGCGTTGCAGAAGACGCTGAGACAGTCGCAATTCCTGGAACTGAAACAGCGGCGCGCTTGGGTGAGAGTCCGGCCGCAGCGGGACTCACACACCGGCGCTTTCCTAGGCATGCTAGGATGTTTTCGGGGCTTCCGGTTTCACCGCAATCCTCGGCCGCGGCCCACGCGGAGCGGGGCGACGGTTGGCAGAGCGAGAGCGGGGCCTCGAGCTGCGTTGCTGTCGGTGTTGCGATGAAGCAGCAGGAGGGGGAGGCTGTGGCTGAGAGCTCCGTGGGGCCGGTTTAGCACGACTCGCTGAAGAGCTAGAGCGCTTCGGAAGGAAGTGCTTGAAGGCTTGAGACGCTTTCTGGACCTCGGCGAATCTCTCTACGAACTCGTTGACAGAGGATCCGAAGAGGCCAGCAGAATACAGCGGGGCATCGAGGAACGCGGTGCGCTCAGACTCAGCCATATCCGAGAGCGTTAGCCACAGGTGTCTCTCAGCTACAGTGGCGGAAGCCATGCACCGTCCCATGGCCTGTGCAGCGGACTTAGTAGCGCGGAGAGAGAGATCCGAAGCGCTTCTTAAGTCCGAGAGGCAGATCGCATCAGGTCCCATCTCGTCCAGCTTGCGGAGGAGATCTCCCTGGAAGATCTGCAGCGTAGCCATGGTGTGTAGTGCAGACGCAGCCTGCCCAGCGGCGGAAAAGATTCGCGCGAGCAGCGTCGACGTCATGCGGCAGGCTTTGGATGGCAACACCGGTTTCGTCCGCCGTCCAGCAGAGGGCGGGCAAAGATGGGTCGCTATCGCCTGTTCCACCGGTGGAAGAGAATGGTAGCCTCTGTTTTTAGCATCGTCTAGAGTAGCGAATGCTGGTGAAACAGACGAACGTGTTCGGGCTGAAAAGGGAGCGCTCCAAGCCTTCGCAACTTCTTCATGAAGCTCAGGAAGAAAGGGGACGGGCTTGGATTCCGGAGAAGTGCGCTCACCAGGGAGAAAGCTACCATCCAGTCGAGTCCGAGAAGGGGGCTCCGGAGCGGACCACTCGAGGCCGAGGCTCGCCGCGGCCAGCGAGAGTACGCGCATCAGCTCCCTCTCGATTTTAGCTCTTCTGTTAGGTGTACGAGCAGGAAGCGCGAGATCCACAGAGCTCGCCCAGTCTTCGCTGCCCGAGGCTAACAGAGAGCACGTGTCATCCTCCCCCGACGCGGCTTTAGAATCAACTTCCTCTGCTGAGGCGGCGGCAGACAGCGGTCGCTGAGCATCAGGAAGTGATCCAGGCGAAACCGGTGAAGCAGGCGGGCGAACCGGCGAGCTTAGTCGGGCTGGAGAAGGCTCCGGGACCCGCTGAGAGCGGCGCTTCTTACGGCGCGGCAGTGCAGCGGGAAATGCAGGCTCGGAGAATACTGCCAGGCGAGTCCTCAGAGTCACCATAGGCATAAGCTCGCAGTGAGGGCAGCCGCCGTCAGCGAGCGCGAGCGCTGCATGGTCTTCACCCAGGCAGGAGACGCAGATGACATGACGGTCTCCCTCGCTGAGTGGGGCTCGGCACGAGCCGCATTTAGAAGGCATCTTGAAAAAGGGCGAACACACACACACACAGAAAGATATAACAGAAAGGATATGGGCGCCGGAAAGCGCAGCAGGAACGGCAGTCGAAGGCGGCGTGGGCCAGCAGCTTCCGTAAGTGACTCGTCCTGCTGAAGTGCTTCTCAGACGACGCGTTGCTTCTTCTCGTGATCCAACGATGCGTGAGCTTCGCTGAAGAGATGAAAAATCAGTGAATCAGCCTTTTCGAGCTCCCTTTATAGGACTAAGCCACGCCCGTTTCGGTGGGAAGTGGCAAGGAGGGCGCGAAGCGCCCTCATTGGCCTGACGTCACCACAGGCCTCGCTCGATAGGCTTATGCAGTTGCCGCAGAGCAGTCAATGAGCGAGCGAGCCGTCTCGCCCATGGCTGTGTGCTGCTGCAATGCGCTTTACATTATTTCAAAAATTAAAGGATAATTTTTTGCTTCAGTATTTCGTGAAAAAGATTTTTTCCCCTAGCGTTTTCAACGCAGTACGAGAGACCTCTCGTAAGTGAACCTGTTGTGTGGGGGGAACCCCGAGGAAAAACAGCGCATGCTCTCTCTGCGTGCAGAATTATTAGGCACGTTGTTTTTCTGATAATGTTTTTTTTTCAGGCACATTTTACCAATTCCAAACCACATTAATCTTAATAACTACTATTAATTTTGTATTTAATCATTTATAAGTGATATATAATTATTCATGAAGGATGGAAATGAAAAATGCTTTATATTCAGGTGTGCATAATTATCAGGCACGTTTTCTTTTACAGGTAAAATAAGCCAAAAAAGAAATTTAACTCAGACTGAAAAGTCTTAAATTATTGAATGCCCATGAGAAGGATGCAATACTAGAAATTGCAGTTAAGGCATGACCATTGGACAGTGAAATGCTCATTGGGTCTGCAGGGTCATACAAAAACGGTGTGAAACCATCAGGAACCCTTTAGTCTCTAGTAGCACCACCATTTTTCAAAACTGCAACCTACCTGGAGTCTCCAGAAGTGCAATGTGTCAGGATCTCAGAGACTTAGGTTAGGTAAAGAATCCTAAAAAATTACCCCCACTTAATAAGAATCACAAGCTGAAGTGTAGAAAAATACATGAAGACTGTTTTTTTATAGGCTTTATAGACAGACAGACAGATTGAGTGACTCTTGAAGGACCAGCACCACATCCTCTTGTACAACTGTTTGAAGAATTCATCTTCCAGAATCTGGCAGTAAGTTTTGGGAGTTCATTTTTAGTCCATCTCCTACCCTGAAGTCCTTTTACAGAGATGGACTAAAAATGAACTCCCAAAACTTTTGTATTCTATTGTGTTCTTGTATTCTTGTTTGTGTTCATTGGTTTCTGTTTTGCTTTTGTTATTAAATATGCCTGCACTTAGATCCACACTTCTGCCAGCCTTTGTCCTCTCCATGTTATATAGGCTATAGTACAAAAGACAAAATATTAGCTGAATTGACTAAAAAAGACTGTATGCACTTTACAGTTTACTTTACAGTTTAGATGCACTTGATTCTTAATACTGTTGTTACCTGTGAAATTGGTGTGAATGTTTGTTTCTCTGACTGTTGATGGAACCACAGTTTTGTTTCTTAGTGGATATTGTATAACAGCGCTTGACTGCTCTTGTTATGATTTTGAAGTTCTGTCATGTTTAAATTTCCTCTAATTTTTCCAGATCTAAGAATGCAAAAAAACAAAAAACAAAAAACAGACTTGCATTCTTTTAGAGACCAGACTTGCAGGATACCTTAAAACATCTTATTTGGAAGGACAGGAGGACACATAATGCATATGTACAATAATTGAGATGTGCTGTGATCTTCTGTTGCTTAACTGCCAATCCCAGCACATTTTACTACACTGCTAAGAAAAGGTTCTATATAGAACCTGACAGAGGGAATAAGGGATCCTATTCCCATCATGGGATAATTTTATGGATTTTATAAAAAATAATTTTGATTACATTTTATTAATTTTAAACTAACTTGTAAACATACTTTATCACTAGAAAAAAAATTAACCCGTTAAACATAAAAGTATTATGCAATCATTTCTCCTTATAGAAACTTTTTGGCCAAATGGTCTATAAATAAACCCCACTAAACTTTTTGTTCTAAGAGTGTGGCAGAACTGCTGGCAATGACAATGCGTGATGTGATTGTACCACTGTTCACAAGCTCAATAATGTTATTTGAAAAGTATTTAATGAATTCCTCATATTTAATAAATTTTTATCATATATATACAGTGCAATGCATAAGTGAATACACCCATGCTAAAGTTGACTAAAAAGAGGAATAAAAAATCGTATTTTGGAAATTGAACTTAATGCCTTAATTTAATAAATTAGGAAAAATCCAACCTTTAAGGACACCAATTTTCTTTGTGAATGAATAATGTATCGTAAATAAATAAATGTTCTTCCTTAAAATACATGGTGCATAAGTGAGTACACCCCTATGTTAAATTCCCATAGAGGCAGGCAGATTTTTATTTTTAAGTATTTTTTTTAATTTTTTTTTAGGATACTATGCATCCTGATAAAGTTCCCTTGGCCTTTGGAATTAAAATAGCCCCACATCATCACATAGCCTTCACCATACCTAGAGATTGGCATGATTTTATTTCAGTTAGCCTAAAAGCTAGTTTGATTTGCATTGAGAGATGATCTTATGGAAAGTACCCCATGCCAATCTCTAGGTATGGTGAAGGATATGTGATGATGTGGGGCTATTTTAATTCCAAAGGCCAAGGGAACTTTATCAGGATGCATAGTATCCTAAATTTTTTTTTTTTTAAATACTTAAAAATAAAAATCTGCCTGCCTCTATGGGAATTTAACATAGGGGTGTACTCACTTATGCACCATGTATTTTAAGGAAGAACATTTATTTATTTACGATACATTATTCATTCACAAAGAAAATTGGTGTCCTTAAAGGTTGGATTTTTCCTAATTTTTTTAATTAAGGCATTAAGTTCAATTTCCAAAATATGATTTTTTATTCCTCTTTTTAGTCAACTTTAGCATGGGTGTATTCACTTATGCATTGCACTGTATATATCATATGCAGGCATATGCAGTTATTAACCAACTGCACAATCATATTTTGTAAAAAAAAATGATGTTAACAGGCTGTCTTTTACAAGTTCACAATGTTTTGGTTTTTTTGGGCACAGCAAGAATGAACTACAGTATACAGTAAACAAACAAACAGACATTAAATAAACAAATAGAACCAATCTTAATAGAAATTAATAATTATGTGTTAAAATATTACTAGTAAAATAGCATTAATATTTTAATTGCTCACCACAAATGTAAGTTAGTTTTTTGTCCCCCAAAAACATTTGACATTGCTATTTATAGAAGAGCCGGGGTGGATACAATACTGTCCTCTCAGCATGGCTCATGTTCACCTCACATTTTTCATCCTGTTAGATAGGACTTAATTTGCATTGCAGGTATTTACCCATAAAACACATCTCAAAAGTGCAGTAGCTTTATGTGTGAAATTGAGGATTTGGTTAAGTCTGTCAGAAAATGAGATGGCAAGGGTTAAGAGTATTGGTCCGTGAAATGCTGGTGAAACTCCTTAATCTTGGCCAACACTATCTTCAGTTTCTCTTTTGAAGGAAGGATGGTCATTCTGTAGGAGAAGAATGCAAAAAGCAGGTACAGTTAATCAACAAATGGATTAAAAGACTGAGGATGCCAGGAAAAAAACGGATGCTGCTTAATTACGTAAAATATTTTTGCCACATTAAACAGAAAAAAATTTAGCGCATGTGTTAACGTCATAAATGCGTTTCAAGTTATGCAGAGTTAGACAGACTTGTCACCAATTCACCTTTTCAGTTCCTCCGGGACCAAAACAACGAGCTTATGCTGAATTCACACCATAACTACTGTAATTTTGAAGAGATGGAAATCCCTGACGTTCATGACTCGAATATATGCATTACAGGTCAGTGCTCTATAAGTTGTTTATGTGCATTATGATTGTAATGTTATGTGCTTTGAGACGAAGTAGTTTAACACCATCTCTTGTGGCGCTTTTATTTGCTTCCTTCTGTACGCGTTCATGGGCTTTGGAGGAGGCATGGCTTTGGGAGCTGGCTGAAGGGAGGGTGGGATCTTATGCTTTCAAAGCTAGCTTGCTATTGCTAGCCTCTCTGAAAATTGCCTAACATACCTTTAAGCAACAGTTTGGTACAACAAGGCCAGCTCAGGGCATAACTATTGTCTTTAGCTCAGGGGCATAATTATTTCCCCCTCCCTTCACATTAATCAACATGCCTTGTTCTCAGTCACATGGTTCCGAATTTTCCCGCTCTTGCAGAGTATAATTTAGACATCATTTCTGTAATGGGAAAACTTTAGACAGACTTTATTAACTTGAACTTATCATTCACACACGTAGGCCCACATACTGTAAAGCATATTGTAATGCCTTAATGGGTGGTTGACCTGCAGACTTAAACAACAGCTGGTCCAGAATGCAGCATCTAGTGTTATCTACATCAATTACAGTCTCAAAATTCTGGCCAGTTGATAACACCTAGAATGTCAAAATCGTCTGTATATCCAGACCAGGTGGTGGACCTGCACCCTGAGATGACCACAACACAGCCCTGAATGAGGATGCCATGGCAACTAGACAGACAAATGAGGATAGGAGCAGGCTTCACTCAATTTTAATAATACACTTTTCAGAGTGCTGGCCTAAAAATATAATACATAAAAATAGGACAGAGGCCGCACTATGCATAAACGTTTTTTATTCGTTGCACAAACGCGTTTCGGCGTGTGCCTTCTTCAGTGTGCACACTGAAGAAGGCACACGCCGAAACTAGACAGACAAGCCTTAGAGACAGATCACCAGCGAAGACCTCATTGACTAGACCACTCTGGGCAAAGATCCTCAGCAAAGACAACGAGAAACAGTCAAGTCCCCTGCACAGAACCTATGGTGTGATGTATCCCGACACTATACGGACACTGCCTACGGGACATGCCTAAAGAGGAACGGTACAGGGTATTATGAGCAAACTCAAACCCAGATAAGTCGAGAGCTCCAAGTGAATTGGTTGTCAGTGACCAGATACCTCAGTGGCAGTGTGGCAGCTTGGACTTTACTGAAAAATTAGAGGAGGTCCGTGTATTCTGGGGTGGCTCGGGAGGGCGAGGTGGGGACTTGGTAGTGACAGGTTCCATCCTGGGAATGGCCATGATCTCCGTGAACGGGGCTTTGAGCATTAAGATGGAGTTGTTCTTAGGGTTGTCTTGCAAGAGTTCTTGGAAAGTCTTAATTAGCTCAGAGGGACAGCAGAAAGCAGTATTCGAGATCTGGCAGTTGGTTCCCCACTCTCTGACACTCTCTGTCCCTTTTCGGGACCCGTCAATATGTGGGTTGTGAGCAGTCAACCATGGGAAACCAAGGATTATAGAAAATTTATTAAGAAAAACTGTATCCATTCCTAGTGGTCCCCCACCTGTAGCTGAAGAGGCGGGTGATCAGACCTGACCCCAGCGGGCTGCCGTCGACTTCTGTAATGTACGTAAGGGGGTTTGGGAGAATCAGAGGGGGAATAGCGAGACTCTGAGCCATCTTAAAGTCCATGAAACTCCCGGAGGCCCCTGAGTCAACAAAGGCACATATTTGATGGTGTCGCTGGCCCTGGGCCCAAGGTCACAGAGCAGGGGATAGTTCCTAGTCTCACCCCGGCCTTCCTACTCTGGATCACCAGGGGGAGGAGACAGTTTAACAGGACTTACTTGAGGACTGGTAGCCTCAAGTAAGCTGGTCTCCCACTGTCACTCCAGCTGGCATTCTCTGAGACGATGGTCGACCCGGATGGCCACGTCAATGAGGGACTCAAGATCAGGAGCAGGGTCTCGGAATGCTAAATTGTCCTTGAGCTCAGGGGACAAAACATGGTGAAAGGTCGCTCTTAGGGCTCATTCATCCCATCCACCCTTGGTCGTGAGAGTATGAAACTTCATTGTCAACTCAGGAGCGCTCCGGGTCCCTTGAGAGAGATTCAGCAGGCGGTGATCCACGTTTCCCCAACTGGCTGGATTTTTAAAAATTCGTTCATATTTCCAATGAAATGTTGACTGTTCGTGGTGATAATAATGGTAATAATGGGTAATAATGTAGGCCACCTTACTGCTCTCAGTGGGAAAAATGCTGGGTTGAATTGGAAGGCCAGAGTGAACTGGGTAATAAATCCCCATAAAGATGTCTGGTTAGGCCAGTGTGCACATGACCATGGACAGGAGTCGTCCCATATTCGATTTCAATTTAAGTCATTCAACTGAGCTCTCAGAGTTAATTATATTTATTAAGAGTCATCAAGTCATCTCCCACCACATGTGTAATCCACGTTTTTAGAGTTGAGCTACAAGTTATCGCGCTAAATCGTGTCTGCCTGCTGATCACTGATTGGCTGCGTGATCGTCGGCGACGTCAACACCAACGCCAGCTGACTCTGCATGGGCGTGTGTTTAATGTCATGATGACTGATTTTATGGACTACATGCACACTTTAGTTTGGTTTATTAACCAATCAGACTTTAAAATGCAGATGTTTGAAAACCGTCAAACTGACCCCAAACCAGCCCAAATTTTGTCCACCCGCCCAAACCCTTTTTTACCCGCACAATCTGGCAACACTGGTCTCCACCTGTTTCTTGTTTAGCTCCTTGCTTTATTACATATGCCTCCGTCTCATCTGTTCTTCGTCTGTTCCTGGTCTTGTGTTTTACTGAGCTGTAGCATTTGCAGTTTCGTGTGGATTGCATTCTTCCTGGATTATCCTGGATTACCTCCTTGCAGAAGAACCAACCTCAAAGATTGATCGTGAAGCCATTCAACTTCCTTCCACTTCCCTGACCTGAACTATTGAAGTCAGTTTCAAGTGGCAATGTTTGTGTTGTGCTTGAGTGTTGTTTGTGTTGTGTATAGCTTTGTCTTTATTTGTGTTTGACATGTGCTCCGCTTGCCTTCCCTATATATTGTTCCCTATGTATGGCCTTTCATTTCAGATGTTAATTCACTGTTAAATATAACCAAACACAAACAAATCAATGGTTGAATTTATTAATCTGGATTGTTTAAAGGGAGAGTAACCTGAAATGGTAGGTGCCATCTCGCTGTCCAAAGCCGCTGCCAGGAACCAAACAGATGCCTGTTTCTTCCAGAAGCTTCATACAGTAGAACATATCTGGAGATTGTCCCTTCTCCTAAATTTGAGGGGATGGAGGATTTCAGTTAGCGTTTTATGATAAAGTTTAATTCAACCAGATAAAAAAATAATAATAATGATTTAACAAAGAAAATATTGTTTTCATTTACTTTAACTCATTGTCATCTATCTTTCTAAGTCTTTAAGATGTTAAGTCTTAATGCAAACATCTCAAATTCTCAATATATATCAATATATTTCTCACTTTCAGAACCTGATTCTAACATTATACTGACATGAGAATATTGTTCTATTTGAGTAGAATCCTTGGCATGTATCATACTGATAAAGCCTAAAAAATGGATTTGTGCAGTGTTACAGGCAGCAAAAAGTGTGTAGACCATTTCTCTCACACACACATTGGTATTTATAAATAATAAACATCCACACAATCCTAACTATGTACATTAGTGGCCAAAAGTCATGTCCGGCCTAGGAAATTATTCAAATATGATTAAAAAGGTGTTAAAGATTTAGTAAGCATATTGCATAGTTGTGCTTGGAGTCAATACCCAGCGAAGCTTCTTTGCCATCTGACGGTGCGGTGTGAATTGGCCTTTAGGGATAGTGTTGGGTTAATGAGTCATGGTATCTTAAAACTGGAATATGCCCCATGAATCCCAAACAAGTCACTACAAAGGTTAGTTACGGTGCAGTCACATTAGCACTTTAGCAAAAAAGGTCCATTGTCAATGGTGTAGAGATGTATGAAGCACAGCTCACACAATCACTTTCAAACCAGGCAGCTGTTTGTTAGTCAACATGGCAAATTCACATTGCCAACAGACTCAATGCAAAATCTGCAGGGGGAAATCTTTTGAAATGATTGGATTTTTCCCATGAAAATTTGCAGAACAGCAGTAAATGTAACCACACCTTTAGAGATGTCCATAAAAAGAACAGATATTAGATTTAACTGAGTACAGGCCGATTCTACCTTGGCCTCCAGGATAGCTTTTGGTGGGAGGTGGATACGTGGGAAAGTGTACATTGCACCCTGCACTGGGTTACATTTTATTCCTGGGACTTGATTCAAGATCTCTTGCGTCATGTTGGCTTTCTCTGCCAGTGTGGCCAACGTTTCTGCGCGTTCCTGAAGACAATGGAGAAAAGGTTTGATTACTTTCTTCTTAACTGGTACAGATCAACAAGGAAACAATCAACGGGACATTATATACCTTGATGAATGTGTCATATGAGGGTTCATCTGGTTGAGGTGGATTGACCACCACATCTAAAAGGGCCTGACCAGGCACCGGAGGACACAGCCGCACAGACACCAGCTTAGTGAGCTGAACTTTCACCTCCGGGTCTAGATTTACCACCTCCATATAACCACCACGAAAACCACACCTTCAAGAAGCAAAACAGACAGGTTTAGAGCTTAACTATTTACTTGACCTATTTTAGGGCACTACTATTTGGTCAAACCAAATAGACAATACACAACATACACAATATACTTTAAAAAAATAAAAATTCTGGTGGGGAAAGAGTTAAATGTGATTAAAAGTCTAAATTAATCTGTTCAACATATTAAGCGATCAAGTCTCTTTAAGCATCTTGAACCTTTTGAAGTGTCACATTTTGATGTTATGGCTTTAGCTTTCAATGGAAAGACAGAAATCTCAGGTTTCAAAATATCTTCATTTGCGTATCAAAGATAAACTAAAGTCTAATAGATTTGGAACGACATGAGGGTGAGTAAATAATGACAGAATTTTTATTTTTAGGTGAGCTTAACCTTTAAGAACAAATAGTTATTAGGAGGAGTCAGATTCATTAAATTCTATAATATTATCAACAGAATACTTCCAAAAAACCTGCAGATAATTTGCACTTCTCTTGTTTTGAACACTCACTCTCCCATGTAGCACTTTGACGTTGAGTGAAATGAAGCTAGTTCCACTTTCTCAGAGTATTCTGGACCCATTTCAAACAGCACTTTCTTAAAGGAGTGAAACTTACACCCGTCTGCATAAACATTGTCCTGATAGACCTGGATAAAGCAGGGCATATTGAAAACATTATCATTGTGTGTTTTATATATTTAAAAACCCTATGTATAGGCCTATCATACAAATCACCTCGTCAGACATGAGGAAAAGGTTTTCTGTCGCAGCAAATCGGATCACATCTTCAATGCACTGCCGACTTTGCACTTGACCTGTCGAGTAAAGGTAGGCAGCGTTGCCAGATTATTTTCATGTTTTCCAGTCCAATGATTGTTCATAGCTTTCACCACTGCAACAACAATTTTTAAGCAAATAAGCACATACACTTTTATTTACCCACTCTTCTTATTTACATACTCAGCCAGGGTGCTTCTCATATCTTAAATCGTGCGTCATTTCCTTTCCTTGCTTCAAAAAATGCAAGGGAGGGATGCAAGGAATAGAAACAAGGAATCAAAGGTGTGTTTGTTATTTAGAATTTTTCTGAATTTGCCTCCAATTTCAGGCATTTGTGTTTCGACAAAAAGAGACTATTTCCTCACTTCTCATCTCTGCATGGCCCATTTAGACAACTGATACATCCTTCATCGTGGTGATCTGTTTCCGGGTCGTCGACTCGAACATGAAGGAGTGAGGAAAGAGGATGGACAATTTGAAGGGAATGAGAAGCACCCACAGTAATAAAGGAATATACAGTTGTGGCCAAAAGTGATGTCCGGATGGGATATTTGTTTTTAATGATCCTATAAGATGAGGTAAAATATATATATCAAGTAACTTATATTGCAAACCCAAACTGGCCACCACAATAAAAGCAGACAGATTTGTCATAACACCTGTGGGGTTTCCAGGATTGATAATGCACAGTGCTCGAGGGCTGCAGTGCTTCTTTGCTTCCTGCAGGGCGCGCCGTAACTCATTGATGTCCAAACTCCAGCAGTTGTCTTCTTCCAAATAGTAACTGATTTGCACAGCACCCAATTCAGCCAGAGCAGCGGAGTACAGTGGGTACTGAGGGATTGATATCATCACTCCCGTACGAGACATTCCTTCCCCTGACACTAGTAACTTAAGCATAGTCTGGCACAGACAAACACAGGCATTTAAATTTCTCATTAATTCTCTAATGCAACAATCAAAAATATGGATGATAAGAAAAGTGAATAAATATGAATAAAACTTTGCATAGATTTCAGCATAAAGTTGCCTACTTTTTTTTAAAGGTAGCTTATGCACAAACAAAGTTTTCATAAAGTTATTTGTACACCAGAATTTATGCAATTTATGCACTGTTCATGGACATGCGTATACACATTAGCCTTATGCCCCACACTGTCTGGTGGTTACACTACGAAATAGCCATACATACAGAGCTGACAATGCCTTTTTTTATATCCATGGCATAATTTGCATATAACTACCATATGTACAGTGAGGAAAATAAGTATTTGAACACCCTGCTATTTTGCAAGTTCTCCCACTTAGAAATCATGGAGGGGTCTGAAATTGTCATCGTAGGTGCATGTCCACTGTGAGAGACATAATCTAAAAAAAAAATCCAGAAATCACAATGTATGATTTTTTAACTATTTATTTGTATGATACAGCTGCAAATAAGTATTTGAACACCTGTCTATCAGCTAGAATTCTGACCCTCAAAGACCTGTTAGTCTGCCTTTAAAATGTCCACCTCCACTCCATTTATTATCCTAAATTAGATGCACCTGTTTGAGGTCGTTAGCTGCATAAAGACACCTGTCCACCCCATACAATCAGTAAGAATCCAACTACTAACATGGCCAAGACCAAAGAGCTGTCCAAAGACACTAGAGACAAAACTGTACACCTCCACAAGGCTGGAAAGGGCTACGGGGAAATTGCCAAGCAGCTTGGTGAAAAAAGGTCCACTGTTGGAGCAATCATTAGAAAATGGAAGAAGTTAAAGATGACTGTCAATCTCCCTCGGACTGGGGCTCCATGCAAGATCTCACCTCGTGGGGTCTCAATGATCCTAAGAAAGGTGAGAAATCAGCCCAGAACTACACGGGAGGAGCTGGTCAATGACCTGAAAAGAGCTGGGACCACCGTTTCCAAGGTTACTGTTGGTAATACACTAAGACGTCATGGTTTGAAATCATGCATGGCACGGAAGGTTCCCCTGGTTAAACCAGCACATGTCAAGGCCCGTCTTAAGTTTGCCAATGACCATTTGGATGATCCAGAGGAGTCATGGGAGAAAGTCATGTGGTCAGATAACTTGGTCATAGAACTTTTTGGTCATAATTCCACTAAACGTGTTTGGAGGAAGAAGAATGATGAGTACCATCCCAAGAACACCATCCCTACTGTGAAGCATGGGGGTGGTAGCATCATGCTTTGGGGGTGTTTTTCTGCACATGGGACAGGGCGACTGCACTGTATTAAGGAGAGGATGACCGGGGAGCTCTCCCTCCAAAGACCCTAACCCATGTATTGCGAGATTTTGGGGAACAACCTCCTTCCCTCAGTTAGAGCATTGAAGATGGGTCGAGGCTGGGTCTTCCAACATGACAATGACCCGAAGCACACAGCCAGGATAACCAAGGAGTGGCTCTGTAAGAAGCATATCAAGGTTTTGGCGTGGCCTAGCCAGTCTCCAGACCTAAACCCAATAGAGAATCTTTGGAGGGAGCTCAAACTCCGTGTTTCTCAGCGACAGCCCAGAAACCTGACTGATCTAGAGAAGATCTGTGTGGAGGAGTGGGCCAAAATCCCTCCTGCAGTGTGTGCAAACCTGGTGAAAAACTACAGGAAACGTTTGACCTCTGTAATTGCAAACAAAGGCTACTGTACCAAATATTAACATTGATTTTCTCAGGTGTTCAAATACTTATTTGCAGCTGTATCATACAAATAAATAGTTAAAAAATCATACATTGTGATTTCTGGAATTTTTTTTTTAGATTATGTCTCTCACAGTGGACATGCACCTACGATGACAATTTCAGACCCCTCCATGATTTCTAAGTGGGAGAACTTGCAAAACAGCAGGGTGTTCAAATACTTATTTTCCTCACTGTATATTGCCATGCAGATATTTAAACAAGATATATTGTCTGTGTCTATTTTTAAATGAATGTTACATTTAGCTTTGTTTTGTCTTCACATTTCTTGTTGTCTGTTTGTAGTATCTGCTTACCACGATCGCATCACTGGCTCCTATTGAGAGGTAAATGTTGTCAGGGTCACATGGGATTCCTCCATCTCGCCGTTCAATATAGCGAGCGACGTCCTGCCGAATTATTTCAATTCCCTGACTAGTACTGTAAGCCCCTGAAAGATCCAAAAAGCCAAATTACAAACACTTGATCAATTGCATAACACACAGTGTTTATTAAAAGTATTCTCTTAGTAACCTAATAGTTACTGCGTTTATTTAACAAAACGTGTTACAGTATTTATTGACCTTTGTTAAAGTTAGTTAAAATAAATGCAGCTGTTCATTGTTAGTTCATGTTAGCTCGGGTCCATTAAAAAAATATTAACAACTTTTGATTTTTTAATTATGCATCAGTAAATGTTGAAATGAACATGACCTAACATTTATATATACTTCAGAAGTATTTTTCATTGTTAGTTTATGTTAACAAGTGTAATAAATGCCACCTTATTGTAAAGTGTTACCGTTCTATTAAAGTATTCATGACCTGTGTTTCAACCATAACAAAGTATTGTGGATGTGCCATGGAACAGTGACAGTCTCAAATGCAATGCAACAATTTGTAATGTCTCAAAATCTTTTTTTTAAGCATGTTAATCTCTAGAAAGGTGCTCTTCTGCTTTTCAATACTGTACTTTGGAGTAGTTCACACAGTTACAGTAACTGATGTTCAAATTCCTCAGTATAGATAGACTGCTTAGATACTTGCACTGCAAAAAAAAAACTTCCTTTCTTTTAGGCACCATCAAATTCTTGTAAAATTATTATTTTTTGAGTCAAATAAGCAAATGCAAATATTGCATTTTTGTGGGTACATTTAAAATATTGCTGCCTTTACATGAAGATGAATATGATGGGATTATTTAATTGTACCAAAATCTGTATTTTGTCATCATGCACACACATAATATGATATTAAAGTTAACAGGCTAAAATGTTGGACTTCCCAGCATTGTTTATGAATCACACTTTGCCAGTTTAAGTCAAGACTGAAGATTCATCTCTTTAACCAAGCATGCTCATTCATCACCAAAACAGTTAGGTCGAATGGAACCAAAAACATAACATAAATCTTTATTATTTTATGAATCAGGCCAGAAGTTTCACTCAACACTACTTGTTACTTTCCATCTACATGCACCTTAGCAGACAATGAAGAATGGACCTTTGAAGGACTTATTCAATCAGTTTGATTAATATCTGTCTGTTGTACATGATTCCTACCAAATATACTGTATCTTACCAAGCTAATATACAACATACTGTATGTATACTATATATTATATCCTGTATACTAACCTTGCGAACTGTCCATGTTTTCTGTCCTTGTTCTACTATCCTGTTCTCACTAGCCATAAGAGCCTGGCTTCTCCAAAAGGTTCTTTCTCATTTATGGCGTTTATTTGTTCCTTACCAGTCATTATTGATCAAATGCTTGGTAAACAATGCTGGTGTCATGATGGTCTCAGACACTGAGATGAACACTGCTGAAGACACACCTCTTCCTCAAGCACTTGACTAACCATAAACAAAAGCACTTACTAGGGGTGTAATGATACATCGTTATATCGAGATATCATGATAAAAAATGTGACGATATGTATCGTTGACACAAACGATGTGATTCGCGATACATAGATTTAGTTTTATCTGAAGCTCAGCTTATTGTATTTATAAGGTATAATTCACCCAAAAATGGAAATTCTTTCATCATGTACTCACCCTCATATTGTTTCAAACCTATAAGATTTTCGTTCATCTACCAGAAAGTTTTTATGAAACCTGAGAGATTTATGTCCCTCCATTTAAAGTCCATTCCTCACAAATTTAAAAGATCCCAAAAATGTCATAAAGGCTTTGTAAAATAATCAATAGAGTGGTCTAATCCAAATCCATGCCTTCTGACGAGACATGATGACTTTATATGATAAACAACAGATTTACAATGCACATATACTGAAGTAAACATTCAAATACTTGTGTTTCCCATTGCTTTTTTTTAAGTAATTAAACTCACAGCGTCATGGTTAGTAAAGACACAGCACAGATGCAGGTAATTCACACATGCACATACATCTCTCTCCCTTTTTTAACTTTTGAGTTTTTTGATTATTGCTAAAGTACTCTGTAGACCCTTCACAACAAACACAAATATTCACCACAAATGTCCTGCACCAGAAACAGTTTGAATAATGTAGCTGCAAGCAGCAATTACCGGGGCCAAGCAGAATAAGACGACAAGACATGCCAACATTGCTGAAAGTGTCAGACCAACTGCAACAATCAGCAATTAAAGACATTTAAAGAGGATTTTAGGCGAAATGGCTGAAAAATCATAGAAACAGTAATTAAAAAATATGATTTAATGGATTATCACTTTTGACCAATAGGTGGCGAGGTCACAAAACTGATGTGATGTGGTCAGAGTGAAGTGACAATGAGACAAACAAAGTTTGGTGTCAATATGTCAAGGCATTGCAGAGATAAAGCCTGAATAGTCCTTTTGGCATCATGCCTCAACTTTGCTGCTGCGGTATACGAATACGGTTTCGCCAATCAACACGAAATCCATAACTTTTAGTCGGCACGGTCTGGAGATGATACGATTCGATTTTGGTGAAAATCGGACAAACGGTCTAGGAGGAGTTCGAAAAAGTAGGTTTTGAATGAAAATCAAGATGGCGGACAGGAAGTTTGGCCAAATAAGGTAAACTTGGTATCTATGTTCTCAGCTTGACCCAAGGAATCTATTAAGACCAGTTGCATTACAATAGGCCAATTTATTCAAAAGTTATTAGCAGTTTTGTAAATTTTGTTTTTACTTTTGAACACTAGGTGGCGCTGTCTTGAAATATTTTGGGTACCTTCAGGGGATGGTGCTGATGGCACATTCTGAGTTTCGTAATATTACACCAATGCATTTGTGTAGTATAGCATTTTATTTCACAAAACTGTATTGAAGTCAATGAGAATTTCATGTTTTGTTCTATTATAGCGCCACCAAGAGGCTGAGTCGCACCATTTTTTTTATGTGTCCTTAGAGTGAGCCCATACATATGTGTGTCGATTTTGGTGAAAATATCTCAATTCGCTTCGAAGTTATAGACATTTATATGAAAAAACACGTAAAAAATGACTGACACATGACTTTGATTGGAATTTACTACCCCTAAACATCAATATTTTCGCATTTGGGCATTGGTGTTTAACTATCGACCTATGTTTCCAAACTTCTGACGGTGGTTTCGTCTCGATCGGACAAACGGTTTCAAAGATATAGCCAAATGTTTTTTAAGAGCTAAATCACAACGCTACACAAACCATAAGGCGAAACCTAACATGTTTGGTATCGTTGGACTCGGCAACGATTCAGGAGTCTAAAGAGATGAGTCTTGTGAAAATAAGTTGACGACACCCAAAGTTATAAACATTTGGAAACATTTGGGGAAAAAAATTCACCACTAGATGGCACTGTTTCGAAACTTCTCAGGCTCCTTCAGGACATCATGCTGATGACCCATACCGAGTTTCGTAACGATACGTTCATGCATTCCTAAAATACAGCATTTTAGCACATAATTCAAAATGGCCGACAACCACAATGGCTGATCTGGTAAATTTTGTCGACTCGGCATGTTGCCCTGAATCTAACGAGACCAATTTTATGATTTTTGGACAAAGTGTTCAGAAGTTATTAGCAAAAATAGCCATTTTTCATATCTCCGGACCAGTAGGTGGCGCTGTGCCGAAACGCAGCATGTAGCCTCAGGTCATGCTTGCGTCTGTTTTCGCAAGCGCTACGTAAAATTTGTTTGCGCGGTATTCGAGAACGGTTTGACGATTCAACTAGAATTCCATAACTTTTTGTCGGCATGGTCTGGAGATGATCCGGTTAAATTTTCGTGAAAATCGGAGCAACGGCCTAGGAGGAGTTCGAAAAAGTAGGTTTTTCGGATAATTCAAAATGGCGGAAAAATTTTCATGCAATCGAATCGACTTGAGTCAAGGAATCAGAGGAAAAAAGAATTTTGTTTCTAGCCCTTGTGGTTCAAAAGTTATTAGCATAAACATGAGTGAAACTTTGGACAGTTGGTGGCGCTAGAGGGATTGAGTTGAAGACTCCACATTTGCTATGGTGACAGGTCAGACTGTCCTCTATCAGTGTGCCAAATTGCACAACTTTCCCGCAAGCGGTTCTATGGGCTGCCATAGAAGCCCAGTCGGAAAAATGAATAATAATAATAATAAGAACGGGAACAGATACAATAGGTGCCTCCGCACCTTCGGTGCTTGGCCCCTAATAAGCAATGGATTCCTATGGAGCTTCACATATAATCATATATACAGAATATGCATATTTGTAGTGCTGTCTGAGGGGAGGGCTCCGAGCTCGGAATTTGGCTCGAACCCAGAGTACCCTGCCTACCATCACACCATCCCTGGCCGGGATAAAAATAATTAAGAGTTTGGGTGGAGGAGGGATGCTGGAAAACTGTTGTGGAATAGAAATAAGTCGGCTATATATAAACATGCATCCTCTTGTGCTGACTGGGTAGATTATCTGAACGTACTCCTCTTGAACTTATGAAACATCATCATGTGTAAGCACTATGGTGAAGAGGAATAAAAGGAAGAACATTTAGCAATAACCTGTCCATGTAATGTCAGTCAAAAAGGAAAATCAGAGGCTTAGCAAGATACTATGTTTTGGCAATAGGTAAATAGTTTGTTAAATTTGGTTTCATGTTTATTTAAAGTATGTAATATCTAATTGAAAGGATTTTCCAGTACCGAGACTTCCTCCACCACAAGCTTGGAGAATGCGGCGTGCTCTACTTTTGGCATCTTCTGGAAATTTGCTGTCTTCAAGAAGATCTGGATAAGAGCACAATGCCAAGACCTGACAAATAAATGGAGCATACGTACAGTATGTACAAAAACTACTGCTCAGAATACAGCATGACAAGCACAATATCTCGTAAACACACCTGTCTGAAGAAGGTGATGGGTTTCTGGCCCATAGCGTGGCAGTCACCGATGTTGGCTTTAATGACCTCTGTGAATGGCTTATTTACACCCTACATTGATGGAGTAGTTAATGGGAAAGGTAGGAAAACAAAGAGAATGAAAGAAAGAGAGACAGGAAAAAGTACAGAAGATTTACAACTGTGGGTTTCTTAGAGAATTTGCATCCAATTCTTTGCGTTCTCTTAAAAACAAAGCTATGTGGTATACATTGCACATGTTATTGTATTATATATATATAGTTGTAAAAAATGTGTTGTTTCAGAATGCCCAAAGTAAAGATACAGTGTCAATTTAATAACTTAGAAACACAACGTAAACTAAATTTCTGGATGTCTACGTGATGTCCACAGAATAATATAGGTTTTGTAGGTAATTGGAGAAGATTTTGGGGCAGACTTGACCTTTTAAAAATAGAAGGTCTCCATCCTGAGGTGATGCATCACTTTTTTCTAGAAATCTGGTACATAGTCTTGGTATTAATACTTCACTAACTGGGGTCCAGGTCAGGAAGCATTATAGTGTAAATGATACATTAGTGCAAATGTAACATTAGTGTAAATTATTATTTTTTTTAGACATTTGTTCAGGCTTCTGTATACAGGCCACCAGGGCACCACACAGACTTCAGATCAAAGAATAAAATAATTTTCTAGTTAGTACTGAACTACTCTTCTTCTTCATAACCTCTGCAATTCAGTCTGGCAAGCTGGATGTCAGCTTCTGGGCCAAATCCTGACTGATGGCAATCCATTCTTTCCTTATTTGTGCTCAGATTTTGAGGATTGACCACAGGTACTATATTGGATTAAGATCTGGGGAGTTGCCTGAGTCACAGATCCAAAATTTCAATATAATGATCTCAGATATAAAGTCCACTCCCTTGGATGAAAAGCAACCTCACAATGGATGGTCTCAGGATGCTTCACTGTTGGCACGACACAGGACTCATGATAGCGTTCACCTTTTCTTCTCAATCAATTTACCAGATCTCCCAAACAGCTGGAAGGGGACTTCATCAGAGACAATAACTTCTCTGCTGCCCTTCTTGACACCAGGCCGTCTTTGCCTCACTATGCATGCAGATGCTACCAATGTTGAGCAAAATCTGCACTGGTAGTTCTGTACTGGACAATCTGGGTCATACCGAAGCCCTCTTCACTGCAGTTGAACCTCTCTCCTTGAAGTTCTTGATGATCCGGTAAATGGTTCTTTCAGGTCCAATATTCTGAACAACACTTTCCTTGCATGTTAGGGCATTTTGATGCGAAGCGATAATGGCCGCACATCTATTGCTGACACAAACACAATGATTGGAAGCACTTCTTCCCTCATTTTATAGCAATCAATATGCTCTTTTAATCTGATTAGAATAATAGAGTGATTTCACCAGTCTAGTACTTGTTCACACTAATCCATGTGCTGGTGATATGATTAGTGAAATGATGTATTTTGTTCCAGAGCCAAAAACAGTGAAATTTGTTTTTTTGTGTGTTCATTTTCTTTTTCTTTTTTTCTGGCCAATTAAGCTTTTTGCAATTATTTAAAATGCATCTGATGAGTCTGCACAATAATCTAGAAACAACGTGAATCAACACCACAACAACTAAAGCAGCGAACTTCGCAAAACACAGCATACTCAATTTAACCAAGGCTCCAAAATCTTCCTGAATTGTCTCTACTCCTCAACATATAAGATAACTTAGAAGAACTCGATGTTGTAACAGAAACTATGGAGAGCTCTCTCTTTTCTAGCACTTTAAACACAGTAGCTAAATTAACAAGAAAAAAATCAACAGTTTCAGACATTTCCCAGCAGCACAGCATTAATGACTTGATGAATTGCTTTACTTACAAAACTGACACTATCAGAGAGATAATTATGCAACAATCTGCTATCACATCAGACAGTGCACTATAGACCCCCTGAGAAACAATTCAATAGAAGAAGAATTGCCTAAACTTCTAAAATCATCTAAATAAACAACCAGTGTTGGCAGTAACACGTTACAAAAGTAATGCATTACAGTAACATCCCAGCTAACACACGACGTAATAGTTACGTAATGTATTCGTACTTTTTGGTCACGTCATGACTTTACTAATTGACAACGTAACTACAACGTCGCATGCTCGTAATTTAATTATCATCATATTACCAACCCACAACGTCGTCAGTACGTCCTCCTAAGGTTATAAGATAACCAACAACGTTCCAGATATACTTTTTGCTGTAACGCAGTAGTGTAAGGCATTACTAATCAATTTTCAGTAATATTTTACTCAGTACATGTTCAGTAACGCTTGCGTTACAGCACACTTTTAGCCCAAAATGTAATTGTTCAAAAAAAAAAAAAAAACAGAGAAAAAAAACAGCAAGACAAAAAAAAAAAAAAAAACAGCAAGTTATTATCTGTTCGTGGTCAGTAAATAGCCGCGTGTGGTGTCCAAATTTGTAAATAAAGACTAAATGACAGCTTCTGATATATTTGTATAGCGATTTATTTCATTCATCTCCCTCTTGCTGGTGTACCTTTGTATTGTGGACATAGTCCAGTGAAGGCGTGTTTAGGGCGGGTTTTACAGGAGTGCCACGAGGCATGAATTCGGCCTCTGTGCCTGCGCTGGCCAGTGGAAAAGTGGCTAATAGGTGAAGATGGCAGAAGAAGACTTAGGCTATGTTTTTAGTCTATATGTGTCACGGTTGGTAGATCCACTGTCTCATTCTAGTCTTGTGTGTTTGTGTTTGTGTGTGTGTGTTAATTGTCGTTACACTGATTGTTTTATGTGGGCGTTACCGCTGATTATCAGTGATCAGTGGCAGCTGTATGTCATCTCACCAGCCCTCCTGCTGTCTGTGTTCCGGATCTGACCCTGGGCTTGGATTTATCTTCATCTGCTCATCTTCATTCTTTGTGATACTTCTACTTGTTTTTGTGGTGTTTTGAGTGAACTTTCAGTTCAGTAAACCTTTTTGCACTTGCAATTGCTTCCATCCTTTTTATCATTACAGAACGATCTGACCAACTATGGAAGCAGCCAGCTCAACCTCGCTGACATATTTCATCAACCACAGCGTTTCCTGGATGGATCAGCAGCAGGAGAGCATTACCAACACTGGACGCGCAATTCAAGCGCTCGTGACGCAGGTGTCCGAGCTCACCCAGCAGATCCAACAACTAAGCATTTCCACTGCGCCGCCCACACCGTCTGTTCCCCTCGCCGTACCAGAGACGAGTCATCGACCGGAACCACGCCTACCTGTTCCAGAGAGTTATGCCGGTGAGCCAAACTTCTGTAGAGCATTCCTTACCAGATGTTCGATGCATTTCTCGCTGCAGCCCAGAATATTCGAGATGGAGGAGTCCAAAGTGGCCTTCGTTCTCACGCTACTTTCGGGACGTGCAGCCTTGTGGGGAACGACGGTGTGGGAGAACAAGGACCAATGCTGCGCCTCGTTCCACGCACTAGCCGCCGAAATGAGGAGGGTCTTTGATCGGGCTGTAGCCGGCAAGGAGGCTGCGAGAAGACTCGCGGATCTCAAACAGGGTGACTGTTCGGTTGCTGACTACTCGATTGAGTTCCGCACGCTGGCGGCAGAGTGCAAGTGGAACGATGAGGCGCAGTGGGATATGTTCCTGCATGGGTTGGCTGACCGTGTTCAAAAGGAAATATACATGCTGGACCTACCTCCTAGACTCAACGGACTCATTGACTTGGCTCTACGGGTTGATGCCCGCATCAGTCGGATGGAGCAACACGCTCGACCCACGCGCACTCCCGGAAGAGTTGGGGTTCGAGGCAGCAGTGAGGAGAACACGGTCGGTCGCGTCGTCGATCATGAGCCCATGCAGGTGGGGAGAACTCGGCTTTCCCGTGAGGAGAGAGAAAGGCGAAGGTCCCATGGACTCTGCCTCTACTGCGGGAACTCTGGACATTTTCTACGCTCTTGTCCGGTAAAAGAGCAAGCCCGATAGTAAAGTTGAGGCTACTATCGGGTGGGATCTCCGCCGGGAAGTCCTCACCATCCACTCTCCTTCCGGTAAGACTGAGATGGGACAACAGCACATACACCTGTCAAGCACTTCTGGATTCTGGAGCGGAGGGTAATTTCATGGACTTACATCTCGCACACGAATTACACCTTCCCATCACGTCTCTCTCTCACCAGATCTCCGTCTGTGCTCTAAATGGTCAAGAACTCCCTAACATCTCACTCACTACTGGTCCCATAACCCTCGTCACCCCCGGAAACCACACTGAGACCATCCCTTTCCTCCTTATGGACTCCCCTGTCGCACCCATTGTGTTGGGCCACCCATGGCTGGTTAAGCACAATCCTCGGGTGGATTGGGGCTCTAACTCCATTTCCATGTGGAGCGAGTCCTGCCACGAGTCCTGTCTTGTTTCTGCTTGTCCATCTGTGTCTGTTTCTGTGTTTCAGGAGAAGGCAGCGGATCTGTCAAACGTGCCCACGGAGTATCTGGACCTGAAGGAAGTGTTCAGTAAGTCTCGCGCTGCTTCTCTCCAGGGGTTCTTTTTTGTTGGTAAGAAGGATGGTTCTCTGCGACCTTGTATTGATTACCGAGAGCTGAACAACATCACGGTAAAGAATACTTATCCTTTGCCGTTGATGTCTTCAGCCTTCGAGAGGTTGCAGGGAGCATCCATTTTTCACAAAATTGGATTTACGTAACGTCTATCATTTGGTTCGCATTAGGAAGGGGGATGAATGGAAAACCGCGTTCAACACCCCCAGGGGGCATTTTGAATATTTGGTTATGCCATTCGGTCTTTCCAACTCCCCAGCGGTTTTCCAGGCACTCGTCAATGACGTGTTGAGAGACATGGTAGATCAGTTCATATATGTTTACCTGGATGACATATTGATTTTTTCTTCGTCTCTCCAGGAACATGTTCAACACGTCAGATGAGTGCTTCAACAGTTGCTAGAGAATGGGCTTTTTGTCAAGGCGGAGAAATGCGTTTTTCATGCACAGTCTGTTTCTATCCTAGGATACATCGTCTCTTCTGAGGGAATGCGTATGGATCCTGACAAGGTTAAGGCTGTGATAGATTGGCCAAGTCCGGATTCCCGTAAGGCCCTACAGCGGTTTCTGGGGTTTTTATCGGCGTTTCATTCGCAACTTCAGCCAACTAGCCGCGCCTTTGACCGCCTTGACCTCCCCCAGAACGACGTTCAGGTGGTCCGGTACAGCCGAGGCTGTATTTACCAACCTTAAGAGCCGCTTCGTTTCGGCTCCCATCTTAGTCGCCCCTGATCCCACACGTCAGTTCGTGGTGGAGGTCGACGCGTCAGAGGTGGGGGTAGGTGCAGTTCCTTCCCAACGCGCTTCCTCAGACGACAAGATGCATCCTTGCGCGTTTTTCTCCCATCGTTTAGCACCTGCTGAACGTAACTATGACATTGGTAACAGAGAGTTGTTGGCTGTCAAGTTAGCATTGGAGGAGTTGCGTCATTGGTTAGAAGGGTCGGGGGTACCTTTTATCGTTTGGACCGATCATAAGAACCTTGAATATATTAGATCTGCTAAAAGACTCAACTCCAGGCATGCTCGGTGGGCACTTTTTTTCGGACGTTTTGATTTTTCTCCTCGTACCGCCCGGGTTCCAAGAACATCAAACCCGATTCCTTATCTCGTATTTTTGATCCATCTGAACGCCCGGTTACTCCCGAGTGCATTTTACCCGAGAAAGTAGCTATCTCCACACTCATATGGGAGGTCGAATCGAAGGTCAAGACGGCCTTAGAAGGGGTAACGCCTCCGCCCGGTTGCCCACGGAATCGATTGTTTGTTCCGGAGGGGTTACGGTCCGACATTGTTCGATGGGGTCATTGCTCCAATGTGGCTTGTCATCCAGGAGTAAATCGCACTAGCTGTTTAGTAAAGCAACGATTCTGGTGGCCATTAATGGCTTGCGATATTCACGATTTTGTTTTGGCTTGCTCGGTTTGTGCCAGTGGTAAGACGTCTAACCGACCTCCTGATGGGTTACTCCGACCGCTGTCTGTCCCTTCGAGACCTTGGTCCCACATTGCGCTAGATTTTGTCACCGCCCTCCCGCCCTCTAATGGCATGACGGTTGTTTTAACTGTAGTGGACCGGTTCTCGAAGGCGGCACATTTCATTCCCTTGCCCAAATTACCCTCAGCCAAGGAAACAGCGGTTACTGTAATTGATCACGTCTTTCGGTTACATGGCCTCCCGATGGACGTGGTTTCTGACAGGGGTTCCCAATTTGTGTCCAAATTCTGGCAAGAGTTTTGTAGGTTATTGGGAGCTACGGTCAGATTGTCTTCGGGTTATCATCCCCAGAGCAATGGTCAGTCTGAGCGAGTCAACCAAGATTTGGAGAGAATGTTGCGATGTTTGGTATCCAAGAATCCTTCATCCTGGAGCCAACAACTTTCTATGGTTGAGTACGCTCATAACTTGTTACCAGTGTCATCGTTTGAATGTAGTTTAGGATACCAGCCACCAATTTTTCCGAGTCTGGAATCCGAGGTCGTGGTCCCCTCTGCTCACGCCTTCGTCCAGAGGTGCCACCGCACATGGACCAGAGCCCGTGAGACTCTACTCCAGGTGGGGGCGCGCACTAAAGCTAAGGCCGATCGCCACCGGTCAAGGCCTCCCGTATACATCGTGGGTCAAAAAGTGTTGCTTTCTACCAAGAACATTCCGCTCCGTTCCGTTTCCAACAAGTTAGCTCCCAAATTTATTGGCCCGTTCCCTGTCACCAAGATTATTAGTCCGGTGACAGTCCGACTCAAACTTCCTCCGGCGTACAGGAGAATTCATCCCGCCTTTCATGTGTCAAAGATCAAACCCGTGTTTTACTCTCGCATTAATCCGCCGACCCCGGTTCCCCCCCCCACCGTGACTCGTAGATGGGGAACCTACATATTCGGTAAATCGTATTCTGGACTCGAGACGGAGGGGACGCGGATTCCAGTATTTGGTGGACTGGGAAGGTTACGGTCCGGAGGAGAGAAGTTGGGTACCTGCTAGAGACATCCTGGATCACTCCCTTATCGATGATTACAATCGACAGGTAGGTTCGTCGGGGAACGCCAGGAGGCGTTCCTAGGGGGGAGGGTACTGTCACGGTTGGTAGATCCACTGTCTCATTCTAGTCTTGTGTGTTTGTGTGTGTGTGTTAATTGTCGTTACACTGATTGTTTTATGTGGGCTTTACCGCTGATTATCAGTGATCAGTGGCAGCTGTATGTCATCTCACCAGCCTATTTAATGCCCTGTCTTTCGTCTCATGTTTGTCAGATCGTTGTTGAAGCTTCCCGTGTTCGTGCCTGTTCCCGTCAGATTCCCGTCTGTTCCGGATCTGACCCTGGGCTTGGATTTATCTTCATCTGCTCATCTTCATTCTTCGTGATTCTTCTACTTGTTTTTGTGGTGTTTTGAGTGAACTTTCAGTTCAATAAACCTTTTTGCACTTGCAATTGCTTCCGTCCTGTTTATCATTACAATATGTTAATTTGTATGGACTAAAATGACCGAGGCTGAGGGTTGGTCCTCCAATTGCACTTTATACTTCCTGAGAAAGCATAAGCTATGCTCATTAGAGGTCGACCGATAGTGGATTTTACCGATAACGATAGCTAGGTTGGGCCACACTTGCCGATAACCGATTAATCAACCGATAGTTTTAAAAATTGATACTGGATAAAAACAAACATAACACTCCAAGTAAAACAGTGCTGAACTTTATTATAAAAATAATAAAACTGTGTTGAACCATGAAAACATGCTAAATGAAATAAATATATAATATGAATAAATATTGAAGTCAATAAAAGACATTCATTCAAACTGAAACAAAAAGTAATACTCTAAATAACAAATAAAACCAGTTACATTCAAAATGTAACTGTTAAACTGTTCTTTTTCAAGCCAACTTAATGAATAAAAAAGTAACAAAATTTGATCGGTATAATATTTGAGCAATACAATTGCACCTTGATCATTCATGTTAGTTTGATAGTGCATTAACTATGGTTAACAAATAAAAACCTTAATTTAAAAATGTATTAGTACATGTTAATTAACAAATAATGAACAATCCTTATACAGAAGTTATTAACCTTAGTTAATGTTACATATGGAATTTTATTGTAAGTGTTATTTCATATAAATCCAAACAGTCATGCTTAAATATCTACAACGCCAGAGCATTGAAATGACATAAATATTAAATGTATAGTCTCACACTTTTGCTTCTATTTTATAAACACTTGATGCTTATCTAATCAAAATAACAAAACATGTATTAAAGTGATGATGAAAAAATAACCGAAATCGAATGCTTTTCTGATTTGTTTATATGTTTCTGTCAGCTGTATGAACATATCAGTTTGCTATCTTACGTCTCTAGCTTTAAATATGCAACTTCTCTGCATATTAAATGCATAAAAGTGACCAGCTGGATATAAACTAATGCAAATAGAGGTAACAATTGTGACATTAAACATTCGGGTCGGACTTACGTTTATTTTTGTCAGTGTTTTAACCACTTGAGGTACTACTAATGTTAGCGTCCTCTCAGCCTTGAAGGCAAACAAACATACTGTTGTGCTGTTCTTTCTCTACTAATGCAGCATTTAGTCAACAAATTAATCACTTTATAATGATATGACAAAATGTACTGTATACATAGGCTACCTTTTAGCTGTCGGTAAACGCGCATCTGATGTCAGCGCTCTCCACGCAGCGTGTGCTCTCAGTGCAGCATGCAGAATCACGTGTCGAAATAAACAACACGAGGCATCAGCGATAGTTTTTATTACACCTCTAGAGGCCGCTCTTGTACTGCATGATGCCAGCAGACCCTTCTCAGCTCTCTCTTACGCCGGTTTCACGCCGGTTTCACACTGCACGCGTTGGCAGAGCGTAAGCAGCACAGGAGCAGTGCGTATGGTGAGCAGGAGCAGGACACGCGCGTTTTGCTTTCACACTGGAACCGTTTGTCACGCGCGGCTGAACCGAGGCGTGTGTACAGACAGAGTACTCTATAATGGATAAGTTGGCATTGCTTTATTTCGTTTTCAAATACATTTAAGAGAAATGACTTGTCAAGAAGCTTATTTTATTAATCATTTCATTTATATAACTTTTGGTTCATCTTTGTTTTTATTGTTCTGGCAACAAGTTTGTTTTTGGACATTTGTTTTCTTTTTAAATTGCTGTTGGTCATTTGATAGACTGTTTAAAACACAATAGATATCATCAATGCGCTTTTTGGGTAACTGCGGTGTATTTTGGCCATGATCAAAGCATTGTCACTTGGCGCCGAAACGATCGCGGCACTGCTGCTCCTGCTCTGCTCCTGCTACGCGCTACCGCGCCGCCTCTGCGTGCGGTGTGAATGCACTCATTGAATAACATGGACGCCGAAAAAAATACGCGCTGCTCACGCGCCGCTGACGCTTGCGGTGTGAAACCGGCGTCACACCGCAAGCGTCAGCGGCGCGTGAGCAGCGCGTATTTTTTTCCATTTTTTCGCCGAGTCTATTTTTGCTGCGCCGCTTACGCTGAATTAAAGTGACAATGCTTTGATCATGGCCAAAATACACCGCAGTTTTACCCAAAAAGCGCATTGATATCTATTGTGTTTTAAACAGTCACTCAAATGACCAACAGCAATTTAAAAAGAAAACAAATGTCCAAAAACAAACTTGTTGCCCGAACAATAAAAACAAAGACGAACCAAAAGTTATATAAATGAAATGATTAATAAAATAAGCTTCTTGACAAGTCTTTTCTCTTAAATGTATTTGAAAACGAAATAAAGCAATGCCAACTTACCCTGATTATAGAGTAGCCTACTCTGTCTATACACACGCTGCGGTTCAGCCGCTGCTGCTAATGCGTGCAGTGTGAAACCGGCGTTACTGTGTAATGAATGACAGCGCGCGCTTCTCAGCCGCTCCAGCAACGGACGCAACCAGGAAAAACTATCGGTATGTATTTTTGCCGATAACGATAGTTCCACCAATCAACTATCGGTGCCGATTAATCGGCAAAACCGATGAATCGGTCGACCTCTAATGCTCATCATGTGCACTTTGTGCATGACAGTTTTGTGTTGTGAACCTCTTGAATTCAAAGAGAATAAAATGATGGCAACAATAAGAAAAGAACAAATGTGCATCTTATCATGGCATTAGAGTTTACATACAGTTCTGTTGTGTCTAATATGAATAGACCCAAGCTATTCTCAGATATTGCCAGATAATCACTTTACCTCTACCATTATTTTAACAGACTTGGATCGTTTGTGATTCTGTCTGTCATCCTATCTTGCATTGTCTTGAGCCTTCACTTTGCCAATTATATGCTATATTGTTAGTAGCTATATTGTTACTACATCATATCGCCTTCTACTGGATGTAAAATGCTCTGTAGTACATTTTGTCATTTTAGAATGTTAAGTTCTACTTCTGTAGTTATTTTGGTGAAAGTAACTCAAAAGTACAGGGGTAATGTAATGCATTACAATTCTGAGACAGTAATATTGTAAGGTAAAGAATTACTTTTAAATAACAGTAACAAGTAATCTATAACGTATTACAGTTATGCATGTTAGACCCAATACCTACCAAGCAAATGAAAGAGATGCTTCTGGAAGTCGTAGATCAGATTTTTAATATCATTAATTTATAATTATCATAAGGATATGTCCCAAAATCTTTCAAGCTGGTTGTCATTAAAACCATAACTTAATCCTAGAGAATTAGTCAACAACAGACCAATATCGAATCTCCCTTTTATGTCAAAAATATGATGCCAAATATATAAAAATATTATGTCAATATTCTGAATGATATAAATCCACAATCTGACTTGTGATGCAGCATAACATCATAATCACACCATGTTCGTTCATTTGGCCAGAGGAGGAATGGTCCCCCGACTGAGCCTGGTTTCTCCCAAGGTTTTTGTCACCTGATGTAGTTTAGATTCCTTGACACTGTCACCTTTGGCTCGCTTTGTTAGGGACACTTAATATTCAGCAATATTGTTGACTTGACTGCACTGACACTATTGGATGAAAGGTAAACAAACTAAATAGTGTTAAATGATGACACTGTTTTCTGCAGAGCTGCTTTATAGCTGTATTAAACTCATTTCATAATTGATTAACTTTATAAAGTTCTTGAACCAAACTGGCACAATCTGACATATTGACTATCGTAACGGACAAAACTATTGTGTAGTCTGAACCAGGCAAAAAGCGATACAAAACAACACATTGTTCCAAGAACAGTAAACAAAGCAGCATATAATGATATTCCATTGTTTTTGTTTTGGTTCTTGTTCTAAACTTTGCAAGCAATGACATATCTGCTACTTTTCTTCTTCTATCATTCCGAGCGAATGACCTCTAAATGACACGACTCAGTGCTACCTTCTGTCATATTGTAGAGTAAAGAAAAGCAATTGTACTGCGCATGTGTCAAACTCGTCCATCCGCGCTCATTCAAGCTGTGCAGACATGCCTGTGCACGAGACGGAGCAGAATGCGGGAAATGTATACCCTAGCCCAGGGTTTCTCAAACTCGGTCCTGGAGGGCCACTGTCCTGCACAGTTTAGCTCCAACTCTGATCAAACACACCTAGCTGTGAGTTTCTAGTGATCCTGAAGACATTGATTAGCTTGCTCAGGTGTGTTTGATCAGGGTTGGAGCTAAACTGTGCAGGACAGTGGCCCTCCAGGACCGAATTTGAGAAACCCTGCCCTAGCCTTTACGCTGTCTCGTTCTAATTTAATAGACTGCTGGCAAACTGGGCTTTCAATACAACATTTTAATATCTGTGCTACCTGACTTGAGAACACTGTTGTCTTCCCTTTTTCCAAATAGGTAGGAAAACTTTGACACCCATAATGCACTGGGCAGTGGTGTAGTCTTTAAAAAAATTACTATTACCCAGTCGTACCCCCCAAATACTTTAACCATAAAATGTGATGTGTATCAAGGCATTATGATTGTTCCATATCTTTCATAAAATATATTAGTAAAATATTAACTTAATATTAAGCACAGATAAGTTATTTAAAACAAATATATATAATATGTAAGAAGCAGGAGGAGTCATGCATAGAACATGTGCTTGCAGCAGATAAGAGATTGTCATTTGTGAGAAACTGTCTGACAGCAGACAGCCAACAAACAAAGATAAACTACCATTTGCTTTCTAGAACACTGCAGGGATATTACACAAATGTCTAGCTTTCTAAGCAATGTAATATATAACGTAAACATAAAAACATATAGTATGCTGCCATAAGCAATGAGATCAAATATATAACGTAAACATAAAAACATATAGTAGGTATGCTGCCATTACCATTTTAAATCGTCATGAACTTAATTTTCCATAACCCATTGCCTGGACTCATTATGTTGTTATTAGGTTCAGTTGTGTGTCATTAGCTTGTTAAGCCCTGACTATATAAGCACAGTGTTTTCAATCTTTCTTTATGATGTCTTCTGCCTGTTTCCTGGATTTCCCTGTTTGACTGTGTTTTCTGCCTGGTTGTTTATTTGGATTATCTGCCCTGTGTTTTGACCATTTGCCTGTTTTTGGATTAGGATTCTAGACTACCCTATAAAGCTGCATGTGGATCCTCAACCGTGTCAGAGCAGTTTGTGACACTTCTAGTGTCATTTTTAATACTTGTATGCAGGGCTTAAAATTAACACTTGCAAATTGCCAAATTTGAGAAAAAATCGACGTGGGCGAGTATATTAACTGGTATCACTCGCCAGTTGGCCGGTAACATTTTTATTAATTCTAACAATGCATGAACTTGAACAAACGTAAACGAGGCTCAGGACATTTTACGGGCAAGCTCTGCATCTTCACAAAAGTTTAAGCCTCGGCAATTTAAATATTACTTCTGGTATTTTTTTCAAAATAATAAAACGTAGTCAATAAAATCCTTAATTTCTGTATTTTTCATGTTATAAATTAAAATTTGATCTTGAAGCCCTTGGTATAACCTATCATTTACAGCAATAAACACAAATTACTTATTTTTGTAATTTTTATGGCTATGACTATTTTGACTCTCTTAATCTCATAATTAGATTATGCGACTTTAGCCGGATAGGTTAGGTTTCTCAGGCGGGGTCACATATTCTTCTTGTTATTTCCCTATAGCGGCTAATAAATCAGAAGTCTCGCACATTCACAGGAAACACCTTACTTCCACGTTGAAAAATAAGGTGGATTGCTAACCAATCACAAGAGACTGGGCCATCTGGCCAATCAGAGCAGAGTAGGCTCTCGGAAAGGAGGGTTTAAGAGCAGGGGTTTTCAACCAATGCGCCCCCCTACGTTTATCTAATTTCACTCACAAACCCCACCCCCCAACCAATGCGAACATCATTGAAATATTACTTGATGCATTCGAACATCATTGCAATATTACTTAATATGCTGCATAGTATGCAAAACTGTGTCAAAACCGGACGCAACCATTGACGAGTCGCACCGCAACAGCTTGAGGATGTCTACACTGGACGCAAAGTATATATTACAAATATTTGGAGTATGTCAGAAACAGAACAAGGCATCAGTTTATTGTGTGTTGCATCACAACACTTGTGTGTAGTGACAAATTGGGTCCCGTCCCAAAAATTAATGATGTTCAGTTATTCACTTGATAGGCTATTAATATTATTATTTATTACTTAAAGGGGTCATATGCCATTTTCACAAGATGTAAAATAAGTCTCCGATGTCCCCAGAGTGTGTATGTTAAGTTCTAGCTCAAAATACCCCACAGATAATTTTTTATAGCATGTTAAAATTGTCACTTTTTGTGGGTGAGAAAAAATTCACAGTTTTTGTGTGTGTCCCTTAAATGCAAATGAGCTGCTACTCCTGGCATAGAGGGTGGAGCTTCAAGAGTGTGTGTATTAGCAGCTCCGATTACAATTTCGAAAACTTTTAGCCTTTTATATTCAAACCGGAGTTGGACAAAGATGGAGAGACTCAAGAAGAAGTGACAACATGTAGAATGCAATAGGATATTTCTGAATGGTTAGTTGATTAATTTATGTAGCTGATTAGTCATTGATTAGCATATTCTGTCATGATAATCTATAAATCACGTTCCCGGAGTCAGGTTTTATGTAAATTTTAGGGTTAGTGATGTCACTAACCCGTGAAGAAGCTCATTGTAGTACCTACCAGCCATTTGTTGTAGTCCTTTAAAAAGTGATTTCTGTAAAATAAAAGATCTCCCTTTGCTTTGAACATTGAACGTCATAACTTTGCAGATGTTGTTTATGCTCAAACAGCAACATACACAACTAAAGTTAAATAGTGACCACCCCTTTAACAGTTAATCAAGTGTAAGAAATTGCGTTCAATTGGTTTTATTATGCACTAATGTGTTTTCGTACGCATTAGTAAGCTGTGTATTTTAAATTAATAGCATTCATATAGATAATCTTTAACTGACTGTTTGGGGAGACCCGATTTAGAGAAGGAACCGATTTGTCATAACACCGGTGTAGACAGGGTATTAGTTAATGTTTCACTTTAACTAATAGGTATTAGAAACATAAAAAGTAACAGTTTTATTTAGTGACTACAAATCTTATTTCTCAATAGTCATTAGTAAGAAATGTATTTATTTATTTCATATGATCATTCAGGCTGCATTTTATTCTTTCAGGATGTTCTCGGATTCAGACATGCTTAGGCTACTGTTAACACTAATCCAAAATTGGTTTAAAGGCACACTGTGAAACTTTTCAACCTTCATAATATATTTCCAAGACCCTTGTGATGGTACATCGACTTACAATAGGTTGAATGACACGTCTGCCATAGCCTGACGGGGTCTGTATCGCTTTTACTGGCACTATGTAACTTTGGGGTTCGGGTAGTAACCCAAGCACAAAAAGAACTACAAAATTCGACTGCTTTACGGCATACGTCACTTCCCCCACCACTTCGTCAAATTTGGACGTGAGAGGCCAACCAGCGTTTGTTTTCGGCTTTCGTGCGTATGTTTTTGTCATGGGGCTGTTTACACCTGGCCACTTCATGCGTTTTCTCAGATGGGATAGCTATCTGATCGTGAAAAGACAAGGTGTAAATGCCCTCCGAAACGCATTCAAGACGGATTTGAATCCGATCGCTCAAACCACTTCAGGAGGAGGTCTGTGCCGCATTCCAGACGAAACTGGACAAGTGTAAATGCATCTGGTTGTTGAAACCACATGTAAATTGTACTCCTCTCAAAAATGCTAAAAATAAAAACGTGTGAGAGCGTGTTATAGGCTATATGTTATAGACAGATATGACGACGCTACTGGAACACACATCACCGCAGATGAGCAACTGAGCATAGTCATCAAGAGAACGTGCAAACTATCGCAAATCAAAGTGAAAGTAAGTCGCAGACGCTTAACACACAATCATCATCATTAAAAGTAAAGAAATGAAGTGATCTTACCAGGGCTGTTACTGCTCTCTCTTATTGCGGTCTTTGATTTTGAAATTTTAGCTGATGATCAATAAAATGCTGTTCATATCTGTTGCTTTCGGTGACGTGCACTCCATTAAATCTGCATACAGCGCGGGAATTGAAGATCGGATTTAAATCCGTTTCGCAAAAACACATTTATGTGACCAGGTGTAAATGGAATTGTTTTGATAAATCAGATAGCTATCCGATCTGAGAAAACGCATGAAGTGGCCAGTAAATAAATCTCTTATTTGTAAACTTGTTTGCATTCTATGTTGTATGTTGTTGCGCTTGCTTGTAGTATGTTTTTTTATATGCTGTTCATTCATTTATTGCTGATAATTAGACCAGTCCAATAATTTCCACATATGTCTAGCTAGCTTTCGATTATCAGAGCTGTTAACAGACTTGCTAAAAAAAACACTCGTTTCTCTTACGTGTTTTTTGCGTTATGTTTTATAGCTTGCCTCACGAACTAGTTTGCCAGCTGAACTCAGGTGTTGTGAGGTGTATTTATCACGTAGTCCTGAGGGATATCAGACGACGCTGTTGACGTTGATTCTTGCGATTATCATGAGAACAGTTTTTAATATCTCACATAATTATCAGGACATAAATAAGCCTAACGTAGAGGTTGTAAATAGTGTAAACGAGTACAATTTGCAAACTATTATGATAAATTGCAACAATCATGTCTTCGGAGTCTATCTGTGCCTATTCCATGCCCGATGCAGGTACCGGCATACAGGGTGGGAGGTGGGGGGTGGAGGGGTATTTACGACAGTGCAAGTATTCCATAGCGACTCTAGGGGTCGCTGTTTGACAAAAACACAATTCCTTCACAGTGTGCCTTTAAATAATCTAACTATTATTTTTGTTATGATAACTAAACCTGCAACAATGAGGTCAGCTACTGAGTGAATCGCTTGTAGCCTATATGCCATCATGGCATTTTCATACCATTTGAAAAATAAACAGTATATGGTGTGTATATGCTGTATTTAGACGGCGCGTCCACTTTTAAAAGCGACTTTAAAATATACAATTTAGATCTGATTGCATTGCATGGCTGTTTGTGACCGTAAGAAGAGAACATAGGCTACTCTTTGTTTGAACATCCTATAAAATTTCATTAATTTTATGAGTAGATGAACTGACACTCACCATCTTGAGTTCTCTTTCGATCTGAACTGCTCTCTGTACAATGGGACCCCGAACAGCGTATTCCACGCGTTTAATGTTCGGGTTCATCGTGTCCATCGTCAGCACCCTCTCACGGTGCTCACAGCCGTTTTCAGCCATAGTATCTCCGTGTATTCCGCTTCAGATACTTTCTGGTGTGACCTGCAGATAACAGAACATACGTGCAATACTCAAATAAGACGGCAAGAAATCAAGGACGTCATGCACAATGATAAAAAATAAAAATAAAGTTTTGACCACGAGACATATGTTTCTGAGACTTACACAGAAAATGTAACATTTTTAAATATTTAAACCACTTCTATTATTAATTGCTTTCAGGATGTGAAGATTTTTTCAACCAGTATAACAAAAAGTGTTTTTGAAAAACATTGCCTAGCTTTAAAGGTGTTGTATGTAATTTTTTGGACTGTACTAAAGCATAAAATGGGCTACCATAATATGTTTGCAGATATTTAGGAAAAATGCTCACATAGGCTACTTGTTTTTGGGTCAGATATAGCAAATTATACCTGACTAAAAAGCCTCACCATTCATTGTGGAGAAGTGGCTGAGTGAGTGTTTAGTGTAGCTTTGACAAAACTGTTTGACAAACTGTTGCTCTACTGTTTTAGCTACAGGAACACAAACAAACTAGGGTGAATTCAGGTTATTTGGGACAGTTTTTGCTATTGAGATGACTGGTAAAAGTGGTCCAATTAACCTGAATTCACTTTCAGATTTACTAAAATGACTAAAAAGAGTTAAAATCACAGCCATTTTGTTTTAACTGTTTTGTGTAAAAATCAGCCAGATCATCATACTCTCACAAAACAGGTAAGTGGTTCAGAACTGGTTGTGGACAGCCAGATCAATCCTAAATGCAAATACTAAAATCCAGCTAACTATATTGTTAATGGTTAGGACAGCACAATAAATATGCTAATCCACTCCTGTAGAGAATAACTGGTAGAAGCTAGCCAAATTAGCAGATGTCAGCATGGCCAGGTTGAACATGAACATGATTTGAAAACACATTGTGTTTTGTGCTGTGAATTATAGGACAAGATTAATATTATTTTATTTTTTACATTTACAGTTCGTTGCATGATTTTCTCTGTGAAATATTTTCACAGTTTCACATTTCACAGTTCACGAGTGCATATTTTCAAAACTCTTCACATTGTTACCACAAAACCTAGCTAGACAAGAATTAAAAAATAAAAATGTTGTGTGATATTCGCAATAATATAGGTAATGTGTGGGGATTGTGTCATGACAAGAGGAGGAGCTGGGTAGCGAATATTTTGTTATGATAGCGGTTGCAGGCAGAAGATGTTAATACATTTTAACAAGTTCACTTACAAGTTCCTGCAAGTGATGGACTTTTCTTGTAAGAAAATAAGACAAATTGGCTATTCCAGAATTTATAGCACTACAATTTGAAAGCACTACCATCAGAAAATGCTAATAAACTGATAAATCTAAGTCAGAAAGGTTGACAAGTATAAACAAATAAAGGCTTTAAAAGTGGACTTGTGAGTATGTGTTATACTGTTCAGCATTATAAAATCTAATGTCCTCAAAACCTTCAATAGGCCACTGCAATAGACTCACAGCCATTTGTTAGCAACAGCCTTTTTTCAATACACGTAAAATTGAAACGTGTTTCAATGGTGTTCAAATGTTTCAATTGCAATGGTGTTTCTCATTAGATTCTGTTATACAGTAAAATCTTTGTTGCTACAACCTTTAACTGTTGAGGTTGTGTTCTCTTAGAGTATGCTTTCATTATTGGAAGAATTCTCTGCCATTCAATCCATGACACGCTAGAAACATGCAAGAATTAAATTCTCTTTTCCAAGCCATTTCTGCATAATAACTTTTAAAACAGTTGGAGTAAAAATGACTTTAATGGATGTATATGAAGTCAGTTCCCCTCAAGTTGACACAGGAACCACATCATCACATGAACTATTTGGATGTTCCACTAACGTCTAGCAAACAATAATGTTACAATATACGTATACATTGTATCAAAATGTTAATTATTTTAACAAAATAAGAGGGATCATACAAAATGCATGTTTTTTTTTGTTTATTAAATAAGATATTTTACATAAAAGATGTTAATATATAGTCAACAACACAAAATAAAAGTTGAATTTATAACAATTGATTCTTAATATTGTGTGCCGTTTCCTGGATGATCCACGGCTGTTTTTTTGTTTGTTTTTTTTGATGGTTGTACATGATTCACTTGTTTGTCTTGTTTGTTCCAACGTTCTTCAGAAAAATCCTCCAGGTCTTGCGAATTCTTTGGTTTTCCAGCATCTTTTGAATATTTGAACCCTTTCCAGCAGTGACTATATGATTTTGAGATCATTTCACACCGAGGACAATTGAGGGACTCATTCGCAACTATTACAAAAGGTTCAAACATAAACTGATGCTCCAGAAGGAAACACAATGCATTAAGAGGATATAGATGAGTACATTTTTCTTCAAGATAATATTTAGTACTGCCCTTCTGGAGATGTAGAAGATACTGGCTTGTTTCCCAGCAGACAAAATAAGTACATTTTACCCTAATCTTCAAATTCAAAAAGTTTTCACCCCCTTGATTTCCAGCCTAAGAAACTGTACATCTTCAACTTTTTTTCAAATATGATATATGATATAATTCAAATATGTGTTTGGAGTCAATTGTTTTATTTGTGATAACGCAGTGAATCATGCCAATTATGTGTATATAATTTTTGGCCAGGCTGTCAAACAAGAGAGAAACCAACGAAATATTAATAACTGATTATGTTGGAGTCAATGTAGGCTTTTAAGACATTTGTTTTTTCATAGTAAAATAAAACGTTTCTGTAGTTTGCCTTTTTTGCCAAATAATTTTGTCAGATAAATACCTTAACCAAGTTTAGTGTTCTGTTCTTCCCTCACATTTAAAATATTTAATATATATAATTGGTTGGTTTAAGTGAACTTGTATAGGGTCATTAAAAATAAATATATCCCCCACATCACTTTTGGCTACTTCTGTATAATGACATTAGCCTTGAAAACTGAGGTGCAAACAATTCATGGTTGAAGCACATATAAAAAAATTGCACAGTACCTTATTTGATACCCTTTGCTCCTTAATCTCTGTCTTCCAGTTATTTAATCCACTCTTGTTCCCTCTCTTCTTGTGTAAAGTTTGAATGACAGCTCCACAATGTGAAGACCTTGCGTTCATATATGACATCAGATCTTTTTTTCTGCCCACCCCTCTCATTCCATTCTATTCAAGGAAAGTTTCCAAGACATTTCCAAGTGGACATTGGCCTCTTTGGATTGTACCTTCTCATGGGTTAGTGACATTCGATCTTTGTAGACATGTGGTGTTTACCCAGATGACATTTGGTTGAAAGAACGTGCTGCACTCTGACAAAATGTACAAATGCTGCAGACCATCAGCATAAACATATACTGTCCCATACACCATTACATAGTCTTTTTCAACAGCTGTTGCTCAAACATGAGCCATTAAAACACAGGGACCACTTTCTAAAGATAACACACAGCAACCAACATTTGCTTCATGACATCTGATGGTCATGTGTTGGACATGGAAGAAGAGAGTGTTAAGTCAAGGATTTGTTTACTTTGTTTATTAACCCTCTGGTACTGTTCGGTCATTTAAAAAAAATACTTTTTGAATTTTTCGATTTATTATTATTATTATTTTTACTTCATCAGAATGGTAAGAATCTTGGTGGTTTTTGTAGCACTTGCCATATAAACAAAACAATGGATGTGATTCAAAAAGGTCCTAAAAATTAGAAGCATAACACTTGTATTTCGATCATGGTCAAAAATGATCGATATATGAAATTAATTGGAAAAAATATGAAAATACAGAGCATTTATTGGGTACAATCTATTTCACAAACAACAAGGAAGAGGCTAAACTCTAAAACATCAATCGTGCAAAATAGACACATACTTATAGGTTTGCCAAAATAAGGTACGTTCTTGTAGTCTGGCTATCACCAGACCAAGCTCAATCTTTTAGATGGCATAGAATGGCATTGAGCGATTTTTGCAGGTTGTGTAAAAAAAAACCCATGAAAGTGAGTGGTACTTACACTCACTGGAGCAATTTGTTTACTAAACTAAAGAAGCCATTGAGCATCGTTGAGAGGTTAAAAGGAATTGGATTAGATTAAACCCGCCAATAGCGTGCCAGGTGGATAAGCCAGTTTGTGATTGGTCCCCGCAAATTTGTAATGGAAGCAGGATAGAAAAATGTACAGGTTTCCAGCCTGAGCTGCCGGCAGATCGGGCTGGGTTTACCCAGTCTAACGTTCTTGGTTCTTTAAGGAAAATAAGGGACAGTATAAGGAACACTTTGTACTGTAGTGTCTCATTCAGTGTCTGCATTTTAGTGTGTATAAAATGTTTTTGTTGTTGTTGTCTGAAATAAATGCTAAAATGAACGTTTTACTTAACATATGCACAATTTGATTTAAAAAAAGATTTATATATACCTACAGACACACACACACACACAAATATAATGTCTATTTCTGTGGGATGCTAAGCCGTCCGCCATATTGGAACAGTCAAATCTGGTCCATGACCACTCGAGAGCAAGTTGACTGTGCATCTGGAACCCAGTTATTCACAAGCATGAATATCTGCATCTGCAATAGACATTAGCAGATGATTTTCACAGCATTTAGTTTATAATTCTGTATATTGATATTGCATATTGAGTTACACATAAAAAACACAAACCAGCACATTCTTACCTCTGTAAGGTTATCCCACTTCGTTTGGAATTTATAGCTCGGACAGGCTGCACAATTCTGTGATGTATTGAGTTGTTAATGAGTTATGAACAGTGTCATGTTAACCTACTTATAATATAGGCTACTTATAATTTATATATATTATTAAATATGATAAAACACACCATGGAACGCAATAACAGCAACATGCAATAACATGATATGAACATTTTACATGTACAATAAAATTGTATTCCATTATTGAGATATAATCAAAATAAAAGATGAACAATCCAATATTCTTTTACAGCCTTCCATTAAACATTAACTGCACAAAGGCTCAGTTAAAACCTCTCTTCAAAATAAGTACACTTTTAAAAGTTTTTTTTTTTTTTTTTTGCAACTACCATTTTGACACTTCAAAAAGTTAATAGAGATTGAGTGGTTTAGTCCAAATTTTCTGAAGAGACGCGATCACTTTATGTGAACAGATTGAATTTAGGCTTTTATTCACATAAACATTAATCAGCGCACACATCAGTTATGATAAGCATGCATTCTCATGTGTTACTCAGCATGTTTGAGCTTCCGTAAGAATCAATGAGGTTCATTCTTCTGTGTTACTCAGCAAGTTTGAGTTTCCACAAGAACCATTTAGGTTCAGTCTCGTGTTACGCAGCACGTTTGAGATTCTGCAAGAACCAAGAAGGTTCATTCTTGTGCGTTAGCACGTTTGAGCTTCCGCAAGAACCAGTGAGGTTAATATTGTTCTTGCGCGTCTAGCATGTTCGGTTGAGCTTCTGTTTATGTTCGCTGATCAATGTTTATATGTGAATAAAAGACTAAATTAAATCTGCTAATCATATAAAGCAATCGAGTCTCTTCAGAAAACTTAATTTGTGTTCCGAAGATGAACAAAACTCTTATGTTTGGAACGACATGACAGTAATTAATGACAAAATTTTCATTTTTGGTTTAACTAACTTTTTCTCTATTCTCTAAAAGTAAAATATGACTTTCCTTTTTGATCACGTCTTCCTAAGACGTTGACGTTTTATCTGTACAGAGTCACCACGTGGCTACAAGGACGTGATAAATAATTCTGTATTATAAATTTTTAAGGCCAGACAAGTAGTTTGTTGAGGGTTGATTTGTTAAGAAGGACTACACGCCTGCACGGCGTGTAAAAGCGTACCATCCCCGGGGGCCGCCATTGGCTAACAACCTGCTGTTAGCATTCCATTGACTCCTATTCATTTTGGCGTCACTTTGACAGCGAATAACTTTACATCTGAGGCGTTTAAAGACTCTATTTGTCCATTGTTTATTTCTAAAGAAACACGACAATGTATAAAAGGCTCCATTACCTTGTATCTTACGTTATGGAAGCATAGAAGCAGTTTTTGTAAAAATAGGCTAACGATTGCGTCATAACCATGCGACTCTCTGGAAATTACCGTATAGACAGGAGGAGAAGCTCGAAGTCAATCGGGGGGACGTGGAGGCATAAAGTTCGATAAAGTCAAGGGAGAAGCCCATAGAGAGTCATAAAGTTGCTCCTGCTCCTTGCTCATGGACAGCTCCTACTCACGCTCTCCGTCTCTGCAAGATTCGGAAGGGAATGATTCAGATTTCTCTTAGCACAGCTACTAGAAGACTTACAACTGTCAGACATCTACGTCATCAAGCTCAGTTTGAGTCTGCGCAGTACGCTCAGCCATCAGGAAGTGAGTGCTTCTAATTTGCTTCACTTTTCTCCGATGAATATGGGGTCGCTGTGTCCATTTCTTATACTGTCTATGGTGTTTGCGTAGAGGTTGCGTAGGTTTGCGCAGAGATAACTAATAATCGTTTGCACCTTGGAACCTATTTCCGGGAGTGCATTCTCGAGCCACCAGGCACTGTTTTGTGCGGATGGGCGGCCGGAGCGCGTTGAGGTTTTTCTGTTAGAACGGTGTCGTGTTAGCGGCCCCAAAGTTAATAACTAATGATCTTCGCAACGAAAGTGAATCAATCAATCAAAACTAACTTTAGCTGGACAATAACTTTATCCTAGAGCTGCTGTAAAGACAAAACAATCTCTGTTACTGTAATTTCATATTATCTCTGTAAAGCTGCTTTGAAACAGTTCATATTGTTAAAAGTGCTAGGCTGAAGGTGACTTGACTTGACTTGACTTCCCTCAGGTAGATTGGATGTTTTCTTGCGTGGCTGGATGTTGGGCCCATGAACAGTAGCCTAGTTCAAAATGCGGGCAGTGAAAGAGAAATGCCACTAGTGCAAGTCCTGCTGAGAAATGTCTAACTGCAGAGTCATACTTCACAGCAGTTTCAAGACAGCAGCACTGGCTGGAAGACAGTCTCAGACCAGAAGTTAGGGCAGAGCAGAGCACTACAACTATTGGCTCCACCCTAGAAAATGCCTAAACCCTACCCCACAACTATTCCTAACCTTAATTGAGGCTATAATCTCTACTCTAATTACCTAATTATTGCTGTCCTGAATCTGCTGTGACGTATAGTGTTGTGGCTCTGCAATAGAGTGCTGCAGTGATGATATATTTTTGTAGGCCAACCCAGAAGTTAGCATCACCCTGTTACAGAAAAAGAAAAAATCTAACTTAGTAGACTCACTAACTCAGTTTTTGCTGGGATAGAAGGAGTCGTCTCACTGTTACTGAGATGACTGCAATTCAGTCAGCCCTATATGCTGATGATGGAGTTTATTAAGCATATTAATTACAAAATTCAGCAAGCTAAAATCCTGAAAATTGGTCTTATGAATGGGGTTTTAAAATATCACAAACAAAATCATGTTATATGATATTTACTAAAAAGAAAACAATGCTAATTTAGATATTCTACTAACTTTGCAACTACATGTCAGCTACCAGTCATTATAGTATTAGAAGACTTTCTGCTTAATATCTGCTAACACTTTATTTTGATGCTCCCCAATTTTACTGACTGTATGTAACTTTGCCATGTAGTTGCTAAATAATGAGAGTTAGTTGACATGTTGAAAACTTAGGCCTTCTTATAGTTAGCAGAATGTCTGGACTATTGAAAATAAGCTAAATCAAGTTCTGAAATGAGATTGTCAGTGCTAATGAAAATATAGAAAGAATTTAAATATTTGGGATTAAAGTTGAAAGAAAAATATACATGTGTAACCCCTAGGGGGCGCTCCAACGCACAATTTGGATATTTAGAATAGAGACCCCAAAAACCCACGCTCCCCTTTTAGATAATTAGGCAGGTTACGTCCAATGAAGGAACAGAAAAGGGACTGATGTACTCAATTTTTAATTTATTAAACACTCACAAATATAAGGATTGGCAATCAGGGCAGACAAATATTCCCCCCAGGTAACAGTAAACAATTTTACAATAAATAGGTCACAGTGAATAAAAACCGCATAGTAAATGAGTTACAGGGGATAAAATCTAACAATATCAAAACTACAGTGCATAAAGTCGAATAAATAGGTACTGTTCACCAAACACTGCAGAAACACTTCAAACCAATTCGGCCTTGCAAACATACACTAACACAGCATTTCACACTTCACTAGTGAACATTTCATCACAAAATAGACGCTGTTCCTAAAGGAGACATTGCTTGATGCCCATAGGCCGAATGTTGGAAGTTGTAACTGCCAAACAAAAAGTAAACAAGAAAATAAAACAAACACAACATTTAGATGAACAGGCTACCACAAGCAGGGCTCCATCTTAAGCCCTACTAGGTCCGGGTTATCCAGAAGGTAGCCGCTCCCAAGGCACACACACACACACACACACACACACAAAGAGACACAAAATACAACAGAATGATTACGCTCAGGAAAAACAGTGGCTAGTGACCGACGTAGGCAATCCTCGTTTTTCTTTGAATCAACGCCGTATGCCCCGTAGCAATACAATTAAGTGGTGTGGATGACTAATAACTGTGCGCACTCTCATCAGTGTTGTTTATTGCTGCAACTCTTATAGGATCACTACTCCCTATTATAAAAGCAAGTTTCTGTAAGCTCGTCACTGCTGGTACCATTGACTGGACACCATAAGCGCAGACACCAGACCGAGGTTGCTGCAAGACCTATGCAAGATCACTACTCGCTATTATGAAAGCAAGTTTCTGAAGGCTCGTCACTGCCGGTACCATTTACTGGACACCGTAACCGCAGGCGCTGGTACCATTTACTGGACACCATAAGCGCAGACGCCCAACCGAGGTTCTCCCCCTCGCACAGCCGATACACCAAGAGACTCACTCTTCCCTCACGCCGCACCATTTTTCTATGGAGGCAGATTAGTCTCAAATATAAATCACGCAAAAAACATGATTCACAAATGCATAGACAATTTCACATGCATGAAACCTAATTCACGTACACACAAAAAAAAATCCACGTGCGTGAAAAAAAAAAAAAAATTCACAAAAAGCAATTCACATGCACAAAATAAAATTATATACTCATAAAATACATTTCACAAATGCAAAACACAATTCGTAGATATACAACTGTGCACAAAAACCTTTGAATGTTTAAAATGTACGAGTGTATCCTTGCATTTGAATGTGCAAATCGTCATTCATGTACGAATCGCCTTAGATATGTGTGTGTGTGTTTTTGAGACTTTCCTGGCAGCATAACACTCATAACACAGAGCAGTCGTACTCTTTAGCCAATCAGATTTAAGCTTATCAATCGACCAATCAGTATCACGTGAGGGCGGGCCTACCTATATGTTATGTCATCAGCTTTCGACCAGTTCATGACTGAGCAGAGGTAAGTGCAGTTAATCGTTCATTTCTGTATTTAGAAGTTAGAGATCAGTTGAAGCAATAGTTTATTAACTGCTGTTTAGTCCACATGTGAATATAAACATTTATTTTTAGTATTGATGGATTTTCATGTCCTGTCCACCACACATTCAACTGATGATAATGTATGTAATGACGTGCATATATAGGAGACATGTTTTGATCTGCATATATTATGTAGTTTTATTGTTTCAGATTTCCAAGACAGATGATGTATGAAGTTGCAGACAACCAGTACTGTGATCTTACCATTTCTACTGTAATTCTTTGAAAACAGTCATGTTGCAAGCCATCCATTTTGACAGTTGTTTCAACAAGTGGTTGAAAGTGATGCATTGTTACTGTATTAATTTGTCTCCTGCGGACTATATGTACATGCTTTAGGAATAAAGCCTTGCTATGCATGCATTATTAAATGTTCTTGTAAGAATTAAAAGATTCAGACATAGTTCAATTTGATGTACACGTTTTATTAATTTGAAAGTTTCCGAATCCTTTGGGAATAAAATATATAAAATGACTTGATCATGATTAATGTTCCTGTTACATATGAAGATCATGAACTGACAGTCTAAACTGTGAAGCACAATATTCAGTACAGAGAAATATACGTCTCTTCAGGAGTTGTGAGATCCAGTCAGAGTGTACTTTGCTTTTAAAGTATATAAATATAAGTGCAATACATCAAGTGAAAAGTTAAAAAATGAATTGTGTTCAGTCCGGTCATCAGTAGACCTCTCTGTTAGGACATATAAGATTTTGTCCTGATATTTAAAGTACTAAAACCCTATAGTACAAGAGGTGCAGACAGAGGATGTGGGAAATTAAGTGATGGTATTTGAATAGAGTTTACTGAGTAATCTTAGTCGCATAATCTTAATTGCCTCTCTATGATAAGTACCTTTGTCTTATCAGCATAAAATCAGATTTGCCTATTTTACTAGGCAAAGTAAAATTAATGCTTCACAATATTGTCCTGTGAGACCTTAAGATGACAATAAAAAACCTTATTTAAAAACCTTGACATTACAATACAGCATAAGGAAATGCATGTTGAATATATTGGTAACACTCTACAATAAGGTACAATAACTAAGTTAACATTAGTTCATGTATTAAATAACCATGAGCAATACATTTGTTGCTGTGTTTGTTAATCTTTGTTAACGTTAGTTAAAAATACAGCTGTTCATTGTTAGTTTACAGTGCATTTACTAATGTTAACAAGATTTTAATGAAGTATTAGTAAATGTTAACATTAACAAAAAATAATAAAGGCTGTTCACGTGCAGTTCATTATTAGTTCATGTTAACTAATGAAACGTTTTAATAAAGTGTTACCAATTAAGACATAAATACAAAAAAAAAAAGTATAAAAGAGAATAAAGAAATAACATGAATTAAGATGTTCGTGACTGCTATCCAGATGTCACACCAAAGGTGAGTAATCCTGAAAAATGCAGGGAAACAAGTGTTAATAATAATTTAACATCATACACAAATGGCAAAAAACACTGGCTGCTCATTAAAATAGGTCTATTCACTATTTAAAGAACAATCTCGATGGGTATTGACCACAGATGATTGTTTTGCAATCATTAGCGTGATTGTAGCTGTGAGAGCTGTCTGTACCTTCAGCTAAAATACAACAAAACAAGCATCATTCTTCTTCATTTTTGACACGATATGGGACATCTGATTACAACAACACTTGCTTACATCAGTTAATAGTTCATAAACTATTGCTTCAACTGATCTCAAACTTCTTTAACTTCAGTTAACACAGAAATTAACGATTAACTGCACTTACCTCTGCTCAACCATGAACTGGTCGAAAGCTGATGACGTAACATATTGGTAGGCCCGCCCTCACGTGATACTGATTGGTCGATTGATAAGCTTAAATCTGATTGGCTAAAGAGTACGACTGCTCTGTGTTATGAGTGTTATGCTGTCAGGAAAGTCTCAAAAACACACACACACACATATCTAAGGCGATTTGTACATGAATGACGATTTGCACATTCAAATGCAAGGATACACTCGTACATTTTAAACATTCAAAGGTTTTTGTGCACAGTTGTATATCTACGAATTGTGTTTTGCATTTGTGAAATGTATTTTATGATTATATAATTTTATATTGCGCATGTGAATTGCTTTTTGTGAATATATTTTTTTTTTCACGCACGTGGATTTTTTTTGTGTGTACGTGAATTAGGTTTCATGCATGTGAAATTGTCTACGCATTTGTGAATCATGTTTTTTGCGTGAATTATATTTGAGACTAATCTGCTTCCATATTTTTCTGTTCCTCTCAACACCTTTAAAGGGATGCGTCGCTTAATTACGCCACCTGATCCAAATAATCAGCCGGCCTTAAAGATACATTCCCAACTCAACCACTTGACCCGCTACACATGGAAAACAAATTGTAAAAATTTACTAAAAAAGTGATTGGCTTGATCACACTCTCTCCTCTCCAGCTGGTGTGTGGTGAGCGCACTGGCGCCGTTGTAGGCCTACTGTGGCTGCCGTCACATCTTTCAAGTGGATGCTGCACACTGCTGGTGGTTGAGGAGAGAAACCTGACATTGTAAAGCGCTTTGGGTGTAGTACATATGAAATACACTACAAATACATAATTAATTAATTAATTAATTCAACTAGAGATGACTTTTATAGAAATTTACTTAAAGGTGCCATAGAATGTGAAATTGAATTTATCTTGGCATAGTTAAATAACAAGAGTTCAGTACATGGACATGACATACAGTGAGTCTCAAACACCATAGTTTTCTCTTTCTTATTTAAATCTCGTTTTTTGAAAAACACCCCTGAAAAACGGGCGAATCTCCACATAACACCAACTGTGACGAAACCGATGGGATCATTAATATGTACGCCTCTAAAAATTTGCATATGCCAGCCCATGCTCAGTGCCAGGCGAAACTGCACAGCCGAATCATCAGAAGTTCTGCAGGTGAAGAAACAAGCAGGAGGAGGATCATAGGGAAAATGGCAGATCTATCTATAATCTATCTATCTATAATCGGATACCGCTACAGTTTAATTCGAAGTTGTTTAGTTGCTCTGCCCATTTCACCACGGACTGTTACAACAATATCAAGCAGCCAGGCTTCTCTCGGCGTCTCAAACGGACGAAGGGGGCAATTTCAACTAACGTTATATTCCCGCAAGCGGCAAGTAGGGTTTTTATTAACGATAATTTACATTGTGTTATCTAGATCCAGCGCGATATTGTTTTTTCCTCGAGAGACATCATGGCTTGCAAACGAGCGAACGAAGCATGGCAGTTGCTCAGTGTTTGGTTGTACAAATGAACACAAAAATATTTTTTTGCTCCTTCATCCGAGCCTCTGGAGAACCAGTGGGTTATGTGAATTTCTGATGTGTAATTGTTCAAATTCAGACAGATAATCTTTCTTTCAAAGTCGTTCAACACTGTTTATGCATCAGTATATCGCGTTGCAGTGATACGATCTTCATTCACGCGATCAACAGGCTGTCATCTGCTCAGTGCTCATCACTGAAACCTTTTATGTGATGGGAATAGATCTAAATACTTAAAAAAAAAACTTCTCATGATTCGTTAATCCCGATAGCTGTAATAGTAAAAACATATAAAAGCTGTAATAGTAAAAGTTTTCCAGATAGCTCTACATGTAATGCCAGATATTTCATATGCAAGCATGTCAGCCAATCACAGCAGTGGGCAACAACACTGAAGTCTCACAGCAGACACGCCCCTTCAAACAGAGTGTTCAAATCAATGGATGAAATCAGGCTAGGAAATATGCCTTTTATTTCTAAATTATAACAAATTTTGATCTAAAAAACATACTAACATTATAAGGGCACCCCAGGAAACATTATACAATAATAAAATAATCCATTCTATGGCACCTTTAAGTTCTAAATTTAGACAAACTAGGCTAAATGATCAATTCTTTGAATTATCTAATGAAATGAAATAACTCACAAATTAGCAAAAACAGCATTAGAACAGCATTAGCATCAGAAACGTATTGACAAAACGATTCCCCTAAGGAGAGATGAAGGTAGAAATCATTCATTAAAAACAACATAGAAAAACACTGGCAAAAGACTTGGGATAGCCTACATATAAAGGTAGAGAATACCACAATAACATATTCTAAAATCAATTAAAGTTAGAACACTTAGAAGAACACTTTTACATGAAACTGGTCTTAGGATAGCCTAAGTATCAAGTAGCCATGATTTGACACGCCCCAATGTAGGTGGCAGTATGCATCTTTTACGATAGTCCGTAACCCGCCAGGAAACTACAGAAGAAGAAGAACACATCACCATCAAGCAGCAGGACTGTAATCGCGTTTGACAGTTGCGAACTTCAAGAGCGTCAGACTTTGTGTTTTGCCCGGTAAGATTTGGCTTTATTTGGCCGGGCTTATATGTTGTTCTTGGAAGCGCGACAAACTCTATAGTCGACGCGTGTCTACAGTGTAGACCGCGTCATTGAATATAATGGGAGTGTTTGTCCCGTGGCTCGCAGTTAGGTTTCCTAATTTTTAATGTGTGACGGGCCATTCTGTGTCCATTAGGAGAAGTGTATATATATATATATATATATATATATATATATATATATATATATATATATATATATATATATATGAATGAAGAGTTCAGATGCAAAAGCCTCTAAGTGCCATCTGAAATTTGCTTCTAGAATGATTTTAGTATATTTAAGTTCAGTAATTTCAGTTAAATGACAATGCAAATTACCTATTAATTGTCATTTAAGTGAAATTACTTAAATATACAAGCTTTATAAAAATGATCATTCTAGAAGCAAATTTCAGATGGCACTTAGAGGCTTTTGCATCTGAACTCTTCATATATAAAACTTTTATTCCAGAATACAGCTGAAATTGTCAGTGTTTTGCCTTAATTCTGACCCATGATCACCACAAACAAGCACCAAACCTATGGCAGGGCTGAGAATATAAAAGATAAGATTCAGGAAGTAGCCTACCCTAAACAGGTTTATTTTGGGCTTTAGCCTACATAATGTGTTTATCAAACATTTCCCAATAAGTGCATACAGTATACATACAGTGTAAAGGCTATATTTTTAAATGCTATATTACAGATATCACTCTTAAATTATTTAGCACTCGCGTACCTTGGTACTGTTGCCTACCATGTTCATGTGTTATGGTATTCACTACCTCAAAGCAGGGCCTTGAGGGGCAATACTTTATATTCTTAATGTTGCTCTGTTCAGAATGGAAAATACTTGTATTTTATGGAATATCAGTTAAAATAAAAAAAATTTCAACAATTATAGGCTACATTTAAATGTAAGAATTTCACATAAAAGATGATGCATACATTTATAAAGATTGGTAAAAGATGTCCTTGAAAAATCAGTTTAAGGTGGCAAGTATCGCCCCGTAATGGAAAATTTAATCAGAATTAATCAGAATGTGGTTCTAAATTTTTCACTGTGCTCCCAATTTTTTAAATCAGGAGCACAAGTGCTTCTAAAGATGTAGAGCCTTGCTCCAAAGATAAAAAATACCTGTGAACCCACTCTGTAACTGTGTGATTACTTAATTTATAACCTACAGTTTTAATTAGTTGTGAACCGATATATCACCAAGGCCGATATTATCTGACAACATTTTGTATTTTATAATTATTGGCATTGGCAGATGAGCTTTTCTGTTTGACCTATTAGCAGAAGCGGGACTTTTATTTTTACTGTGTTGGAGAACCCAGCGCCTGAGTGCAGATGCACAGCATCATCTTTTCTCCATCTTCATTAGTTTACTTTCTTTGTGTAACAGTTCTGTCTAATAATTGAAAGTAAAATGCTGTAATACTTTTCCATATTATCGGCATTTAGCAAATACACATTTTTAATAAGTCTTTGAATTTTTAATGATAAACTGATAACATGTACTCTGTGTGTGATGGTCTGTCCATGCGAAGGATTCTTTTATTAAATATTATATAAAATAAATAAAAATGTAATTGCTGAAATGATGCATGTGTTATTTATCATCTTTAATATTAAATATTGCAATATCATATAGGCCTAGGGCTGTCACGATATGATATCGCGATTATCGCATCCAAAATAAAAGTTTGTATTTTCATAATAAATGTGTGTGTACTGTGTATAATTATTTTGTATATTTAAATACACATACGTGCATGTATATATTTTAAAAAAAAAAAATTTATTTAGATATACAATATTTATATTTATATAATATAAATTATATATAAATCTATAAACAGTATATACATGCAAATATTTCTTAAATATATGCAAGCATGTGTGTGTATTTATATATAAAAAATAATTATACACAGTACACACACACACATTTATTATGTAAATACAAACTTTTATTTTGGACGCGATAATCGCGATATCATATCGTGACAGCCCTATAGGCCTATATCAGCTTTGTACTGTATCTGCCATGGGCCAGACGTCCACACTGCTAGATATTGGCATCAGTTGACCACTAATTTTATTTATAAAAGTAATATTTAAAATAATTTAACATTTATACTTACATTTACACTAAAAGCCCTGATATACTCACGGGGGGGTTGTGGGGTAAAAAGAAGTTTATGTAGATATTTCCAAAATAATCCCAGCCTTATGATTGAAAATAAAATAAAAAGCCCATCACTACTAAATAAGTCCTTTAGAGTATGTATTCCACTTCTATACCATTGTCCCCAAAACAGATGTTTTGTCTCCTCTAGAGTAGCACCGTTAATATTATTATAAAAATTTTGGCCAAATTGTGCAGCCCTACAAACAAGTACAGCAAACCTGAAATGTTTTTTTTTTTTTTTTAAATGTATTAGGCTATTACATTTTAACTCGCAATCTGAACGTTTATCAGAAAAAAACAATTAAATTGTTTTCCCCCCAAATTGTGCAGCCCCATGTATTGTATCACAAATCATATTGTATTGTGGCATTTCATGGGGACTTGACATCATGTCTTTAAGCCACAATGTCTCTTCAGTTTCAAAGAGATTATATCACTTTTTCAAGCCTGAATGTGATTGCTGGCTAAGTAGCTTTATTTATTTATTTACTTATTTTTTTAGATTTTATTTTTGCCATTTTTGGCATTTTATTTTAGATCAGTGGTTCTCAACTGGTTTGGCCATGGGACCCACATTTTCCCATGGTCATTAGGTCACGACCCAGATTTTTAGAAATTTGAACCAAGCTAATTTAGTCTCTCAAAAATGGTTGACACTTGACACACACAAGTACCGTCCCACTTAACGTACACATAAAGAATATTACTAACATTGATGAAAAAAACTGTATAAAGTAAGACTATTACATAGCAGTCCCAAACTAGTTTTTAATACAATAACGTTTTTTATTGTTAACACAAAATGAAAATAAAGTGGTATTTTGGGTTGAGGTTACGGAAACTACCTTTATCATGGTAAATACACAATACTAACATGAACTATTAATTAAAAACATAGATACTGTTCCTGATGAATAGAATGAACATCATAACTGCATGCAGGTCCTTCCCAGCTAACACATGAACCAGTTATGTAATTTATTGGTACTTTTTGGTAATTCCATGACTTACTAACTGTCAACATAAGTATGATGCTGTATGCCCGTAATTTCATTAGCTTTTAATATATAGTGAAGTGATATACAGCTTGCGCCAGCATTTTTTTTTTCTGAGGTGAGAGACTTTTTATTTTATAACAAGTTACAAAAATAACATTAGAATAATGATCCTGATATATTGTATAGCCTGGCAACATCTCATCTGGCAGCAGATACTGAATCAGGACAACATGTTTTTCTCAGGCACTCTACATCACTCTACATAAATTGCGTCTGACAGAAGAGTCAACAGTTTCACATTTTCAAAATAAAAGTCTTGCATCAGTAAAACATTTGATAATTTTTGTAGCGAGTTCAATTGAGAAACACTGATTTAGATAGTATAGCTAGGAGTGGGATAGAGAGTGAGGCAGGATTGGGAAAAGAATTGGGTCGGCCAAAGTGCAACTGCGCAACACGTTAGAACACTGCCCACGAGGCCTTCAGCTCCGACACTGTTTTAGCATCGATATTGCATTGTGTGCATCCATGATAGTCACATTGCAGGATGTGCAATGTCAAGTATAGTGATCGTAGTTGATCGGTTCCGGTTCGGAACATGTGATTCGCGGATTAATTGCAAAGTTTAATCATCATAGAGCGAAAGTTTATCATTTGCACGCAAAAGTTAAAGTCAGAATGCCCGTCTCGGAGAGTATCCTTGTAAACACAGCCGGTTATGTGTTGTAAACAAGAAAATGGATGCATATCATGATTATATTGGGTCCGCGCATTCGTCTTAAAGTGACAGCAGCCCATTAAAACCGCAGCTGTTTGTGTCACCACTGTTAATCAAATAACAAAAGAGAAAGAGAAAATCACTTTTGTAGTTTTAACAAAGATTAATTGTATTAATTATATTTAATTTATACAGTGAAGACTATGCAGTGTTATTTTTTCATTTGATTATTCAATATCTGTACCTGAGTACAGTTAGATTTACCTGAAAAACATAAAGCATGCTTATTTAATTTGTATCTTTGTTCTGTTGTATTTATATATACTTATAATTTGTTTATGGTCTAGATAATAAATAATAAAGATGCACTTTTTGTAAAAAAATTATTTTCTCTCCAAGCTAGTTGACTCCGAGTCAAGTATTCTGATACAGAGATAAATGAGTGTGTCTGAGTGCTTAAGATGCATTAGACAGATTGCATACTCAACAGTATTGTGGACTTCACAAAAATGTTTAGTTAACAAAACCACATCAAATGTGCCATTTTTGGCAGTGCAATCCTAATTAAAAGGAGTGGATTTGCAGTTTAAGCTTGAGTTTGTAAAAACCCTGATTATTTTTCTGTCTTTCTGTAGTCAGTGTTCTCGGCTGTGATGTCTGCTAAGGCCATTTCTGAGCAGACGGGAAAAGAGTTCCTGTATAAATACATCTGCACCACGGCAGCTGTGCAAAATCGTTTCCGCTGCGCCACCTTCACTGCAGACACCGTCTGGGACCGCCTTGCACAAGACCACCCATGGCTGCTAACAGAAGTGAGTATATGTCTTGGTTTTCGGTTCCATAATATTGTATCATTTTCAGTGTAATATATTTGTATGTCCCTCTGTGCAGAGGCTGGTTGTGAAACCAGATCAGCTGATCAAACGCAGGGGGAAGCTGGGATTGGTGGCAGTTGACCTGAACCTCGAGGGTGTCCAGGAATGGCTGAAATCACATATGATGACAGAAATCACAGTAGGCCTTTTAAAATGTTTGTATTTGTATCCAACTGGAGGAACTGCTTTTCACTCAAATTTATTATTGTTGTAATTTCACTATACCTATTACTAGGGCTGTGTGTCACCAAGAATCTGGTGATACGATACGTATCACAATACAGGGGTTACTATGTGACATACAGTGGTGGTCAAAATTGATGGCACCCCTGATAAATATGATAAAAAATGGCTGTAAAAAATAAATCTGCATTGTTTATCCTTTTGATCTTTCATTCAAAAAATTCACAAAAATCTAACCTTTCATTGAAGTAAAAGAATTGAAATTGGGGGGTAAATCACATTATGAAATAAATGTCTCCAAAACACGCTGGCCACAATTGTTGGCACCCCTAGAATTTTTTATGAGAAAAATATCTCTGAAGTATATTCCCATTAATATTTACCTTTATTTAGCACACCAGGGTGACTAGGAACATGAAATTGTCCAGCTATGACTTCTTGTTTCAAGTCTAGTTTAAATATGAGGAAACACAAAGGCCAGATTCCCTTGCTCATCCATCACAATGAGTAAAACCAAAGAATATAGTTCTGATGTGCAGCAAAAGATTGTTGAGCTTCACAAATAGAAAGTGGCTGTAAGAAAATAGCTAAAGAATTGAAAATCCCCATTTTGACCATCAGGGCAATAATTAAGAAGTTATAATCAACTAAAGATGTTACAAATCTGCCAGGAAGAGGACGTGTGTCTATATTGTCTTAATGGATGGCGAGGAGGAAAGTTTGAGTGGCCAAAGACTCTCCAAGGATCACAGATGGAGAATTGCAGAGATTAGTTGAGTCTTGGGGTCAGAAAGCCTATAAAAAAATTATCAAACAACCCCTACATCCCCACATGTTGTTTGGGAGGGTTTCAAGAAAAATCTTCCTTGCTCCTCCAAAAACAAACTCCAGCATATTCAGTGGTCAGACACGACTGGATCTTCTAAAGGGACCGGATTCTGTGGTCAGATGAAATGAAAAAAAGGGCTTTTTGGCAACAAACCCAGCAGATGTGTTTGGTGCAAACAGGGATGAAGAGTACCCCATGCCTACGGTTAAATATACTGCTGGATCTTATATGTTGTGGGCCTATTTATTTGCTGGAGGTCCTGGACATCTTGTTCAGATACATGGTATTATGGATTCTAGCAAATACAAACAGATAAAAAAATCAAAACCTGACAGCCTCTGCTATAAATCTTATAATGGGCCGTGGTTGGATCTTCCATCAGGACAACGGTCCAAAACAAACATCAAAATCAACACAAAAATGGGTAACTGAGCACAAAATGAAGCATCTGCCATGACCGTCCCAGTTCCCTGACCAGATGAGTGGAGTGAACTGAAGAGAAGAAGCACCAACATGAACTTGTGAATTTGAAGGATCTGGAGAGATTCTGTATGGAGGAATGGTCTCTGATCTCTTGTCAGGTGTTCTCCAAACTCATCAGGCATTATAGGAGAAGACTCAGATCTGTTATCTTGGCAAAAGGAGGTTGCAAAAAGTATTTAATAACAGGGTGCCAACAATTATGGCCAGCGTGTTTTGGAGAAAAACATTTATTTTATAATGTGATTTACCCCCCACTTTCAATTCTTTTACTTCAATGAAAGGTTAGATTTTTGTGATTTTTTTGAAAGAAAGATCAAAAGGATAACCAATGCAGATTTATTTTTTACAGCCATTTTTTATCATATTTATCAGGGGTGCCATCAATTTTGACCACCACTGTATTGAGATTTATTGCAATTGCAAGAAAGGCGATATATTGTGATATTTCTTCTAGAAGATCTAATAAAAAAAACTGTCATAAAGAATACACCACCATTAGGGATGCTCATTTTGATTAATTTTCCCGACCGACAACCGCAGCGCGTTAATCGATTATTAACCGTTAACTGATAAGATTATAATAAAATTGACGTGTATCTGTGACCCTTTAAAAAAATACCATTTTTTTTTTTTTTTTTTTTTATCAAAAGGTTTATTTTAACGTGCAAAGTGCAAACAGCATACAGAACAGATCAACAACAGAACCTGGATTTAGTTTAAATTTTCACGTACCTGCAGCATTTCTGACAGTGAGAGAAAAACAGAATAAAATAATACAAATAAAAAACAAAATAGGCCTACACTAATTATATTTTTTAAACTTAAATAATTAACAAATTAAGATGACAAAAAGAAAACACGGAATCCGTTTGAACAAAGCTTTCAAAAACCGGCAATTTTTTCCCATTAGACTAATATTTTTCGTTAAATAAAAATAGCAGCCCTACCTCAACACCTTGTCTAATTTTTATTTTAAAAAAGCAACATATCAACGTGATGTGGGGTCAGTTTGGAGCGCAGCCTGTTGACAGTCAAACGCGAAGTGTATATTTGCATCGCGTTATTTACTCGCTCTAGATTATCGCGGGATGTTTTTCTTGTCACTCGCGAATAAAAACATCCCGCGAAAAGGAGTGTGTCATCATCATCAACAACAACACAATTTCTTTCTGCCATAATTTTTCCGTCATGTCTGAAATAAATGATATGCTGCTGCTCTGTAGGCTACTTGTTGTGGAAGTCCCAAATACGGAGGAAAGTCAAACGGCGACGTGTCTGGGTTCACAGCACCATCCAGAGGCGCACTCAACTCGGTGAATTTCACCGTCTTTTACGCGAATTCGCGCCGGGAAAAGCTCGATAATCGCCTCAATCGCGTCTTCCGCGCAAGTTGAAAAATTTCAACTCGCGCGGAAGACGCGATTGAGGCGATTATCGAGCTTTTCCCGGCGCGAATTCGCGTCTATTCGCGTCTTTGCATTGACTTTGTATGTAATCTACTCGCGCAAATAATTAAATTTGCGTTTGGTGTGAACACGCCATTAGACCCGCGGCAGAAAACACCCTCTCCGATGGGACGGATGTCCTGGGAATACAACGTCTCGCTAGATACGTGTGTGGTTGCGCGTGTCGACGCGCTCCGTGAGTTAATAAATATAAGCTATAGTATTTTATTTTTAAACCATGCAGCAAACTAAAAAAAAGAAGCTTAAAAAAAAACGTTTTAAACCATTTAACTTTCGGTTAACGGTTAAACGGTCAATATGAGCATCCCTAACCACCATATGCATAAAACCTGAGCAAAAAACTATGCATTTGCATTTAAATCACACATTTTTTGTGCAATCTATATATATCATCTATCTATCTATCTATATCTATATCTATATCTATATCTATATCTATCTATCTATCTATCTATCTATCTATCTATACACTGAGCTGAAGTAAATATCGAATAGTGTTTTTGAGAAACGATACAGCATCACCAAACATAATATCGTGATATTCACATGCATTCTGACACCCCTACTTATTACACTAAACTATATCTACAAAATACAGAATACTTTTTCTGGGTGACATTTATATATTTTTAATCCATGCCGCATTTTAAAAAGCTGCTTTGCAGGTAAAATTAAATTAATTGCTTCTTACATAAAACTTATGACATTGAAAAAAAGCCTGATGAAAAAATTTAGATCATTAAATAAAAAAAAACTAAAAACTAGGAATCATGCAACAACCTTGAACTTATAAAGGTCTTATAAAACATTTTTGATGATACAATTACGTCATGACGTCAGCAAATCGTTGCATTGCTGATTATGGTTTCAAGCATTGTTTTTTCTAAGATGCTTACTTTCACATCCAGATAGCCCCCCATTACAGACCGTTTTTGAGAATTGCGTTCGAGGGGGTGGCTTACCAGTATACTGTCACGCAGCTCCCTCAGGTCATCGAGACGGATCAGGGAGGACAGGCGCACAGTCCTTCTGGTGGCTCCTTTTTGGAGGAACCAGTCATGGCTCCCAGAGTTGATGCCGCTGCTCTCAGCAGCCCCGTAACCAAGAAGGTGAACAGGAAGGACCTCCATTCCTAGGTGAAGGGAACGATCTGGCACCCCCAACCCGAGTTGTGGGCACTTCATGTCTGGCCCCTCAGCGGGAGCCTATGAAACTCCCTGCGAGAGTCTTAAACACTGTTTCTGAGGCTAGAGCCCTGTCCACTAGACGCCTCTATTCCCTTAAATGGTCTGTCTTTTCCAACTGGTGCGCAGTCCGGAGTGAAGACCTGACGTCCTGTGAGGTTTCACTGGTACTGCCTTTCCTTCAGGAGCTGCTGGACAAGGGGCACACCCCTTCCACGAGCAAAGTCTATGTGGCGGCCATAGCAGTATACCACACTCCTGTGGCCGGCCAGTCTGTAGGCAGGAACAACCTGGTTGTTCGTTTTTCTGAAGGGGGCAAGAAGGCTGAACCCACCTCATCCCCTCACTGTTGCAACATGGGACCTGTCTACGGTTACTGTCTACCTGTCTACTCCCTTCGAGCCTCTCCAGTTGGCCGAGCTACGGCCCCTTTTGCTAAAGACCGCCCTTCTGCTAGCCCTAGCATTGGTCAAACGAGTGGGTGACTTACAAGCGGTCTCTGTGAGGGCTTCTTGCCTGGAGTTTGGGCGTAACGACTGTAAAGTCGTCGTTAAACCAAAACACTGCTATGTAGCTAAGGTGCTCTCTACTCCATTCACAGGTCATTACTCTCTCTGCTCTTCCTGCCTCAGAGGATGAGCTAGAGTTGCACTTACTCTGCCCTGTCCGGGCCTTAAGAGTATATATCGAGCCCAGTTCAGGCAGTCAGAGCAGCTCTTTGTGTGCTTTAGAGGACGCACCAAAAGGCATCCGGTCACAGAGCAAAGACTATCCCACTGGATAGTGGACGCGATTGCCCTAGCTTATGCTTTGATGGTCCTTCAGTGCCCCATCGGAGTAAAGGCCCTCTTGGTTCAGCTTGGTTTGGCTTGGTTCAGCGGAGTGTCCATTGTTTAAATGGGCTTTGACCTCTATGCGGGCTCAACCCACGAGAACCCTTCCTTGTGGCTCCGATATAATGGTCAGAGTCTTTTAGTCTCGGGCCTCGCACTACCTTAGCCTTGTTTCCCCTTAGGGCCCTTATTCTCAAGTGTCTTAGGCCAAGGCCACAGAACGATTGTCGTTCCGCTGTCATAGCACAGTATTGAGTTCCCAATACGAGTGATCTATATCGATTGGGAAACTACTCGGTTACTAATGTAACCTCGGTTCCCTAGGATAACGGTAGCGAGTATTGCGTAGCTGGCAGTGCTGTTATGCTGCACGACTCTGCGTTTGTCGCTTCAGTTGATCTGAGATCCTACAGCGGAATTCCCGCTTCTATGGAGGGGTAGCCCCGCCCATTTCAGAGGCCTTTAGCGCCATAGGTTTGTGCAGCTCTGCTGTGCAGCTATTGATTCGTGCAATTCCGTGGCACAACCATTGGCTCGTGCAGTTTCACTGCATGATTCAATAAGGCTTCAGTAATCAAAGAAAAAGGAGTTTTCCCATTGCTTCTAGCGATGCAATACTCGTTCCCGTTATCTCAGGGTTCCGAGGTTACGTTAGTAACCAAGTACGTTTACAGTAGGGGTGTAACGGTTCTCGGTAACAAAATCTAACCATATCGTTCTCCACCCACGGTTTGGGACTCACTTGCACCGCGGTTGATCTCAAATCTGATGACGCATCTATAATATGGTTTGTTGAAAATAACAATGTGTAAAACAGTCAGTTCCTCTAATGTATGTTTCTGTCGATTGATGCACATGCTGGCTCCCCAGTAATACATTACAACAGCTATAATCAAAAAACGTGGACAGTCACTCTTTGTAAACTTTGTTCAATCCGAGTGCCGTTTGCTCGAACATGACCAGTCATTTACGCAGTCATCACCCGGGTGTTGATAACGCACAAGCGCAGGCGAGACCTAAATAGCACACGCTGCTATCTGTGTTTAAACTAAACTCATTTAAACCTGGCCAATTTAAACATTCAAGAGCAAGACACATAAGAGAACTTGTGCATGCTGTGAGAAGATGTGTGTGTGTGTGTGTGTGTGTGTGTGTGTGTGCACTCATCCAAAGAGTGCACACGTCTCAAACAGCGCGCAAATATTGAGTTCTCTTTCAAGTCTTGCGCTTGAATGGACAAATTCACACAAAAAATGTCAACATGTCCGTCTTGATGAGTATCCTAGCAGACATGCATGTTATGCCTTAAGTGAACTTATACAGTCGAGAAAGACAACGGATAAGTAACAGTATCAGTATTTGGTATCCGTGCATTATGTCTTAAAGGGACAGCAGCCTAATATTTCTGCTCTCTGTGTTTTTAACGTTAATATAACAACAAAAGACAAGGAAATCACTCACTGCTCTTGATTGAATAGCTTTTGTAACTTTAATAAGGATTGATCTTTAATTTATACAGTCAATTGTGCAATGTTATTTTACATTTGATTAATTTCTGTTCCTGAAAACTAATGTTAGACCTACCTGAAAAAACTGAAAAGCACTGTTTATTTTATTAGTATCTTTGCTATTGTATTTATTTGTGCTGTTGCTTGCAGTTAGATTACTTGTTTGTATTTTCTTTATTTTTATTTGAAAGTAGTCCTTTTTTCCCTGAACATAACACATACCGATTACCGAACCATACCGAAACTGTGAACCTAAAACTGTGATACAAACTGAACCCTGAGCAATTTGAACCGTTTCACCCCTAATTTACAGGTTTCATAAAAAGAGAATGATGTACGCAAATCAGTCGCTGTAGGGATATTTTAATGGTGGCAGACCAAGTAGCTCAACACAAGAGGCAACGCAATCCCAAAGAGATGAAATAAAACGTCATGTTTTAAAGGAGAGTGACTTGATTAAATGATGGAAATAATGGAACGGTAACAAAACTCTGAGACATTTACAATTACACACCCACCACAGGTGTAGAGTGCACTGTGCAGACTCAAAATACCTCTGTTACATTCCTCAGTTTAAATAGATTTTGTGTGGGGGGTGGGTGGGGGATGGGGTGTTTGAGTTCAAGAATGTTTTGATAACTATAAAAGAATGTTCACTTAAAAAAAAAAAAAAAAAAAAAATATATATATATATATATATATATATATATATATTTAGCTTATACATCTCAGTTTAAATGTTTCAGTTTGTTTTATATTATATTATAAAACCTGGTAAATATTTTTTCTCACAAAGGGGAATTCATGAGCAAAAAGTAAACATTTAATGTTGATGGTTTTATGCTGTCTGTCAATAATTGACCATGCAAAAACACATTATGGTTGTCCCAAACCATCTCAGTGTAACTGCTTAATTTCTTTCATATTATATTATTATATTATATTATATTTAGTGCTCTCAATCGATAAAAAAATTAACTAATTAATTGCACACTTTTCTGTAATTAATCGTGATTAATCGCACTTAACATTAAAGTTTTTGATATATTTTTATGTTGTAATACTTTCACATTTAATCTCTAAAATAATGTAGAAACAACATAAAGACAGTATATTTTAAATATTTGTTAAATGGCATCTTTTTACTATGCACTATGAATGAAGGCCAGGATCACTGATACCAATACTGATGTCTCTATTGCATGGATTTTCTTTCTCAACTTAAGCCATTAATAATAGCCATTCACATCACAGTATAATTGAAAGCTATTGATTTTAACATTTTAATTGGCTTTAAATGGTCAAATAAATGTTTTATTAAAAGTCACTGGATTATACAATAATAAAGAATAATAAAGACTTTGTTTGAACATTTTATTACCTGGATGTTTTAGACATCATGAATCTACATAGACAACTGGCTTAAAAAAAAAATGACAACATTAAATTTAAGTGAACTTAAAGGTGCAGTAGGACATCTGCGAAAATGCTAACTTTAGCCTGATAGCACTAAAAGCGTACGTCCCACCCTCCCTGCAAATCGCCGTCCAAAGCCACGCCTCCTGAAAGCATGAACATGCACAGCCCAGAAGACCGGAGACAACATTACTGCAATACATTCACCGTTGAGAAAACTTTATAGTACAGTTAGAAACAGTACTACAATACCAAACATAAACAAATTCTTAAAAACGGAATTAGATGCAGCAAGTTTTCGGTTTGTTTAGCTAGCAAAACTTGTCAGGGTGTAATAATATTTCTTGCATGCCAGGGGTTCCACGATGAGAGTCTGGTTGTTGTTGCTGTTTACCTGCTATTCTCGCTCTGTCTGCACAGCGTACGTGAAACACGCTGATGACTTATTATATCTGCGTGAACAGCCTGCACAGTGGTATGCAAACAAACATTGACAGACAGGGAACGCATGCTATAGGACCGCTCGGACCGAACGCAACGATTAAACGAACATTCTGTGGTCCTATGCCTTCCACAGAAGACATATATATTATAAAAATACATTTAGACCACAGAGTGAATGTTATCAGGATATGAGGAGACTTTCAACCTGCATAACAAAAAATGTTTCTGCAGATAATCACCTACGCCGTAGGTCCTACGGCACCTTTAAAACAATCTTCACATAAATGTCACATTTAGCTGTGTCTTTAATATATCAGGGTTCAACGAATCCTTATTAAAGCTACAAACGTTATTCAGTCAAGAGCAGTGAGTGATTTTCTCTTTGCTTCCGAAGCTCCTCCGTGAGAGATACGAGAACGGTGCAGCGTGCATGTGGCGCTCATCATCAATCATGCCACCGGCCTCGCACCATTCTCTCACGGCTCTCGGCCCTGCCCTGCTTACCACAATGATTCTAAGGGCTTGTTGCATTTCTATTTAGGTGGTATTAAATTTAGCTTCATTAAACCTGCATAAAATCAATAATCATGTAGTTTAAAGAGTACATAAATAATTTGACATTTGATCGAAAGTGTTTTTTTTTTTCCTGTTCCTCAGGTTGGGAAGGCGAAAGGGATTTTGAAGAACTTCCTCATTGAGCCGTTTGTGCCTCACTATAAGGTATTACAAATTCAGTGTAATTTTATCTTTATCAATATCTTTATAAGGTCATTCCAGATCGACTCAGTTTCTCTCATTAAAATTATTAGATTTCTTTTTTTTACATAAATGATGATGATAAAGTCAAATATTTCAGCTTATTCATCTATATTTACTACGTTTTTTTTCTAGCTAACTAACAAGCAATTAGCTGTCAGCAACATGTCAACTCTTTCCTGAGGGAAATGTGATGTCAGGTGACATGTTGCTATTAATGCATTTCTATGGTTGAAATTCTGATTGGGTGATTACATGGGAGATGATGCATTTCAGTAAGGTGTACTGTATCTTTCAGCATATCTTCTGATGTACATTCTTCATGTGCTGTAACTAGTAGTAAAGAAGACAAGATGACCGGTTCACACGCACTATGCTACCACTTGAACTGAGGGACTGCAGCAATATGGCTCACCACATTAAAGAGTGTCAAAATGACATTTATTATTTGAATTTTGAATAATGAAATTAATCATTTCAAAGTTGAGACTCAAAAATAGCATAAATCACAATATAGGCATTGGTTCAGACCAATTTTTTTATTTAAATTTTACTGCAGTGTGAAGCATAGTCGGAATGTGAAGCATAGTCGGACAAGACTGTACTAGAACTACTATCGTGGAAAGCTGAATTAAACAACCCAGGTGTTAGATCATGCCAGAATGTTAGATCGGATGGATCTCCACATCAGAAATATTGAATATATTAGATATGACCCCAGATGCCGAATCCCTGCCAGAAGACATACGTCTTCTATCAGCCTGAGAGTTTGGCTGAGAAAGCCAGGGAAGAGCAGAAGCAGGAGACGAAGTGATGATAATAAAAAGAGCAGAGTTTATTGAATAATCTTAGTTGCGTATGTTTGAATGCTCACTCAGACTTCGTCTGAATGTCTCAATGCTCTGACTTCATCTGGATGTTTCGATGCTCAATGCTCAGACTTTGTCTAAGTACAAATCCAACAAGTGTTATTATACCACAGCAAAACCAATGAAAAAACTGCTGCTTTACAACATCGTCCTGTGACCTTAAAAACCTTGAAATGTAGATATTCTCTTCTCGAACTCAAGAAGACAAACATTTCTTCAAACCACACAATCATAAGATTAAACAACAATAGCAAGCACTGCAAGAGCAAGGAAATAAATAAAAGAATATTATAAAATATAAAAACAAAATGACTGAATGAATAATAATAATAAAAAAAGATGAATAAATGATATAAATCAAATAATAATATGAATATGAATAAATTACTAAAATATAAATAAAATAACTACATAAATGACTGATTATAAATGATCATAAAATTAAATCATATAAAAAATAAGAAAATAAAACGCAAAACAGATGAGGTTGCTCTTTTAAAGTAACACACACACAGGTTGCTATTGTGAATCCTTTAATCCTTCACAAGTGAGGTAAATTATCTGATTCATTGATTATATATCAGTCACCAAAACAGATCTGACTCTTATTTTTGGTTCTGTCATATAGTTGTATACCTTAAACCTACAGCCAGCCTAACTTTGGCTGTGCATATGTGTTACAACCCAAAGAAGGAGACGGTTACATTTATAACAGATAGTTCCAGCCAGATTTATATTGCGTGACCTCCAACCTTGAGTCAGTGGCAGAAAGGTCTGATATCAACCATAGAATCAACAGAAACACTGCGACCTCTGACAAAACCTGAGGTGTCCAATCAGGGATCTTAACACTAATTAAAAACAAATGCAAATGTGCAATAGGGATGTCGCTTTAATCGCAATATTCTAATACTGCAATACTGACAGGCCAACTGCACAGAAATGCAAGTAACCGCGATTTTCATGTTTTTTCTTTTTTTCATAAGGCTATGCCCTTCTTGTTTTACACTTAATGGATGTGTATTGAATCTTTAATAAGTTAATAATGATAAAAAGAGTGAGGAATGTAATTTTTTACTTAATTAACACTTAAGTGTTCCAATGTGATTTTTACAGAGGCTCCATAGATTTGCACTAAACAAACCAAATAGACAGCGAGTGAGAGTTCGAGATCGACTGAGTCTTTATTTATATATCGCTTTATACTGTACAGATTGTTTCAAAGTAGCTTTAGGGCCCTATTTTAACGATTTAAGCGCATGGTCTAAAGTGCACTTAGGGCGTATCTGAATCCACTTTTGCTAGTTTTAACGATGGGGAAAATGATCGAAAATGGTCTAAAAGGGTTGTCCCTATTCTCTTAATGAGTAATGGGTGTGTTTTGGGCATAAAGTAAAATAAACCAACCAGAGTCTCATCTCCTATTCCATTTAAAAGCCAGTTGCACTTGCACCATGGCAGATTGCTATTTACATGACGAAATTTGTAACCTGAAAGACTGAACGAGTCTCCAGAGCGCAAACGGATCTGATCATGCGCGAGGTGAAGCGCGTAAGCAGACCATATACGGGACAAGCCGGATTCCACCATATCTTTATGTACACAATATTAATCTTTTACATTGTAATCCTTTTATTTTTTAATATTTGGCTAGTTTGTGTGCTGCTGCGTGTCCCTGTGTGTGTAATAAGCAGAGTTTACGCGTGCTGTGGACCCGCCTATAGGCGCACATTACTAATGCGCTCTTTAAATAACAAAAAAAAAATACTGCGCCATTGACTTTAGACCAGGTTTCAGTTGGTCAATGGCGCAGTCTATTTCAGTTGCCTCAAAATAGCATCGCGCCAACAATGCGCCTGAGCACACCTCGTTTTCAGACCAGTACTCCCATGGGTGCACAGATGGCCGCAAATGCATTTGCTATTTAAACAATGTGGCACCGGACGTAAAATGCAGCACCAAGCACGACGCAAGTGTGTTTTGCTAGTTTACTAGCAAAACACACTTGCGTCGCGCTTGGTGCTGCATTGCGCCGGGTGTATGATGGGGCCCTTACAGTGATAAACAGGAAAATAATGCATTTCGGATGTTGTTCAGCTGAAGTCAGTTCAGTGTTGATTCAGTTCCTTTGTAAAGATCATCAGTTATTAAATTAGTTTGTAAGGGTGGTTTTCCTACAGTGGTTCAGGCTGCAGGACTGCCGAATGACTAAAGAAACGTTATCAGCAAGATGGTAGAAAACTGTACATTTCTTGTCTATTACCAGCCACTGCTACTTATACCAACGATGGAAATAAGTACAGTTACAATAGCTAAATATGTGGGAGAGCTTTGCTATAGTGTGACAGTATTGTATTGCAATAGGTAGCTCTTCAAATTCAATACCAAATCAAAACTAGTTGGCACATTATTTGTAATTGAAAGGGTTTAATGACAATATGGTTATAGTTACAAAATGATAAAAACTTATACCATTAATTGTACCCATTATATATGTAAAATTTTATCTGAGGGATATGAGAGAGAGAAAGAGGGTAAGAAAGTGTAGAGAGAAAGAGAGCAAGAAAAGAGGAGGCAAGTTAATTTCTGTTTCCTTTAGTTCCTGTTTCCCCATTCTGTTTAGTTTAAATTTCATTGGTTACTGATTATGTCCTTGTTTGTTGCGTATTAGTTTCACGTATTAGTTACATATTAGTTTCACATATGTCTATTATATAGCATATAAGCCCTATATCTTTAAAAAAGGCAAAAAAATTATAAATTCAATGGACATCGAAAATGTACACGAAATTACCCGATGTGTACCATTATCTTGTAAACACTGAGTGTATCTAACCAAGAGGCTATGAAAGTATATTATATCAGGGTGGGCAACTCTGGCCCTCAAGGTCAAGTCAAGTCACCTTTATTTATATAGCGCTTTATACAATACAGATTGTTTTAAAGCAGCTTCACAGTGATAAACAGGAAGATGATAATTCAGTGATGCAAACAGAATTCAATTCTGCAGCTCTAAAAAGACATTAGTAAACAATCAATGTGTGAAGTTAATCAATTATGGAATGAGTTAAATTAATCTATAAAGCAGCTCTGGAGAAAACAGTGATGTCATCATCCAGCTCAGTTCAGCTCTTATCCAATAGTGTCAGTGCAGTCAAGTCAACAATATTGCCAAATATTAAGTGTCCCAACTAAGCAAGCCAAAAGGCGACAAGGGCAAGGAACCCAAACTCCATCGGTTGCCAAATGGAGAAAAAAAACCTTGGGAGAAACCAGGCTCAGTCTTCGCCAGTCCTGCTGCACTCCACTGGTCCACTGCAGAATTTAGCTCTGGAGCTAAACTCTGCAGGACAGTGGAGTTGCCCACCTCTGGTTAAGATGCTTATTTTATCAGAAACGTTGGGAATATTTATTCGCTCCCTTTATAATTAATGGTTAATTTAATTAATTGGTTGTCAAAACTGCAAGCGTGCAACTTTTGCAACTTCATTTATTATAAATACTTTTAGAGCCTGTGAAAAGAAATATTCTGACTTAACTAGCCAACAAGACTACATTATCAAACTAACAATTACTTGGCAAAAGCTATCCCTTACCAGGGATAAAATTGAATGCTATATATCCTGCAGTTGTCAGTACTGCACAATGTCTCTCTTCACTGCTGCAGTGTGAGAGTCCATTTGTTGTTTAATTTTTGGAATTTTAAATTCTTTAAATGTTGTTCGTTCGAGCCATCTATGAGCATCCAGACACCAACATTTTAATGATGACATTTGAATGATGACAGTCATGTTACTGCTACAAGTCACTGTAATTGAATTGCTTCTCTTGAACGAAATGTTCCAGAAACAAAGACGTCACATCCCCCCCCAAAAAAATAAAAAATAAAAATAGTATTATGAAATGGCCTATACATACCTCTGTGTAATAAAATAATGATGCTGTGACTTTTCTGTATGACTTTTACACCAAGTCCTATGTGAAAGTTTCTGCTTTTCAAAATAATGTATTACTCAGTAAATGTTAATGAATGGCATTTAATATTTTGGCTTTGATCATCGTTTATGTATCTTCCTTTAGAAAAAGTATTAACAAAATCATACATTTCAACCCGGGATTGATTTGATGTTTCTTTATTTATTTGAGCGTTTAATTGTTCTCTTTCACAGGAAGAGGAGTTTTATGTGTGTATATATGCAAGCCGGGAAGGGAGTCAAGTGCTGTTTCATCATGAGGGTGGGGTGGATGTTGGAGACGTGGACAAAAGAGCCCAAAAACTATCAGTGAGAATAGATGATAAGCTCACAGAGGAAATGGTTACCCAGCAGTTACTTATACATGTTACAGATGAGAAGAAAGAGTAAGTATGCTGATCAGTTTGAAATGTTCATGTTCAGTTTCTAAATATTCATGAGGGATGAATGGCTTTTATTTCACATTTGTCAGTTTTAAGGTCATCAATGCTAGTGTACTTCGAAACTTATTGCAGACACTCATTTCAAAGTCTTTTCTTCCTGGAAAACTGAAAAAATATTGATGATGCTAGAAATTCCTTTGTGCTTTGAGGTTAAGCAATGATAATACATATGCTTTTGTAGTAGCCACAAGTCACTAAGATGATGATCTTTTTATTCGCATTTATTTTCTAGCTATATAACTCATCCTTTTTTCTTTCCAAACCATGTTTGCAATGTTGTCATTCATCTAGGGCTGTAACTGATGATTTTTCTGATAATTGATTAATCTGTTGATTATATCTTTGATTAATCAAAATGGTATTTTCTGTATTTCAAACAATTTGCAAAGTGAAGGCTGGAAAACCAAACAAATATAGTGAAAGTACAAGATTAAATAAGATCAGTTTAGAATTCGATGAGCAATCTAGTCATATATAGTATTTAGTGCTGTAGATATTAAAGGGCTTAAAAAAGACATTAACTGACTATCCATGAGTCTCTGTGCTCTGTTTTTAATGATCCTATTTTAATTGCTCCTATTATTATATGACACTGTATTCTGGGACTAACATGGCATGCTTTTCTAAAAGTACATTCAAAATAACGAGAGCATAAATGTAATACTGGCATTTGCAAAGACAATGAAGATTGTATGATTTACAGGTGTTTTGTTGTAATGTTTCGTGTGCATGCTAATTAAGAGACCTTTAGAGGAGAAGACTGGTAATAATAGGATTCACATTAATCAGTAGTATTGTATGCTAACAATTATTATTATTATTATTATTTTTTGCGTAAATATATATATATATTTTTAAAATGTATTAATTTTTTTGTTTTGTTTGTTTGTTTTTGCAGAGTTCTAGCAAGCTTCATAATGGGTCTCTTCGATTTGTATGAGGATATTTACTTCACATATCTGGAGATCAATCCACTTGGTTTGTGCTTTCTTTTTGTCTCAGTTTCCTGTTATTTGAGTTAATGATTTTTAAGGCAAGCATGACTGCTAATATTTACTCGTATTTAATATGTGATGTGGGATTTTGAGTCTACTCACTGACCATGTGATGCATATTACACAATTACTTGTCACTATTTTAGTTTTTTGGCATGATCGTTTTCATAGTAACCCATCTCTTAATGGCATGTAAAGGTGACAAATATGGTCGGTCACTTTATGAGTCAGTCAGCCCCTTCCTGATGATTCTTGTCCACAGTAAAGGCCCCTATATAAATAAAACGAAATCGAAGAACAAACTGATGTGCATCATTTCACATAAAATGAGGCCAAACCGTAGCCTGGCAAGCCAGACCCACATCAAGATGTTGGGTCTGGGAACTCACCATTGGCAGGGCTCAATCCGAGGGGCGGGATAAACGGTTGTCTTTCAAATTCCCTCTGCATGCAATAGGACAGCGCTACAACCAACCAGAGCGTTTTCCCACCAGCGAAGCTAGTTGATAGATACAATTTTTGCCGTATCTGGTCGGCAAAACTACGAACACATCTTCCTTTTTTAAGAATGACTTAAGTGCTGTTCTTTGTTCTTTTCTCAAAGAAAAGCTTAACTCCAAGTCTTCCATAGTCGCGGCCAAAGCCGATTCGAAAGACCGCTGTTCGCCAGCAGCAGCCATTCTTTGTTTTCAAGTAGCAGGAAATCGTCGCAACTCTATCTATTATTTTAAGCACGCCCGCCGACTCTATACACGATGTGATTGGCCTGACTAGAGTTTGTTTTTTCCAGCTGGAAAGCCAACGGAGAGTTGCTAGACCACCCTGGCTGCAAAGTAAAATTTGCTGCCGCTAGGGTGCGTCTAGATTTCTAGGCTAGCCAAAAAGAACTTTGTTTGGAATTTGTTTTGGGAGTTCGAAACGGCTTGCCAAAGCGAACTTTCTGGAAAAGTTCGTTCCGGTTGCTAAACACCTTTGTACCACCTTTGGTCCGTGGCGATTACGTGATAGGTAGGTGTGCGCATAGGCTTCACCTTCTTTCACATAGAAATCTTTTCTGGTTAATTAGTTCTGTTGAGTCTGTGGAGGTTAGACGTACACTGTAAAAAATTTGTAACACTCCCAAATCAAAAATTTCAATTGACCGATAACATCTAAATTTTTCAACTGGCCCAAGTGAAAATCTGTAAATTTAATTTTATAATTTACAGAATTTCACTTGGGTCAATTGAAAAATTTAGATGTTATCAGTCAATTGAAATTTTTGATTTGGGAGTGTTACAAATTTTTTACAGTGTACGGAGGTAAAAACATGTACACGCTGGAGAGCTGCTTTATAGTAGAAGTAGTAGATAACTCGACACTGAAACTGTTTTTCATGTTTAATACGGCAAAGCTGCTTGATTTTAAGCAATCTATTATATAAAGTGCTAAACGTGATGTGACTAAGAGTGCAGAATTGCAGAGCCCATGCAAACATATCCACGTTGCTATGATCAGATGCTTTTCTTAAGCTTTATTAAAAAAAATGCTTGCTGTTTTCTTAATTTTGTTGTGTGTTTGTTATTGAGAGGAAAGCGTGCAGCACATATTTACATATTCATCTAAACTTTGCTCTCAGCAGAGCGGGTGGCGTTGGATGTTCGATAACAGTATATCGCTGGTCACGTATTTCAAACTTCATTTTACCCCTTAATAAAGAACTTTGCCGTGAATATATTGGGGCCTTAAGCTGTCATGCAGCAGACTTCATTCCTTTGGTCAAATGTGAGAGTACTCAGCACCATTTGAGCTATGGACAAAAGTCTGTTTTGACTTGGGCCAGTAACACCATCCAGAATGCCCTAGCACAAGGGCTGCAGAGTTTAGCTCCAGGCCTCCTGCCCTAATCAAACTCATTTAAACAAACTCAGAGATCAGGTGTGTTTGATTAGGGTGCCCTTCAAGTGGAGTTGGAAATATCATAATTAAGTGTTTCGAACACATGAATCACCAAGTGAAGTCATATTTACAAGTGGGAAACTCTAGAATTCTAAATTATATAAAAGTTGCTGAGTTGTGCGTTGGAAGGGGTGTGTTGATTGTAACGATGGGGGTCTGTGTAGTATTATAGACCAGAGATGTCCAAACCAGGGCCTGTGGGCCAAAGTAGGCCAGTGATAAGCTTTGATTAGGCCTGCCATGCCATGAGAAGAAAAATATAGGCTAGGAAATAAAACATGCCGTTAAAGTAGACTGCAGGTGTAGACTTGAAAATTAAGCTTTTTCCCCGTTGTGGTTGAATCACGGAAGCAACACCAGTCATTTTGCCAAGAGATCTCTTTTTTATTATTTTATGTCAGACAAATAAGAGAAACCAACGAGATGGTGTCTTCATGCCAGCTTCTCTGCTGCTCTGGACACAAAAACTCTATTCAGACGGGACTAGTTTAACTTGGAGAGGTAGGGTAAAGTAATAATTACCAGAGCTTCTCTATGATTTTAGTCCCATCTGAATGTGCCATCTCAGTAATCATTACGGACAATGTCAGTAAAGATTACGACGACTTTTACCTTCAGTAAAAAGGTCCGGAAAAATTACTTCAGGTAATACTAATCCCGTGCAAATAAATATGTACGTAAATATTTCATCATTTCCTGTTTAAAAGTAGTTTTCCACGGTTTTTCAAGTATGGAGATGCTTGAAAAAGCATTCAGTTGCGTTCTAGACGCTGGGACAAGTCTGTGGCAAACTCACACATACCATTCAGAGCAGAAAGAAGATCGAAAGCGCTTGTTAGAGGCACAAAACATCTTTTAGCATTAGGTAAGTGCCTATTACCAACACAATCCAATCTGAAGTTAATTAATACATCGTTCGACCGGACATAACTGTTTTATATGTATAAATATAGGTTATATGTGTTTGCGCACATGATATCAGGAAGCAACGTCATACGCACATGACGACAGGAGGGTGGCGGCGATGCACAAATCGAGTTACCCCTCCCACTTCTGCTAGTTTTACTGAGATATATTATCCTGTGCGAATTGGCCATTAATATTACAGACATCCTGCATTACTCCATCTACCCTTGTAAAGTTAATCCCATCCGAATAGGGCTAAAGGCTGGGTTTTATAGGCTACTTATAGGAAAGAATTACATTACCAGAAAAACATTTACTTATAACATATACCTCGTGCTTGCACGCAGCACAATCATCTTTTCTTATAGAGAACAGGCCTGGTGTACTACAGTCGACAATACACATCATCATTGGAAAACCTTTGCATCAGTGGAAAACAACATCATGCTATACAATCCTTCCTTATAGAGAACTTGTGACTTGTGTCATGTGCATAATTGGAAAACATATGCTACACATTCCAAAATGATCTCCTCTCAATGTCTCTGCAGGATCCTCACACACATATTATGTTCACTCTAACTCATGTACTTAAACTTCACAAATACGTCTGATTATGAATACTAATAAAGAATAATAATACTGATACATAATATTAAATAATACAATTTTAGTCTTTACCGGTATTAGATAATACTGTTTATCGCAGCAATTAATATGCACAATATTGTTACCGTGGGCACACAAAATACTGTGAATAATTCTAGATCATTTTTTTCCTTTCTCTTAACCTACAGTAACTTAATTTCCATCAACGATTCAAGATTCAGAGCGCTCTAACGCAGGGGTGCCCAATCCTGCTCCTGCCGATCGACTGTCCTGCACAGTTCATCTCCAACCCTAATCAAACACACCTGAAGCAACCAATTTAGGTCTTCAGGATCACTTGAAAATTAAAGGCAGGTGTATTTGATTAGGGTTGGAGATAAACTGTGCAGGATTGCTCTAACGCAGTGGTTCCCAACCCTGCTCCTGGAGTACCCCCAACACTGCACGTTTTCTTTGTCTCCCTAATCAAACACACCTGATTCAACTCATCAGCTCATTAACCCATGTGATAACACCCTGGAGGTGTTCTGACATGTGCTGACATTTGTGCTTATTTCTGTTACTTGTGACATTTTCATGGCTAAAGTCTGATTACACCATATTCAGCACAAACTCTGCTACAATAATATGTCAGCAGCATGTATGTAAAAGTTTGTAGTTTTGAGATAATGACATTTATGCATGGTTTGTGAAAAAACAAAAACAAAAATTGTCACTGAAATAAGGTCATGAAACCCATACTGATTATTTCTTCATAAGACTTTTGAAAATTGTATCACGTAGCCTAGAATATTTGCTCTAAAACTATGTGAAAATCATCCTGCCTACTCGTTCAGATAAAACAATATATTGATTTAAAATTTGTAATACATGTTTGTGTAAGAAAACTTTATGCGAGGAGGGCGTAAATCATCATGAATATTGATGTGTTTCACACCTGAGAAATACAAAGACCTGCTATCAGACCCTATCATTATGAGGAACCTTGCACAAAGAATGAGGAGAGATTTAAAAAAGAATGGCTTTTTGATTGTTTGGATTTATTTACAACACAACATAATCCAAAGATACACAATAAATGACAAAAAAGCACATTATTGAACACACTGATCTAAAGACAGAGACTTGAACAGTCACACACCTTTGTGCCATTCCTCAAACATAGTACATACCTGTCATTTCCAAGGTGTTTGATTTTTCACTTTACCATGTTCATGTACAGAGACTCATGTGAATGTTGAAGTCAGCAGGACTCATCAGTGGCATCTGGTCCCTGTAAAAACAAAAAAACAGCTGTGAACATTCTGATATCAAGAGAAACTATAGGGAAACTATAAGAGAAACTATATATGTATGTATGTATGTATATATGTACATATATATATATATATATATATATATATATATATATATACATACACACATACATACATACATACATATATATATATATATTATTTTACTTCAATGAAAGGTTAGATTTTTGCACATTTTTTAAATAAAATATCAAAAGGATTAAAAATGCAGATTTATTTTTTACAGCCATATTTGATCATATTTACCAAGGGGGCAAACACTTTTTCACACCACTGTATGTATATATATATATATATATATATATATATATATATATATATATATACAGTGTTGTATATATATATATACATACAGTGGTGTGAAAAAGTGTTTGCCCCCTTGGTAAATATGATCAAATATGGCTGTAAAAAATAAATCAATAAAAAGTAAAATAATTGAAAGTGGGGGGAAAATCACATTATGAAATAAATGTTTTTCTCCAAAACACTTTGGGAAAAATTGTTTGCCCCCTTTTATTAAACACTTTTTTTTACTTTTATTTTTATTAAACTGTTTTTTCCAAGATAACAGCTCTGAGTTTTCTCCTATAATGCCTGATGAGTTTGGAGAACACCTGACAAGAGATCAGAGACCATTCCTCCATACAGAATCTCTCCATCCTCTTCTCCGTTATAAGATGTCTAGAACAGGCTGTCAGGTTTAGATTTTTTATCTGTTGATATTTGATCGAATCCATGATGCCATGTATCTGAACAAGATGTCCAGGACCTCTGGCAGAAAATTAGGCCCACAGCATTACCGGCACTTCTGCATTTTACTCCAAAGCGTACCTGCACTTTTTCTTGCGTACCGCTACTTCTCGCATGTAGCCGTGTCACGCCCATTTCACATATACTCCGTTTGCAATGCGTTTGCGGTGCTTATTTTTTTCCCGCACCCATATTAACAGGTTAGAGCAGTGGTTCCCAATTCCAGTCCTCGTGACCCACTGCTCTGCACATTTTGTATGTCTCCCTTATTTAACACACCTGAACCAGATCATAAGCTCATTAGGAGAGACTCCATGAACTGAACTGAGTGTGTCAGATAAGAGAGACATACAAAATGTGCAGAGCAGTGGGTCACGAGGACTGGAATTGGGAACCACTGGGTTAGAGCTTTCACACTGCACGCGGATGCGGTCCGGCAATGCGTTCCAGGTGCGGTGCGTATACAGCAGTGCAACGATAATTTCTGCACCGAGTCTATTTTCGCTGTGCTGCACGCGCTGAATTAAAGTGACAGCGCATGGTTCGTGGTCAAAATTAACACAGAATTTGACATGAAAATATAATAATCTCACTATAAATGCATTTAATTAAATAAAATGTAGTAATCTCACCATAAATGTATTTTTGGACTTGCAGACTTGGAGTAGTTCCGTTTTCACACACACACGCATGCGCGCGCACACACACACACACACACACACGCGCGCGAATTGTTTAAATACATTTATGTTGTTAATAAATATCAATAAATTGTTGTTGTACCAGCAATATCTCCAAGTTTTGTTTTTCACTGTAGAAATCTCAAATGTCGTGATTACTTGCCAATGCAAGAGAGTACCGGCACCTTTTTTCCCCCACTTCAAGCACTGTATATATATATATATATATATATATGTATATACATATATACATATATACATATATATATATATATAAATATAAATATAAATAATTAACACCAGGTTTGTTGTGCCTTGTAGGCATATAGGCTACGTGCAGTGCTGCATAAAATAATAATAAATAATAATAATAAAAATAGCCTATAGCAGGCAGCCTATAAAAATAACACTTCAGTAACACTACACTAGAGAAAAATATATTGATTATCATATGTTACTTAAAATGTTTCCATTCGTTATGACGTTATGAAATGAGATTTTGGAGTAAGTAAAAACATGAAGCCTAATGTTTGGCGCGTTTTGCTTTTCAAACGCACAGCGCGACTGACTCAAACGCACAGCGCGTGCAGAGAACATTTACTGAAGAGATCGATCCGCTCCAAATTATGAAACATTGTTACCATATTATACATATCTACGTTTGAGCAGATATCCACAAACACAGTATTTAACAGTAAACACGGGTCTAAACATTATAATATTCACCATATTAGAGTAAACACTCATACTAGCCTTCTTTTATCATGCTGTGTTTTATTATCGAAAAACATCCTCGTGTCGTACATGTATATACATTTAGTATTGAAAGGTTGCCTACCTGTCTAGTTCACATTTCAACATGTTTCTGTCTATATATAGATACATATACATGTACGACATTAGGCTTCATGTTTTTACTCCAATCTCATTTCTTAACATACATTTTAGTCTGGCACCAGTTTAACTAGTAGCTACAATGTAAAGTTTATACAACAATAACATGCTTACTATTAGGATTGGAAATGTCTTACCTTAAAAATCTTCTCATCTTCAAATCGCGTTCTTCTAATTCTTCTGAGGTAAATCCAAGCTAAACAGCACAGCACAAACACAGTCTTCCAAACTCGATGAAAAGCAGAGTAAGTTACTGAAGTCCCTGATCCAGGTAATAGGGTGTTTACAGGTCTGCGTTCCTTTGCGTGGACTATTTGCTTGTGAATCCCTTGTGCGTGCATGGTGTGGTCACATTAGAGCTATTGAGGACACACTTGAGAAACTGTATATCTCGTTGCTTTCATACGGATTACTTAAACAGAGAATATTTGTTTTTGACATGATTTACATTATTTAAAAAAAAGACACTTCAAGCTTTCTAAAAACATATCTCTCACATATGGGTGGCAAGTATTCGCTGAGTCACAGTTAATTTTCTGTCGTGTTTCAGAATGAACTTCATGTGAACTCCGCGCATCATGTTTATTATCTTTATTTTACAAAAAGCAGAACATTTTGTTTTTATTATGAGTGTACACAAATAAAAGTATACATTTAACAGTTTTGAATGATGTATAAAACTTGCCTCTATGACAAAAATAGACAAAGTTATTTGAGTGTCTTTTGCACTGATAAGAAAAAAAGCGAGGTGATCGCACCAGTGCGACCGCCGACCCCATGGGGTTAAATACATCCTCACCCACTCTGGTATCCTAGCTCACTTGTACTCATCTCATTCCTTCCGCATTGGAGCAGCTACCACCGCAGCCCAAAAATGTCTGCCTGACTATCAAATAAAATTACTGGGTCGGTGGTCATCAGACGCCTTTCAGCCTTACATTCATTCCGACCTCAGCCTCATCAAACAGGCCCATTTAACTCTCGCTACTCTTCAAGATAGTTACAATCCACTCAAGACAGCTGCCCCACGAAACTCAATCCAACCAATGCCTGACTAACTTGATGCTGCCGCTGCAGTGCCTCGCTTAATTCGATGTTGCTGCTGCAGTGCCCCGCTTGATTTGATACAGTCAATGAATGAAACAAGATGCAGTGTTGCCATGGGCACCAGTGAATATGTCTGACTAGTACTAAATGCTGTGATTGATCAATCAGAATCCCATATTATAGAAAGCCATGTAACAAACGCCATTTAGTTGTTGATTTAATTATCATGCTTAATTTAAAGATCCCTAATTAATAATAGACTTCATGTGAGTTCTGTCACATGAAATACAAATCTACTTGGCATTATAAATCATAATTTATTTGTGGATTAATCTAAACAGTCATATAGTTTCTTAAATGTTCAAGATTCTTATCTTTGTCATTTTTCATTTTTTTTAAAGGTCAGTTGGTGTTTAAAAGTAACTACAATAGCATTAAAAACAGCAATAAAGTTTCATTGTACTATGAAACTGAAATTGTTTTATTAATTAAGCCAGTGGTTCTCAACACTGGGAGAGATCGGAAGGGGAAGCAAATTGTTTACAAGAAAAAAAAAAAAACACAAACAGGGCATTATTTGGCTACTCTTTGTATTTTAATGCTTTTCAAGTAGAATGTTCATAACTGGTCTGGACTTATTTCTATACTAGTGGTTGCACAGACTAGTCGACTTTAATGCTCTGTCATTATGCTTTAAGCTTGATGTCGACTTGTCGCTGATCATGGCCTATAGACGGTGCAACAGGATAATACATTTTTTAAGTCCACATTTACACTGTTTCTAACAGTTAAAATGACAAATAAATGCATACTCTGAGAGCACTCCATCTGTGAGCAATATAACGAACCAAAGACAAAAGAACTGATAAAAAATAAGCTGTTATGTAGGAGCAATAGCCTTTTGGGCAGCACTGTGTCATATGCCATAGCTATACACAAGGCAACCCGCTCTTGGTTGAGAACCACTGCTATAGACAGTAATTTGTTCCATCCTTTAATTACAATAAATTCATTTGTTTATACCATCCAGTGTTTTTGTTGTATTAGTCTTTACCTTCCTTAAAAGGACTAAACCTTATAAACTGGTACTGAATAAAAAAGAAAACTAAGAGAAGCTGGTACTAAAATACATGAACAGGATGGTAATGACAGAATGCCAATCATATTTCATTTTCTGTGTCCATATATGCAGTGGTCACTAAGGACGGAGTGTACGTATTGGATATGGCAGCTAAAATTGATGCTGCTGCCGACTACATCTGCAAGCCCAAGTGGGGTGATGTGGAGTTTCCTCCTCCGTTTGGCAGAGAAGCTTATCCTGAGGTAAAAGCGGAATAAGATCATGCCATTGCACACAACTGTCAGAGAGCGCGTGTTCTGTGGCTCATATTTTCTGTGTGTGTTTCTGTGTGTACAGGAAGCATACATAGCAGATCTCGATGCTAAGAGTGGCGCCAGTCTGAAACTCACCCTGCTGAATCCCAGAGGACGCATTTGGACCATGGTGGCTGGTGGCGGTGCATCAGTGGTTTACAGGTGGTGCTTCCAAAATCTTGTGCCCGGTTGCATAAAGCACCTTTAAGTGTCTAATTTAAACCCTTAAGGGTGAACCCTTAACCCTTAAGTCTAATTTTCCCTTAAAGGGATAGTTCAAACAAAAAGGAAAATTCTATCATTGTTTATTCACCCTCAAGTTGTTCCAAACCTGTATGAATGTCTTTCTTCTGCTAAACACAAAACAAGATATTTAGAAAAATGTGTGTTACTAAACAGTTGATGAAAAATACTTTGAAAGTCAGTGGGGTCCCAGCAACTGTTTGGTTACCTTCTATTGTGTTCAGCAGAAGAAAGAAATTCTTACAGGTTTGGAAAAAAGGGTGAGTAAATGATGACAGAATTTTCATTTCAGTAAAGTTGACCGAGTGGAACAGGTAGCCCGAGCTGTTGTGATGTGGGGTGGAGGCGGGGACTAATATGCATATTCATGGATCCGCTTATACTAAATGAAGCAAGGGTGTAGAGTTATATTTAAGCTATTGTATGCAGAAATTATTTTCACAGTCATTTCATTCCAGGTAAACATGATTGTGTGTTCAATTGATGTAGATACAAATTACTTCTTCAGGTTCCCGCTAATAAATAAGTTCATGTTCCTTTCCTCCTGGTTCAGTACAACATTTTTAAAAGAGGTCTGCATGTTCTTTGTGTGTTTTATAATATTTTAATATAAATATACATATTAAAACTGGACTGTATATGTGATCATTGTGGGTAACGCTTCACAATAAGGTTTATTTTTTTCAAGGTTTCATTCAATAACATACTTCTTTAGTATGTAATAATCTTTGTTTAATGTTCATTTCAACATTTAATAATACATTTTTTAAATCAAATATTGAATCTGTTAACATTACTGAATGCACAGTGAACATGAACTATTTTTATAAACTAACATTGCTTATTGTTAGTTCCTGTTATCTAATGCATTAATGTTAACAAATCAGTCCTAAATTGTTACCCTTGTTTGTTTAGTGACACCATCTGTGATCTGGGTGGAGTAGATGAGCTGGCCAACTATGGGGAATACTCTGGAGCTCCCAGTGAGCAGCAGACGTATGACTACGCCAAGACTATCCTCTCTCTAATGACCCACGAGAAAAACCCAGATGGTGAGCTTGTGTGTGTGACAGAATAGCATGCTTTTTAGGACACTAATTACTAGCATGAAAAATATTGAATAATAATAGAAAAAATAATAATAGTAAATTGTTTTATTTGTGATAATGCAATGAAACATGCCAAATAGTGTGTACATAATTTTTTGGGTAGGCTGTCGTACAAAGAATTTATGGACGCATGCCAAATCAAGAGAGAATCAACAAAATATTAATAATTCTATGCATTTTTTTGCATAGTCAAATAAAACCTGCAGCTGTAGATTACCTTTTTTGCCACATAATTTTGTCATATAAATGCCTTAAACAAGATTTTACAATGTACAATGTATTTATTGTGTTCATATTGTATTGCAAAACACTTTTGCTGCTATTGAGTTGGGATATGGGTAAGGTTAGGGACAGGTTTGGTGGGTTAAGGTGTAAAAGAAGGCTCAACAGTGTAATTATAGATTTAATTACAGAAATTAATTACAGCTGTAATTACCTGCAGGTATTTTTAAAAATATAATTACAATGTAAAACATGTATGTTAATGCAGTCGGGAGACAAGCGCCGACATTAATGCTGGCAGTGAGTGCATGGTTAATCCAGGATACAGGCGAGACTTCTGTCCTTACTCTGTGATGTTTTTGCAGTTGTCCATGCTTGTGCGACTTTCTCTTATAGCCGCTATGCTGCTGAGCTTATAGGTCTCCATTGTATGGAGTTCTTTTAGCTAGGTCAACGGCTTGGCTTGCAGCCGACCTGGACCTTCGCTATCAACACGGCGGGATTTTATAGATCCCCATAGCGCCACCTATCGGTGACGCAGTGTCGAGAGACCGACTCGAAAGGGAACGTGTCCGGTTACCTAACGTAACCTCGGTTCCCTGAGAGGAGGGAACGAGACACTGCGTACGCTGCCGTGTTACATATCTCAAGAGTCATATATCTAGATCTTACATATCTAGAGGGGGGAGCCCGCCTCTATTTCGCGCACTTGAGCGCCATTGGTGGGTGAATTCTAGCCCGTGAGATTTCATAAGGCTTCAGTTGATTCGAAGAAGGAGGGATAACCCCCATAGCGCCACCTATCGGTGACGCTGTGTCTCATTCCCTCCTCTCAGAGAACCGAGGTTACGTTAGGTAACGGACACATTTTCTCTTCTCCAAATCACTAAACTCTGTCAACACAACTCACTGCGCAGGTTATGCTTCGTATCTTCATCTAGACAGCGTGAAGAACGCAACGGCAGCGTAGGCAAACCCGACATTGTGATGTTCATCACGGTGCCGAATAATATCCGGTATGTCCATAAAAATATATTTAGAATTTGATGCGAGTAGATTAAAACAATGGCCGATAACAGGCATACTGTATGCCTATCTGAGTGTGGTATAACCATACTTATTAGTGAATAATAATCAGAATAGTGAAAATTGCATGTAAACTGGAGTGAAGAGTTCTGCTTGTGTCATGTAAACATCTTACTGCGATTTAGATCTTACTCTGATTATTAGAAATAATCGCATTATTGGTGCACATTTAAACGTAGCCATTGAATCATTATTTTCCTGTTAATCACAACTGTAAAGCTGCTTTGAAACAATCTGTATTTTATAAAGCACTATAAAAATAAAGGTGACTTGACTTGATCAATAATCTATATACAGTGCCCTCCACAAATAAAAGCCACCTTTGGTATATTTGAGCAAAACAGCCCATGGGAAAATATCTTTAGTTTTTATACTCTTGGCATTTCATTCAAAATAATCACAAAAATCTAACCTTTTATAAAAAAATTAAATAATAATAAAAAGCCTCAGCATTAAAGATCCACCACCATACTTTGTTTCCCAGAATCCTCTGATTAACCACAAAGTCTTCAAAATGGAGCCAAACATCAAGTAGCATTTGGCAAAAAAGAAACCTTAAACAGAACATCTAGGAAGTTTTCCGTTGATGCCCATTCTGTCGGACTAATGTTGTTCCTGAATTCAGGAATAGGAATTTGATGAAATTTAGAAATTCAGATTTCAAATTCAATTTGTCCCACCCCAATCTTAACTTACAGGAAAGGTGTTGATCATTGGTGGCAGTATTGCTAACTTCACTAATGTAGCAGCTACGTTTAAGGTATGAAGACTTCTCTGTCTTGGTATTCATCATTATTAGATCATGTCATGTTGCTCTTTTTTATCATGTTTCATCACATTTCATGACACTCATCAGGGCATTGTGAGGGCTATCAAAGACTACCAGGGGCCTTTAAAAGAACATGAAGTTACCATCTTTGTCCGACGTGGAGGTCCAAACTATCAGGAAGGGCTGAGAGTGATGGAGGAAGTAGGTAAGTGTTTTTTGTTTTTTTGTTTTTGGAAGAGCAGCTTATCAAGGGTGCTGTTTACTATGGAAGGCATTTTCTGCCAAATTTAAATAAATAAATTAAATGATTAAAATGAAAATTAAAACCAGATTAACTATTTCATTACAGAAAACAGTACGCAAAATATGTGACAAAATTGAGAATGAAATTAAATGATTTCATTTTCACAGCATTATCCCTGTCAAATTGAAAAATAAAATGCAATTGGTGATTTCACATTTCATTTTCACTACAGTCTCGAGGCAAGACTGCCAATATTAAAATGAAAAGCCAAACGTGAAAAAGAAACTACAAATACAGTTTTTACAATGCTCTTTAGTAACGCTCACGCAATAATAGTGACACAATTCAAATACAAATGTAAATTTTCGTTTTCATTTTAATTCCTCTTTTATTTCACAGTTTTCATTTTCGTTTTCATTTTCAAAGACAACCTGCATGCAAATTCTATGTTAATAAGTGGGTGTGGCTTATTCTAGTAACGGCGCTAAAGGCACGCCTTCTGTAAAGCGAAGTCGTCGACATCCCGTGTGCATGAGTTGAATGTGTGAAACGAAATTATTTAAATGTGATTATATTGTAATCGAGATGACGAGATATGGCGAAATCTGTTAGTGAGCTTTTGCGGGAAGCTGCCGCAGCATTAGAACATGGAAACAACCAGCCTGACCATGTTAGTTATGATGTTAGACTCAGACTAGACCATAATCGACGATGAGGTTCATTCATGTATTAGGCTGTTTTGGAAATTCAACTATTTGGGTGTACAAAGGTCTTAGTAACACAGTTTCTACAACAATTATAGCCAGACATTAATACCCACTAGCTTTAACCGAGGACCTCGGCCAATGTTTCATATTCACGTCGTGCCTAACAACGCCCTTCAGCCGTGACTTATTCAGATACAGCACTAGCCTGTATCTGTCCGCTGTTTAACTGTTACGTGTCTTTTGGTTATTTTAAGTTTGTGTACAAAAAGAATCACAATGCTGATTTTCATTTCCAGTAACAACTTCTGGATGAGATCGAGAAAGCGAGTGTACCTGCATTTACAGTAGGCTAGATATAGCATTTTCCTTCAGGTCAGTATATTCATAATAAAAAATCCGTTTGAATGTCCGGTGTGATATCTTGTACTTTTAACAGTTAATAGGGGTTGTCCGTGCCTATAGTCATGTCAGTTGGGTCTTTCTTCTCCGTGATCACAAGTTTGAGTCATTTCAAAAGTCTTCTCTACTGACTGACTGACTCACTCACTCATTAAGACAGTCTTTGTCTCCATCTAATGGAGAAATAATGTAACTTATTCTGTTGCTTTATGGTCAGGGACTTTTTTTTTTTCTCCAGCAGAAGGAATTGGCTTTTAGTGATTCATTTTACTTCATGAAAGTTGCATAGATACATATGTTTCGGGATTAATATTTGTATTGCGTGGTAACCGTTTTATAAAAGCAATAAGGTACACTAGGCTAGTGCTGTATCTGAATAAGTCACGGCTGAAGGGCGTTGTTAGGCACGACGCGAATATGAAACATTGGCCGAGGTTCTCGGTTAAAGCCAGTGGGTATTAATGTCTGGCTATAATTGTTGTAGAAATTGTGTTACTAAGACTTCTGTACACCCAAATAGTTGAATTTCCAAAACAGCCTAATACATGAATGAACCTCATCGTCGATTATGGTCTAGTAGTCTGAGTCTAACATCATAACTAGGTTATGAATTCTAGCTTTACAGAAGGCGTGTCTCAGCGCCGTTACTAGAATAAGCCACACCCACTTATTAACATAGAATTTGCATGCAGGTTGTCTTTGAAAATGAAAACGAAAATGAAAACTGTGAAATAAAAGAGGAATTAAAATGAAAAACGAAAATTTACATTTGTATTTGAATTGTGTCACTATTATTGCGTGAGCGTTACTAAAGAGCATTGTAAAAACTGTATTTGCAGTTTCTTTTTCACGTTTGGCTTTTCATTTTAATATTGGCAGTCTTGCCTCGAGACTGTAGTGAAAATGAAATGTGAAATCACCCATTGCATTTTATTTTTATTTTTCAATTTGACAGGGATAATGCTGTGAAAATGAAATCATTTAATTTCATTCTCAATTTTGTCACATTTTTTGCATACAGTTTTCTGTAATGAAATCGTTAATCTGGTTTTAATTTTAATTTTAATCATTTAATTTATTTATTTAAATTTGGCAGAAAATGCCTTCCATAGTTTACATCTGGTATTAACATTAACATTGCCTGAAACCAATTTGGATGGTACTAAAAACAGGTGTAAATGGGGTCCAAAATGAGATTTGTCTGGTGCAAACACATTTAGAGGTAGTAGAAAATGACCACCTAGCAATTAGGGATTAGGGAAATTTGTAATTAATTATTAATATTTATATCCGCTTTAAGAAATAACTGATGTAGCAGAGTTAATATTGTGATTGATTATGATCGACCCTATTTATCCAGCGTATGTTTAGTTTAATTATCTATCAACTCTAAGAAATATTCTGCGCAAACTAATCTAACCCCAACCAGAGCGGCGTTGACCACATTACTTAATTCATTACTGTTCCTCAGAAGTTCAGGTGTTTTTTCCTGCACATAAGATAATGAAAATCATCATGAAGTTATTACATTTCTTTTGCTTCTTATCTTTCATATTAGTTTCATTATAGTTGACAGGCTACTTTGAAGAACTGCATGTATGTAGCCACGGAAAGAGCTGTTCAAATCAGAAACTTTAACGATTTACTATACCATAGTCGTCTTGAGGAGCTCGGTCTATTGAGCTCTGACTGCGCCGTGTGTGAGACGCGCCAAATTAAATGGAAAAGTGGACAAAGCTTCCTTTTCAAGTGAAATTACATCTTATCAACTACCGAAATATTTTCTAATTTCAGTTATGCGTATGAATGAATTTCACTAAGGTTGATCAATGTTTTTCATTTCACTAGTGTTTGTAAGACAATTTTTTCAGTAATGCGTATTAATTAATTTCACTAAGGTAGATCAATGTTTTTCGTTTTACTGGTGTTTGTAAGAGGATTTTTTCAGTTATGCATATGAATGATTTTCATTAAGGTTGATCAATGTTTTTCGTTTCACTAGTGTTTGCAAGAGGCTTTTCAATAATTATGGCCTATACGACCCCTCATACACACACACTCAAAGCACGCGCACTGAAAGCTGTCTCTCAGACAGCATGCAATCCTGAATTCGGTTCACTTTAGTGGATTCTTGTGCTTGAATGGTCAAATACACACACAATTATGTCAAAATGCCCATCATGTGGAATTTAATTATTTTTGTCACTTTTTCAAGAGGTCAATCTGACCTTTAAATCCTCATTTGGTCAAACGTCATTTCACAATACTGTATGTAATCGCAGTTCAAATTGGAACTTGACAAAATGTCCATGTGTTCACATGTGTGTGAATAGAAGTCATTACACACCATGCACGAGTAATCTCCTATTTCTTTTCTGGTTCCCTTTTCGTTGCAACAGGAAAGACGACTGGAATTCCCATCTACGTTTTCGGCACAGAGACTCACATGACTGCTATTGTTGGCATGGCGTTGGGTCATCGGCCAATTCCCAATCAGCCTCCAGCGGCAGCGCACACTGCCAATTTCCTGTTGAACACCAGTCCTAATGCAGCTGTAAGTGTGGTTTTGTAGTTTATCCCGATGTCTGATAAAAGGGATGCAAACACATACAGCGTGGGTTTTTTTCAGCAATTAATTTACAGTTGGCAGTTTGTGGTGACATGAGCGAAACCGGCCGTAGGTGAACTTATAAATGAGCAGCAACACGATGCAGTGACTACCAAAAGGAGTGAAGACGTTGGAGCACATGTGGTTTGTCTTTTATGAGACACACGTCAGAAAATGCTCTGTGATTCACTGATAAGTGTTCGTTTCATTCATGTATGTGTGAATATTGTAATACAATAATAATTTCTGTCATTGGATTAGAATACAGTTCAAATTCATACATATTACAACTATTACAGTGAGGAAAATAAGTATTTGAACACCCTGCTATTTTGCAAGTTCTCCCACTTAGAAATCATGGAGGGGTCTGAAATTGTCATCGTAGGTGCATGTCCACTGTGAGAGACATAATCTAAAAAAAAAATCCAGAAATCACAGTGTATGATTTTTTAACTATTTATTTGTATGATACAGCTGCAAATAAGTATTTGAACACCTGAGAAAATCAATGTTAATATTTGGTACAGTAGCCTTTGTTTGCAATTACAGAGGTTAAACGTTTCCTGTAGTTTTTCACCAGGTTTGCACACACTGCAGGAGGGATTTCACACAGATCTTCTCTAGATCAGTCAGGTTTCTGGGCTGTCGCTGAGAAACACGGAGTTTGAGCTCCCTCCAAAGATTCTCTATTGGGTTTAGGTCTGGAGACTGGCTAGGCCACGCCAGAACCTTGATATGCTTCTTACAGAGCCACTCCTTGGTTATCCTGGCTGTGTGCTTCGGGTCATTGTCATGTTGGAAGACCCAGCCTCGACCCATCTTCAATGCTCTAACTGAGGGAAGGAGGTTGTTCCCCAAAATCTCGCAATACATGGCCCCGGTCATCCTCTCCTTAATACAGTGCAGTCGCCCTGTCCCCTGTGCAAAAAAAACACCCCCAAAGCATAATGCTACCACCCCCATGCTTCACAGTAGGGATGGTGTTCTTGGGATGGTACTCATCATTCTTCTTCCTCCAAACACGTTTAGTGGAATTATGACCAAAAAGTTCTATTTTGGTCTCATCTGACCACATGACTTTCTCCCATGACTCCTCTGGATCATCCAAATGGTCATGGGCAAACTTAAGACGGGCCTTGACATGTGCTGGTTTAAGCAGGGGAACCTTCCGTGCCATGCATGATTTCAAACCATGACGTCTTAGTGTATTACCAACAGTAACCTTGGAAACGGTGGTCCCAGCTCTTTTCAGGTCATTGACCAGCTCCTCCCGTGTAGTTCTGGGCTGATTTCTCACCTTTCTTAGGATCATTGAGACCCCACGAGGTGAGATCTTGCATGGAGCCCCAGTCCGAGGGAGATTGACAGTCATGTTTAGCTTCTTCCATTTTCTAATGATTGCTCCAACAGTGGACCTTTTTTCACCAAGCTGCTTGGCAATTTCCCCGTAGCCCTTTCCAGCCTTGTGGGGGTGTACAATTTTGGACAGCTCTTTGGTCTTGGCCATGTTAGTAGTTGGATTCTTACTGATTGTATGGGGTGGACAGGTGTCTTTATGCAGCTAACGACCTCAAACAGGTGCATCTAATTTAGGATAATAAATGGAGTGGAGGTGGACATTTTAAAGGCAGACTAACAGGTCTTTGAGGGTCAGAATTCTAGCTGATAGACAGGTGTTCAAATACTTATTTGCAGCTGTATCATACAAATAAATAGTTAAAAAATCATATATTATGATTTCTGGATTTTTTTTTTAGATTATGTCTCTCACAGTGGACATGCACCTACGATGACAATTTCAGACCCCTCCATGATTTCCAAGTGGGAGAACTTGCAAAATAGCAGGGTGTTCAAATACTTATTTTCCTGACTGTATATGAGTAATAACATTGCATTATGGGCAGGGCTTGAAAACAGAATCAAAATCAGTCGGTTCACTCCGAACAAAATCAATATTTTAACGTTTCTGTTCTTGCATTCCTTCTGTAAGATTACCTTTTCAAGAACGGTTGATTAGAAAAAAATCTAGTTAATACATTTTTTAAAACTTTTTTTGTTTTGTTTTGTTTGTTTTTTTGGCTATACTTTATACAAGAGCTTGAACAGAATTGTATACTAAGAACTTGTGACTAAACCTCGTAGCTCTGTGGATCCACAAACTTTGTAACCAACCAACTTTGTTGATGAAATGCAATGCACTTACTGCCTCAGAAGAATCTCCAACATTCACTGGTGAAAAACCTTGTTACTCCATTTGATCTTGATCTTGGTCAAATGTTAATAATATAATGACACATGCAAGGTCTTTGACTTTTTTATTTTGATATTCTGTTCCATTTCCATTGCTACTTACTTATGATGACTTGAGAACTGAGCGTGGACATTTCACTCAAGTTGGATGCAATTTTTATGCAATGTCACATTTGCATAGAATTCATGGTTGGTTGACTGCTAAAAAGAAAATATTAAACAGAACAATAAAATAACGTTACGGTTGAAGGTCATTACAAACAAGTGTTTCTGTTCATAACAATTAAACTTGATTTGGTTTTCGTTTATTTTCCTGTTAAAATTATGTTCGTTTACAGTTTTTGTTCCTTGAACCCTGATTATGGTAATAAATTCTAGATGGCAGTGGCCCATAAACCCTTCCAGAAGTAAGTTCTTTCTTTTGTTCTTTCTTTCAGACACCATCAAGAACCAGAAATCCTTCATTCTCTGAACACAAATTGAGCAATAGTTTCACAGATGTCATGACACCCACAGCAGGTGCTCCACCAGGTATTTGGAGCTCAGTTGTTGTTAAAACAATCAGTCACAGCAACTTTTAAAGACAACTTTAGTAGAACCTTAACAAGCTAATTTGCATTGATTCAGAATTGTGCATTAATTCTTTTAACTGTAGCTCAATTTAAAGATGCGCTAAGTAACTTTTTTTTTTTTTTTACTTTTAAGTAACTTTTTTTTTGGTTTAACTGAACTTTATACTGATGCCAATCAGTGTGGATGCAGCTTCACAGAAAATTTAAGATTTGCCAGCATCTTGTAATTTGGTATACCTCTAACTAACATGAACAAGTTTTAAATGTTTAAGAAAACATATTAGCCATATCATCTTCCAGGTCGTCTTCCAGGTTCTCCAAAAAGGTACAGTGCATGTCACAAGTGCAAAAAAACACTTGAGCTGGCCACCACAAACCAGTTATCCCTGTGGTAACTTTTCTGAAAATCAAGATCAAGCAGGAATTTAATTTAATTAGTGGTTTGTTGTCTCTGAGCTCAACTAGGTTTCTTTTACATTTTTGCACTTGCCTAAGACATAGGCCTGAGCATTTGAATTTATATTTATTTTCAAATATATATTTATCTAATGTAAATTTTTTGTTTATTAATATAAAAGTTCAGTTATTTTCTTAAATGATCAATGTTCTTTTAAAAGTTACACTGTAAAAAATTTACTATAAAATTTACAGTAACTTACTGGCAATTTTGGTTGCCAGCAAGACTGTAAATATACGGGAGTACCGTAAATCATTAACTATACTTGTACTGCAAAAAAACAGTGTACTGCTGTGTACATATACTGTAAATATAGCCTTTTTCTTTCTTTTTTACATTTGTTTTCTATAAATATGGGACTGAAATTACATTTTTCAATTAATGGCAAAATACAATAACAGTGTAACTAACATAAACAAGATTTTATTTTAATATGTACAATATCTTATTTTACTGTAAAATTTACAGCAATTATTTATCTTGCTCCCACTATTCATAGCATAAAATACAGTAATACTGTAAATTGCAAAAAAACAGTAAGTAATTGTCAAGTTTTACTGTAAAATTCACAGCAATTGTTTACAGTATACTGTGATTAGTTTAAAAGGCCAATGTAGTGCTTTAGATTTACATTTAGAAATTTTGATGCTGCCATCTTTCTTAAGTAATTTTACCCCCCTGTAATTTGGCTCCAAATCTCTGGTGAAAATTGACATTTTGACCCCCCTCTACAGAATAGTGGATTAATCAGTAAATATACAGTACATCCATGACATTTAATATTTTGGCTTTCTTCTTCATTTAGGTATTTCTTTCGCCAGAAAAAAATTATCAAAATCAGAAACTTTAGCCGGGGACATCTGGTTGAGTTGACACGGAATGACCCTTTAGAGTTTGGTGATTAATCGATTCATAGTGCCAGTTTCATTTATTTTCTGCTGAGTGTAGAAAAATTGGCAGAAAGTCTACTTGCACCTGTCCTTTTGCTACACAGTGCCATTATGCTTACACGCATGTGATTGTGTGAATGCTGGGAGATATTAAAATCAGATGCTAAAAATGAATACACAATGTTTACGAGTTCTGTGTGAAACTGATAATAACATTTTTATTTATACTGTGAAAAGTTACTTACTGCACCTTTAATTATTTTCCATTTTCTTTGTACATTCTCTTCTTCCCCCACCCACTGTTTTTGTCCTGTTAGTAATTGGTTTATTTTTATTTCACTTCCATTCCGTCTCTTTTCTCTCCTTATGCTGTCATGTTTTCTTTCTCTCTTCATCATAATAATTAGTTTCCACTCTTTGCCATTCGTGGTCTGTGATGGTCATGTTTAATGCAGCGGTTAAAGGTAAGAGCTCAGGGCTGGTTAAATGTTTAGTGTGTTTCTTATTAGTAAATTATATAAAAGCTAGTTCTGGTCCTCTGATTTTATTGTTCAAGAGCAATGTTAGCAAAGTTGTGTGATTGCTTGGAGCAAAGTGATGATTATTGACTACTTAAAACTAACTGTCTGATGCGTAAATTAGGTGGTTTTCACACTGGGCGATTTTTCCCAGCGCTCCTTGCAGTGTTGGGACTGGTTTCAAACTCACTCGATTGCCAAATTGTTCATTATCTGTACATTACCTGCACTTGTGGTGAACAGGTCTCTGGTTTGATACCGTGGTCCATTTCCTGGTCTGTATGGCAGCTTTCACCATATCAATTGTTCATGCAAACCATGCTCTGTTCGAACAAAGTTGCCAGTGTGAATCTTTGAAAGACATCTAACTCTCCATGTGGGCAGTTTTAGAACACCTCAATTTGTACAGTTTTTATTGAAATGTATGCGTGTATAACTCATGTTGTTCCAAACTTCTATGACTAACTTTCTTCTGTCAAACACACAAGACATTCTGAGGAAAGTTGGGGTCTAAACAACATTGGACTCCAATGACTTTCATTGTATGAAAAAAATACATTTTTGTTCAGCTCAAATACCACAAGCTATATATTTGAATTAACATACTGCTTGCATACCACGATACTATCATAGCACCAATATAACACAGAGCAAATCAATGGCAAAACACTACTAGACCATAGACCAGTCTTGTCTCTCTTGTTAAAATGGCTGTCTGTAATTTGATTGGCTGTCTTAAAGCAATTTCAGTGCAGGTCTATAGGGAAAATAACTAATTGCTGAATTTGTAAAAGCTGTTGCACCTCTCTTTGTGCTTGGCAGAACTGAATGGTCATTTATTTATTTACATAGTTTTGATTTGTGGAATTAAGCAGATAAATGACTTGGAGTTGAATCTAAGTGTAATGTTTGTCTCTCTACCCCTTTAGCTAAACCCACGACTCTCTTCAGCAGGCAGACCAAGGCAATTGTGTGGGGCATGCAGACGCGGGCAGTTCAGGGAATGTTGGACTTTGATTACGTGTGTTCACGTGATGAACCCTCTGTTGTCGCAATGGTCTACCCCTTCACGTAAATACATTTAAAAAACATCTTGCGCTGAGTTTTTACGATCAGACTGTCCAATGTAATATAACTTGTATCATGTCTAATACTTGCTTTATTCAGCTCATCATGGCACTGAGGATTGTCAAATGGGATTTGAGGGCATGTTTGTATGTTTCAGTGGTGACCACAAGCAGAAGTTTTACTGGGGTCATAAGGAGATCTTACTGCCGGTCTACAAGAATATGGCCGATGCTATGAAGAAACATCCAGACGTTGATGTGCTCATAAATTTTGCCTCCCTTCGTTCGGCTTTCGACAGCACCATGGAAACGTTGCAGTATCCTCAGGTAAAATCCCATGTTGACAGCCCTGGGTTTCCGTTAGCTGGTAAATACAGCTAATAAAGTTTTTTCATTACAGTCACTTCAATGCTGTGTGAGTAGCTAATGCTATGAGAACGCCTCGCAGCAGTGATAATCTCTGAAGCCTGTTCAGAATCACATCAATTTATTGCCAGATTGCTCCTTGATGCACATATAAACTAAGCCCAGCGTTGTTTTGTTCAGAGTTTCTGAATTGATTTCCTTTCAATTTGGGAGTTTGAAATTGAGTTGGCCACATCCAACTGGTTTCGATTTGTTAAGCATTAGTTCATGCATTAGATATTGGGGATATTATATTAACTAAAAAGGACTAACACTTTTAAAGCATTATTTAAAGCATTCTTGGTTGATGTTCCCTTGTCTATGTTCTAATAAATTAACAATACATTAATAACCAACATGGAATTTATAGTCAGCAGTTGAAAATTACCATTAGTTTAGATTAATAAATGTAAATATATTTTGTTCATGAACTCACGAACAGTTTGTTTTATTTTTCTTGTTCTCTGTCCATATGGCATATAAACCTCCAAACTTTCAAATGTTTTTCAAAACTTTCAAACAAGGCTTTGTCTAGTTAACATTCAATGTTTATATTGATTGCTTTTCTACATAAAAAGATTAGTTATATGATTTTTTTTAAATCTCTGTTTATTTTAATCCCACTTCCTTATATTCAAATCTAAATCACAATTCACCGTTTTGTTTGCGACCTGTGGCTTTTACAGGTAATACTTTTGGGTTAAAAAGAGGGACAGCAGCATTCACCCTCTGTTATTCATAAGGAGGTTGAATCTAGCCCGCTTGGAGGAATCTATAGCTGCTTTTCCACTGCCTGGCCAGTGTGAGCCAGGGCTAACAGCGTGCCGTGCGGGGCCAATAGCCTCGGACCTCAAGCACTGAGGCCTAAATTGAGTTCCGCTTCCACTGTCTGGTCAGTAGTCCCGCAGCGCTACCCTCACGTAAAACAACCCCACTGTTTCACCAGCTGACTGAAAACTAACAGAAGAGAATGATTTTTACTTAAAGACTTAAAGTCCCCCTGTAGTTAATCATTTTATCCCTTAAAACTCATCTTTGATCCCCAAAATTAGATATTTAAACTTTTTTCCTTGAAAAAAAATCTTCATGCCTTAAAATAGCTTGATAGTTACTCTACACCAGTGATCTCAAACTCAATTCCTGGAGGGACACAGCTCTGCACAGTTTAGCTCCAACCAGCTCCAACTCTCACCTGCAAGGAAGTTTCTAGTAATCCTGAAGACCTTGATTAGCTGGATCAGGTGTGTTTGATTAGGGTTGGAGCAAAACAGTGCAGAGCTGTGGCCCTCCAGGAATTGAGTTTGAGATCACTGCTCTACACCCTTGCCTCATTTGGTATACGCGGTTCTATGAAATATGCAAATTAGCCCTGCCTCCACTCACTTACACCAGCTCAGAGATCCACTCGTTGATGTAATTGGTAGTTTGTTACGTCAGAAACTCCAGCGATTTCAAACCGCGTTTTTGAGACTGTCTTTGGTTCACTGCAGTTTTAAGGAGAAAATGCTCAGCAATGGTGTTGACTTATGAATTTGCACATGGTTTGTCTTAAAGCATATTAAAAACACCACATAGACATATAAACAACATTAAAAACTTGATTTTCAACACTGGGGGACTTAAAGATTCCAGCATTGATATTTGACCAATGCTTTACAATAAAAATGTTACAGTAACAGTAATTTATTAATTTGTGTCAGAAGTGCACATGCTGAATCAAACTGATATTTACCATTTCATATAAAAAGAGAACACATACCTATTCGGTTGCACCTGCTTCCATTTATTTGCTATGACAGGAATGCACAAAGCAACTCCATTAAGTCTTTTAATACAAAGGCTTACACATTTAGAAAAATATTGATAAAATATCATGTTTACGTCACATTTCTGAGGATTTCTATTAAGTTTCCACAGAATTATGTAATGATTGCGATCTGAGGAGGTTTGAGCGATCTCTCCATCTCTCTATATTGTTATCCTTTCAGCCAGAGCAAGAGAGGGAGCTCATGAGAAGAAAGCAGGAGTTATTAGTTATGCGAGTTAACCTTGCGAGTGCATGACATGAGGATGCATTAGTCTGGTATCAACAAAGGCACAGGGAAGAGACAGATAAAACATGAAACCAAATAAATACACGATTATAATCATATATGATTTGTCTACATTCTTCAAGCAGTCTCTGGTATTTTCCTTAAACATATGTATTTATTAGCGCAATGATTAGCATAAGTAGCCTTCAGCATCACATATAGATATATTGCTGCCTCATACGGTGATCAGAATCGCCATCGGATTGCAAGGAAGTTATTTAAAACACTCGCTGGTGTCTGAAAGTGAGTTTTGAGCTGAATTTTTTTTAAAATGTCTTACATTTTGAAGTTAGCTGGTAGCCTGATATAATAACATGGAAAATGAGCAATGGTGTTGACTGTCTCCTGACTCCGCCTCTGTTCATTACCACTCCTCAAGCCCCTGTTGGTCCGCTTTGGACCAAGGTATACAGCGGGCCAAAAATCCATGGCTGTTGGCCCAGAGGAAGCCCAGATGAGGCCCGATCAAGCCCCGGAACTGACAGTGGAAATGCGACTGGCCCTGGTACGCATTAGTACACTCGCTTTTGGCCCGAAAGGGACTTCACATGTGGGGCTTAATGGCAGCAGCTGCAGGCATTACCCGTTTGGGTAACTTGTCTTTCTATAGCCGGACTCTGTGTTGAGGGATGCCTTTACAAAAGAAGTCAGTCCGAGGTCTTTAAGACAGCCAGGTAGACCTTATGGAACATAAAATGCCTGAAGCTTTTGGTAGTACACTTTGCCTTTGGTAGTACACTTGAGAAGCATGAAGGCAGACATGCAGATTTTTCATTGTCCTCATGAGGACGGACTTCAGTGGTGATGTGCATAAATCGCCAATTGGGGTGCACACACAGGCTGGTGCCCTCCTGTCCTTTACTTGTTCCTGTTTAGGACCTATTGCTTGTACTTGAGGCACTCACGGTCCCTCCATTCCAAAGGTTGCCGCCAGAATGTTTGCAGGACCGTGCTGCTATTGCCTCTGGCCTCTGAAAAGCACATTGGTGATATACAGGTCTTGTCGGTTTAGTCTACGTGCTTGGAGTGTGTGGACTTTCTAAGGTAGTCCTGCGGACTAGGGTGAGTTATGCCATTAACCTTGTTTGGGTCGCAGGTTGCATCTTTTTGGCCTTCTCCCTTTGGTTTAAACTAGGATGAGAGGTTACATTTATTTTGCCTGGTTAAAGAAGTACTGTATTTTCTAAAAGAAAGTCGCACTTGTCCTAAATATATATTGCACTGGGTAAAATGCATTGTTGAGAGAGAGAAAAAAAACACAAGTTGCATGCATCGGTGTATAAATCATGTAAATCTCTTAATAGACATTAGTCAGGTTATACACCATACTGAATTTAACGCAGATGAAAACGAGGCTCTGAGGGAAAGACGTGCAGTCTTTACAATGGGGCACAGCGTATAAAGCTCATAGATCACATTATTTATTTATTTTTAATTTTGTAAGCTGAACAATCAGATTGTTAAACAACCGTACAATTCATTGAACGCACTGCATTCTATCCCTCACAGCCACATTTTCATTCCTGTCAAAAAAAAATTATATTGCGCTTCACTGACCAAGGTCTATAGGCCTGTACTGTACAGCAGACAATTTAAATTGAGCTGTGCAATTTTTGATTTACTGAAATTTCGTTTGATAATAAATAGGCTGCAATGTCAATGTTGTGTGTACTTTGCATTCTTGACGTTAATTTAATTTAATAATTCACATTGGAATATAATTCACATTTAACTGTGCGTGTGTGTGTGTGTGTGTGTGTTCACTATTCACTACTCCTAATGTGGATGGGTTAAATGCTGAGGACAAATTCTGAGTATGGGTTACCATACTTGACCTTCACATGTCACTTTCATTAATAAGAGATTAGAATGCTATGCTACTCTTCTGTGTTGTCTTGCTGCCAAGTGACGGAAAATCGATTCAAAATGACACTTTACTCCAGTTACATGTTCATTAAGGCGCATGCCTGAGGGCCTGTGTCTGGAGAACACTGGTGTGCACTGCAGTGGTTTGCCCTCAAGGCAACTTACATTGTCTGAAATCACTACCTATAAATATGTAACATATTTGGATACTTTAAAAAGAAGTTACTTTTAAAAGTAACATTCCCCAACATTAATAAATAGATCTGAAACTGTCAACCTTACTTTTCTGAATGTAATTAAATGCTAGCACAAATTAGAATTAAGCTTAATGTAATTTATTAACACTTTAAGATATTAAGATATTTAAGATATTCTTTGTTTGCTAGAATGTTTGAAATCTTTCATGAGTTTACTGTGAGATTTCAAACATTCAAATGGAAAAGGTACCTTTTAACATTGAACATCATAAGAGGACATTGTGTAAAAAGCGCAGTTGAGCCTGAGTTGTTGTGAATGTTTGCACTGATTTGAGTGATCTTGTGTTATTAGATACACACTATAGCTATAATAGCTGAAGGCATTCCTGAAGCTCTGACCCGCAAACTCATCAAATCAGCCGATGAAAAGGGCGTCACTATCATTGGACCTGCAACTGTGAGTGTTTCAAAATGTGTGTTGTATAGCTATATATGTTTAATATACATGTGTGAATATTAACATTATGATAAATCTCAAAAAGCCTGTTGAAAAACATGTCTGTGTCATATTCCATCCCAAAATCAAATGAAAAGTAAGATCAAATACAAATGAGTGCTAATAATTTGCCTGAAGAAAATAATGTCTTTCATTGTGTTTTACTCCCAAACGTTCTGATTGGGGTTTGAACATGACAAAGCCTATTTAGCTATACATTCAACTAGTTGATCAGACAATACTCATATTAGTTGATTTATGAAAACTGGTAGCATTGTACATCTTTACCTGTATTGCAGTAACAGGCAGATCACCACTAATAATAATGAGAATAACAAACAAACTCAAAAGTCCATACAAACATCCATGGGCGTGTAGTAATGTTTTTTGGGGTCCTAAAATTGTCATTCATTTTCTTTCTGCAAAATATTTGTTTTTTCATGAGATTCTCTCAACCTGTGTGTTTTAGGTTGGTGGTATAAAGCCAGGCTGCTTTAAGATCGGGAACACAGGCGGAATGCTTGACAATATCCTGGCATCAAAGCTGTACAGGCCGGGCAGCGTGGCGTATGTGTCCCGCTCAGGAGGGATGTCCAATGAACTCAACAACATCATCTCACACACTACAGATGGGGTTTATGAGGGAGTTGCTATTGGAGGAGACAGGTGACGAACAGAGCATGTCCTGTCCTTGTGAATCGACCTTATGATAAATAAATGACTGACAGCCCAAATATCCAATCAGATCGCTGCTTGAGAAGTATTGTTGCTATCCGCCATTTTGTCCGTCGAGTTTACTGAACTGTCGGACACATACAAAACTCTTTGTCTAACAAATTCCTTTAACTATGGTTAAAAGGTGTTGTTATGAAATCCAGCCGTAATATCGAAATAGCAAGGATCAGACTTGTCATTCATTATGACACTGACGCTCTTTATTTTAAACCTTCATTTTAGACTTTCTGTATTATTATTTCAGTATTTTTATTTATTTTACTTATACATGGATTATTTGTTTTTATTTGAAAAACAGAAGTATGCTGAATGGAATCCTGTGTGAACAGTTCAACATATCTATGCTCAGTTATAAATAACATGACATGCAACCGAAGTACATTATTTAAAAAAAAATACACACAAAAAACCCCCGCATTATTTACTAATTTTTGCAGAATTAGTGCTTCCGTTACACATTTTTCCTGTGTGTTAATGTCAATATTTATGACTGTTCTTGACACTTGGGTGTACTTTTACTGTTTTCTCGTCTTCTACCGTTATATTTAGTGTTTCAGCATAACATCCTGATACAAAAGCTTGTGTTTTCTGATTTTTGCGCAATGATAAACTATGATGAACTGTAAAAAAGTAATTTATTCAAAAATCATCTGGTACATCAACAAACAAGCTGACTCGCGTCATTATTTTGTTTGACGGGCATACAGTAGATTAATTAAAGCAGGATTCAGAAAGTACTAATTATTACTTGATTGAGCTAATAAACGGATCAGCAACTAAGATAACTACTGTGTCGCTCTTATACTCAGATTCCCAGGCTCAACATTCATGGACCATGTGCTCAGATATCAGGACACTCCAGGCGTCAAGATGATTGTCGTTCTGGGAGAGGTAAGATCATGGGAAAGATTTGAGCGCCTCTAATCACGATTAGGTCATATATTATTATGAAATAAAACAAAAAAGGCATTTTCACATCAAATTTATATTTTACACAATTTGTATTCATTTAATGCTAAAACTCCTCAGTGGTCTTGGATGGACAGATAAGTGTGCAACATGTGGACCTAGTTCTAAGAATTAAATACCTATGATATTGAAGAGACTCTCATAACATTGGTCTGGAACAAAGATATTTATGACAGTTCCCTAAATCAGTGTTCCCCAACCCTGCTCCTGAAGGACCCCCAACACTGCACGTTTTCTTTGTCTCCCTAATCAAACACACCTGATTCAACTCATCAGCTCATTATCACATGGGTTAATGAGCTGATGAGTTGAATCAATTGTGTTTGATTAGGGAGACAAAGAAAATGTGCAGTGTTGGGGGTCTTTCAGGAGCAGAGGCCTGTACATACAGAAACACAGTCACAGAATGTTCATATTTTGTCCTTGGAGTTATATAAGCGTCTGTATTAATACACTCTCTGACAAATAACTTCTCAACTCATCCCAACATGGGATTATGAAATGGAAAAATGTCCTCTACATTTCTAAATGAGGTTTCTCTACATTAAAAGCTAATTCTGCAGTTTAAAATATGAGTTTTTGTTTTTCACCCTTCTGAAATGGCAGGATTTGAAAATGCCTCATTTGTGACGTCACAATATCAATCAACTACATGTGCCTTAACATGCGTATGTAAATCAAGGAGCTCTTAACAACTCATGTTATCAGTCAATCACAAGAATTATACTGCTGTCGAGTAATACCATCCAATGTTGTTCTGTCCCTGGATGTTGACAAACTGCACCTCCAAAAACTGTGCATACCCTTCCAAAAGATCAAACTGTTAAAAACGCATGGCTGAAGTTTATTTTTAATGACGTACCTGAGCAATTGAATTTGATTTTTTTTGTTCATTTCTTAATTTTTTCTAAATATCTTATATTGAAAGCGACGCCAATGCCAAGTATTGTGTCTTTGGAGGCAATTCTTGTGGTTGCATCGGTTCATTTTAATCTGATACTGGCTCAAATATTTATGGCCCTAATACAGCGCTGGCCATCATGAGCCTCAAAACACACATTACATGCTGTAGAGGAGGGCATGGATGTGGTGCGAAAATCAGTGTAGTGTAAGTTTACTTGCGTTTTTGAAAGCGGTAATGCTTCTTAAAAATGAGTGCAAATGAGATAAATATTTTTTGATGCAAAAAACTTTATACTTTATACTTACTAACGTTATAAGCTAACCTCTAGAAACATAAAATAAAGACCTGAAAATGCATTTCATGACCCTTTAAAAAATGACACATAAAAAACCTTGTCAATAAATGATTATCATAGACACGTCAAAATCCAACAAGGTACTCTGACCTTTTGCATCTTTTCAATAAAATATCATTTCAAATAATTCACCCCCAATCCTTTTATTTTTCATTGAGATTATTTTAATGTCTGTAAAAAGGGACAGATTTGTTAACATGTTCATGTAGAATCCACTGGTGCTCTGTTCTGTCTAAATCTTTTTTATCATAACTATTCTGTAACTTATGACAATAATATAAGAGTTGAGTAATAAGGCACTGTAATTCTAATGATATTGTGTGTACTGTCTTTTAGATCGGAGGCACCGAGGAGTATAACATCTGCCAGGGTATTGCAGACGGCAGAATCACTAAGCCAGTCGTGTGCTGGTGTATTGGAACGTGTGCCACCATGTTCTCATCCGAGGTACATCTTTTACATGGCTTTAGAGACACTTTTTGCTTATTAGCCCTGGCCCATTTGGCACCCTCAGCCCATGTGTTTCTCCACTCTTGTAATGCAAAGGAGGCGTTTGAGAGCACCCTTCTGTCTTAGTAAATGACATAAGGTCTTGTGTGCTTCATGGACATGCCAAAAATGGCAACATGAAGCGCTGCATTGGTGCAAGGCCATTGAATTTGTTGAGATATTTAATGTGTCAATACCTAAACAAGTTAGCGCAAGTTAACCAAATGAACTGTTAACATAGTATTGTGTTAAATTACATGTTTTAGGTGCAGTTTGGCCATGCGGGAGCATGTGCAAATCAAGAGTCAGAGACCGCTGTGGCCAAAAATCAAGCACTGCGGGAAGCAGGTGCATTTGTGCCCAACAGCTTTGATGAATTGGGGGATGTCATCAAGTGAGTAACAGAAGGAGGAAGCATTCAGACCCCTTCATTTGAGAAATATGTTACAGTTATGAGTTTAAATTGTTTTGCCGTCAGTAAACATTTACAGTAAAACAAAGGATTTTTTTATATAATTTACCTTATGTCATTAAATTTCAGTATTCAGGCCCTTTATTATGTACTTTGCTATAATGGCTTTGGCAATATAGGGATTTCACAGCTGTATTCTTCTTTTTTTTTATCAACTTTTTATTGTCTTTAGATATAACAAAATAACATCCATTCATACAAACAAATTGGGAAGGGGGAGCAACAGACTTATTATCAATAATTTAACATTTTGAAAAGAGACAAATTCAGTATGTTGTCAGCTGTATTCTTGATGTCAAATGTCATTTGACACAAAAATATCACTATCACTGATTTCAAAATGCATCTGTAACACTAAAGGCATTGTAAGTGCATGTGATGATTTGCTTAGTAATCAAAAGGGGTCGACAGTACCATTTAAACATTTTCGCATTGTTTCTATCTCGGTTATGCCTCTCCAGCGCCACAGCATAAGAACTCATTAATAGATGTGTTGGTAATACAAATTTGCAGTCTGAATTGAATTGAGTTGTTTTCTCACTCACGCTCAAACAAAAACAAAAAAAGTTTTTTTGAACAAATGACTCAATTGAGCTGGTTCTTTTAATGAGTAATATTTTGTTAGGGGTTAACAGTTTTAAGGACCAGATGTTTGAAAGAAGACACGGAGTCAGAATTATAAAAAATTGAAGAAAAGTTTTACCGAAGATAGTTTGCAGTTTCATCAGCAAGAAGTCAGCTTCAAGACTCACACAGGAGTTCGTAGGCCGCCCCGCTTACAGTTACAAAGATCACAGCAGTTATACCATTTCCAAGGTCTAAGCTACATCATTGCTTACAGGTTGAATGATTCTCATTGGCTAAGAAATAGATAAACATAGTAATTTTCCTCACATATACAGATAGACTGAAGCATATCTCCATAGATTATGCAGCTGACACTCCAACCCTGAAGTCAGGCACGTCGTGACCTTCCAGGTCGCAGATTTGGGTTGCTGGGTGCCAGCATGTCCCAAACAAAAACTCAGTCAATCTCCAATAATGGCAGTGGTTCCTTAACCTGTAACCAAGAAGACTAACACACACACACCGACACACAGCTTTTCCAAGGTTGGATTTGACCGTGCTCTAACTATAAACAGGAGTCTCATCTCAAAACATCAAGATAAAGCGTTCTTTCTCAAGGAGAGCTACACTTTAGTCTAAGTAAGGCTTTAACAAAGAAATGGTCCCTTAAACTATTGGCTTCAGTGACCCCTATGTGTTTTAACATGTTGAAGACCTTTCTCATACACAAAACAAGTCCCCATTTCATTTCTAGAAGCTGGGATAAATAAGCAAGCACTGTTACTGCATTCAGATATCAAATACAGACATTAAAAATAATGCATGAAAAGAACATTTCAGTAATCACACTGGTAACTTCAGTAACAAAATAAAATCTCCAGAGAAGTAATTCAACTCATGTGATATTTAGAAGGAAATATATTGATTAATACCTTGATTATAATCACTCATTACATATACAATGAAGCAGCAGTGGATTCCAATCCACCCCCTTCAGTCCCCTGTTTTAGACCAATGTGGGGTCCTAAACACCACATCTGGTCTTTCCATAAAGGCTGCTTCAAAATGTTAGGTTTCTGACCCATGCTCCACTGTCAGGTAAAATTTTTTTTATAAAACAGACAATATCTTTTCGTACTTAACATGGACTTAACATGAACATAATATCCCACATAGCACATAGTATATTATTGATCTCCAGAACCTTCTGACATAGCTGTCTTTACATGTCTTACACAGCGGTTATTCATCTTGGCTAATTTGGTATTATCATCAACTTAACTGATTACAAAACAACAATACATATTTATTCTCTGGAAGCCGGGCTAAATAAGCAAGCACTGTTGCTGTATTCCTAGCATGGGCTAGACCCGCTGTCACTACTCAGATCCTAAATAAAGACATTGTCTATAATCATAAATACCAGGATACATGCACTAGTTTTTATAAAACTATAATTTCCAATTCCTTTTATAACTAGATGTAACGCATGGCGGTACAAAATATGACCGCCGCTCAGGCCTGCACTGGCTTTCCACAAAAATAAATGACGTGGAGCAATTTGGCTGTATTGCGTGTTTATGTATATACCTAAAAAAAAGTAGTAGTATGTGCATGTCTGTCTGTGTGTGTGTGTCTGTGTGTGTGTGTGTATGTGTGTGTGTTTGTGTATGTGTGTGTCTCTGTCTGTGTGTGTCTGTGCGTGTATGTATGCGTGCGTACATGTGTGTGCGCGTGTGTGTGTGTGGCTGTGCATGTGGATTTGTATGTGTGTGTATGGGTGTGTGTCTGTGCGTGTGGATGTCAGTGTGTGTGCATGCTTGCGTTTGTTTGTATTCCTGCATGTGTGTGTGTGACAGTATCATCCTAAACCAGCAACCCTTCGCTCAACACCACCATCTACAGGCCGATGAGTGTACAGTCACTAAATGTGCACATAAATGAATTTATTTTATACCCCCCCATGGATGAAATTCTACGAAACTTTGCATACCCCCAGAGGATGTCAAGTTAATCATACACATGAAATATGGTGCAGTTCTGAACATCTCAACTGAAGATAGGGGCGATTATAGCAGAATAATATTGCATTTTAATTTTTTATGGGAGGGGCGCAAATCACAAATGAGTGATTATGGGCTAGGTTGATGTGGGCCCTTAAGAGCAACATACCATAAAAATTTCTTCATCCTCGGTGCCACGGTTCAGGTAGTTATTTAGGAAAAACTGCATTTTTTTGGGTTTGGGGGGGCCCAGCGCGGGGGGGGAGTGGCCCCCGGGGACCAAACGAAATTTTTCCGTACAAGTCTAGTGGGGCTACATGCCCACCAAATTTCATGTTCCCCGGTGTTTCGGTGTCCCTGGTATCGTTGACGAAAAATTCACGGGGGCCCCAGCGCGGGGGGGGAAGTGGCCCCCGGGGACCAAACGAAATTTGGGCTAGGTTGACAATCGATTATGGGCTAGGTTGATGTGGGCCCTTAAGACCAACATACCATAAAAATTTCTTCATCCTCGGTGCCACGGTTCAGGTAGTTATTTAGGAAAAACTGCATTTTTTTGGGTTTGGGGGGGCCCAGCGCGGGGGGGGAGTGACCCCCGGGGACCAAACGAAATTTTTCCGTACAAGTCTAGTGGGGCTACATGCCCACCAAATTTCATGTTCCCCGGTGTTTCGGTGTCCCTGGTATCGTTGACGAAAAATTCACGGGGGCCCCAGCGCGGGGGGGGGAAGTGGCCCCCGGGGACCAAACGAAATTTTTCCGTAAAAGTCTAGTAGACCAACATACCATAAAAAATTCTTCATCCTCGGTGCCACGGTTCAGGTAGTTATTTAGGAAAAACTGCATTTTTTTGGGTTTGGGGGGGCCCAGCGCGGGGGGGGAGTGGCCCCCGGGGACCAAACGAAATTTTTCCGTACAAGTCTAGTGGGGCTACATGCCCACCAAATTTCATGTTCCCCGGTGTTTCAGTGTCCCTGGTATCGTTGACGAAAAATTCACGGGGGCCCCAGCGCGGGGGGGGAAGTGGCCCCCGGGGACCAAACGAAATTTTTCCGTAAAAGTCTAGTAGACCAACATACCATAAAAAATTCTTCATCCTCGGTGCCACGGTTCAGGTAGTTATTTAGGAAAAACTGCATTTTTTGGGGTTTGGGGGGGCCCAGCGCGGGGGGGGAGTGGCCCCCGGGGACCAAACGAAATTTTTCCGTACAAGTCTAGTGGGGCTACATGCCCACCAAATTTCATGTTCCCCGGTGTTTCGGTGTCCCTGGTATCGTTGACGAAAAATTCACGGGGGCCCCAGCGCGGGGGGGGGAAGTGGCCCCCGGGGACCAAATGAAATTTTTCCGTAAAAGTCTAGTAGACCAACATACCATAAAAAATTCTTCATCCTCGGTGCCACGGTTCAGGTAGTTATTTAGGAAAAACTGCATTTTTTTGGGTTTGGGGGGGCCCAGCGCGGGGGGGGAGTGGCCCCCGGGGACCAAACGAAATTTTTCCGTACAAGTCTAGTGGGGCTACATGCCCACCAGATTTCATGTTCCCCGGTGTTTCGGTGTCCCTGGTATCGTTGACGGAAAATTCAGTAAGGTGACGAAAAAAAAAAAAAAAAAAAACTTTGACAATCCCTATATGACCGCTTTCGCTAGCTACGCTAGCGGCGGTCATAATAAACAAACATGGATGGTTAATCCATTCTTTTCACTACCCCCATTATAGACCCTTTAGGTTGAAAACACAATGGTTGTCAAACTAAAACTAAACAAACACAAAAATATAATTAAGACCCATAATAATCCATCTAAGCACTTTAAGTCTCTACTGAAATCATCCTTCAGTTTACAGTCACATAGCATGTACCATCTTAATTGTATAACATCTTATACCTTTTTTTTCTTTCAAAAATAGAAATAAAATAAAACAAATTCACATCATCATTTCAATCATTATTTTACCACTAAAATATAGAATTGTTCCCAATGTTACTTAATAAAACTTTTGTTCATCCCTTATCTTTATATCACGTTAATCCCTGTTAATCATACTCAGTGCCTTATTACTTTTTATCTGAAACTCACTTTTCACAAACCAAAATATTATGTTACTCGGATCTCAACCCTTAAGACAGCCATATAGCTGCTTTCTCCTTTAACCTTTATTACCTAAATTGTAGTTTTCTTAGACATCTAATGTCATACATCCATTTAATGGATGGAGAAATAAAACTTTTTTTAGAAGTTATATCCACTCCTCCTTTGTTCGCCCACCGGCCTTTCATAAAAATGAGGGAGCCCTCTCTGGATAATTTGGATAGTGACTTAGCCAATGTGTCACTTTGTCTCTCTGCCTTCAAGTCTATTATTTTTACGTTTACCATTATGATCCTAGTTGTCTATTTAAATTTAGACCCTCAGTTGAATTTAGACAAGGGTTTTTACCCCATAATGGATGACAATCTTCAACTTCACAATTCCAATTTACATAAATACTAATCCAGGGAGTAATTCAGATCAACATCATAAATGACAAAAGTAGTCATAATTACCAATAGCAGACAGAGCTGGAAAACCAATCCAATTAAAGCTCGTCCCATGTTCTGTATCGTCTTTTCATCAAATTGACTCAGAATTATCAGCTTCTTTAAAGTTTGTCGTTTCACTTAACCCATCTGTAATGATAAAATACTCATTCCAGAGGTTAATGACACACTATTCACAAAATCAGGAAATAATAGTACCACAAACTAACACATACAAGACATAAAGTGCAGTCACCATCACACGCACTCATACTAGACACACATATGTTAACTGCTCATTTTCAATGTTTGCTTTTTGATATTAAACTCTAAAAATGTTTACTTCACATTTTTCTTTCGGTTTTACCTCATTTTACATAGTCTCTTAACCAGTTTCAAAGCATCTCTGTTCATTATTCATTTAATTTTAGAAAAGTCAGCTGGGTTGTTTAGGTTCATTATCATTATTTTGCTTCAGCTTGCTTTAGCAGGCCGATAACAGAAAGACAGACAGAGTACCATCCCTTCATCCACTCAAGCAGTCTCTCTCACTATAAACAAATAATCTTTTCAACAGCCTCCTAAGACTGTAACATAGACAAAATGTAATAATAAATTCATTTCAATAACCTTTGACCATTCACCGTTCAATTTATTTACATTACTGGTTTGAATCAGTCTGATGAATCCTTATGAATGGTTACTGAGCCAACATCTGCTAAAAAGAGAAAAGCTTCAACAATGGCGAACAAAAATAATTAAAACAGTGTTTTTTAGTAAATATTTATCTGTTTCTTTGAAATGTTCATGACTGTTAAAAAAAAAAAAAAAAATTACCAAATTTGTAATAGGTCTATTGGAAGTTGTCAAAAGGACATTTTTTTTATATATTGTTATCCAACAAAATATTATTAGATTATTATAGTAAACATTTTTTGTTTATATTTCCAACCTCTAGTAATCAAAATGTGATTTATTGTCAGATAAATGTTTTTTTTTTTTTTTTTTTTTATAGTCCAGCAACCATAATTAATACTGTCATTAACATTTTAATGCTTTAACTAATTTGTTGTCTCTGTTTTGTTGGGAAGGTTTGTGTATGATGATCTTGTTGCAAATGGAATCATTGTTCCAGCACAGGAAGTTCCTCCTCCTACCGTCCCGATGGATTACTCCTGGGCAAGAGTAAGATCTGCATTATTGCCTTATTTCTGTACATCAAGATTTTCTTTGACTAATAAGTCATGAATTGTCACCGGTTGTAAGAACAGATTTGCTTTTGTTTGTAGTATTATGTAAAGTACCTGTCAAAAGTTTGGAAACATTAAATTTTTTTATATATATATATGTATTTAAGTCTGTTATGCTCACCAAGACTGCATATATTTAATAAAAAATGCAGTAAAAATGGTAATATTGCAAAATATTACAAATTAAAAGAACTGTTTTCTATTTGAATATATTTTAAAATGTAATTTATTTTTGTGATGGCAAAGCTACATTTTCAGCATCAATTTTTCTGGTCATATTTTGCATATTTTGCTCTGTGACAAAATAAGGGTGGACTGCCTCAAGATAATGCGCATAATTTTGGTCGAATTTTTAGAAATGCATTTTTAACAAATGTGGAGAATTTGGATGGAAACTTTGCATGTCTCTTGAATTGAACATTTCTGGCTGCTAAAATGCATAGTAAATTTGAGGATATTTAAATGTTTAGTTCATATTTAGTCAATTTTCAAGCTGGATCTGAGCTGCTCTACGTGTGTGTGTGTGTGTGTGTGTGTGTGTGTGTGTGTGTGTGTGTGTGTGTGTGTGTGTGTGTGTAGGAGTTGGGGTTGATTCGAAAACCTGCGTCGTTCATGACTAGTATCTGTGATGAAAGGGGCCAGGAGCTCATATATGCCGGTATGCCCATCACAGAGGTGTTCAAAGAGGAAATGGGTCTAGGAGGAGTGCTGGGCCTGCTGTGGTTCCAGAGGAGGTTTGTTACGTACAATTCCTTCATTATGTACATATTTATATTCATATTGAAATGCGTTGACCAGTTATTTGTCTACTTGCATAAATTTCTGGCCTAGAAACATGAGTGCGTGTGTGTTTTTGACAGATTACCACGTTACGCATGTCAGTTCATTGAGATGTGTTTGATGGTGACTGCGGATCATGGGCCGGCTGTATCTGGTGCTCATAACACCATTGTGTGTGCTCGTGCCGGTAAAGACCTGGTGTCCAGTCTGACCTCTGGACTTCTGACGATAGTAAGATCAGTCACTGTACACTCAACTACAGCTTTACTAACTAAACCGTTTTTGCTACAGTCTGGCAAGAACAAGAGTTCAGTAAACCTCATATCAAATATGAAATATGAGCAAACAGAGCATGGCCATATTTGATTTTGCTGATATTTGTTATCAATAAACATTAAGAAAACATTGAATTATTTGTTTAATAATATTATATATGATATTTAACATTGATATGATAAACATTTAAGAAATATAATAATTAAAAAAGGAATGTTGTATTTAATCTGAAACTGAATTGTTTGTTCCTGTTCTGCAGGGAGATAGATTCGGTGGCGCTCTGGACGCAGCTGCTAAACAGTTCAGTAAAGCGTTTGACAGCGGCCTGCTGCCCATGGAGTTTGTCAACAAAATGAAGAAAGATGGCATGCTTATTATGGGCATCGGACATAGAGTCAAATCAGTAAATACACACAAATACAGAGAGAAACACACTGCATGAGACCAGATTATTTATATGAAGGGATATCAGGGCAAAATCTTATACCAAAATTTGAGTATTAATTTATTATTCCATGTAATGTTTCAGTTCCCTTTTGAAGTGGAACTCAACACTGCATCTTGGATTGACACTATGGGGAACACCATCAGCATGTCCAGTGTCTGAAGCATGTGTAAACACAAGCCAATAAACCATAGGTGAAGGTTGCACTGTCCCCTGAGGTAGATCTAGCCATCTGTGCCCCTATGGTTGGGTCTTAAATTAGGGATAGCACTCCCCTTGGAATGGCTCTGGTTTGACAATGCTAATAAGTAGAGGACGTTCGCCTACAGGGTGTCACTCCTTGTTATGTGTCATCTCTTCTATTTAGTTTGCTTCTCTTTCCTAACTACCATTGGTGCTTTAAGTAGGGGCATTCATTCCCTAAGAGGAGTGGGTCATTAGACACCTTTAGCTGGCCTTATTTTTCCAATACAACTCTGTAATGGATGTGCCCTGAGTTGAAGCTCTGACTCCAGCTAAAGTAATCTGTTCAGTCAATGTATGTATGCCCACTATGCTTGTGCATATTCTCACCTAGTGAGGCAGGCATTCCCGCAGCATTGTGGAGTGGGTATTTGTTCCCCTTAGCCTCAATCCAAGACACAGTGTTGAGTTCCACTTCGAAAGGGAACGTATCAGGTTATGACTGTAACCATGGTTCCCTGAGAAGGGGAAAGAGACACTGCGTCTCGTTGCCATGCTTTTCAGTCTGCCTACACATCTCCCCTTTATACTCACGGGCGATCCGCGTGTGATGTCATGGACTGCTGTCTACCAGTGGTTTATTTCCGTGTGTTTATACATGCTTCAGACACCGGTCACGCTGATGGCGTTCCCCATAGCGTCAATCCAAGACGAAGTGTCTCATTCTGCTTCTCAGAGAAACATGGTTACAGTTGTACAGTTGAGATATTTTCTAGGGATGCAATGAAACTCTTGATTTTTAGGGCCTGATTTACTAAACAGGACAAATTAGTATGCGACCGCAATCCCATAAAAGCAGATGGGAGTTCTGCGGCTGATCTACTGACAATGTGCAATTTAAAGAACACAGACGCAGCAGCTCATTTCCATAATTACTAACACAATATACCAAGAGTGGCACAAATTAGTGTAGGGTCACAAACAAGCAAAGCCAATGATAATCAGGTACGAGTAATCTACCAACAACACAGGTGTAACAAATAAAAACTTGGCTTGGCAAATGATATGTTCAGATAATGCCTTCCTCTGGCATTTCAAATACATTGAAACAAATTATCTTCCTTCTACCACATGCTCTCTGGTGTCTGCGGTGCCTCCTCTTACCGCAACTTCTGCAGCCTTGTCAAGCACAAAATGTTTTAAGACATGCTTTTTTTGAGGCGTTAAATGATACCAGTAAATTGGCTAGCGCAACCCTTAGTAAATCACGTTGCATGGTTTATTTAAACTTTGCATCTGAAAGGGAAACTTCTACAAATGCATATGCAATCATTTCAGCCCAAAAAATATCTTTCCACAGCTTTTTAACACTAATTTTTCACTGTGTCTTTAGTAAATCCAAGTCAAAAATAGCTTTGTGTGAGCAACAGACCAAAATTCAAGTCAGAAGACAGTTGTTCAACCCGAAAAGGCATCACCAGGTATTCAGAATGCCCCGTGGGAGTGAGGAACACTGTCTTCCATTCCATTTATAGAGTTAATTTGTGAAGATGGTGACTTCCTTCAAAAAATCAAAATAGAAGAAATAAGAGCCAATGGGTGTATATTACCGTAATGTCATCTGAAGAAGAGGGTCAAATTAGGCCAGCTTGAGTAAAAAAAAAAGTCAGGGCAATACAGCTGTCCTTATATCCTAATGAAGTGGAATGAAGTTATTGAAAAAAAATCTTAACAATTTGGCATAATATTCTATTGGTATTTCTTAGAAAAAAAAAGAAAAAAACTTCAGTGATTTGAAAAACCTTTGTCTGCCAAATCAAATTCATAGGCAGCAAACAAATAAAATGAAACAAAACAGGAAATAGACATAGAAAGGACCATTGCACACTCTCATTACTGTCAAAGTCAGAAAGCCTGTTAAAATATCAGAAAATTTGACTGATGAGGGAAAGGCAAGGTTGGATCAAGATTTAAATGTGACTCAAAAACGTAAAGGGTCTGTTCAACCAAAACTGAAAATACTGTCGTCATTTATTCACCTTTATGTCGTTCCAATCCAAAAAAATAGGACTTCCATTCTTCTTTTGAACACCAAAGATGTTTGTAATATTCTCTCATAATTTTTGTCTAACCATTGAAAGTCTACGCAATCAGCATTTTCAAGCTTCAAAAATTACGTAAAGGCAGTAAAAGTTATCCAAATCAGTCGAGCGTTTTTTTGTGTAAATTTTTTTATTACTCGCAGCTCTTATTCTCATTTCCATACATGCAGCTGTTAATATGTTGTATGTGTTAATTTCTTGCCTTTTTTTTGTGACAGATCAATAACCCTGATATGAGGGTGCAGATCCTGAAAGACTTTGTGAAGCAGCATTTCCCATCAACACAGTTACTAGACTATGCCCTCGATGTAGAGAAGATCACCACCTCGAAGGTGACATTATTACTGATGCCATTTAAATGCATGTATATTTTGTGTGATCATTTCTCCTCATGATGCTGATATTAAAATCTCTTTCGCTCTCTGCAGAAACCCAACCTTATTCTAAACGTTGATGGTTTTATTGGTGTGGCTTTTGTCGACCTACTAAGAACATGTGGTGGATTCACACGGTAAGTCAAGAGTATTGTATTTAAAGGTATTATGGATTGAACTCCATTCCTTAAATCTTTCCAGTGCCAGGATTCTCACTGTCATGGAAACCACAGAAATATCAGGGAGTTTTAACATTGGGATTTCCATTAGGCAGTTGCTTAGATTTAAGAAATGCAACTTGAATCTCTGTTATGCAAGGAGAAAGCTATACATCAATTCTATGAAGAGATCCTGCTGAGTTCTCTGGGCCCGAGCTCATCTCAGATGATCCAAAAGACAGTGGAAATGTGTGCTGTGGTCAGATGAGTCCACATTTCAGCTTGTTTTAGAGAAAAACGACATTAAGCTCTCAGTCCCAAAGATCATCCAGACTTTCATCAGCAACAGGTGCAAAAGCAAACATCAGTGCAAACGGCATGGTGATTTGTATGTGTGTGTGAAGGTACCATTGACATGGAGGCGTAGAAGGTAACATTAGCCGCGTTTCCATTACAGATTTGCGCAAATGTTTTGCGCTATTATCTAAATATCGATAAAAAACTATTGCGAAATGACGGTGTTTCCATTAACCGATGTTATGCGACTAACACGTCCTTTTTTCTCGCGCGATAAGTCATTCCAAAAATCACGGCAATGGACGTTGGTTTATATAATATCACAGCCACCGCATTAGACATAATTATTATCAATCGAAGGAGACGTGGCGTGTTATCCAAGCATTAATGGCAGGAAAGACCCTTATACTGCGAACGACACATAAAGCCTAAGCAGTTTCTGGGTGTTTCGCCCTCATTTCTGCTCCGATCTTTGATTGTGGCATTTATTTGAGATTTAGAATCCAGTATTCCTAGGCTAATTATTGTTTCTTTTATTAATTTAATAAAGAACTCTGTCTCGTATTCTGTCCAAACGATCCATGTAGGCTACTTTTGTGTCACCAAAATTTTAATTTGAACTGGCTAGACCAACTGCTGCGCAAAAAAGTAAATATCGACGAATTTTCAGATTTTTTTTCAGTTTATGACTTTTTACCCCTTTATTAAACATTTAAAATATTCACAAATTAATATGGAAAACATGTCGATTTTACTGGTTTTCTAAGGCCAAATTAGAACCTGGAATTGATGTTTTTCCCGCAGTGCTGAATGAGAAGAGCCATTAATATTATTAATAAACTATTGTTTTGGCTAAATCACATCTCCATCTCCGCTGTTAAGCAGACGGATTACATAATCAGAAGGTATTAGCCTTCGATTCGAATTTGTTCGTTTTAAAGTGGACATTTCAAGCTTTAGCCTACATTTTGTTTCAGTTCTCGCGCTCCAGTTTACGGAGATCATGAAAGTGCGTCTGATTGTTTTCTTTTATTTTACAAAAGCACAACGTTTTCTTGTTATTGTGAGTTTACACAAATAAAAGTAGTTGAGAATAATGTATTATTATTTTCTGTATGACCAGAAATGATAGAGTATTTTAAGTTGTTTCCACTTTTGATAGGAAAATGCAAGTGTTCGCGCTCGCGCCTCCGTGTCATGCAGTGCGCGCTCCACACTCAGCTTCCTTTTTTGCATAAAAGCGTCTTCTAAATATAGCCTATTAAATGTTATAATAAAATAATATAAAATTATTATTATTTGTGTAGCTATACATGGACCTCAAACACACCGCGTCTTCTAAGTCAGGTGACTGTAAATGCGCAAAAACTGTTTCCATTGCAGTTTTGCGAAATATTCCTTTTTCGAATTGCCTGAAAAACCACCTCATGAGAGCGTAAAAACTTTTTTGCGATAAACGGGAGGTTTTGCGAAATTGACGTGTTTCCATTGTGCGTATTTTCAATTCGCAATTTCAATTTGCGCAATTTGAAGGGTAATGGAAACGCGGCTATTGACATGGAGGCGTATATTGGGACTATATTTTGTACAGAGACTTATAATGCCATCAAGATGACATCTTTCCTGGGAAGCAAGACAATGCCAGGCCTCATTCTGCACATGCTAAAACTGAGTGGTTTCTTAGACACTACACCATAGAATGGATATGCCTGACTGCCTTCCTGCAGTCCAGATCTGTCTCTTGTCTATCATAAAAAGGAGAATCAGACAACGATGACCTCAGACTGTAGAGCAGCTGTCTTAAATCAAACGAGATTGGGCAAAAAATTCCACTTGTAAAACTGCAACAATTAGTATCCTCAATTCCCAAACATTTAAAAAGAGTAATTAAGGTGGAAAGGAAATAGGAAAGGTGATGTGACGCATGCCTCTGTCCCAACTTTTGTGGAGTGTGTTGCAGCCATCAAAATCTAATTTTGTTTCTATTTAAGTTGGTCAGTGAAAACATTGAAAATCTTTTCTTTGTACTTTTATCAGTTAAATAAAGGTTAAAGGGTTAATTTTTACAGATTCTTGATTTTATTGCATTTTATAAAATGTCCCAACTTTTCTGGAAATGGGGTTGTATTTAACTGACATTTATTGAATTTCATTGTACATATTATGTATCTAAATTGAGTATGTTTATGAGAGCTGATTATGTGTTGCAGGGATGAGGCAGATGAGTTTGTTGAGATCGGTACTCTCAATGGAATCTTCGTTCTGGGACGCAGCATCGGTTTCATCGGTAAACCACTGAATCACACTTCACTGTTCAGACACTTACATTCCCAACTATTCTAAAATTTAAGATCTGCTGGGAAAATAAGGTGCTTTTACACCATGTTGGAATTGCCGTAATTATGAGATTCTGACTTGTAAAAAGCATTCACGTTCTCGTAGAACAAGTAATTACAACTTGTAAACATCAAATTTTCTGAGAGCTCTGACTTGTACCACCTGACCACTGCAACATCACACGGAAACACTCATGTGGTTTCAGCTGTAAAAAGAAGTAATGTAGTTATCTCATAATATTTATGTTCAATACTTTCTATAATTAACTGTTGTACATGTCTTAATAATGCAAGAATAATCTAAAAAACATAATCGAAAGACATACAGTTGAATGTAGCTAACACAGTTGATTATATGTAAACCCCACTAAATACTAAAGTTTACTGAACTCTAAGTTTGTTTAAGGCTTTTGCTAATGTTACATGATGTATTGTGGTTTTGTCTATTTATTACTTAAAATTCATAGATTAATTGCTGGCAGTCTGACGACAATAACAGCTCAGAGTAGAACATCACAGTTTGTCATCTAGTAATTACGACATGGGATGAATGCGGCAATATCCTCTATTACCCAAAATGTCTGTTAATCATTTTTATTTTGTAATGTTTTTTTTGTTGTTTTTTTTAGACACTTAAAGGCAAACATTTGTGTGAAAATTGCAGCCTGGGGGGAGTGTATATAATTTGTGTGGGTTAGGGTATGTAAAAACAAGTTACATTTTATGATGTTTTTTTTTTTTTTTCATATTTGTTTTCACTGTCAATCCCACAGGTCACTATCTGGACCAGAAACGTCTGAAACAGGGTCTCTACCGCCACCCGTGGGATGATATCTCCTACGTACTTCCCGAGCACATGTCTATGTAAACCTGGAACCAATGAGTATTTTGGATAATGTAAAGCTGTGGAAACATGTCTATTTTATTACTTTACCATAGTGGAAAAGGGAGGGGGTAAATTATTCAGTCATATCCAAAGAGATACACTAGCAAAATACTGAGAGGAGTAGGTAACTTGCGCAAAGCATGACAATTGTCAAATTAATTTATAAAACAGCTGCTTATAAAGCAAACATGTCATTGGCCATCTTACATTACTAACACTACCATGAACCTTCCTTTGCTCTGGTTAAAATGAACAAATGCCGTGTCGTGTACGTGTCTTCAGGCTGTGAGTTCTAATAGAATGAATGAAGACACCACAGCCTATTGATGCAAAGCGCCAAATTCTACTGCATACTCTCAAGTTTTACATGTTACGTTAGCGTATATATTTAAGTTTTATAGTCTCAACAGAGTTTGTAATAAGATTTAAACGCACTTTGAAATGGGATTAGAGAAATGGCACATATTTGTGTTTGTATTTGTCTAAAATATTGGGGAAGCGTGTTTATGCATGACTTCCCACTGCTCTAAAACGAAAATTAAAGTCTTTTCACACTTAACCTTGAGTAAGCAAACTGCTAAGGGCACATTTATCACTATTTGGGAAAAGTGAAACTAAATCAGCTTCTATAGTGTTGTTTTTATGTGCAAAATTATGGTATTTTTAAGAATAAAGTTCTTTATTGGTTATTCGTGTTGTATAGTTTTCATATTTTGTTGCATTCAACCATGGTGATGGGTTTATTGCGAAAACATAATGACAATTGCATGTCAGAATTTTCTAAAATATTGTGAATGAACTGATTTTAATAGAGACACTGCATCTTCACTAACAAATTGATGCCTTGCAAGGAATTGGACGAGTCGACTTGCTGCATTTACAGAGGATTTGTTAATAAATGTGGAGAAATGGACACAGATAAATAGTTTAGCACTAAAAATATTGTTAGCACTCAAAGTGTTGTTTTTAAATGGCTCATGTTGGATACATTTCAGAATTTATTTAGAAATGTTAAATAGAAAATTTTAGTTTTAAATCTAAATTTTGAAAGGGATAGCCGAACAAAATTGTTCAAATGAACAGTTTAACCCTCTGGGAGTCAGTCACACTTGTGTTGTTCGCAGTCAAAATTGACTTTTGACTTTTTTTCAGTTAATTCAGTGTAATATATTTCTGTTCAATAATATTTTTTTATTTTGAGAGAATTTTATGTTACTATTTAATATGTATGCAATAATTATGATTCAATCAAAGAAGTTGCACTCTTGATATTTTAGCGCGTCACCAAATCAGATTGTGGCTGATTTTGTTTGGCACTGTCCATACCTTATGAAATGTGATATTTGGGAAAAGTGCAAACCATTTCCCATAAGCCTTAATAATTGAACTATTACTATCAGTGATAACGTTTCTTAAAAATTATTTGTACATTTAACATCCAGGATATTTATGCCTTGTATAAATAGTTGAGGGACATTCATATTCAAATTACCATATGATTTATAAGATTTCACCAAAAACAACAAATAATCTTTGTAAGCTTAATGTAGTTCCATTTTGATACATTTAAACCATAGTTCAATAACATCTTTATAAGAATATAAGTCTCCACTATTGTTTACTAAGTCTGAGACAAAAACAATGCCCTTATTAAACCAATCAGGGAAGAAAAAGGATTTCCGGGCTGATAATATAATTTATATTGATTGTTCCATATGTTATGAGGAGAAAAATTGTGTTTAAAGATCAGCTTCCATGACACAAGAGCTTGCTTATGAAAGTCTGAAAGTTTCATAGGTATAGTCTCTTACATTTAAAATCACAAGAAAGCAAAAAATGTACATTTCCACATCTTTTACAAATCAAATTAGGAATCCAGAAAATGTTTAAAGAGTTCCCCTTTAAACATTTTTTCAACCAGTTTATTTTAAGGTAAAAAAAAGTCTAAAACATTCAAACCTCCCTTTGAGTATGGTTGAGTTAAAGATTTCCTGCTGACGTGTTCCCCTTTATTTTTCCATATAAATTTAAAATTAAGAGTCAATAGATTTACAGGTGACAGAATCAACATAAAGGGATATAGAAGGATAAACAAAGCGTGAAATTCCTGCCATATATTGTAAGGTCTCTTTGTAACCATAAGTTAAAAATCTTTTTGGCAGAATCTAATTTAGGATGGAAATTCAGAGAAATTCTCTCCTTGGCAGATTTACAAATATAAATACCAAGATATTTAACAACATTTTTTACTAATATTCCATCAATAGAGGTCACATCTGAGTTGTGTATAAACATTATTTCACTTTTTTAGTATTTATTTCTAGCCCAGAGGCTTTACTTACTTGGCATTGATTCTTTAAAAAGATGCATGCATCATCAGCTAGTTGACTTAACTTTTCCTCTTCAATATGAATTCCTTCAATAGCCGCACAATTCACCACATTTAACAATTCTGCAGCCAGTAAAAACAAAAAAGGGGAGATGGGACACCCCTGCCTAATACCTCTGTAAACATAAAATGGGAGAAGTACCATTGGCAAGAGAGACACATCTGTTTGTATAAGGTTTTAACAACACCAATAAAATTAGGGCCAAACTCAAATTTATCTAAAGCTCTAAAAAATAAAGTTATGTTTATTGGTGGAGCTTGACCTAACTTATATGACAGAACGGTAGATTTGTTCACTAAAAATGTGTCAAAAACCAGACGCGTTTTTAAATTTAAATTAGAATTTAGAATTCAGTGTGTGTGTGTGTGTACATTACATATACACATTTATATGCCCATGTTCTTTCTAAACAATATACCGTTACCGTTTAATCATGCTTTGGATTTTTGCTCTTGTTTTCTTCTTCTTCTTTTGCTATTTCTTTATTTATCCGTTCCCAGATCTGCCCCTCATGTCTCGCGTCAGTTCCTGTAACGTCAACTCCTGCGTTGTATGGTGTATGTGTGCGCATGTGCATGTTGAGCGCTGTTTATGTTTGAGTGTGTGTGTTTGAGTGTGCTCCACCACCTCAAAATACTGCGCACTTTACGAACCGACAGCGCGGACACCGAGATGGCCGCAGCCGCCCCGAACCCTGAGGACGCTAGCCGGAACAGCGGCAGTCCGAGCTCGGCGAGCTCTCTATCGGGAGACGGAGAGTCCGAGGAGGCCGAGGAGTTCGCCTCCGCGACCCACTGCTCAGAGCTCTCCCGACGGCAGAACGAGCAGCGGAAGCTCGGGCTCTTCTGCGACGTGACGCTGGCGTTCAGCAGCTCTCCAGGAGCCGCCAACAGCTTCGAGTTCACCGCACACCGCTCAGTACTGGCCGCGGCCACGGATTACTTCACGCCGCTGCTCGGTGGTCAGTTTTCGGAGTCGGTGACGCGGCGGGTGGAGATGAAGGAGTGGAGCAGCGAGGCAGGCCTCGACCAGGAGACGGTGGAGAGCGTAATCCAGTTCATGTATACGGGCGAGATCCGAGTGAGCACCGCCAATGTGCATGAGGTGCTGGAGCTGGCAGACAGGTGAGAGATAGAGAGAAAGAGACAGGCATGCAGGCCATAGTTGTGTCAAAACCCTGCTACCTAACGTTACCTAGACAGCGGTTGTTGTTTTTTTTGTTTTTTTTTTGGTATGTCTGATCACTCAAATGCACATTGGGCATCATAGAAAAAGTCCATGTCCGACGCATTTGGGCATCACCATGGCACCTTCAAACAGCTTTTTTTTGGCATCGTAGCTGCTTGCGGTATTTTGCGGGGGACAGGTGGGGGTTCAAGACATAAGCGACGAGGATACTCGCAGAGACGGGCATTTTGACATAATTTTGCGGAATTCGGTGATCTTATACACTGCATTAACAAAATCAAATGATCTACCTGCAGATTGTGGCTACCTTGTTATTCAGGTTTGTGCACCCTAGATGTGTATAGTCAAGTTTGGGTGGATGATATGACACACATCTTATTTCACTATAACGTCATGATAAACTTATTTTGGGTATTTTATCTTTTTTAGTAAAAATAAGATCAAATAATAACAAACAATTGGACAAATACAATACAAGAAAAATACAAATGAAATAAACAGTGCTTTACTTTATCAAGTGCAATAGCTATATTCAAGTAAGAAATTTAATAAGTGATAAGGGATTATCTTTGTCTTTTGCTGTTTGATTAATATTATCAACATAGACAGCAGCAGGTATATTAGGTGAACGTCTGCTGTGAATATAAAGAGATGGGAAAGAAAAATAACGCGTCAGTGCATTAGATTCATGCATAGGGCTGGATGTTGACACACATTTCACAATTCGATTCAATTCCGATTCACAGGCTTGTGATTTGATTAATTTCAGATTACGATTAAATTCAATATAGATTAATTGGGGTATGTATCAGGTACAGTACATGGGAAATTGAAACAAATGTCAACTAATCCTGTAAATTATACAGGGAACCCCAGTTGGTACATTACAGGTTAAAAATAACTGATTTGTTCAGGCTACTTTCATTTAAATTACACAAAGGGAAGGTTTATAATAATGATATTATAATAACTTTTTAATGACAATTTGAAATATAAACATTTATATATTCTCTGTCATAAAAAACGTTGGATTTTTTTCATTAAATATTGAAGAGCAGGTTGAGTAAAATTACAATGAATAGCCTATGTAGTGACCATAATGCTCCTGAGTTAATTTTTTTAGCTGAGTGTATGTACGTCGAATGACTTTTCTGAGGTAAATGTAACATTACTTGACATATTGTTTACAAGCTGTTTTATTGATGCCTTCCTGCAAATGAAACACAGATTGAGACATGATACAGATTTCTGCAAGTTGTACTGTATCTTCTGTACCTAAAACTTCTGATATCCGTTCATGTTTTTTTTTTTTTTCATGCTATAACTAGCAGTAAAGAATTAATTGAGAATTGATCAGTTCATGTATGCTCTGTGCTTTCGCTTGCGCTACAGTCAATCCACATTAAAGAGCATCAAAAATTGTATTTATTGTTTGAATTTCATAATAAAATAGAAGTCTCAGCTTTCAAATTCTGTCAAAGTAACAAAGCACCAATCTTATTGCGATTTATTGGATGGGAGTTTTGTTCATTCATCCACTGAAAACAGCATGGACTGAAAGATCGATTCTAAAATCGAGAAAAATCGAGAAATCAGTATTTTTATCACAGCCCTAGTGCATTAGGTCTTAAAGGATTAGTTCACCCCAAAATGAAAATTTCCTAATAATTTACTCACCCCAACGCCATCCAAGATATCCATGTCTTTCTTTGGAGAGAAATTATGTTTTTTGAGGAAAACATTTCTGGATTTTTCTTCTAACAATGGACTTCATTGGTTACCATCGTTTTTAAGTCCAAATCAATGCAGTTTCAAAAGTCTTTGAAGTGTTTAAATGGGCTGTACGCGATCACAGCTGAAGAAGAGGTTGTTATCTAGCGAAACGATAGGTCATTTTCAAAACAAAAAAATTAGAATTTATAGACTTTTTCAGCTCAATCCGAACTATCGAAGGTAAATTATAATTTTTTTTGGGAAAATGACCTATCGTTTCGCTAGATAACAACCTCTTCTTCAGCTGTGATCGCGTACAGCCCATTGTTAGAAGAAAAATCCAGAAATGTTTTCCTCAAAAAACATAATTTCTCTCCCACTGAGGAAACAAAGACATGGATATCTTGGATGTCATTGGGGTGAGTAAATTATTAGGAATTTTTTCATTTTGGGCTGAACTAATCCTTTAAGTGACAGCAGCATGGATCTAATGTACTGAAACACATCCATTTTCATTCCCAACTCTCTATACGTTCACACAACGTGAATACTCGCCAATACAGTCATTTTAACGGTGTTCTGTAATGTTGACCGTTCAAGCGCAACTGAATTCTGGATTGCATGCTTTCTAAGATAGGTGACTTTCTGAGCACTTAAAATGTGTGTCAGTTCTTTTCACAGCTTTGCATTTAATAACACTTATTTTAATCATCATATGCATACCGTGAAACAGTATAGCAAAATCTCTGTAAGTGTAATTGGACACTTTAATTATCATTCCCTCGATGTCATCATAATGCCCAGCCCCAGCTGACTACTAGAACAAATATTATATGTCTTGCCTGTAATGTTGTGGTTTTTTTTGTAAGACCTAAAATAATCTATTTTCTTTTCCACTCTCAGGTTCTTGCTTGTGCAGTTGAAAGATTTTTGTGGAGAATTTCTTAAGAGGAAGCTCAGCCTGGGCAACTGTGTGGCCGTCCATAGCCTTGCACACATGTACACTTTGGATCAGTTGGCCTTGCGTGCTGCTGACATGATTCGTCGCAACTTTCACAAAGTCATTCAGGATGAGGAATTTTACACGCTTCCGTTCCACCTGGTCAGAGACTGGCTGTCTGACGCAGAGATAACAGTTGACTCTGAGGAGGTTCTGTTTGATGCTGTGGTCAAATGGGTTCAGAAGAGCTCAGAAGAACGCGTGAAGTATTTTGAGGAGCTCTTTCGTCTCCTCAGGCTGCCACAGATAAAGCCGACCTATCTTACGAGAGTTGTGAAGAACGAGCCATTGGTCGCACAGAACGCAGCCTGCCTACAGCTTGTGTCAGAGGCTGTGGAGGGTCATGCGATCCGCTTCGAAAACCTCAAATCTGCAGATACAGAGTTCTGGGCCTCATATATGGCCACGTTCCAACCAAGATTTGGCCAGAACATGGATGTAATCATGGTAGTCGGTGGGGTCTCTGAAGGTGGCGACTACCTGAGTGAGTGCGTAGGGTACTTTGTATACGAGGACCGTTGGGTCAATTTGCCACACATCCATAACCATCTGGATGGTCACGCTATTGCTGCCACTGATACACATGTATACGTGGCTGGGTCCATGGAACCAGGATTTGCCAAGACGGTGGAGCGCTACAATCCAAATCGCAACACCTGGGAACAAGTGAGCAACCTCACCACACGAAAGCATTCCTTTGGGCTCACCTGCATCAAAAATATTCTGTATAGTATTGGTGGTCATGGCAACTTCAGCCCCGGCTTCAAGGATGTGAGCGTCTACGAACCTGACCAAGACAAGTGGCACAACCTAGAATCTGCCCCTAAGATTTTAAGAGACGTCAAAGCCATTAGTGTCGAAGATCGATATGTTTACGTAACGGCGCGAACACCCGTAGATACCGACAGCGATGACGGGTTGAAGACAGTCACTACTCGCTACGACACCGACAGTCGCCAATGGCAGGAAGTTGACTCCTTACCACTTATCGACAACTACTGCTTGTTCCAAATGGCTGTGGCGTCGACTAACTTCTACCACACAGCTTCCTGCTGTCCCAAGAGTTATACCAACGTACGTGATGAAGCAGCTCGGCAGAAGATCACCGCAAGGATCTCTGATGATATTCTTGAGAGTCTTCCGCCAGAAGTTACCAGTATTGAAGGGGCAGCTATCTGCTATCTTGGTGATGATGTGTTTGTGATTGGTGGCTGGAAGAACAGTGACGATGTGGATAAGCAGTATCGAAAAGAGGCGTATCGGTATTGCGCTGAGCGCAAGCGCTGGATGCTTTTGCCGCCCATGCCTCAACCTCGCTGTCGTGCCACAGCGTGCCACGTGCGCATTCCCTACCGCTTTCTTTATGGGTGTCAGCGCTACCCAATGCCACAGAATTTGGCACGGCAGAGGGACCGTATGCAGCAAATGCAGCAGTTGCATCGTCGCACGTTAACTCTACGCAGGCAGTTACAATCGCAGATTGAATGCTGAGAGCCTTTATTGCTCAATAGAAGAACTGCTGCAAAAAAAAATGTGATAATATAGCATTCCCATGATCCCATTCTCATTCAAATGTGTGTTATTTGTTTACTTGTGACATTTCATCACTGGGAGAGTGAATGAAATGGCTGATGCTGATAAAGAAGTGAGTATTTTCATTGTGACTGTTTGAATAATAGATTCCTATAAATATTTAAAAAAGATATGTTTGTTAATATCCGTACACATGAAACATTGTTTCATGGCGTTGCATGAATTTGCCTTATTCCCGTTGTCGGCAAGTTGCAGAACGCTGCACTTAATTTACCTTAGTCATAACGTTCCATGTGGTGATGGTTGTCATCTACATTTGTGGGGTTTTCGATTATTTTGCAGGGAGTGACAGTGTCCTGCTGTAATGAATTGGCAGTTCAAAACCGTTCACATTTTTTGAGCAAACCATGAGTTACTACAAGAACCACTGCATCTTCATTCTCCTCACTTTGTTTATTAGTTCCTGGTCTTAATTGTGATGATTTGGTTTGTTTTGCACTTGAATGCCATGCTTTCACAGTCTTTGGCTGTATTTGTAAAAAAATGCATTCTTCACAACTACAAGCACTTAATTTCAGCATTAGCCTTCGTCTTAATCTATATTCTTATCATTTTATTTGATTATATTTGTTATTTTTCCTAGTTATGGAGTTATGGCATCAGTTATTGACGTGTGAAGGCTACACATTATACAGTTGCAAAACCAGACATGTTCAGAATAAAGTCAAGGAACCATTACCTCAGTGTGTGCATGACCATTACAACCTTTCAAAATTATTTTGTCATCAGTCTCACAGTCTGTGCCAGTTCGAGATCTCTCGATTTCCTTAATTTCATGTTTTTTTTATTAATATTTTTAGCCACCTCTAAGACATTGGTTTGTGTTCTGTCATGCAATTCCTGCCAATAATTGTTAACGTTTGATTTGAACAATATTATTTTTTTTTCATTTTTTTTTTTTTCAGTGAACTGTTGTACATTCCCAATTATTATATAGTTCATACCGATGGTACCATTACTGCATCCTTGTCCTTATTACAAAATATATTTATTATCATAATATTTTTTATTCTTTTTACATTCTCTTATCTTTTTCAATGCGTGATGTTTAGTGTCTTACAAGAAATCTCAGTGCACTTCACTGGGTGAAAACTTGTGAAGCAATCATTGGCACCATCAAGACCAGCTTAAACATTCAGAATGTTTGCGTGAAGAACATTTTATGTCATTGTTGTCCATACCAAAGTCTTAAAGAATGTCATCTTAGCTGACCTAATGTTACGCTGCGATGTTAAAATCTTCACTAAATGCAAGATAGAAATGGCTTTTGACAATGTATCTATAGCTCTCGTCTTGACTTGTGCAGTTTCATAGTCATAGCATACGAGAAAAAAAAAAAAAGATTGAACATGCATTAATAAGCCTTTTTCAAACATTTTCCTGCATATTGGAGACTGTAGAATCGTAGATATTGTATTTACTCATTGGGAAATGTACGTTTTGTGTCTCTCATGTTGAGATGTGGTTTAATAGTGTTTAAACTCTATCAGTTTTCTTTCCTTCATGCACAGAGGAAAGGGGTGTGTATGTGTGCGTGTCGATGGAGAAAGTGTCTGACGATAAGAGTAGCAAGGCTGGGATGTTCCCTTGTCCCGTTCTCGCTGTTGTAAAGTCTTTCAAGGGCGAGTATAGTTTTGTTGCATGTGTTATAAAGTATGCACATGTTGTGGATCTCAGTGATTTGCAATAAATATTTATTAAAAATCTGATATTGTCCACGAGTCGTTCTTCTGCCCAGTTGATTCTCACCTTTGAAGTGCTGTTACTTTTACGTTTACTAAAATGTTTTATGATGCAGTGTAACTTGCACTACAGTGTTAATTATGGATTGATTGAGGCATTTTCAGATAGAATATGATTATTTCCAAACTGGTTTGAGTATCAAACTAGTATGGGAAATAATATGATGAAATGACAAAGAAAATAATAGTTAAGTTGAATCTTTTCTACAGATGCTTAGAGAATCTTCTCTGTTACAGTAGTCAGTGTTCGACGCTAAAAATTGTATGATTAGCAGTGTGAAAAACTTCAAATAGATTACTATAAGGTGCAACAAGCTTCAGTCGGGTCAAAATGCAGCAGCATCTGAGCATGTCAGCCCTCTTTTATCAGTTACATTACATTGGATACTTGTTAGGTTCCAAGTATAGAACAAACAGAGAATTAGTGTGGAGTAACTTGGCTGATGAATCAATCCATACTATAAAACCAGGAAAGACAAACAAGTAAATAGTCAGATAGTTTTGATTTTGTGATCATTCTATAATCCATCACCCTCAAGCAAGGTTACAAAGTTTGCAATAGAAAGTTAATTATTACAGCCAAAGGGTTTGAGTTAGAGGACCTCAGACATTTGCACGGTCTCACAGACAAGGTTTAAGCCTAGTCCCAGACTAAAATTCATGTTTGGGCTGTCTTAACTGAAAGCAACTTGCACTGAAATAGCTCTGCCATTTTTTTAATTTATTTTTTAAGGCAGTGTACAAATCCTAATTTAACTAACTGCTACTTCTGGCTTAATCTAAGACCTGTATGTGGAACCGGGGCATTGAGTTTTGGTGAAAATATCAGTGTTGCCTGCTGGAACTCTATTTGTCAAATTAAGTCTTGGTTCCAAGGTTTCTTCAACTATCTAAACATCTTAGGGAGTTTTCCTTGACACAGTCTGTTTCACATTAACTCATTAATGCCCAGACTTTTCCCAGAAATGTTACATGAGCATACTGAGCAGACCATTTGGCATTTAAGTGTATTTTTCATTTAAATATTTAATATTTGGCGAAAAGTGGACACAAATCTATATACAGAAAGTCCAATAGAAACCAATGCAAAGATAATAAGGCAGAATGGTACCGTATTAAACAACACTACATCCAACAGGTTGTCTTCTTATAGGATTAAAACATCTACATTCTCCCACTGAAAATATGTATAGCTGGAAAATTATCCATCACAGAAGAGCATTATAATAGGAAGATTGAACAAATCCATCATGCATGAAGAACCCTTAAAAAAAATAAACTTAAGTCCAATTATATTAACCAAGTATACATCATGTAGAAAGTATTGTAAAATACTAATATACTTGTAAGTGTACTATTTCAGTACTTATTGGGTCTAAATTTGTCTACTTTTTAGTTTATAAAAGTTTATGTAAACTTTTGAGTACACAATTAGTTTACATCCAAGTATTTATTTTGTATTGCAACTATAATGTGAACTATACTACAAGGGAAATAGGTACTGTTAGCAATATACTAGCCCACTTTTTAGTTTATAAAAATGTACTTTTAAGTATACTCTCAGTAAACTACTAGTTTATGAATTGTTATACTGCAAGTATACTTTCTGTAAAGTGAATTTAACATCATACTTATAGTTTATTACTTACCATACTATTTTTTCCCCTATTTAGGTATTCATTTAGCAAAGTATAATTTCTTTAAGAAGTCCATAAAAACTTAGTCAAAGTAAACTCACTTATTTTCAGTCCAAAAAAGGTAAACAAAAATAGCTCACTTGAAGAATCATTTTGTCAAGTGTAGTCGTGATGTTCCATTTCAAAACAAAATGTTTGCAAACACTTTAGTTTGGAACTTTTATTCAATGGGACAAATGCATTTAGAGATCTGAATTTCTTTATGTCTAAAAGTATAAAAATATGTAACAATCAAATGTACACTTTTAATACTGGAAAGCTTGTTGGTCTGGTTTTCAGCCTCAGGATTATGAATCTGTTGCTTTGTTCTCTGTCTGAATGCATGTACATTCACGTGTTTGTGTATGTTTCACAGTTCTTCGTGACGTGCTTTCTCTGCGTCTTCATCTGATTTTAGTTTGAGTTCATCCAGAGTGATCAGACCATCAGCGTTCCTGTCCTGATTCTTGAACATGTCAGCGATGACACTGTCCGCATCTTGAGCTGGTTTCAGGCGACCTTTCCCTTCTGATACCTGCTGTTTGATGAACTGTGAAAACTGTGGAGAGACATGGTAGGAAAGTGAGGTTTAAAACTAAATCATTGCTTTCCTAACAAAGACTGTGACACTTTATAAAACAAGCATTTAAGTGCAAAGAACATGTACCCTGAAAAGAAAACAGAGCCAAGAGGTAAATACAATAATGCAATAGTAAAGAAAATGCTAATTTAGTAGTGCAAGATATCTAGCACTGTAACTATACTTACAGTAACTAGTCAAGTCAGTGAGTTTAGTATTAGAATGTGAAAATCAAAGGTCTTAAAGATAACTGTATAAAACAAAATAAAAGTTCATTTTAACTTGAAGAAATTGTGACAGAAATATATTACTATTGTACAGTAGAATGGATTTGTCAAAGTAATAATAATAATTATAAAATCATTACATTTTTATGTCTTCATTTGATTACCACCGTTTATGATAATAAATTTGTATCAAAACATAAATCCAGAAAAACACAAAATTTCTGAAAAACTAAAATATTTAATAGGGCCTTATTATTGAAAAGATAAATAATAATAACTTGTTAAAAGTTTTATGATTAGACATTCTTTTTGATTATTTAAATTTATGTAACCATTAAAACAAAATCCATTACAAAAAATAAATAAAACAAAAAAACAGAATTTGTGAAAAATAAAACGGAATTTGTGAAAAAAAAAAAAAATGGAATTTTTGTTATCCTTTTAATAAATTGTTGTAAAGTTATATAAGTTTAATGATTTCAGTTAATTAGACATGCTTTATGATTGCTAAAATTCCTATGCCCCATGATGCTTTGCGCAAATTATGGTAGTAACTTAAAGGTATAGCGGAGGATTTTTTACTTCCGGGTGGATCACCTATACTATTGGTCCTCCTAATTGTCATTCATTCTGGTGAATCAATCAAACTTATTCAAAAAGTGGAGAGGGCGGGTCTTATCTAAAATTCGGAAAGATCCTCCACTATACCTTTAATATTTCAAAATTATTTCTGTCATTTTGACAGACAATAAATATTGTATTTACCTGCTTTAGAAACATTACAGTAAACAATAGGGATCAGAAGTGAAAAAGGGAGACAATTACATTTTAAAGCATTCGTGTGAAAACAAACCTGGAAAGAGATGTGAGGATTTGGGGAAGAAAAACAAGTGTACTGCAGTGAATTATTCATGGGATATATCGTAAATTAAATCGAGAGAGCAGACCACAACGCTGTATATGTTGTCTTTTTTCATACTGTTACAGCAGAATACAAAGGGGGGAAAAAAGAAAGAATTAGGAGGAAAAGAATTTAGCGACTGAAAAGAGCTCTTGCCGTGTTATACAGTATATCACATTAAGATACTGTTACGTTATAAAGCATTGTGTTAAAAAGGGTTACATGATTCTCCTGATGTCTGACAATAGATCATTCAGTCAAACTGATGGATAAGGATTATTTTTAGCGCAACCTTATGATTTGAAATGATTTGTTTCTGTCTTTTTGAGTGGAACTTCCACAAACCGGAAGTGCCTCCCATAATGTAAAACGCTTACTAGGAAACGGCTTATTAGGAAATGGGTGGATTAAACAGAGTCCAGAAAAACTCAAATGGATTTCATTGGGCCCTACAAGATCTGTAAACTGACCTCCTCTAAAGGGACCTTTTGGTCCTGGTTGATGTCTAGAGCCTCAAAGAGCTGAACTGGACTATCTTCGAGCCAAACGAACAGGTAGCCTTCAGGAACTCCCTTCTGCAGAGACACCAGCTCCAGTTCGAACCGGAGCACTGCACTCCCAGGGACAATACCAGCTAGGAAAACAAGAGAACAGGGCAATGATGTTTCATTTGACAAGAATTCATTAACTCTATATTACAGTGTTCCTTTTTCTTTTGCTGTTTGAAGACTCCAAAAAATATAAAAAGTCACACACACACACACACACACACTATTATATTTTATATATTTATTATTATAAATGATTTAGAATTGTATCCCCCTCTACCCTCAAATCTGATGACTTGGCATGTTTCAGTTCACCTCCTTTCTTCAGTCACATACAGTAATAGACCTTTATTTCTAGTTCTCGTTTCCACTGTCTGCACTTTTTCCACTTTCTGCTTTTAATGTCTGTTTCTTGAAATTTTCCTCTATCCACAAATTGGTGGAGATGATCCAGTTTTCCGTCAGATGCGCTCAGACTACCTCAGCCTCTTCTCCAAATCCTCAGTTCGTCTTCTTCACACAAGTATTAGGAAATATTCTTCTCTTCCCGATAAACGGCTTCCAACATCTTTGGACATTTAACATAGGACGATCTCTGTTCTCAGAGCAGAGTAGGTTATTTTTCTCCCTATACTGATACTCCTTTGGAGGCAGTTTTCCTCTTAGCCTTTCATGGGTTTCTTTGTTGTGAGTACTTGCGATCTTCACTTCTCGAGTTGTAGCCAGGGTTCACCGATATTCCCTTCTCTTCTAGCTTGTTTCCCCTTTTTCTTAAACATTCTATAACGGATTAATTGGCCCACACCACAGCCACTTGATCATCATTAACAAAGTGAACACTCCTTTTCTGTCCTCTTTCTTTAATGATTCAAAATCTTAAATGTCAATCTCAGACCTCAGGTGACCATGACTCAACAGCGCTTCAGTCAACACCTCATTAAAGTATTAAAGATCTGACACTTCTCCTCATGACTACACCGGGCACTCCTTTAGGATAGGTACAGCTACATCAGCCGTAAATAAAAGACTTTTAGAAGATAGCTAAATAATGCTGGGCAGTTGGTCCTCTTCAGCCTACAAACATTATATTTGCACTATCTATATAATGTGCAAGCTCACTTGCAACCAACAAGTCTCAACAAGGTTATTATCCTACATCTCTGATGGGGCGTCCTTCTGTCATATTCACCCTTCTCAAGTTAATCAAGTTAAACTGTTATGTGTCATTTACTGATCAGCACATGGTGTTTCCATTATGGACGTATGTGGCTCATTGTCATAGCCCGCTCCCAATTTTACAGTGTCAAGTATTTAACCTTATTCACTATTCTGTCAACCTATTCTGTCAACACTGACTTTTACAACATTTCAGTCCCAGACAGCAACATAGTGTCGGCCCAGATCCGGCCCACATCTGGAACATGTGGATTCCACACGGTCCAGATGTGGGCTGGATCAAGGCCGGCACTATTGCTGTCTGGGGTGTCACAGCACATGAGCTAGTGTTAAAGTGGCATTGTTCCTATTTGCAAAGGTAGTCGGTCAACACCGGTTTACATTAGCGTACGACATAAGCCCCTTTCACAGGGTCCTGGAAATCCCGGGAAATTGCCGTTAAATTTGCTGGAGTGCCTTCTGTGTGAACGCTAACACATCCCGAGATTGATGCAGGGATCGATGCCGGGATGGGGACCTAGTAACATTGCCGGGATCAGTCCTGGAACAAAAGCCAGGACCAATGCCATAAGGGGTGTAGTGGCATTGTAGTGATGACACACGTGCCATCGCAATGTCGTAGTTATCATGCAACTCTGTTGCTCTTCGAAGAAAGTTTGTGTTCGTCATCAACAAAGAAAGAACGAAAAAATTTCTGCAAACTGGAATGAAGCAGAGACCAGGGATCTCCTTACTATCCACACTGAAGCTGAGATCATTCGACGCGTACATTACACATCACATCCTGATGTCACGTGTCTTTACGGGATCTTTACGAGATGTGTGAACGCACTCACAGATTCCAGAAAATCACTGTGTATTTTCCAGAATCTCTGTGTGAAAGGGGCTATAGACACACAAGATAAGACACACCTCCTTTCTCTCCATGTCCAAGGTGTGGCGGCACTAGAACTGTTCGTCTCTCTCCCACACACATGTTCCTAAGGGCCTCATCCAGGCCATCAATTATTTTACCCCCTCCAAGCAGGACATCCTGTGGGGCCTCATAGTCGCTCCTACAATGATCGAAGATCAACAAACAAATCACAAAACCATTAGCACATTGTGTTTTTATGAATTCACTTCAAAACATGAATAATTTAATAAATATTGAAGATAGATAGACAGACAGACAGATAGAAACTCACGATGTAAAGAGCAATGTGCCGTCCAGCAGTGAGCAGTTGTAGTGGTACTGAATGAAGTCATTCACCTCACTGGTTTCATTACACCCTGCAGATTTATTCATGATCTCCACCTGCACAGGATCTTTGACATTGTGGAAGTCTATCACATGGATGTCAAAGACCAACACGGCCGAACCTGGGATGTCCTTACCTGGGCAAAACAGAGCTTCACTTACTGCATATTCACATTTTGAATGCAAACAGGAATTACCAGTATCTATCTTCACTCTGTAACTCTCGCCTAGAGAAGAAAAGCAGGGCCGAGCCTGATCAGCATCTATATGGGAGACCTCCAAACATCCCTACATCTACTAACTGGCTTCATCCCTCGGTCTCCTCTCTACCACTAAGGTGGTACGTGAGATGGGCATTCTGATGCCGTATGGTTGCTGTCGCATCATTGAGGTGGATGCTGCACTCTGGTGGTTTAATTATTTATTGATATACTTGTATACTAATATAATTTTGAAATACACACAAGAGTACTAGCGCTTCTGTTTTTTGTACGTCTTTTTGGCTTTAGACCTTTTCTGTTTCTTTGGACGTACAGGTACTGATTCTCCCGTTGTCTTCACTGTCTTCTTGGTAAAGCACGAAAATAAATGTTCCATTGTCTAATATTCACTTTTCGTCTCACCAAACAACACTAGGCTACTAGTGGCAGCCAATGAGTGTGAGGATTCTCTCCAAACCTTTAATGAAACAGTGGGCCATGTCAAAATGGTGAATATATTTATGGAGATGACCCACACTATACATTATTAAAACACTTTTTTATAGAAAATTATACAGTCTTATGTGGGTGTATACCAGGGTCAGAAATGATTGGTGGCTTTGGGGTAAAAATGCCATCAAAATGAACAAAAACTCTCCCCAAATTCAAGATAATGAAAAAGTCCCCACACAATTAAACTAAATCTATTACAGCTGACACAATTAAAGTGAAAATTAATGAAAAGTGTTGATTTGATTAGATCTGCTCACGTTGCATTATATTTATTTTATACCTTGAGCATTATAACCAATCACAAAGGTTAATGTTGAGCTTATGAATGCAATGGCCAGTCAGAGGCGTTCAGATTAGTCAACGCTGAAAACGCCAAAGTTTTATGTCAGTGAACATTATCACTGACATAATTTTTAATCTGCACTCTCTTGAATTCTCTCATCGTAAACAAAGAGCATATACGATGTCAGCAACAGATTTGTTTTGCAGCTTCTTTGATTCACGAGTTCACACTTACATACAATTTATTTTCTAATGAGTAAAAAGCAATGAACTAATTCATAAACAGATCATAGCTTTTTTTACAGTATAGACAGAATATGACATGTCCCTTCCCCAAAAGTTTCAATGTATTCTTTTAATCTACATTAATAATCATTATTATAATAGAGCAATAATTGACAATAATGATTTTTGTCATAATACTGCAGCCATAACATGAAATGTTTTTTTTTTATTTACTTTATGTAAGGTATTTACATTATCCAATTGTGTGAATACATGTATGCCACCTTAAACAGTATTAAACAGTCCGTGTACATAAACATAAATGCTGTCAAATGCAGCCTCTGTTCCACCTTTGCAGTGTAAAGATGATTGATGAAGATTGATTCTATGATTGAACGTGCTATACAGGACTCCCTTGTAAAAGAGACTGTGTCTCAATGGGACTTTTCCTGTTTAAATAAAGGTTATATATAGATGGCTTTTTTTGTGTTGATTGATAAAACTTAATTGGTAACTAGTATTCTGATTGATTGATTGATTGATTGATCAGTTCTGAAGTAATTGTTTAAATTGAAGGATTTGACATAAAATATATAATATTGGCCATTAATGAAAAAGTAAATGTCTAACCCTGTTGTACACCACTGTCTTCACACACATCTTCACACAGTTTTAATATTTAAAACTTTTTAAATTAGCACCAAACACCAAATTAGCACCAAAATGCACACACTTTCGTTCCACTTTCATTGGCAAACTAGTCCTTTAAATGCATTAAGATCATCTAACCTGCCCCCTGCTGGCCATACGCAAGGTGAGGCGGCAAGATGATTCTTCTCCTCTCTCCTGTACACACACCCTGCAAGCCTTTATCTATGCCTGCGATCATGTAGCCCAGTCCAATGTACGTGTTGTACGTCTTGTTGTGCTGATAACTGTGATATTAGAGTTAATACATCAGAATCTACATCTACTGCAAAACCAACAACAAGGAAACAAATCAAATTTGAAAAAAAGTCATGAAATAAACCTGGAGTCAAACGTGATGCCGTTGAGAAAAGAGGCATTGTAGTGGTAGCGGATGTAGTCGCCTGCAACAGATTTGCGTGTACATGGTTCAGGCGCCTTCTTGAACTCCACAATGATGTCATCTTTAGAGTTGTGGAGGTCTTCCAGGAGAATGTGATACACCACTGATGCGTGAGGAGGGATGTCTGTGCCTGAGGGAAAGAGAGACGCAAGGATGAAAGAACGAATGAAAAGTCATGTTGTTTTGACCGGCACTCGGTTTTAAACTGCTTGAAACAGCTTAAACCATTTATTTCTTTTTGATTTTTTTAAATCACCCTGGAAAAATTCACTGTTTCTTTATCGATTTGAGTTTCAAGGTCAAAAAGTCTGTGAAATGAAGTTTTTGGCTGTTAGTTGTTTGGATTTCAATTTCTAGTCTGTTGCAGCACTGAAAACAAGTGTGTGGAACCCATTTTACCATTTTAAGGGTTTGAGAACCAGACATAAAAGGCAGAGGCTATTTACACCAAGTACAATATCGATAAATACTATTTACACCAAGTACAAATAATGTTAGATACTATTTATACTTAGTTGTAGTTATTTGTACCTCAGTGTGCAAGTAGTCAATCAAAATGTGTTCTAAATCTGAAATCCTCCGACTGAATCATAATCTGAAATCTTGTAGTGTATTCCAGTCATAAGCAGTTACTAAAACAGGTTGCGTTTTGTAATGTTATCCATTTTGTTGATAAACGAATAAGAACCCAGGGTTTATGAATGTGCAGTGTGAAATCTGGAAACCCCATTACCCAGGAATGAATGAACAGTGTGAAATATGGAACAAGATAAAACAGAATTGCATTGACACAATTTCAAGTGTGAAAAGTCCAACATTAAAGAATGTAACCATTTCCAAGATTTGAATTAAAATCTATAATTGATAAAGAATAGGATGTTCTTTATATACACATGCAAATGGTTTGCTTGCTTACCATATCCTTTTTCTCCAAACGCCAGAAATGGGGGGATGATGAAGTGTCGTATTTCTCCCACACACATGCCCAGTAACCCTTCATCCAAGCCTTTTATGAGCAAACCTTCTCCAACCACTGAATCCTGCGTCTGGGAACGCTTGTAGCTGCAAGATTCTCATATAAGATTAGTCTACATACATCTGTGCAACAGTTCACACTGGGTACATCTGATGTATGGCGTGTGTCCACTATAGATACTTTAGTTTTTAAATGTTAAAATACATTATCTTATGCCAGTTTAATGTACAAAGACCACTACTGCTAAGCCATATGTAAGGTAATTTGCAAGAAAAGTGTAAAGGTCCTTGCACACAGAGTCCGAAATTCTCGTCCGAAATTTTCGCATGTACAAAATTAATACGACCTCACGTTGTGTCAATCACGTTTATACTCTGCCTCTGAAACTTTCATTCGTCATAAAAAAATTCTGATCGGGTTCGATTTTCTGCGTTTTTCGCATCCGTAGCAAGCTTTTTGAGATGTGTTTTGACAATTCAGAGCCACTGAATGACGAATGCGAAAAAAACGCATACGAAAATTTTGGACCTTAAACCCTGCGGCTCTATCCAGCTAACAAAATATGTTCTAAGAACGTTTTGCTAACGTTCCTATTAAATTATGAAAACATTATTTCTGAATGTTCTCTGAACATTCAAAACTTCCAGTTTAAAAAAAAAAAAAAAAAAACTTTTTTTTTTTTGCTAGGTTATGCAAACGTTAGGGGAACATTCCATTTTTTAATTTTGCAAACATAAAGGGAACGTGACATTTGAATGTTCTCTAAACATTCTGAAACAAGGAGTAACATTTAAAAAATGTTGGGCGAACACCCAACTTAACGTTTTAGGTAAAACGTTCCATGAACGATGTATAAGTAATGTTTTTGTTCTACATTTTTGAGAACCCTATTAAAGACCAGATTAACTTTGTTACTAGAACCTTGCGAGAGTTCTGAGAACGTTCCCTCCCTGTTAGCTGGGGGTTGTACTAACAAAACATTGCTCAGTGAAGAGTGTGAGTTTAAGACAGGAGTGTTCAGGAAACTTGTTTGAAAACAATCATTATTAATTGAGGTAACTGGGACATGAAGTAGCACTAACCTGGAGTCAAACACGGTGCCATCCAGCAATGACGCATTAAAGTGAAAACGCACAAAGTCAGTCCTCATGACTGAGCGCTTGCAGTCTTTAGGTGTACTGATGACTTTGGTCTGAACCTGGTCTGCCCTGTTAAAGATGTCTAGTAGAACCAGATCAAACACTAATGTTGTGTCCGGCGGCACTGTACCACCTAAAACGCCACAGAAAGAATACATATTTCAGTGATCGCAAATGCTAGTGATTCATAACTTTCTGAATGGTGGTTTGCGAACCTCTGGGGGTTTGTGAGGGAGCTGTAAGAGGTTTGTGAGTTGATAAAAACTAATAATTATATCCAATGAAAAATTAAAATAATTAAATGGGGCTGCATGAGAGTCGTGATATTGTTTAGGGCAATAATCAAATCAAAGGCTGCGATTTAATTTAAAAAACTGTAGTCTGATCTGATGTGCCTTTGTGGGCAGGTGTATTCAGCATCTGAGAGCTTCTCTGTTCACTGTAAATGCAGCAAACTAAAAAAGTTCACTTTATTTACACATATGCATAATTTCCAACATTTTTGTGGGCAGTTTACAGCATTTTAGTAGTATTCCACCTTAATAAAAGGATCGTTTAAAGCTCAAGGCTTTGAAATTTGTTTGTTTTGTAAAAAGTTTGTTTTGTAACATGTAGTGTAAAATACAATTATTATTATTATAATGATCAAATATTTTAAAATATATATTTTACAGTACAATTAAAATTTACAACAGTAATATATTTCTGTATTCATTTGGTAATTGGAACATAATAATAATTGTTATTACATTTGATTGGGTTCCTAAAACACCAGTGTGAATGTATAGTGTATACACTTATATGTATACACATATACATAATGTAATGAATTTATTTATAGTGTATACACTACACCCACTATAACAACTAAAAAAAGACTACCAGCAATAAAGTCCAAATAAAACAATAAAAGATTAAACATTTTATTAATTTATTTGCTTGTCATGAGACCATTAACCGACATCAGAGAACTGTGAACATGCAAATGTGTCACTAAATTATTGAAATATTAACTTAAAAATTTCAGGGGGTACTTTAACCAAATGTCAATTATTTTAATAAGCGCTTCACAAAAAGAAGAAAGAAGTGAAAAGACAGGAGTTTTAGCTTAATTTGCTTGAACACACTTGCTTTGATATCTAATGCCCAGTCCAAAACATTTTTAAGGCTGTGTGTAAGACTTGTGTGTCCAAAAATAGTTTTTTGGGCTGCTTTACAATTTCGAGAAATGAACTAGTATGTACATTTTATCAATGTAAAAGGTGTGTTTGGGTATATTACCTGCTGCCTGGCTACTGTAGGTCAGGTGGGGGGGTACAGTGATCCTCCGGCGCTCATTCACACACATACCCAGAATGCCCTTGTCCACACCAGCAATCTGCCACTTATGCCCCACCTGTCCAAAGAATGCAGCCCCCTTATCATAGCTGCAGTAAAAGAGAAAATTACCTTACTTTAAATGTATTCTCAAAGGGACATGCAGCACATAAACACACACACTTTGTAAATCACGAAATACCAATCAAGGGTATTTACACAAGTATTTACACAAGGGTATTATTTACACAACCTGTTTTATTTAAGTAGCTCTTTTGACAATGTACCTCTACACCATTTTAAAGCAGCTTACAGGAAATAAATGCTGCAATGTCTATCATGTATTAAATCCTGGAATTTATAATTGGAGTAGTTGTATTTAAGTTTGAAAAGATGCATGAGGCTGAGGAGGCCCAAAACCAAGGTTTTTTTGTCCACGTATGATACACCATGACCAAAAAAGCTGTATGAATGAAGATCACCAGTGTCTGAAACACAGCCATATGAATATGCGATATATAGTTTTAGCTAAATAGACTTGAGTAAACCATCTTGAACAAACCTAGTATTTGCATAATACTACAAAAGATGCTTAAAAGAATATCATGAAAGTAGCCTATTTTTACAATATTAAAAAAAAAGGAAAAAAAAAAGCATAATGGTGCATGTCCAGAAAATCATGGTACATTGAAAACCAAAGCCAATGCCTTAGTTAATGACAAAAGCAAAAAGTAAAAGTGAAATTGTAATGTGCAAGATGCAAAGAATGAACATCACTCAGTAAACACTTGGCTGAATCATCTCACCTAGAGTCAAACCGTTTTCCGTCAGTAAAAGTGCCGTTATAGTGATAACGCACGAAATCTCCGGATTTCACTTCTCTGACGCACGGCTTGGGAATGAAATATCGTTCAACTGCAATATCATCGATCGGCCCTGGATTACAGTCCACATAGAACCACGTCGCCAGCAATAAACTCAAAACAATCCTCTGTAGCATTTTAAGGAAAGTGTAGTCTGTGAGTGAGGCTTGTGAGGGCTCGACAGTGAGTTGGGGGCTCTTGTAGGAGGAGTTCAGATGTGTAAACGTGGAAGATCCTAAACTGGGATGTTGCTTGCGGGCACTTTTTTCCTTTTCGCCAGGTTCTGTATTAGGCCTATTTTATAGGAGTCATCAATTGTTTACTGTACTTATTTTTCATGTTATTGATAAAAATGGTGGGGAAATGACGCATATTAAAGGAAAAATATTTAATGAGATCATATTTCGCGGAAGCGGATGGAGAGGAAGAATGCCGTTCATTAACTGACACACTTTAGCAGCTCTGACCTATTAATCAGGGACATATGTGGCACTAATGTATTATTTTGTATTGTATGTAGCCTGGCTACATGCATTGCTCAATTATGTTTCATTGAATAAATCTGATAATTTTCTGATAAATAATGATTTCTGTCAGATCATTTATGACAACGAACATTGCGATGAATATAACTGGATAAGTAATTCTGATTCTACAGCAAAATAATAATATTTCGGGGATTTTCTCAGTATAGTTGCACTGTTGCAGAGCCACTCCCCTATGGGAGAACCAATGGGTGGAGCTTGACGTCCAGCCCCCACACCCTAACCCTAGCCATAACCCACAGTGAATGATATCAGAAAATATATTGAAAATGTATGGAACAACAGATTTCTGTGAAAATAAATCATAAATGTGAGTATGGATCACGGGGTAAGGCTCATCAGCATGGGGCAACAGGCACACAGTATTGATACAAATTCTTTAGCTAAAATAATATTTTTTAACTTAATATAGTCTAACTTAATACTTGTTTAAAACAATCACTTTAACAAAGTTTGTACTATTTTCTGTTCATTTTTGATTACATAATTTTTGTTCATTGAATATACTGTCATTATAATATGTGAATATAAAAATATATATTTAAAAAATACAGAAACTAAAATTCTGAAAGCACTGAAGGAGATCCCATAATAATTTAATATATATGTACAGTGTCAACAATAAATTATATTTTATTATACAATTAAAATCATATATTTTTAAATATGATGGTTTTATTATAAATATGGTGATTATCTCCAAGGTGTCTCTAACCCTAACCCAACTTGATATATTTACCATCTGAATCTAACCATGTCACGTCAACAAATGGTAAAGTCAGCCAGCTGTTTATCATCATGTTAATTATTGTACCTTTAGCCCCAACAGCAGGGGCGCCTTTTACCCCAAATACCATACTTTTACATATTCTTCCGTTATTGAAAAACTGTAGCCTTTATCTTGATCAAAATCATTAACAAGACCTTTGTCTCAAAATATATTTAATAATTTTAGTGATTCTCGTTTGCTAGTTACATATTCTGTGTAATTAGATTACTGTACTAATTACTCTAAAAAGCATTGGATTACTTATTACTTTCTAAACCCCATATCAACTTCAACCAGTTGAACAATACAAGGATAAAAACAACACTGCACTCTTAATTCCTTCAAATAAACAATAGGCCTATTGTCAGCAAGGTGCAGGCAGACAATGAAGCAGCAGAAGATGATTCAAAACAACAGTTTAGTAAAAATCCAAAAGGTAATCCACAGACGGCTTAGAACAAACACCGATGCTAACATAAACGTAGACCGGACAAACACTGAGTAAAGGTGAGGAACTAACATACACACGGTGAAGAAAATGACAAACAGCTGTGATGATGATTAGTGTCCATATAGTTTCTATAGAAACTAACGAGTGGCGGGAAATTCAAACAAAGGAACACATGTGACTAATGAAAAGTCTAAAAGTCAGTGACTAGCATCTGAAGCGGAGCCAGAGTGCCAGAGGACTGAGGCAGAGGGAAGGAAGGAGGAACCCGCTGTAGCCGTAGGGGTGGAGAGACTGAGCGCAGGGGAAGGCTCGCAAGTCCGTGGCGTAGGCAGAATGACGACTGACCAAGATGGAGCCGGAGGGATGAGAGAACCTGGTGCAGCCGTGAGGTCGAGGGTCTCTTTTGGAGCCGAAAGGTGGGAGGAGTCGAGGCGAAGTCGACAGGCCGAGGTGGAACCACAGGGTCTTCTCGCTCGGGCAAGGCTGGTGGTTGCACAACCTGCGGCTTCACGTCGCAGCAAGGCGTCACTGTGGAAGGCAAAGGGCTGCAGGCATCCAGCAGAGGCAGGGCTGGAGGACTGGCTGATCTTTGCAGCTAAGATGACCGCGGTAAATTGGACGTGATCAATAATGGTAATTCCAATTCCCAGCAGGTCGATGATATGGTCTTACTTCCGTCTTGAAACAGCAATGATGACGAGCAAACAAATGTTACGCAGCCCATACAAGTTTCAGTGCTGTCTTGAAACAGCAATGATTTAGAACAGACAGATGATACCAGGTGGGATAGGGTGGGTTCAAATCCATCAGCCAGTCCCCCGTGTCCGAATCCATCAGTATTCCCTCTGTTGCTGCTGTCGCTGGCTCATACCCCTGGTAAGACTTTGATGAAAGCCTCAAATGCTTCAGATGCTCAAATGCTTCTTGGTTTCCCACTACCAAAAGGTAATCCACAGATGGCTGAAAACAAACACAGCTAACACTGATGCGAACATAGACCAGACAAACACTGAGTGAATGTGAGGAAGGTACTAATATACACATGGGGATGAACTAAATGACAAACAGCTGTGATGATGATTAGTGTCCATGGAAACTGGTGGGGAATTCAAACAAAGGAATATGTGACTAATGAAAACAAACAAGGAAAAGGTTACATTAAAAACATACATGTTAACATTAGATGTTGAATTTTTATGTTAAATCCACTATTGTTTAGATAGAATTGTTCTATACAGTATTTAATGCAAGTACATCAGAAGTAACTGTAATTAAATTACAGAAAAATTAAGAGTAATTAATTACTTGACTTTTCAAGGGAAAATAAATTAAATTACAGTGGTGCAATTACAATGCATATCTAAATTCGCGCCGATATCTTTGTAGAACTTTAAAAAAAAGAAACCAAAAATTTGCTGCAGCCAATGAGCAGCCGGCGGGGGGCTGGCTGCAGGACGACTCAACCTCCAAGGACAGTTTTTAATGTTTTATCAGACAGTAACTACTCAAGATTTTGCTTTAGTATAAAGCCGGATTCGGGATTCGGGACAACAGCTTAGATTACTATGGAGCTATTCTTGTGCCAATAAAAATGAACGTAGCTTTTCAAGAAACTAATGAAAATATAAATTGAAACTAAATAAATTATCTCTAAAACTGAAAAAGAATAAATCGCAGGCAATTTTTTTTACTTCGTTTTTAATACACTGCATGTTTTGCTAACTATTTCTCATATTTCAATCGCTGATCTGAACTTACAAATGCGCTTCCAGAGTTTTCATTTACGCTTCTGAAGTTCTCTTATGAGAGGTTCTCTCGTATTGCGTAAGTTAGCTTACGCTACGGGAAAGTTATCTTTCTCGAGATCTGAAGCCAAAAATTATCCTTAATTTTGTATTTATTGTCAACGCAGTGTGACAGCCGGCAGACCATGGCAGGCTACATAAGCGTGCTCATTGGCTGTCCAGCGGCAACTGCTGTAGCCTACCAGTGAGCCCTGAGTGACGTCACGCCCAATGAGGGCGCTTCGCGCCCTCCACACCCCTCTAACCATCAGGATGGGTGTGGCTAGCGTGTATATAAGGAAGGGCTCACAGGCTGAAAATCTGATTTTCTTGTCTTCAGCGAAGCTCTTCGCATCGCTGGATCTTGAGAGCCGCCGCCGTTGAAACCAGCGACCAGCAAGCTTAGGAAAGTGCCTGAAGAAGCCGGCCGTCTTCGCCACCTTCAGCCATCCGTGCCTGCTACGCCATCTGGCGACATATCCTTTCATTGCTGTGTGTGCTCGCCCTGCGACACACACTTTCTCTCACTTCTCTCCTAAAAGAGCACGAGGCGTTTTTCTAAAAATGCCTCGTTTTTCCTGCGGCTCGTGCCGCTCCCCGCTCAGCAACGGAGACCGCCACCTCATCTGCGCTCTCTGCCTGGGCCGCGAGCACGCCGCCACCGCACTCTCTACGGGCGGCTGCCCCGAGTGCGAAGAACTCTCAATGTCGACCCTGCGGGCTCGACTTGAAGTTTTCGACCAAGCTGTCGCTCCGCCTGTCTCTACCGGGCCGCGCAGGAAGAAGCGCCGCTCGCGGAGACCACCGGAGACTGATGTGGCACCGAAAAGCTCGCCGGATCCTTTCCCTCGAGCTTCTCCCTCGCCCTCTCCGCCCCCCCTCCCGGCCGCTCAACCGCCGGCTCTAACCGCCCGCGCCGCCGCCGCTTCAGGGGATGAAGCGGATGAGTTAGACGAGGATGCCGCCGCTGACAGCTGTTCCATCCTGGCTTCTGACAGTGAGATGTGGTCTACCGCCTCCTCGTCAGTCCAGGATTCCGGCCGCACTCGAGCAGGCGAGGACGCAGAGCTTTTGCGCCTCCTCACCAAGGCCGTTGACCAGCTGGGCCTCGAGTGGTCTCCTCCTAAGGAGCCAGTGCCGAACAGACTCGACGGCTGCTTTCTTCATCGCCGCCGCCGAACACCAGCATCCAGGACTGCACCTTTCCTGCCTGAGCTCCACAGCGAGCTTTCTAAATCGTGGAATGCACCATTCTCCGCGAGAGTCTCTTCCCATACCTCATCGACGCTCTCACAGGTTGACGGCGCCGCTGAGAAGGGGTACAATGCTATTCCCCCCGTGGAAGAGGCGGTTGCAGCGCACCTTTGCCCGCCTTCTGGATGGCGCTCAAAGGCTGCCCTCCCGTCTAAGGCTTGCAGGACCACATCAGCCCTCGTCGGCCGCGCTTTCACCGCCGCCGGACAGGCTGCATCTGCCCTGCACTCTATGGCCGTGCTGCAGATTCTCCAAGCCGATCTTCTCCGCGATCTGGACGAGAGTGGCTCGGAATCTGCTTCCATTACGGATTTACGCAGCGCGACGGATCTCTCTCTTCGCGCCACGAAATCCGCTGCCCAGGCCCTAGGAAGGTGCATGGCCTCTCTGACTGTTACAGAGAGGCATCTCTGGCTAACACTCGCCGACATGAGGGAGTCTGAGCGCGCAGTGTTTCTTAACGCCCCTCTCTCCCCCACCGGCCTGTTCGGCCCAGCGGTAAACGGGATCGTGGACCGCTTCCCGGAGGTGCAGAAGACCACACAGGCAATGAACCTCTTTCTGCCTCGACGCTCGAGCTCAGCCGCACGCCGTCCTCGTGACCAGCCTGCGCAACGCTCCACCCAGCGTCCAGCTCGACCTCCGTTCTCGCAGTGACGACAGGGCGGCCGCCTTAGATCGCGCTCGACCAGCCGAAACAGGCCGCCTCCCCCGCGGGGACCCCGGCCGAGGATAGCGGTGAAACCCGAGCCCGCGAAATCCTCCTAGCCCGAGGAAAGAAAAGACGGTTAAGTCAGCAGACGTGACATGAACACTCCTGGGAATCTCTAGGATCTTGGATAGCATAGAAAAATAATCCAATAACGTTTCAGCGGCCATCTTGTCCGAAGACACAGGCTTGGCAGACGTGACGTGAACAGTCTCTGGATCGACAGACGTGTGCCTCCTCCCCCTTCTCCGTCCACGATGGCGAGACGGCAGCTCCGATCCGTCCCTCACGAGGCCAGGGTCGAAGGGGGGCCATGGTGGAGAGTGATGTTGGATTTCCTCTCGACCACTCACTCCTCTGCAACCTCCCCGGGTCCCACGAGAAATGACTAGGCGGGTTCCCTCAAAACAAATCTTTCTCTCCCGCTCGGTGGCTGGGGAAGAAACATCGGAAAACATACCGCTGGATCTTTGGTGACGGAGTCCTTCTGTCACGATCCACACACAAGAAACAGGGAGAAGATCCAATAGCAGTAAGTATTTTAATGGGGTATTCCGTAATCGTAATCCAGTCCAAGCAGGGGTCAAAACCAAGGTAGCAATCAGACATAAACAGGAACAAAACAACGGGCAATAACAGACCTCAGAAGTGGCGTGATAATTACAAGGACTCCGTGACACATACTAAAACAGACAGGGTTATATACACAGGGAAATGACAATGCTAATGGGGAATTGGCTGAGTGCAATGATTAATGACAAGGGACAGCTGAGTGCAATGAAGAAACAAGGATCGTGGGGAATGTAGTTCAGAAAGTGACAGACACCGTGGGGAAGGAGGACATCTAGTGGTTACCCAGGTGTTGCGACTCCAAGCCCTGTTGTCGCTTCCGAGGAGAAGCTTGGGTTCGGTATATCTGTATGACGCGCTGCTTGGTGTTTATCACAGAAGCACAGAGTTCAACCAAATGCGTTTTGTGGCATTTAATTAAAACAAGTGTCTTTTGGTTCACATACATAGCAGATGTTAACAGTGTACACTGTTGCATGTAATCCGGTGAAAACGATGTAATTAAACAAACAAACGAACGGTCAACAAAAACTACGGCAACCCCGGCCCCCCTCTCTCCATGACAGAATCCATTCACAAAAGAGATGCGCGCCTTATGAAAACTCCGCCCGTGAACACGTGACCTCAAACCCAGCACGTCACCACCCAGTGATGAGTGACAGCCCACTTAATTATGGCTCCTACACAACCAGCCCCTTAATTATTACACAATAATTACCAACACATCCAATAGTATAGGAGACATAAACAAGGCAAGAATGATCACCACAAATAATTAAATCATCATTAAATGTCCATAATAGTCCAATCTGATATCTTCTGAAATAAAGTAAAGTAAGAGTTCATAAGCCATGTCCAAATGAACAAAAAAAAAAAAATAGTTCATGGTCTGTGTCAAAAAAAAATGTCCGAGTCTACACTGAGGCCTAGCACTAAATACACCTAATCTGCCTCAGCCTCCTGCAGCAAACAAACTTTGGTGATGGGCTGTTCCAGGCAGCTAGTCCGAGTTTTGATCCTCACCTGGCGAACAAGTCCTTTTCGGTCTGGGAAGGTTTGTATGACTCGTCCAACCAGCCATGAGTTCCGTGGAGCTGTATTATCCATAATGAGGACGAGATCCCCCTTTGTGAGATTTCTCTTTGTTCCGGTCCATTTTTGGCGCTCCTGAAGCTGAGGTAAATACTCCTTAACCCATCTCTTCCAGAACAAGTCTGACATGTATTGGACCTGTTTCCATCTCCTGTGCACATACATGTCTGTGGGTTGAAATACTCCCGGCGGCAGTGATGGGGAATTCTTTAGAAGCAGCAGGTGATTCGGAGTCAATGCTTCCAGATCATTGACATCCATAGAGGCTTTAGTGATTGGCCGACTATTTATGATTGCTTCAGCCTCACACAGCAAAGTTTGTAGTCCTTCCTCATCCAGATTTTGAGTTTTCAAGGTGGAGTTAAGCACTGATCTTATGAGCCGCTCCCATGCACCTCCATGATGGGAGCCAGTGGGTGGATTAAAACTCCATCTTATTCCTCTCTGGAGCAAGACATGATTGATCTGTTCCTTATTCCACTGCTCCATAGCACTTCTCAGCTTCCGCTCTGCTCCTATAAAGTTGGTGCCATTGTCTGAACGGAGCTCTTGAACTTGGCCTCTTCTCGCAAGAAAGCGTCTGAGCGCATTTATAAAAGAGTCAGTATCTAACGAGGGAGCAACTTCAATGTGTATGGCCCTGATGGCCAGGCAGGTAAAAATGACGCCATACCTCTTCACCATGCTCCTTCTGCTCCGTACTTCAAAAGGCCCGAAGTAATCTACACCCACACGAGAGAAGGGTGGCTCATCTGGAACAACTCTTTCATGAGGCAAGTCCGCCATCTGCTGGTGAACTGGCAAAGCATTCAGGCGGCGACAGGTAATACATTTTGACAGCACCTTTCTTATTGCAGTACTGGCTCCGGTTACCCAGTATCGCTCTCTCAACTTTGACAGCATGTGATTACGACCTGCATGTCCCACTTGACGATGTACATGCTGTAGTAGGAGCTCTGTAATATGGAGACCTTTGGCCAGTATAATTGGATGCTTCACTTCCACAGGCATAGAAAGTTTGCTGAGACGCCCTCCAACTCTCAGGACTCCTTCAAGTAACTGTGGGCAGAGCTTACGAAGGTGACTAGTTGCTTCCACTGACTGCCCCTTTTCCAGACTCGCCAGTTCCTCTGGATATGTTCTTTGCTGGCAGTACCTTATAATGGCCAATTCAGCCTTCTCCATATCCTCTACTTCGAGTATGTGGGCGCCTGTGGTCCTCTTGAATCTTTCCATTTCCTCGTCCTCAGAGGATTTCTGCTGCTCTCTCGTGATGCCAGATTGTGACAGCATCTGGTATAATTGTTTCCTCTTCCTCAACAAATGCACTCTCATCCGGTACTCATTAGGTGCTTTCTCCATATCACCATCTTGCCACCAGAGAAACCTGAGCAGATCTCTGTCATTGGGGGTGACCAACACCTGGTGGAACATTGACTCTATATCGGCCATTATCACCACCGGTTCCTTCCTAAAACGGGTCACCACACCAATCAAGGAGCTGGTTAGGTCTGGGCCTTGTAGGAGGTGAGCGTTTAACGCTGTACCTTGACAGCTTGCTCCACAATCAAACACCACTCTGAGCTTCTTTTTTGTGGGATGATAAACACCGTGGTGTGGGATATACCATACTTTGCCACTGCCACAGTCCAGCTCCTCTTCAGGCACCATCTCTGCATAGCCTTTCACCACAAGCTCATTAATAAAGGTGTTATACTCAGTGAAAAAGGTTGGATCCTTCTGCAGCCTCTTCTTCAGATGAAATAAGCGCTGCACAACCATTTTCCGGTTATTAGGCATTTTGATGTTCATTTGCTTCAATGGTAAGCCGATCTGATAATGCCCATCCACTTGTTTTGTTGTATTTGTCACCTTTTCCAGGAACTTTTGATCATCTCGTGACAGAGCAGGCATTTCATCCATGGTGCTCTCTGGGAAATCGTTTTTGAATTGCTGCTGCCACAGCTCGTCCAGATTCACGACTGAAACTCGGTTGACAGTTAATTCTGGCTGACTGCAGGCAACCGTCTCTCTGCTTCCTGCACCAAGTGGTCCATTAACAGTCCATCCCAGCCTAGTTCTAGTTGCAAATGGTCCTCCGTTTACACTGCACACCACTTCTAGTGGCTCCAGGGCCCTTGGCACATTTGTCCCAATCAGGAGCTCTATACCAGCATCAATTTGTGGTAAGTGGACGTGCTTCAGGTGAGGCCATTTTTTAATATCCCTTTTTATAGGAATATTCCCTTTGTACACTGGCATGGATTCCTGTGTGTAGACCTTTGGCAGCTCCAAAAACTCCTCTCCATCCAGTGCAGCAACTTCAAGCCCAGACACCATATTGCTTCTCACGACCTTCTCCTGCCCCATCGTCCGGAGAAGTATATTTCCTTTTCTTCCTGTCAGGTTGAGCTTGTTTATCAGAGACTCTGTACAAAACACTGCAGTACTCCCTTGGTCCAGAAATGCATAAGTTGTGACTATATTGCTTCCTTTCTTTGATTTAACTTGAACGGGCACAATTGGCAGCTTACAATCCTGGTCCCCAGCCCCTGTAAGGCCACTTGATACCAGAGTATTGTCAATAGAGACCTCATCACCCCTTTCAGTCTGCACAACACTATACGTAGTTTCTTTGTGGAGGACAGTAGGGTGTTTAAGGCTACACTTAGTACAGGAAATCCTTTTACGGCAGTGCTTGCTCATGTGTCCTATACACAAACAACCAAAGCAAATGCCCTTTCCCTTTAGAAAAACAATTTTCTTCTCATGTGCCATCCTTCCCAACTGCATACACATTTCCAGTGCATGTCCTGCTCCACAATAGAGACACGTCTTGTGTTCTGGTGCCTTCACATCCTTGTTTGCAGACTGTGCCTTCTGCCCTGTGGGACCCACTGTAGTGGCAAAGCTGGCTCCCTTAAGGCGAGGTTGTGACTTTGGTTTGAATGCGACTTTACCAGTTATTGTGGGGGATCTTGAATACTGCCAAAGACTGGATCTGTTAAGATTTTTATTTGTTTTTCGATGAAATCCACAATGTCACTGAACTTTGCTCTCCTTTTTTGGCTTTCCTGCAGATCACAAGCCCGGCTCCTCCATTTGTCTCTGAGCTTATAAGGAAGTTTTCTTATAACATTCAACATATTGGAGGGCATGTCCAAATCATGCAGGTATTGCACGTCCTCCATAGCATTGCAACAGCCCCGAAGAAACAGGCTGTAATCCTGTAGTGCTCTTAAATCTTCGCTCTTAATGTTGGCCCATGAGAGGGCTTTATCCATATAGCAGAGGGAGCTGTTGTGTATTTGAGAGAGTATTTTTCGTCAATTTTGGTTGCATTTTGTTTTACATGCATTGCTGGAATAAATTCTCCTGCATGAACATTGAAAGTTTGCTTAGACTTATTCTTTTCAACATAAGAATCCATTCCATTTGAAACACGTGATGCTGCTTTTGACGTTGCTTTTGCATTTGAAACCTTTGATGACTTTCCACTGATAGAACTTCTTATTTTGAGAATGTTCAATGTTGCCATTTTTTCAGCAATTTCTGTGGTTAATTGCAATTTCTCTTTCCTTTTTCTTAATCTTTCTTCTTCTTCTTCCAGTGAGTGTCTTTCTTCCAATAACTTTTGTCGAGCACCCAAAGCAGCAAGCTCTGCTTCAGCCTTTAAACGTGCAGAAGAAGTGGTAGACAGTGAGATACATGTTCCAATGTTTGAAACACTGTCTGAAGGTTTCAGTTCATCAGCATTTTCCTTTGTGTTCAAACAATGTTCGATTACTCCATTTGTTTCATTTGTTTGAGCCAAGGATGACTTTCCGTTTGTTTCAAACAAACCCTTGTCACTTACATCGGGTTCACTTTCATCGAGCCACTTTTGAACATCATTTTTAAATGTTTGAGTGTATGTCATTATGCTCGAAAACCACTCCATTTGTTGTGCAGTTTTATCCTTTGGAAATAAGGGCAACACTTCCTCGTGAGCAATGATGGCCTTTTCACTCAATTCATTCAATGCTCCAAGAGATTCCTTTACTTGAAACACATTTTCCTTTTTATGCATGAGTTCTTTCATTTCCGGTATTAAGGCTTTCATTTTACTCACAAAACCTTTGCGTTCATGTTGTAATTTTTCCAACTTTAGGAGAAACGCTTTTTCAGTAAGTTTACTCTGCCTTTTAGGCTTTGCACCTGGAAATGAGGCCGCACCATTTATTTCACTCATTTTCCCTTTATTTCTTTCAGTGAACCCTTGCATTTATACATCCAGTGTGCAACAAATACGTCATTTTCATTTCAACAAAGCAGCATTGTCATTTCCCATGAAACTCCATCTGAACATCGCATTATTTAATCCACATTGCATAAGCGTCAATAGCAGCGAAAATCCACCTTTACACACGGGCATCCAACAAGTATCCTTTCATCCAAATGCTCCAATCGTAAATACTTCATGTATTATTGCAATAAGGATTCCATATCCACATACAAACTACCACAGGTAAGCTTACCTGGCCTCCTCGCGTTTGATGCGGCTCTTTGCCTGCGCGTAGATCACTGATGCACTTACTTGTCGTGTTCAGAGTGGATTGATATTGCGAGCGATGGCTTTCGGCAAATGCTCATTTTTTGTTGACTTAATGTTGCGACTCCAAGCCCTGTTGTCGCTTCCGAGGAGAAGCTTGGGTTCGGTATATCTGTATGACGCGCTGCTTGGTGTTTATCACAGAAGCACAGAGTTCAACCAAATGCGTTTTGTGGCATTTAATTAAAACAAGTGTCTTTTGGTTCACATACATAGCAGATGTTAACAGTGTACACTGTTGCATGTAATCCGGTGAAAACGATGTAATTAAACAAACAAACGAACGGTCAACAAAAACTACGGCAACCCCGGCCCCCCTCTCTCCATGACAGAATCCATTCACAAAAGAGATGCGCGCCTTATGAAAACTCCGCCCGTGAACACGTGACCTCAAACCCAGCATGTCACCACCCAGTGATGAGTGACAGCCCACTTAATTATGGCTCCTACACCAGGGAACACAAACCAGACACTGTGACAGACGCCTGGCCGCGTCTTTCCAGCCGGGCAGCACCGCACCTCTCAAGACATTTCAGAGGATGCTGGGTTGTATGGCTTCAGCTGCAGCAGTGCTTCAGCTGGGTCTACTGCGTATGCGCCCGTTGCAACGCTGGTTGAATGCCCGAGTGCCTCACAGAGCCTGGGCTTCCGGCAGCATTCGAATCAGAGTGACTCAGAGCTGCGTTTCAGCACTGAAGCCCTGGTTAGCGGCCGACTAGTACCAGCGGAGAGTGACAATGGGAGCCGTCTCGCACCGCAAAGTTATCTCGACAGACGCATCCAACTTAGGTTGGGGCGCTCTTTTCGAGGGCAAACCGGTCTTTGGCCTGTGGTCAGACCAGGAGAAATGCCTCCACATAAATTGTTTGGAGATGATAGCGGTCGAGAACGCGCTCAAGCGCTTCCTCCCACTCATACGGGATCACCATGTGCTAGTCCGCTCAGACAACATGTTCGTGGTGTCCTATGTGAACCAACAGGGCGGTGTCAGATCCAGGAACCTCTGCAGACTGACAGAACGCCTTCTCGTGTGGGCTCATCACTCGTTGCGCTCGCTGAGAGCTGCGCACGTGCCGGGCCACCTGAACGTCGGCCCAGACAGACTGTCCAGAGACATCATTCCCCCGGGAGAATGGTCTCTGCACCCCCAGACAGTCCAGTCACTCTGGCGCCTGTTCGGCAGGGCGAAAGTCGACCTCTTTGCGTCAAGAGACAACGCTCACTGCCCGATGTTTTTCTCAAAGAGCGAGGACGCGCTGGCCCAAACCTGGCCCAGCCTCCCGCTTTACGCTTTCCCTCCGATCTCCCTGTTACCACAGGTCATCAAGAGGATCAGGGAAACGCACCACCCAGTGCTCCTCATAGCCCCGCGATGGGAGAACCAAATCTGGTACCCAGAGCTAGTGAGGCTGTCGCACTTAGAGCGCTGGTCTCTGCATGCGTGGATAATCAACGGATACCCGTTGACCTGCCAGAAGGGGTTGTAAACACGATCACGCAGTTTAGAGCTCCTTCCACGAGAAGGCTCTACGCGTCTAAATGGTCTGTGTTCTCTAAATGGTGCGCTACTAAGAGCCTGGATCCACGTACATGCGGGGTTCCGCGGGTGCTCTCCTTCCTACAAGAGCTGTTGGACAAGGGCAGGTCCCCTTCCACGCTCAAAATGTATGTTGCGAAACAGAGCTTGTCCAGGTGGATAGTGGACGCGATCGCAGCAGCTTATGCGTCAAAACACTTGCAGTGCCCTATGGGTATCAGAGCCAACTCCACTAGAGGCATGGCCTCGTCGTGGGCTTGGTCCAGCGGGATTTCTATTCACGATATTTGCATGGCGGCGAGCTGGGCCTCCCCATCTACATTTGTGAGGTTTTATAACCTGGAAGTTCCCGCCTTGCAGGCTAAACTGTTATCAGTATAAGTGATATGTATGTTCTGCCCAGTCGCTCATGTGCAGACTACGTTCATGTACTGGTAATATTTCTGGTATAGGCACCAAGGGAAGAGTTTTTTCTGTACACAGACCGGTTGTGCCGCTCTGTCTTTTTGTCCCCATTACGCGCCTGTGTACCGGTGCTGGCCCGCGCCGCTGGCCGCCTACCCTCCACTCAGTTGCGCTGGCGATTATTCTCTCTAAACATAGACCGGCGAGACCGCTCTATTTTCTCCTATGATGTGCTTATGCACTGTGCTGGCCCGCGCCGCACTGCCTACATTGTTACATAGACCGGCAGTGCCGCCCTATTTTATATGAAGTGCTTATTACATGTGCTGGCCCGTCTTTCTGACTGGTCACCTGTTCCAGCATGTGGTTTTTCCCCGGTTTCCTTGGGACTCATGCACTGGATGCTCGGCGCGCACGGCGTTGACAAAGGGTTCCCGTAGCGTAAGCTAACTTACGCAATACGAGAGAACCTCTCGTAAGAGAACGTACTCGGTTACCTAATGTAACCTCGGTTCTCTCTAGAAGAGGGAACGAGTATTGCATAACCTGCCGTGTCGCGCCACAAGCTTTTGCGCTTCAGACTATGAAAACCAGATTTTCAGCCTGTGAGCCCTTCCTTATATATACACGCTAGCCACACCCATCCTCATTGGGCGTGACGTCACTCAGGGCTCACTGGTAGGCTACAGCAGTTGCCGCTGGACAGCCAATGAGCACGCTTATGTAGCCTGCCATGGTCTGCCGGCTGTCACACTGCGTTGACAATAAATACAAAATTAAGGATAATTTTTGGCTTCAGATCTCGAGAAAGATAACTTTCCCGTAGCGTAAGCTAACTTACGCAATACTCGTTCCCTCTTCTAGAGAGAACCGAGGTTACATTAGGTAACCGAGTACGTTTTCGTTTACGCTCCCAGAGTTTTCGTTCGCCGTTCTGACACATTTCTCTCGTGGGGGAGGGGCTAGTAGCAGTGTGTTCTCATTGGTTACTGAGCTTTTGATTGATAGCTTCGTGACCTGGAAGTGAAGACGTCAGTGGTGTGTTTATGTGTGGATGTGAGCGTCTGTAATCGCAGCTTTCTATTTCATTTTAGTGATATTAAGTTTATATCTGTATTTATTTGCTGCTACACTATATTGTTGAGATGATCTCTTATAGAAGGAATAGTACAGACGAATGATATTTATCATTAGTCATCGTCGCTATATCAGGAGGATACTGGATAACGTTAGCCTACTCGTGGTAAGTCTGATTTTTGTTGTTTTTTTAATACTAAACAAATACTATTTATAATACAGTACTGGCTTTTTTCAGGTGGAGAGGCATTTTAGAGCTCAGTGAGAGCCCATAACATTATACAGCTGAGCTGTGTTGTCTTGATTTAACTGTTAGCCCAATCATTACATGACTTGTTTATCTACATTCGGTTACAGTCTTCGATTAGATCATATTTGCTTCGATTAGATCATATTTCCCCCCAGCCACCCCAAACAACATTGAGCTAGAGTACTGTACAGTAGCCTATCTGTACTGTATCAGTCAGTGACCGATGCCATAGGACCAGAGCGCTGTCAATCACTGCCTGATTCAACTTTGGCAATGTAAAGCCTTTTTTACCATGCCAATAAAGCTATTTAAACCTGAATTTCTCAATTGCTGATTAATTTGCGATGCAAAGTTTTTGAAAGAGGAGAGACACGACTTGACCACAGACCACGTCTCTGTTCGTAATATGTAAACACTCAATTATTTTGAAGTATCGCCCTGGTTGCAATATTTATTCTAAATACATTTGTGTGATAAAGATGACTGATAAAGCTATTCCATATTTGACTAATAATAATGAAAAAAAGGGTTAGGGTTAGGGTTCAAATGAACATTTCAGAGACAAATGTTAAATCTTTAATAGTCTTTAATAATAAATATATGTCCAAATTAAAAACTTAATACATGCAAGTAATTTTGAAAACATCCAGCAACTAGGGAATACACAGCCATATGTTTATATATAGGGCAATACAGCCATCTACTGGTTACACAACAGTATTACAGATGATAAATGCTGCTTGACTCCGAGGTAAATATTTAGTACTGTAAAATCCCTTAAATTTAAATATACTAAATATTTTAAGTCTGCAACTTGTTACTGTATGGGGAGTTCAAAGCAGTTTGTATTGTTAGATTATAATACATTTCCTCTCTCATTTTCCAGGGAGTGGAGCAACTTTTCCATAAACAAAATTCTGATGCTGACACAGAGGATGGAGTGATAGTACCAGAGATTCACTGTCCCTATCAGACAATAATCTTACTTTGTTCAGACACATCACCTTTGAATGACTGGGATCTTGATCTTCAGACACCTGATTTATTTTAATATAAACTAGCAAATATTTCAATTTCCTCTAGATTAAAACAAACATAGTTCACAAGTACACAAGAGGTTTCACTTTATTCTTATTAATCTATGCTGATCTTGGATTAGCATACCAATAGCATATGAATGTTGAGGGGATAGTTCACCCAAAAATACACTTCTCTCTTATTTTACTCACCCTCATGCTGTCCCAGATGCATTTTACTTTCTTTCTACAGATAAACACGAATTAAGATTGTAAGGAAAGTAATCCATCTCTGTGAGTCCTAAAGACACTTTAAACCACACACAGTGAGCGTGACGGTAATCTATGCGACCTCAGTGGATGAATCAATGCCTTCTGAAGTCAAACAATAGGCTAGATAAGAAAAATACTAATAATATGACTGTTTTAACTATTAAAAATCACTTCCGACCAACTGTCTTACGTACATGGGTTACAATCCACTTGTATTATGGACTCACAGAGATGGATTATTTCCTTAAATATCTTGGTCTATGTTTATGTCAAGAAGAAAGTCATATACATCTGGGATGGTATAAAGGTGAGTAAATGATGAGAGAATGCTCATGTTTTGGGTGGACTATCCTTTTACTGCTTGTATCCAGTCACTGCTTTGTTACTTGTACTGCAACAGGAACTGCTCAAAGAATCATTGCAACATTTAAAATGTATATGAATTTTTAAAATGTATTCTGTATTTGTAATTGTGCATTTTGTATAGTAATGTATATCATGAGAATACTGTGCATTACATGTATATTATGCAGTTAATGTTTTGTGGATTCTGGTCTTTCCGGTCACAACATAATTGTATCCAAGACCTTCACTCTGATTCTTGTGTATATGCTTTAGTGACAATAAATGTACATTTATTTGAATTCATATTTTCAATTACATTAATTTAACTGGTTGTATAGGCCTAAGTCACGATTGAAACGGTTGATGATTGTTAAAATATATTTACAATTTTAAATGTTAGAAGATAGTGTTAATTAAATGAAATGACTAAATACAATTATCAATTTAAAAAAAATGGCAACAAGAACATTCTTTGTGTGACATATGTAATGAAATGCCCTTTGAGGTCTGTATCTGACAGCAGGCCACGATTGTAATTTTCATATTGTTTAAATTCCTCTTATTTAAGTGATCGTTAATTTTGATGGTGTAAACGTATATCATGCTAACAATGAGTAGTGTGATGGCCATGGTTGCCAACCTTGATTACTTGGTTGAAGTTTGACTTTCTTGACGGCTGAATATATCACACACGTTTGCTAGTATTCTCTTTAAATTGTAACAGCTGAACCTAATCACAGCCTAACATGCAAAATAATCATCAGGAATAAACAAATATTCTCCGAAAACATTGGACACTACAATATTTTAAGTATTATATACAGACAGTACTTTAATGTGCAATTACACCTGAATAGACTGAATAGATCTCTTGTACTCCTAAAAAGCTTCTGCCAACTAAGTAGTAGCAGCATGTAAATACAGATAAAATTAAAAAACAAACATAACTTAATATCACTAAAATGAAATAGAAAGCTGCGATTACAGACGCTCACATCCACACATAAACACACCACTGACGTCTTCACTTCCAGGTCACGAAGCTATCAATCAAAAGCTCAGTAACCAATGAGAACACACTGCTACTAGCCCCGCCCCCACGAGAGAAATGTGTCAGAAAGGCGAACGAAAACTCTGGGAGCATAAACGAAAACTTCAGAAGCGTAAATGAAAACTCTGGAAGCGCATTTGTAAGTTCAGATCAGCGATTGAAATATGAGAAATAGTTAGCAAAACATGCAGTGTATTAAAAACGAAGTAAAAAAATTTGCCTGCAATTTATTCTTTTTCAGTTTTAGAGATAATTTATTTAGTTTCAATTTATATTTTCATTAGTTTCTTGAAAAGCTATGTTCATTTTTATTGGCACAAGAATAGCTCCATAGATTTCGGGACTGTCCCAAATTTTTCGGGACGTCTGGTCACCCTATTCGTGAGGTATACCTTCATGTGCAAACGCTGCCTGCAGAGTCATTGCCTGACAGGACAACGAGGCAACAAGTCAGCTGCTTGAAGTTTTCGGACGCATCCAAGGTCTTTCTAAATGAGTCATTGAATCAATCACTCAACCCCTTCATCACAAATTGTGGATTCAATCAAAACAGTGTTGTGTTGCTAGGAGTCACAACTGTTCTGCTGTGCCTTTGTTTGGAAATTAATTAAAAAAAATTGCGAAATAGAGCAAAAACAATCAATATGCACAATATTGTGTTTAAAACTCACTGTTGTATAAAATCATTATCACATTTGCAATCATCCTGATATTCAGGAAAATAGCACTCTTGTGATATACAAAAAACAAGTAGGGCTACTCATGAAGGGGCATTTTTATTCATTATGGTGGCATTTTTGCCCTAAGCCCTAACTCATTTCTATCTCTTGTGTCGATTACCACAGTGCAACAAAATGTAAATTTTGCACAAAAAAAACATCACCCTTGATATCATACTGTACATGATAGACAAAGCTAGAAATAACAATAACTAGTTGTCACAGAAAAACAATACATGACAAAATATAGGCTACAGACAATTTACAATTATGAGCAATGAACTAACTGTGACTGGCATATCTTACTCTTAGTTGAACTGTTGTGCATGACAAATAGGGTTCATATTAGATTTTAACAACTTTTCTTGTGCAAAAAACAAGAAGAGGCAACAATGCATTTTATTATTATAGTGTCATAATATTTACATAGTATTTCACTTAAAAAATAGTAATAGCGTGATAGGATTATTGCTTACTGCCGAGCCAAGGGCTACCCCTTACAGCCTCGTTTTCATTCCTGCCAAAAATATAGCGTTACCCATAAGGACCAAATAATTTTTGGAGCGACTGTACTGTAAACGCCAGTGGGTGGCGGTAACGTGTAACCATCGCGCGCTACAGCAGACAGGGAGCGAGCGAAGAAGAGATTCTGGAGGGCCGTTTGAAAAGATTCACAGATCACATTGCGTGAAATATTAGTAACGCTCGAAAACTATACATTTTAGGATGTTTTAATACATTAAAAATCACGAAATGTTTTATTCATTATGAGCAAAGGACCTCAAGGTAATGTAAATCTCTTTCTTTTTGTCTAACCTTATGCGATCAGTTCATGTTTAAAGGTTTAACGTTAGCGCTTTTGTGTTTTATACTTTTATTACTAACGTTACACTCGCCGGATGTTGTCGTTTTTTAAATGTGTTTAACAGTGCAAATGTCCAAATGTTTCACTCCATAATAATTCGAGAAATCGATTATAATATCCTTATGATTTAACATCCGCATTTTATCCTTATTCTTTTTATCCAATTATCAGGTATTGAGTGGCGTAACGTTAGTGTATTAACGTTACCTTTTTTTTTAATTTTTTTTTTTATAAAACATGCTAACATGTTCAACGTGTATTTGATTATTGACCCATGAACACAATCACAAAAAAGGCAAGGCTTGCTTATAACAAGGAGATACATTAATACATCACCGTCGAAATACAGCCTTTTGGGCATCTTGCCATCAAATTTATCGATACATTTGATTAAAAAGGTTGGGAGGTGCAAGCTATAAAAGTCCATTAAAAAAAAAAAAAAAACTGACGAAAAATTGATATTAGGATCTAGGTCAAATGTAGATTGTAATACATTGTAACGTTAGCGATATTGTATCCACCCCTAGTAGATGAAGACTTCAGCTGTATGTGATGTATTATGTAGGGCTGGCTTAAAAATAACAATTTCTCCATTTTAATTTACTCATTTTGATGAGCCAATGTTGATTTTTAACCAAAGAATCGACTTATTTGCAGTTGATCCTTTCAAATTGTCAATATCGTCATACCATGAACTTGTTAGTTAGCTAGAAAAATGAACTCTAGAGAGGAGCATTTTGATATATATTACATATTCGTTATATTTAACACTTTTTAAGACCGCTACCATTTCAATGTTTATATCTTAAAAAACTAATTTGAGTAGACAAGAAACATAATCATGTTGTTAAAAATGTATTATAACGTTATTATCATAACAAAATCTGCCGTTTGTGCAATTTAAATGTTTGTAAACAAATCTTTGTATACAAAGAAAGTTTATTTATTTTACTTGAGAAAATTTTGACATGCACTGTACTAGATGTATATCTAAATTAATTTAAATTTAATCAAATTGAATTGAATCGTAACATTTGTGTCAATGCCAAGCCCTAATATTATGGATTCCTTTATTATTTAATGTCTGTGTGAACTGGAAGTTGCGACCAACTTTTCAGGAAACAACATTTCGGAGAGTAAAGCAAATTTTAAGATTTTAATAATGTTTATGAAGACAAACATTTTTCAATTGTGGATTAACTTGCATATTAGGCTAATTTGTTCACCACAAGACTAGTAATGTCTAATGTTTGCTAACAAAATAGGGTAGGCTACATTTTGATTTTCACCTGTTACTTAACAGGTATAAGTGAGAGGGTTTCTTGTATAGTTTACAGCATTGGTTGAGAGAATTTTGACATGTAGTGGAAATATTTCCGAAGGAACTGATATCAGATTGGATTAAACCAGTGAGTCAACAGAGTTCTGTTTGATATTCTTTGATATTGTTTGATACCCAAAACCAGTTAGCACTGTCTATAGTCTAAAGCTAAAACTAAAGCTAAAACTGGCTACCAAGAGACCAGTGAAAAGAGCAGGAAACAGGAGATGAAGTGATAGTAAGAATGAGCAGAGTTTACTGAATGAATAATCTTAGTTGTGTCTGTTTCAACTTTCAAGACTTCGTCTAAGCAGTACAAATTCAACATATTATGCCAAAGAAGAAAAAAATACTGTTTCACTTACATTGTCCTGTGATTTTTTAAAACCTTAAAATTGAGACATTCCCTTTATTTGTGAAGGCAACACATCACATAACATAAAATGAAACAATAGCAAGCATTGCAAGAGCAAGCAAAATAACACAGTGGCTAGAATGCATTTTGGAACTCGAGGAATGAGGAATTTGGGAATTACTCCTAAAATGTAATTTTATTGTTGTTATTTTTTAAAGCTGCAGTCCGTAACTTTTTTGGGTTAAAAATGATCCAAAATATTTTTTGGAGTAAGTACATAACCAACCAGTGTTCAGAACTATCTGCTTGCCTTAGCTTGATTCAAAACAGTAAGAATAATGTTTTTAATTCCAGTGGTACTGGTGGATTTCCGCGGGAACTTCGAGCATGTCTTTGCATCATTACGTCACATCTGTACACATAAAGAAGGAGTCTCTGCTAGGCTATATTGCTTGTGAGGATGTTGGAGGTGGAAATTTAAAGCCTTTTCTCTCAGCACTTGATATAAACTTATCAATTTGATGGCGGATCCAGAAAGGTTCAAACGACAATCACCAGTGACAACTAGAGATTCACCTGTTGTAAAATGCGAAAGACATCGTTTGGACTTTGCGGTGGCTACAGAAAAAAAGAGACTGCAACTGGGCCCATGCGAAAACAAGGATAATATCGGAAGGGCATTAAATGTAGTCACGAAATGCTGATGTTGTTAACAATTTGAGAACAAAGTATAATTTGCACAGTTTGACGTGATATGATAAGATAAGCGATCATTAGATTTAATCAGCGCGATTTACTGCAATGCTTTTTTTCCCTTAGTTGGTCAGAACAAAAGTGGATGTTACTTACTTGTTCAGACGACATTTTCCAGTGAAAATTATGATGTTGGTCAATGGTCATACTTCCAAAAAGTAGAATCTGTGATTTCGAATGACAGTATCCACACCGGCACGGCGACTGACAGCCGCACATTCTCCTCAAAACATTGGATTCACCCGCGCTGTGCCGTGCCGAGACACAACCCATGTAAAGTTGATAATTCCGCAAATAATTGCAATTGCAGATTTCGAAGAGAGATGGCGACAAAGAGGAAAAACTACGGACTGCAGCTTTAAAAAAGTCTTATGCTCACCATGGCTGCATTTATTTGATGAATAATACAGTAAAAACAGTAATATTGTGAAATATTAGGCTATTACAATTTAAGAGAAATTGTTTCTTTTTGATTATAATTTAAAATGTAATTTATTGCTGTGATGGCAAAGCTGAATTTTCAGCACTTCAGTCTTCAGTATCATATGATCCTTCAGATTTGTCCAAGTTTCAAGTCTTTAGGTTTGGTTTTAGGTCACAAAACCAATAGGGTTTCTAGCATTTGCACTTTAACTTACAATAATAATAATAGTCATATTTAATAATAATAATTTAATAAAGCAATTCAGTTATTTTTTAAGGCCCCCATAGATTAACTAACATGCATGCTCATAAACTTGTTTCAGTTAAAAAAATGACAGGAGATCTGTTTGGTGGTGTGAGGAGCCAATCCTTCTACCTGCATGACGTGAAGAGACATCAGTCTGCCACACTCACTGACATCATCATCCGTCTGGGAGGGGTGAGAGATATAATTTTTGTCATTCATCTGTACAGGACAAAGCAGGAAATTGTAGTAATGGTTTCCCTATATGCAAAGTGATGTTAAATAGTGGATCACATTCTGTCTTTTGATTGCTTCGTATAGAAAGTAGACAGTTTCCTCACTAAGGATGTGAATGTGGTCGTGACGGGCACTAAAGAAGCTCATAGTGATTTGCTGGTGGATAGTTCATGTACTGCAGGAGGGAAACAAACTGGAACCCCCAAGCCTCTGGTATGTACCCAATCCCTTCATACGTTATAGGTGTCTTTAGCTACTATGTACTTACATAAGTGCATTGTACCTAACATTTTTGTGTGTTTGTCTGTTCATGTTGTATTGCAAAACAATTTTGCTGCTATTAAGTATATGGGTAAGGTTATGGACAGGTTTAGTGGTATGGTTAGTGTTGAAGGGCTAGTTAACCCAAAAATTAAAATGATTCCATAATTTATTCACCTTCAAGCCATCCTAGATGTATATGACTTTCTTCTTCACAATCAGAGTTAGGCCATTTAAAAAAAAATCCTGGCTCTTCCAAGCTTTATAATGGGAGTGAATGTTATCTCAGGCCCTGTTTACACCTGGTATTAAGATGCGTTTTGATCAATTGGATCACAAGTAGACAGAGGGAGACACATACCCATTTACACCTGGTGTTTTAATCCATCTTTTTTGTCCGTTTTCAACCACTTCTGTCCTGATTTCTTCAAAGGGGAGGGTCTATGGGTGGGTAAATCTATGGGCTTTCTCAGATCTTTTGATATAATGGACAAAATAAGCTTGTGTAATTTACATATGAACGCGCACGGAGACATCGGAAAAACATAGAGCAGCAGCTTTCGTTTCTGCTCTGCGGCCGCAGGACCTCGCCAAACGTGGTGCTTGCGTGTTAGAAATCAGGAATTGTGAGAGAACATTGAGCTTGATACATTTATGTCTTCAGACCAAACTTGGGTCTTCAGCTGACAAAGTTTTGCATCCGGTCGAATGCGTTTTCGACTATCTCTGGAACTGGTAGAAAGTGGATAAGCTCAAAACGTTTTAGACCCCATTTACACCTGTGTTTAACTTCATCCACTTGTGATCGGATTGACGAAAACGCATTTTAATGCCAGGTGTAAACAGGGCCTTAGATTTTGAAGCCCAAAAAAGCACATCCATACATCATAAATGTGTTATTTAGTGGTTCTCAAACTGGGATATGTGAGATGACAGAGGGGGTACGTGAACAAAATGATACCAAAATGCTAGTTTTGCCGTTCATTTAATTCTACCCCACCTTAAAATAACATTAAAGTGCCCCTATTATGCTATTTTAAAGTTTCCTAATGTTGTTTTGGAGTCTCCTACAACAGGTTTACATGCATCAAAGGTCAAAAAACTTTTTCATTTTCTCATAATATACATTTGCACATCACCACATTTTCAGTGATGCTCAAATGACTCGTCAGATGAATCAATCTCTCTAAATCCCTCCTTTCCACCAGCTACTCTGCTCTGATTGGCCAGGCAGCTCAGTCTGTTGTGATTGGTCTACCGTGTACAGCTTGTGTCGAAAACAAAAACGCCCATTGCCATAACAACGTCAGCTCTGCGTGTCCTGAGGCTTCCTACACCGTAAACTAAACACAGTAACAAACAATGACTCGATTTTACCATATTAATCCGACCGCGAGTCCGATGATGAAACATTGAAAGAACTAGTTATTCAACCCGGACCTCCATCGCAAGGACAACTCGAGCAGGGCGTTTCTTAGTGATGCACTACTCAGTTTGAAATGCATTATGAAATGTTGCAACTGTAATTCCTCACCATCAGCATTAACAAGTGCATGTCCATCAACAAACCGATTATTTTACTTGTACTTATTTATTTACTAATAGTAGTATTTTTCTAATATTTTTCTAATTTATTGCGGTGAGCGTGGAAACTGTATCAATAACAGTGCATACATTAGCCGAGCTCTAGCGTGAATGACTGATGTAACATAGACGTTGGCAAAACTTGCTCCATGTATAATCTTTCCTCAAAGTAGTGAGAACAACAGACAATCTGCATTAATAGACACAGTTAAAGGTAATAGTCGACCACAACTGATTAGCAGAAGTATTTAAGTAAGACCGTGATAATGGGAGTTAACCAGTTAGCAGGAGACCTACACAATATAAAACTCAAAACTAAGTATTTTGAACACCATCTTTCAAGAGCAAGCGGTTTGCGAATCCTGCATTGAACTCTGAGATTTGAGAAGCAGTCATCAGTGAAATAAAGGGAACACAGCAAAAGTTTAGGATTATACTGCTGTGATATCGTGGTAAAGATTAATTTTAACCACTGACTCGTCACATGCTCGTCCTTGGGCAGTGAAAAAAAAACTGGCTTTACTTTCACATTGTAGAGCACAGCGCCATCTTCTCGACATGATGCTATCCAGTATCCACAGGAATCAGCTGCAGGTTTGAGGTTCAAGTTTTCCCTGGTGTCTGCGTGCGCAATAAGTGGGCGGGCAATATGCTAATGTTTCGTCTTGATGTCACAACGAAACGGCTTATGACTTGTTTGAAAAACGATTAATTTCAGAGTCGACTCTTACTTTTGAAAGACAATAACTTTATATACGGTGCACTTTCAGATTTAAAACTTTGCAGGATATTTTCATTCACTTAGAGCTATGTTACACACTACATGAAAGGTCATTTTCAAAAATCCATAATAGGGGCACTTTAAAACTGAGCATGTATTTCTAGCAGGTAAAATGCGATAAATACATGACATCCAATCAAATTACCTCATCTTTCGCAGTCAAAACAGCATCCACACAAGCACCATGCATATGATAGAAAAACTTTTTGCAAATAATATTTTATTTAAAAATATGCACACATTCACTCTTGTTTCTATGTCTAATATGTCAAAAAATTTAAAAAACGTATCTTGTCTCCTCACATTCAGTTATGATTGACTCCATTTAAATTATCATAGACAGACTTTTAAACCACACAGAATCATTTCTGTGTTACAAATATTCAAATGATCACAGAAGTACTTATAGTTTGGATATAAACACTGGTACCTAACCTATGGTAGCGATCAAAATAGTGTAAATCACCTTTTGAAAGTAACTTGGTTCTTCAAATAACGTAATCATTATTGTTATCATTGTTACGCCACTAGGTGGCGACAAGTGACTCTTAAAAAATGTATTTGGCATCGACTTATTCATTCAAGAGATTCATTCAAAACGCTGAATCATCCATGAAAAGTAATGAAAAGTATTTATGAATCATTCATTCAAACTGATTTGTTAAAGTAATTTATTCAAATTAAGCATTTTTAAATCCACTGCAGCAATTAATATTTTGTCAGAGACTCTAGTAAGTTGCATGTTATTTTGTTTAGTTGTCTGTACAGAATTGTGGGAGAATTGGGATCTCTGTTTGAAATACAGTTTATTGAGGGCCCTCCCGCACTGAATCCTGATTCCTCCTTTTAAAACCTGTTTTTTTTTTTTTTTTGGGCCACATTCACCTTTGTCATTTTCCATACAGTGTATGAAAGCTCAAAGTTTGCACAGGGATGTTTAGTAGCTAATAATGGCTTTTAAATGTCTTTTCACCTCAAGATTTGTGGCAGTCGTGGAAGAGCGTTACTGGAAAAAGCCATCCACAGCAATGTAAGTCCACACCTGAATTTATGTGTAGAAAATCCTTCTTTATCTCAAAGTTAATCCTTCACAATCTTCATTATATAAAGTTTTAGGGTTTGGAAAATATAAAACAATGATGTGACAATATGTAAATAGGTCAGTTTGTGATGTGACCATGTATACTGTCTTGGACAGACAGTCAGATTTTCTTGCTTATATTCAGTCATGCTAGGAAACATTATCATCAGATTTTGCTGTTGTCATTAAAGCAAAAATGGGGACACCTTATACTAATACATTCTCAAATTAAGTTTTTCAATATTCAGATTGTAACACTGATCATCATAACTATGTGTTATTTCTAATGAAAAATAATTGTATTAAGTTAGGGGAAAAAAGCAAAATATAAGAACATAGTGGTCTATTCACTATTTACTATAGTGGTCTCTGCCTTTTGAACCCACCTGAATTTTGTACCAAATGTCTGGTAGCCAGTACATTTTTTTTGATGTTTCAAAACATGACTAGTATAATAAAAAAACTGGCTGCCTTGCTTTCAGTTTTTTTTATTTGTCATCAGAATAAGCCAGTGTTATTGTTGTTGACAGTTGAATGTTTGTTGTTGTTGCAGGAGAAGTATCAGAGCAGTGTGCTGGCTAATGCTCGCTCATGGGGAGTCAAGGTCTACAGTGTAGATGGTATCCTTTCATGTAACTGCTGCCAGTGAGCACTTAACAATATGTATATCAGTCACACAAGCTGCTTTTAGGCCACGTTCACACACAGCAGCAGAATACGGATGTCAGTCTTGTATTTGAGTCCTTAATACGGTTATGGGCCACATTCTTGGAAAACTCTCGCTGAGTGAACGCAACCGGACTGGACTTAATTGTTGTTTGTTACATCATACAGTGTGAGAGAGCCATTCTGCGCTGCACAAATGCTTTTTTTTAAAGAATTGACTATTTATGTTTCATGAACAAAGTCAAATGGTTTGAGAAGTATCAGCAATTTCAATATTCAGGTGTACTATTCTTTTCTTGACTCTGTGGCAACTGGAAAGCTTTCCATATGAAGTGTTGCGTAAAGGGTATCACTATTGCCAATTGTTTTAGATAATCTTCAGTCAGAGGTCTGTCACATACTATTTAACTCTTTCCCCGCCATTGACAGAAATGTCCAGCTTTCCGTGTTTTCACTGTTATACGGTAGGGGGCACCTCTTTTAAAAGAGTACTGAATCTCCTGATCAAAAGACATGTGAAGTGGCAGCAGAAACGAACGGTATCAGACGCATAAAATAACACGATCATCAACATTAAACAGCATCTAAATCAAAACTGCCTAATGTTACTGAATGCAATGTCTATCCAGGAGGATCGGAACTGGGTGTAGTCTTTCACAAAAACACAATTTTCTCAGCTTTTTGCTCAAAATGTAGCTCTTTTAAATGAAGCATACCCACATTTAAGTGTTGATAAAAAAGGAATGCATGAAGCTAGAATAAAAGGTTTTTTTTTTTTTTTTTTTTAAGCAGAGGGTCTGTTGTTTCTTTTGATATATTGCATATTCATAAAACAAAATATTCTGGCAACTTTTTTCAAAACCACTGGAAGTGAAAGAGTTAAAGGGGAATGTCATGAGGAATTGCATTTTCCTGTTCAAAAGTTTACATCCCTAGCTCTTAAAGTAGTGCGTTTCCTTATTAAGCCTCTGTGTTTTAGCCAATGAGAACAGGGGGCATTTAAATAGGCATTATCATAGACAAATAATTAAAAACCACAGCATAGCAATTTCTTTGAGTGCTAATGAATGGTCTTCTTACAAGAAATCAGCACTAGAGATCACTATATATACAATTTGATTTTAAAGTTCAGTGAATGTGATATACTAATATGTACTCATAGGATTATGTTGTGGACCTCCATTATTAAATAAGCTATGATATGAGTTAGAAGCACATTATTTTCTTTTGACTGTACTTTCTGTTTTTTTCTTTAACCTAAATGACAGAATTTCTAAAGTTTATCAATCATCTAAATCAGAAAGTGAGGACAGCTAAGGTAATGTACTGTACTTAATTTATTGTTTACTGTCAAACATGAGTTTCTTATTCGCACAAACTGATTTCACACACTTTCTTTCCAAACAGAAAAAAATCAGCAAACTTACAGCTCCTCATGTTAAAGGTTCGTAAACTACATAAACATGTCCTTGTTGTTGTAGTTGTCCTAAAGTAAATATAAGACTAGCTTTAATATTTTTTGCACACCTCTATACCTGAGAAACCTGAGTGTAGTGGTGGCATATGCTGTGGAGTGATAATACTGAGTGTCTTCACACAGCTGGAGTCTTGAAGGGTCCTTATCTGAAAGTGGAAGACTTCAGTCGGTGAGTTGTAGGCCTCAGTCTTATTCTCTTAACCCTATTTTCAATTTAGATTGTATTTTATACGTGTATATTGTACCTAATTAAAAGGGTTTTTTTTTTTGTTTGTTTTTTTTTTTTTTTAAATGTTTACTGAAATATTACTGAGGTTGTTTCAGCCTCTTGTACTGTGATCAAATAATGAGTCAAGATGATGTCAGTCATGGCTGATACCACTTTTGGTTCTTTCAAGACTGTGGAAATGGGATGTCAAGTCCTGTATATTACATTGTGTGTACAGTTTGTTTTTTTGTTGTAGATCATACAGTGTTTTTAATAGATCATACTGAAAACTGTAGAAATATTATGAGTAGTAATATGTTATTCCAATCACAGCCAGTGTCTCTTTAATTAAATTGGTAGGTTGTCTGTTGTCAGATTTTATTTTTATTCGATTATTTTAATATATCTTTATAATCAAAATGCTAATAACTGTCTGTTTTTAATATACACAGTTAGATATATTTGATTGTTTGCATTGTGAAACTTTTTTTTGGTCCCCATGCAGCCCCATTAACAAGGCTAATGTTTCAGCTCAGGTCACTGCAGTTTTAGTAAAGTTAATTATCAAAATGCACGGCGCATCCAAAGGGCCACCCTGAGGCCAGTCTGAAAGGTATCTCTTCCCTCCCCTGCAGAGGATCTGTGTGCACAGGGCAGCTCTTGGCTAATGAAAAGATCTATTGTGTTTAGCGCTGCTGCTGCTGTTGTAGACGTTGATCCTATATATACTAGATCCTGATGCATATGGGTGATTAAGCCCATATTATGCATTATACATTATACTGTACATATTACATCAACATAAAGACTACAAGAAATACTACAATGACATATAAATAGTCAGATGAAGTAGCATGTCATTTTACTGTCTTCAGCAACAACAAAAAAACACCAAGAAATTTTCTTACATTTTCATTATTTGGCTGCATGTCAGATTTTGTCAAACACGTTTAGGGAACCCTTTACAATAAAGTTCTGTATGTTTACATTACTTAATTGCAATAGCTAACACATGATTAATACTTTTCAACATTTATCTATTTTGTTTAATGTTAATTTCTACATACTTACATGATGTGAAACTTGATGTGTTATTGCACTGGTTTCCTGTCAATACTGTATCAGTGGTATTGATTTTACTGCTGACAAAAAGCTATCAAAAGATTGAATCATTTTGCAGATGTGGGCCCATATATTGCCAAGTGTCAAGTTTGCCAAGTTATTAAACTCAAAACACAATAGTTTCACATGGCATTGTTTATTCATGACAGCAACACTGATGAATCAGGCTGGTTTACAGGTGTGCACACACAATCCTTCACTCTGGCTCTTACAAAGTTTGTGAAGAATGCAGTAGGTCATTACAATTGTGTACAATATCTTCAATAATACAATCACTGTGTTTCTGTGAGCATCACAATCTTACCTTATGCATGCTAAAACCATTCATTTGCTAGTTTTGTGGTTTATTGCAAGGATTTATTTTGGGATGCACGGTTACTAACGGTATCACGCCTGATACTGCACTTGTGTACTCGTACTCATTAAAATGCTCCAATACCAACAACCGATTCCACACAGCGTGTACATTACAGTGCTTGTGACAAAGAAACACTGACAACAGAACAAACAGAGAGCAGAATGGATATATCAGAGAAGGATGTCTTTGAAGTAAATGCATCTAATTAACAGAATATTAAACAAATGAAATATTAACGCTATAGCTGCTCTGCGTGAGCTGATAAGTGACACAGCGGCACAGACGCCCGAGCTTGTCGATCGCATCCCTTTTTCACAGACATCGCTGGAAAGTTTGCAGTTCGGTCGGATATGGCAATAGCAAAGACAATAAAATGTGGAGCATATGCTAACAATAACTTAATGGAAAAGAGAGAGAGAGCGAGAGAGAACTTCTGTTGCATGTTCTTGATTGTTAATCACTCACTCAGCACACGTGTGTCAATTGGATTAAAACTAAATCTTATGTGCAAGTAAAAACATGAACTGTTACATGATTTATGTATAATGAGTGGTTCCCTACATTATTACAGGAAGGAGGTACAGTAATCACATGACTGTTTTCAATACTTTTTCTGTGCGCAAACATCTGAAGAGCGTGCCCAAAAAGGCAGTCTCTCAGACGGCACGCATATAATGTCTGCTTCCACGCACCTTGTGAGCTGGTATAGTCATAGGTATAGGCATTAGGCAAGTATTGGCACAACTGGATCAGTAGAAACAAGTTATCATTGAGCCCTGCTGGAGAGGCTCTAAATATTCTCTGTGCTATTAAATTAAAGATAAAAAAAATAATAATAATATGAACAGTGAAAGTAACAGTAGCTCCTACAATACATTTTAACAGGCATACTTAGGAATGAAAAATAACTGAAGGAAATATCTATTTCCTAAGCCAACAAATTTGATTCATTTTCTTTTGGTTTCTCTGCCCAATATTTGTAAAAATAAAAAATGCAATGAAAATACAGTCATCGGTACTCTGTATTGGCAAGTACTAAAAATGAAAGGATCATATCGGACTTGTTCTGGAAATGGTGGTATCGGTGCATCCCTACTAGTTAGTCTGCACATCTTCCCCAAGTTAAGAAGGATAAAGAAAAACGCAATCTTCCACGCAGTGTTCTGTTGCTCAACTGTTGGCAGATTAAACTCAACTCACAGTTATAATTCATCATATGATTATGTCAGCTAATTGAAATATTAAAGGCTGAGTCCGAATGCTTAAAAATGTTTTCTTTGGAGGTTGCATTCAAAGGTAGGAAGGCATCAAGGGACGTCTGAATCCAATAGTTAGCTTCACTACCTGTTTCCTGAGATGCCTACATCTGATCGATTTTTTTGAAGGCAGTATAGATGTATCCTTCACTATCTTTGATATCCTTTGTGTTCCATTCCGTGACAGTTGATGTGACAATTAAGTTGTGGTTAGTGGCCAGTTTGTGTAAATGTATGTTTTTGACTAACGTTTTCTACTTTTGATGTAATTTCTACACAGGAAGTACTACTGAAGTAATTAAAAAGTCGCTTCGTTATTACCAAAGCTCTCTCTATTTAGTTGTAGATCATTAAACCGTTACACTGCCTCAGAAGTCTGTCCAAAATCAAGTCAAGTTACCATTATTTATATAGCGCTTTTTACAATACAGATTGTTTCTGTAAAAAAGTTATTAATTTAGTTATTTTATCTCTACTGCCGATCTGGAGAAAACATTGATGTCATCGTCCAGCTCAGTTCACTTCTCATATAATGCTGTCAATGCAGGCAGATCAATAATATTGTTGAATATTAAGTGTCCCCAACTAAGCAAGCCAGAGGTGACGAAATCAGGCAACGAATAAGCCAGCGAGGCAGCAAGTCTGCTGGCTAAGCTTTTGGACTAAACCAATGTTCTTGCTCCCCTGTGTCCTCAGTGAAAAAAACAATATTAGAATTTGATCAGAAAGCCTACAGTTCCACAATAGACTGATTTTAGTTTAGTTCCTCAATTATATGGAAAATGCTTGTTGCTTTTACTTAAAGGAATAGTTCACTTAAAAATGTACTCACCCTCAAGTTGTTTCAAACCTGTATGAGTTTCTTTCTTCTGCTGAACACAAAATTTCATCATTTGAAAAATGTTGGTAACCAAACAGTTAATGGACCCCATTGTCTTCCAAAGTATTTTTTTTTTCTACTATGGAAGGCCTTGGGGTCCATCAACCGTCTGGTTACCGACATTCTTCAAAATATATTTTTTTGTGTTCATCAGAAGAAAGATATTCATAAAGATTTGAAACAACTTGAAACAACTTGAGGGTGAGTAAAGGATGACAGAATTTAAATTTTTAAGTGAAGTATTCATTTAATAAATGTGGATGCAGCATATTAGTCAGCAGCGTGTCAGAATAGCTTGAAATGTTCTGTATCGTCACATGCTAAATCTCAACTCAAAATTACTGCCCGTTTGGTACGTAAGTGACAATTTAGTCATAACTTTGTCAGCTGCATAAAAAATATAGATTGGTCTAATTTAAATGTGAAAAGACCAATTACCCCTTTACTTGTCAGACTAGTTCTCAATATACTGGCTTTATGAAACGGGTCTTTTGTTTAAAAAGCATTTTGTTTTGTAATTATGCAAAATTATAGTTATGCATGGTTTTCATATTACTCATAGTTCTTATAACATTTACATTTATGCATTTGGCAGACGCTTTTATCCAAAGTGACTTACAATGCATTTCTAGGTATACATTTTACATTCTTATCAGTTCTTGCTTTCCTTGGGAATCAAACCCATGACCTTGGCGTTGCAAGCGCCAACGCTCTATTGTTTGAGCTACAGGAAAGCTCAACAATTATACATAGAATTTTTTTAAATCAATTTGAAAATGAAATTAAGACAAAAGTTAACTAAAAGTGAAATGTTTTCACCAGTTACAGCAGGTTACATGTTTTCAGTACAAAAATATAAATTTTAATGTATCCATTTGTCATCTACCTAATACTTTGCAATTTAAATGTTATGATGTTATTTCTTACATTTTCAAAAACAAAAATCTGAGATATGAAGATATGAGATGGGTAGACTTAGTGTCCTCTAGTCTAGATAGAAATTGAGATTACTTGTTCAAAGAAGCTTGTCATTTTGTTTAATCTATGATTTTGGTTTTATAAACAGGAAGTTCAGACCATTCTATGCACAGACTCTGAGTTTCCCAATGATGATTTACTCAGGCAAATATAGCCCTTTTGAGCCCCTCATTCCTCGTCAGTCTGGTAGAAGCAAGGATGAAGATCCCAGCAAGGACAATTTCAGGTATGTTCTTTGCTTTTTGAGAAGTTGGTAATCAAATCTACATTGTCACTTAAATCTGTAAGGTGTTTTTTTTTTTTTTTTTAACTTAGGAAGAAGGAAGAACCCACTAGCAGCTCCCATAAGTTGCAGACTGTGCCACTTACAGCAAGCGCCACACCCAAAGGCCCAACTAAGAAAAGTTCAGGCTATTGCGAGTGCTGCCACATGCCATACAAAGACCAGTATGAGGTGAGTTAATTTGTTATTTTGTTTGCAAAAATTGTGATACCAAAAAGATTTTGCAATACGCTTTAATATCAATTAGGGCTGTCACTAATCCTTGATAAGTTTCTCGATAAATATAATCCTCTATTTCAATTTGCCCATGTCGAGTAACTGGCAAAATACCGGAAGTGGCACATTCCAGCACGAGAATCCATGATTATATATGTATGTATTATTTTGCAGTGTTGTTCTATAAAACCCTATGACTACTTGCTTTTAATACTTAATTTGAACCAAATAGTATTCCTCGTTGTATTTTAAGTCATTTTAAAGTCTTTTTAATTACTTTTTTAATTAGTTACCACCAAAAAAAAATCAGATGACTCAATTAGTCGTCAAAATAATCGATGATTACTCGATTACCAAAATAATCGTTAATGACAGCCTTAATATCAATTACCAGGAGGCACTGAAATTCATATCCAAACTTGCCTATAGTGGTGCAACGGATCTGAAAAATTAACGGTTTGGATCATGTATGGTTTTTGCGTCACGGATCAGATCATTTTTCGGATCAGAAAGAAAAAAGTTCATTCATTACTTAAAGCTCACTTTGGGTATGTCGATACCACAGCAAAAACTGCTAGCCTATCTAATAAAGTTAAAACATTATTAAAGACAAGTGAACAGTCAGTAATAAAATAACAAATACACAAATTATAAGCATAAATGAATACTACATAAAGTTACAAAGTCTAACAGTACTATTCAGGTACATAAATTAATAACACTATTTGTTTACTGTAGAAATTAAATATAGATTTGTCTTTGTTGAAGCTGTATTTTGTTGTTTTATTAACATTAATGACATAGACAGCAGCAGGAATATTAGGATGCTGTCACTTTAAGACTGAATGCACAGACCGAAAATACTGACTCACGGTTTCTTTCTTAACTGTTCAATTAATCCGCAACTCGCATGCATGCTGAACTATGGGGCCTGGTCTGTACGGATCACGGGTCAACTGCGATCCGTTGCACCCGTATTAAGATCTCATTTGATAGACATCAAATTCTTTCTTTCTTTTTTTTTCTTAGCACTTGCAATCTGAGAAGCATCGTTCTTTCATTCAAAATGACAGTAACTATGCTGTAGTGGACCAACTAACCGCTGGCATGAATGCTAACTTTGTTTGTAATTCAAATCAAGAAGTGGATCCAACTCTAATCAAGTAAGGGCCTATTTTACAAAAGCTTTCTTTGATTGGAAGCAGTTGATGTGATTGACTTTCACTGTTGCCATGTTGACAGTACAACACTGAATGTTTCTTTGTTTTAACTCTGTTTACTCTTTTTCTTCAGGTCATCGGCAGACTTCTCTCCGTTACATTTGAATCATTTAACTGAAATGCAGAATACTGTCAGAGAGGATGAAACATTTCTGCAGACTCCACTGGTTGAAGACTGTGGTCATGTACCGCCAATTACTGACATATTTTCTTCAGCTTTAGACAACAGAGAAAACTTTCCTGAACCTAGCCACAGTCCATCTGGTCAACAAAATGCGACCTCACATCTTGATAGAATTCAAAATAACTGCCCTGATCCTCTTGATCATGACAAATTAGGCCTTTACATCAGCTGCACCACAAAGGTTCAAGACTTTCAATCTGGTGTTCTCTGCATGGATGTAGTCCCACATCAGTTTTTTTCAAAATCCCAGTCTATAGAGAAGAAACTCAAAAGCCTCTCTTCTGTCACACCCTCAGAAACTCAGTCTAAAATGCTCATCCTAAGCTCCTCCAGAGATGACAAAATCCCATGTACCATCTCTGTTGATGAATATGTTCCTGAAACTCAGGATCGATGTGACAGTGGTCATGGTCGGCTTGCATTGCATATGTCAGAGAGTCTTACAGGTGCTGTTCTAAACACAGTCTGCTCACAAAATCAAAAACAGACCTGGGACCAAGGTTCAAAAATGTGGTCAAACAGCCCTAAAATGCCACTCCACGGAAGGGAAGATTGTAATTCTGAAAGTTGTGGCCAGTTTGTGATGGAAAATAGAAAGTTGTCTTCAACAAAACAATCGCTAAAATTGGCCCAAGATATTGTTGGGTCTCCAGAGTTTGGCATCTCTTACTTTTCATTTCCCCATTTACTACCATTTCCACATTTGTCAGATTACCAATTTTCTATAGTTAACTTTAAAAAGCGCCGCAGGTCCTTCACTCCAAGTCCAAAACTTGCAAAGAGAAGAAAGATTAGTCAAAGCGAAAAGCCAAAGCTATCCTGGAATTGCAGTGCTCCTAGGATAAGACGGTACTCATCTGTACTTTCCACCATTTCTTGTTTACCAGTCCCCAAGGTGGGTTTTGCAACCAAGATAAATAATCGAACTGGAGGTGCCTTACCGGAAACCCATGAATCATCACTGAAAGAATCTTCTTTTGCAAAGCAGATCCCAACGCAGCCTTCCCTAAAATATTTTACTCCTCCCAATACCCACTATTTGCCTCAAGTTGACCAACAGGACAATGACGCAAGTCAAACTTGTGTCCATGTTGAGCAGTCACATGAATTGTTTCCAATCAAAGATCCAGTGGAATCCCGAGTAACCACTTACTCATCTGATTTGGACCCTCCTCGGTTGGTTCCCTTTTTCCATGAAGACCATCGACTCCAGTGCCGTCAATATCATGATCCTCCAGAATTGTTTCCCGAAGATACCTCCCATACATCAGTCAGTAAAGCCTCAAACAGCTCATTCCAGTCACACTCCGGAGCCTCTGTTTGCATTGAATCTGCTCTGCTCCCTAACCTCACGTGGTCCACGGCCTCCTCAGAATCAGATTGGGATTCTGGACTCCTGTCATGGATTGCGACTGCTGTTCCACTTCAGGCTAAAGGGGGACATGATGACCTGGGTCAGTTACTACAAAAACCACACACTGCCATGCAGGATGGAAGCTATACATCACGGTTGTGCTCCATACTGCAACCCTCTTGATTCACATTTATAGGAATAATGTTGCCACAATACACGCAATAGGACAATTGCGACTTGATGAATTCAATCCTAAATCGGTCGATTCCTTCACTCTGCATTCTCATTAGTGACTCGTTATCTCTCATTTTCACTTATACAATTAAATTAAGATTACTATAACCATTAGTTGAGAAATAAGACTTATTGACTGAATTGTTGTGAAAACCTTTATATTTTATGTAGAACATTTATTTATAGAGGTGGGCTTCTGTACACCTCTTTGCAGCGAATGTGTAAATAATCCCAGCGTTTTCCACATATGTTCTATTTGATAAAGATTGTAGTGATAATGAATCAGTCATGTCTTGCATCAATATTTATACATTTTGTCAAGCATATCAGACATTCAATTTCAGTGTTGTACGTTTGTCTCCTAGTATGCGATATCTCACCACAACCAAGCAAACATAGTATTAATCAACAGTTGACAAGTATTTCATGCTCTCCTCTTCGAGTGACCTCCATGACGTCTCTTTTGGCTCTCTCTTTCCCTCAGTTTTGACCATGACTTTTCAGCAGCAATATCCGGGAACATGTGCTGGTATTGAGACTTTAATGAGGCTTTGCTGGAGAGGGCATTATCCAATTAGTTTAAGTGCTGTGCCTGGCTTCTCTCCAGTTTAGAGGCAGTGTTGATGGTAGAACAATGCTGTGGTGGATTTTGAAGAACATGCAGGGTAGAATACACTGTGAAGGCAGAAATGTCCTGTGGTTTCATGAAGGTCTTTGAGGTATTTTGAGGTCATTTTTATAAAATCTTTCCGATTTCCTGCAAATGTGCTTTAAAAGGTTTAGTGGTATGGCTTGTACAATGGACAATGTTTTAATTATTCGATGTTAATTAATGTTTAATGTCATCTATTAGTGACAGAACTATGTGCATTCATAGTATTAGTTATGAAAGGAGTATGTAGAGCATGTACCACTGCTGTCTCTGTAGCATGACCAAAATCTTGAACTTGTATGATTTTCCATAAACACTGGAAATTAGCTTTATAAAGAAGGCCTATGGGCAATTATACATGTTTTAAGACCAATTCCTGAATAAATTTAGAGTTCTACAATATATATATTTTTATTATTATATAATTTTTTACTGTATTATGTACTTTTTTTTTGGTATTTGTACAGTTCTATATTAAAAGCTGTTTACTTCAAGAAGATGCTAATTTACTAGTATTGAGTTCCATGCATTCTTATTAAAATCAGACAAAATGGTCAGTTTGTGTGCTTATTTATGTAAAACATTTGACTTGTGTTGAATGATGTTATCTCCTAATGTTTGCTAGTCTTTAGTTTCAGGTAGATGTGTTTGTTTATTACAGGGAGTTTTTTATGAATGGGTCTGTTATGTTGAAGGAGCTATAGGGCAATGGCAAGTGTTTTGATTATTATTATTATTTACACAATCATTTCTTCTGTAATTTATGTAGTTATTGAAATAAATAATCTGTAGAATAGATATGTTTTTAGTATTTCTATTATGGATAATCAGTCAATGCTTAGTAATGCTGTAGTGACTCACAGGTACCATGGGAGGGCATGTTGCCATGTGTTTTTATAAATCATGTACTGTGGTAATAACAAGGATCTTTAACGTTAATTTGATTGCCGTGTAATTCAATCGTTCCTACGCTATAAGAGATAATGTATTCCACAATGAAGTGTACTTGACCTGACCTTTCATTTCCAATGTGACATAGGAACATTAGGAATTTCAGAGGCTTTTTTTATTTTTCTTGACTCATTGTTTGATCAGACAATGAAAATTTAAGGTGTTTTCGCACAACTGAATTAGAAATTGGTTTTTGATGTCTTAAGAAAACTGGATACCAGTTATGCATATTGAAATGTGTCGTCCATACATAATTTTTATTTAATGAAAAAAAAAAAGTATAGGCAACATGCATTGTATTGTGTGCAGTTATCAGCATGCAATTGTTCCATTCAGCCATAGTTCTAGATACAAATGTGTATTCTACAATAGCAAATTCCTTGCCCATCAGATCTGTCTTTCCTGTGTTCTCTAAATAGTGTGCCATGTGCTGTTCACTATACAGTCTATGAATGATTTAGAGTGTTGGAGATGGGAACGGTTTTTAAAGTAACTAAGGGTTAGTACAGATTGATTTAGTCCTCAGGCATGAGAGATATTGCTGAGGACGAGAATATTTGATATGCTTTTATCTCTCAGATGACGTGATCTCTCACTCACACATCGAACTTGCACTTGACAGAACTGTAATATAGGCCTATATGCTATAGCCTATTAGTATAGTTAGGCTATCCATCTATCTTTTTATATGTATGTATGTATATATATTTATATGTATATATATATATATATATATATGTATATATATGTATATTTGTATATAACAATAAAATATTTCATTTCATATAATTATTTGTGATATGCATTTATTGCTGAGTTTTGTTTATTTTGCATTGTAATATTTTAATGTTTTTTAAAATAATATTTGTTAAGTGGAATCTAATGTTGCATGTGAGTGCGGTGTGAAGTGAAGGGGAGGAGAGGAGAGTGGGAGGAGGTGCGGATGGGAGTCCCGCAGAAGGAGCGTTTCAATCCCAACATGAATTCCGCCCGCAATCTCTGACCGACAAAAGCGGACATCACGGACACTTTCTATACTCTTTCCCGTCAGCGTCGTCTTGTTTTCCACGGATGCCCTTAACGTCTTCCTCGTGACTTGTTGTGCAGAACGGGATGAGGCGGTAAATGTCGCGTTTCGAATCTTTTCGCTCCGGTTGAAGCCGCAGGAGTATGTGATAATGTTGGCGACGCGCTGCCTCCTCCTGTGGGCTGCGGTTACCGCGCGACTCGCCGTGACAGGTGAGCGACGGACGCCGCATTGGGAGCGGATTCGTGATATTAGTATAAGCTCCATCGGTGTAGCTATTTATGTATAATGTGCGCCAACAGGTGCAACGAATTCTTCATTTAACGGATGGCCCCGTTTTCTATCACGGGCATGGCTGTGAATTTTCAGTGTCGCGTCAGAATACGCAAATGATGCCGCAGGCTAGATAAAGTGTAGTGGCTGTAAACGCATTAGAATTACTAATACATCGAATCATTGCTTTGACGGTTGTCGTGCAGATTTTTTTATGATATGAATGTGTCCTATATTGAAAGGCTGGGGCAGCAGCATCAAACGGGACGGAGCGGAACGGGGACGCGAGCAGAACGCGTTTGCGGAGGAGCGCACGAAGCCTCAGCGCCTGCTGCAGCGAACTGACGCGGAGGAGGAGCTGCCGCACGGGCACTTGGGTACCCTAGTAAAGAGTGATGCTGATGGAGCGCATGTAAGTAACTCCCCACCGATACATAAAAAATAAAAACCGACCCCATTTACGTTATTAATGCTCATGTTGTTGTATTGTTTACGGTCCACGTGGCTCGTTATTCCAGTGAAAAACAGACATCTAATTTCTTCCTAAACTTTAACCAAAATATAACCTAATAACTTGTTTCTGAAATTACTTATTTGGCTCATTTCACCGAACCCTCTTATTTTTCATCCCCTCCCTTCCATCCACCTGCCCCGTCCTAATTTGCGCATCATCTGTGTCCAGCTTTTGATGAAGAACTTCTCGAGTGTGAATAATATAGTATATTTTTTTCAATGCCTGCTTAAAAAGTTGCAATGTAATGTAGGCTAGAACATTTACCATATTGGCAATGCCATCAATCTGTAACCATGTGATTATTTTTTTTAGCTTTTACGAATATATACACTTTCTTGGCCTCTGGTGATAGAAAAGTTCCATTGTTCTGCTCATTTGACATTTTTTCCCCCCCAGATAGGCCTGGCATATTGACACATTCAGATGCAGACCTGTCCAATCAGTTCCCCATTTTTTTCAAGTTACATGTTCTTTCTCACTTTGAGACATTAAATTAAGGATGTTAAATGTTGTGCAGAATACTCTTTCACGTTTTATTATTTTTTAAAGAGGCCGTGAATTGAAAATTCTAGTTTTGTGGCTTTTGTGTGTGCGTGTCAATGAAATATTTTGCTCAATTTGATTGTGTCTGGCTGCCAATAACAGAGTATTCTCAGCTCTTTGCTCATCTCTCCATCTGGGCCTGCTGCACCAGATGCAATCCATAGATGTACAAAAATCTCAGAATCTTCCAAATACCATGGCATCTAATCTCTAATACTCATATTTATGATTGACTGATATGTGGGGTTTTTTAAGCGATTGATACCTAAATCAATGAATTTGACTCCCAATATCATGAAAATGCACTTATGGCCTTGATAAAAAATACAAAATAAAATAAAAACATTCTTAGGAAACTCCATCTGTTATGAAGCCTGTAGAGCAGAGAGAGAATTGGCATCAAGCCCTTTTCAGAGAGGTAAAGTGCACATTAAAGGTTATACTTGTAAATGTATACTTTAATGTAATATTGACTTCTTGCTGTAGAGGAGAGTGGAATGTAAACAGCTGGGGGAAGAGTAAACGGGCCTGCCTCAGTGCAGGAATATGTGTGACTGAATAATGAAGGGTTAGTTCACCCAAAATTTTTATCATTTACCTCATCTTTGAAACACAAATGAAGATAATTTAATGAAACCTGAGAGATTTCTGTCCCCATATTGAAATCATGCAACCAAAACTTTGCAGATTCAAAACATTTATAAAAACACTCTTAACATAATCCATGTGAATCAAGTAGTCTTCTGAAGGAAGCTCAACAGTACTTGCTTGACACGTGAAAACAAATCATATTGGTTCTTGTTAGGCATCAAGCAAGCATGTTTGGAGCTTCCGTTTACCATATTTGTTGTCTTCTATGTTTGTGAGTAAATCAATGGTTATATGTGAATAAGAGCCTAAATTAAATCTGTTCATCATATAAAGCGATCGTGTTAATATCAGTACATTACATGCAGTTTTTTTCATCCACCAACAAAAAATAGTTTCAAAAGAAGGCAGAGCATCATCTTATGGATCATACAAAACAGTACAAAAGAGGCAACCACCTGACACTGAATGCTAACGCCAGATAGTTTAAACTTCAGTAAACCAATTTTATTGATTAGCCCACTTACCAACGATTGTTTGAAGAGTTCCACCATGGTTTTCCAGCTCGGCTCCTCATTCTCAATTTCCTGCTCCTAACTCACTGGTAAAAACACTCACATACTCTGGTCCAGAATGACACAAACAGAATAAAATGAAGTGATACAAACAGTGAAACAGTGTGAAGTCCCAGCTGTTGGACTGGTCATATCAGTACACGCTGCCTGGCCAATCAAATTAGAGGACTGAAACTAAGATTTAACCTTTTTATTCGAACCTTTCAGCATTCAAAGAAATACTGTATTGTACCCTTAAAGGGACAACTCTATACATAAAGCCCCTAAAATGTTTATATTAGTACCTTAGAATAGTAATATATAACCTACTACTATGAACCTTTTAGGGGTAAAGATGTTCCTTAAGTTTATCTTTACTGTTTGGATAAAATTTTCTGTGAAACCACTAAAATCACCATAAACGTCTTGTCTCGCAGCATTTTGCATAGTGATTAGATTTCAGATTCATGATTTTTCAACTGATAAGTGGTTCTGGTGCAGCCATCTTGTTTTTTGGAGGTTGATTCATGATTGAGGGAGATTCATATTTTTTTTTCCTGTTATTGATTATTGCTGTTATGATTTTTGCTGCTGTTTGTACTAATATTACTGATTTAATATTGCTGATATTATTGATTATTGGTATAATGCATCTATTACAGACTTACTATGCAAATTTAGTATGCAACAGGACCCAGGTTCAAATACTTGTTTAACATATATAATTAGGGGTTCAAGCACGTAGCGCTGAAACACTATTGTAATTGTTAGAATTTCCAAGGATCAGCATTCTTCCCTAAAAGTGATTGGGCAAACAAAACCGTAAGTTGCAGAGACTTGAAACTTTGAGGGATGATAGTACCCACCCTGTCTACAACGTCACCAAAGCTCGTCCCAATCGGCCTTATGTTAGTGCTACAGTGATCAAATTTATGTAATGGCTCATAACTCCTAAACTGTTTGTTGCAGGCTCAAGTTTCTTGTATAGTTGGAATCTTTGGCTCAAGACAAACAAAACACATACCTTAGATTTGAACACCACATTTTGTGTATTTTGAATTTTTCGAAAAAAGTTTCGAAAAAACTTTTGCGAACTAGCCCTAGGTCCCCCCCCCTCCAAAACCCCCTCCAAAAACAGCTATAGCTGCACAACAGTAAGTCCGATTGATTTGAAAACTGGCATGTGGTGTCTTTGTCCACGGTGCCACGAATGTCTATGAGGACTTTCGTGTATCTCGAAAAACATGGCCGCCGTTCAATGAAGTTTGAGCGACTGTCAGACGAGGTTAACGGAGGCCGTTCGGTACGAAACTCGCTGGGCCTGTTTGAGGTCCTAGAGGCCTATGAGAAATTAGAAAGAAATCGGCCACCGGGGGCACCTTCGCATTTTATATATCACAAGATTTTTTTGCACATGCCCACAACATTCATACCATATGGTAGAACTCCTTATTCTGAGCAACTGTGCCTCTAGGACCTCCGCTGTCAATCGAATCGTTCGTTAAATATTGGAGAATATTTCGAAATCCTCACATCACCTTCCGTGAACTAGAAACTAGGTTTTTGGCTCAACCTCAATAACTGTTAAAAAGTTATATTTATATTTAAGTATATTTAAATTTTATATTTATAGTTAACTGTATATTTCCTCAGTAAATTTTGGCTTTTCCATCTACGATCTAGGTGGTTACAGGCTTGCTAAATAAAACATAATACATTTTTAAAGCGCCTGAACCCCATTAATTGGTGCTTGCAGCTATATTTATATATTTTAATTATAAACCAAGCAAAATTTCAACTTCATGGATCCTGTGTATTATATACAGTGAAGAATGGATTTAAACCATCAGTTTATACCATATATATGTTGTTATACCAACAAGCACCTTATCTCTGTGTTTGGAAGCATGTGAAAACAGTTCTCTACAGAATATCCAAAGAAAATGCAATGTTTCTGTGCTCATGCTACTGTGTTTAGCCACTCAATCTGCCAAGCAAAGGGCATTTTCACGTATGGATAAATAATAAATATCTTGTTAAATGCTAAAACTCTTCAGTGGTCTTATATTGACAAAGGAATCTTTTGTAAAATTTTGGAGAAATGTGCCCAACCAAATGAATCTTTTGTAAATTTTTGGAGAGATGTGCCCAACCACTTGCTCGCAAAAACAAATAAATAAATAGCTAATTTTGACAAAAAGCAATGAGTTTGTACCATTGATAATTTAACAAAAATGTTTTTAATACTTATTTATCAAAGGGAACTGCTAGGAACTTGCTGGGAATAGTTTTTGTCTGTGGAAGCAAAGAGTTTATTGGAAGTGAGCTTCTAAAATATATAAAACACAAATCAATATTTTGTGCCCAAATAGCTGTGCTATCGCTTTACAATGGGGTCCTGAGCATTTATTTGCGTTACCTTCCCTGGCTGTATTTGATCTGACCTTGTGTACAGTGTGAGACTTAAGTTTTTGAATGATTTATTTAGTAAAATAAATGAGTGTGGATGCACTCCCCGCTTCCTTGCATTCAGATAGGTATTCGTTTTCATGCCTTCGACTGCAAGTATTGCAAGGTGATCACATTTCACACCCACACCGTTTCGTCTCCTGTAACCATGGGTGCAATATATACCACCTGTCTGTCAAAGGCCATTTTATATCCTCATAACCTTGAGCTGTCTCACCTGACACTGGTGCAGAGCACACGCCAACCCTACGTGACCGTCCTTCAGGCGATGGACCCGATGACTTCTGTCTGAATCTGTCCTGTGACACCTAATCTCCATTGACCTTTCTCATTCTTATAAAGGCAAAAAAGTCTAAATGTAGGGATGGACTTGATTTTTAATCAGGAATTTGATTGGCTGGTGAAATGTGTTCTCCATATGACAAGTATTTGGAGCGGAAGGGGTTTATGATATCTGTTTGAAACAGAAAAACTGTTTCAGAGGGAGAGCATTTAAAAGATTTGTTGGTTGAAAGCCGGTTAACTTGCTGGAGGTCGCCGAGTGTATGCACTGTTGGTTTCTAGGAGGCATTCTTGTTTTGCTCTAGAATCCAGTTGTATCACAGGGCTGCATCACACACCAGCAGAATGATCTGTCACTATAGAAATCAGAGACTCGCTGCAAATCGCTAAACTCTTATGAAGCATCTGAACTGAATTTAATCCTAAGAAGTTGCTGATTTGGAACACTATACACAGCTCTATATTATTCCAAATGAGTGTCCTTAACTAGGTTACTATGTACTTACATTTAAAATTAAAAAAAAAATTGTTAGGTACAATGTACTTGTGTTAATGTTGTATTGCAAAACTCTTTTGCTGCTATTGAGGTGGGATACAGGTAAGATTCGGGACAGGTTTGGTGGTATGGTTAGGTTAAAGCAGGGGTTTCTAACTCAGTTCCTAGAGGGCCACATATCTGCAGAGTTTAAATTCACCTGATCCAGCTAATAAAGTCCTTCATGCTTATTTGAAAACTCCAGGTATGTGTGTTGGGGCAGGGTTGGAACTTAACACTGCTGGACTTTAGACCTCCAGGAACTGAGTTTGAAACCCATGGGTTAAAAGGGAGGGTTAAGGAGTAAGAGAAGAGTCAACGGTGTAATTATAGATGTAGTTATAGAAATTAATTAAAGCTGTAATTAGATGCAGGTATTTTTAAAATAAGTACAAATGTAAAAATATGTGTAGCCATGCACAACTGCATTGTATAAAGTTATTAATTTAAATGTTAGTACATAGTAGTTGAAGATACTTAAGTTGGACAGAGTTTCCATTTCCATTTTTCCATTTATTCATTTAAAAGACACTTTCATTTTAAGCGTTTAAAGCGACTAACAAATGATGAATACAAGCATTTTTTTACTTGCATCAAAACTAACAAGCATAAAGATACATAGCACACAATTGGGTAAAATATTACATTTTAAACTAGATTAAAAAAATATATATATTATTAAATTCCAGTAATCACTGTTTCTCTTGACTTGTTCGCCATCTTGGATGAAATTTTTTTTTCACTGAGCCCATTAAAATGCATTCTGGGATTGACTTTGCTGAAAACTACACATCCGGTACCGACTTTCAACTTGTCCAAAAGAAGGTAGCATAATTATGGAGCAGCATACTTTAAAAAAAGTTAGTTGAAATTACATATAATGCATAACAGTGACTGTAAAATATATATGTAGGTATAGGTATGGAGTGGCATATTTTGAGTTTTGATATTTGGGATAGGGTTATTGGGATAGGTTTGGAACTTTTTTTTTTATTTTTTATTGGCCATTGGGCTAGTTTGTTTCACAGACTTGGCAACCCTGTTATATACTTTTTTTATGATGATGTCCTGTCAACCCCAATTGATGAGGAATGGCTCCTTTAGAATGTAACCAACATGCCTTTATCTGTTTTTCTTTCTCTCAGCCCATTCATTTGGCTCAGATCTCATTCCTGGTGAAGGCCTTTGGAATCCAGTTTGTTCTAGACCTGGAGCTCAATCAGTATGTGCAAAATCACACACTAGCAGAGACACATATGTTCTCATTCCCTCTAAACTATATATTAATAATAATAATGATGGTGTGTGTGTGTGTGTGTGTGTGTGTGTGTATGTGCGCACCTACAGCGATCTTTTGTCGTCTAACTATGTTGAACGCCACTTCGATAAGGACGGGCGACCTTTTAAGAGTCCGGTAAGGAAAACAATCACTCTTTTTCTATTTGTATCCCTTTATATTGATTTTGTTAGGGATTGATATCATAATGACCAAACATTTTTATTAATATTAGATCTCCTGTTACAAAGAGTATCTTTGTGTCTGTTTGTAATTGTAGTTAACCCCTAATACACACAGGATTGTGTACCATAATACCGTGGTAATATGGCTTTATCAGTTTTTGAAACACACACACATACTGTACAGACACAAAAAAACACTTCTATGTCTTCTCTGCATTTCTCCTCTTCTCTTGCTTGATTCCTAGTCTAGTTGTCTAATAAACCAGGCATTGTTTATTACGAATATTGTTGGCTCTTTGACAAATTGCTATTGCTCCTCTTTTGTATGTCGCTTTGGATAAGTCTCTGATAAATGTATACATTTAAATGTAATTGAATTACAATAATTTTTGAGTAATTTGAGACATGTAATTAACAGATTCCTTAATATTTCTATTTCACTGGCACTCTTAATGAAAACTTCTGCGGTATCATCTGTGGGTCTGGGAATAAACCCACTCCCTTTCTTAGTGCTTGACTTTGATGCAGCAAGGCAAAGGAGCCTGAGAAAGCATCCGCCCCTCCTGTTCAGTGTCAGCCGCGTTTGACCAATCGCAACGCTGTTGCCATGACAACTGCTTATAGACAGTTCTAGTCCACTTTGGCCAACTGAGTCAGAGAGAGAGAGAGACACACACGCAGGAAGAATGAAGCATTGAGTGGAGAAGCTGAAGTCATTAAGCAACTACACTGCAGCAGAGACACAGAGGAACCAGGACTGCAGTGCAGAAAACTACATCCAGACTGGTAAAATGAAATCCCAGCAACAGTTGCAAATATTCCTCGGATACGCCAATCACACCACTGCCATGAACGTCTCCCACACGTTCAGTGTGTGTGGGTGCCCGCTTACAGACCCCACTACTCTTAAATTTGATTGAGAGTATGGCTGCGGAAATGATGAATGATTCTTCAAATCCTGTGTCTTGTCGAGTAGAGGTGTGCTGTTACTTTACTAAGCGATTAGATGCAATATTTTCAGAATATCATCGAGACTTGAGTGAGGGGTGGGCGGGGCTCATTCTAAAAGCGTTTAATGGACATAGGAAAAGTGATCTGATGAATTTTAATGGGGGAATGTTGCCTTGGTTACTGTCATATTTGAGGGCTGTTCAGCGTTCACTGTGTAATCATTTCACTTCGGTGCAATGTGTGATGGTTTGATGTGTGTGAGATTTCAGGGAGGAGAGCACTGTTACTATCACGGTCACGTGAGAGGAGTTCAGAGGTCATGGGCAGCTCTCTCCACCTGTCATGGCCTACAGTGAGACACAACCCTTTAACTGTTTTAACAATACAATCAATGTGTTTATTACCCTTAAGGAAACACTCCATTACCTCAGCTGCTTTTTATGGAAGCTTGTTTCCACGGGCTATAAAAAAATCTCACAATTAAATTCTTTCCTTACAATTGGGAGTTTATATCTCACAGTTCTGACTTTATTTCTAGCAATTCTGACTTTATTTCTTTCAATTCCAGTAAGTTTATAACTCACAATTCTGGCTTTTTTATATATAAACTGTGATATATAAACTTCCAATTGCAAGTTGCAATTATTTTTTATTATTATTATTATTCCATGGTGGAAACAAGCTTCTATAATTTTTTACTGTTGTTTTCACACTTACACTTTGGTGACATGACATCAATATCAAAATGTCTGTTTGGGCATTTTTGGACACTTATGCACTTATACAAAGCACTATTCCACACTTTTTTGTTTAAATAGGTACACCATCCAGGGATTTGAAGTGCTTTTTTTTCTTTTACAATACACTATTTATACAACAAAATGATAGAATAGTGCATAAGTACACAAATTGGGACACACCTTGTGATTTTTGGACATGTCCCATGTTAATACTATGTTTTTGTTGAACATTTAGCAACTTTTTAATACTTACCTGTTTTTTTAAACATGTTACAGTAATTGCATGGTTTTCCAAACATGGCCTAAAGTAAGTCAAGATAGATTCATTTTTATAGCACTTCACAATACAAATTGTTTTAAAGCTGCTTTACACAAAGTCAGGATGTTGATGTTTATATCATCTCAATATCTTCATGTCTTATAATTGCATTTAGCAGATTAGAGCTGGGCAATAATATAGTTTACACTTTGTGATGATACAAGCAATCAAACCATTAAAATATGCTATGTAGTTATCACCCTACACTAGTATACTGTATGTATCTGGATAAAGTTGGTCATACTTATACAGGTATATCCAAATTTAAATAAAGAGCTGGGTGATAATATAGTTACATTTTCATTTCATTTCATTTTCTCTTGCTTGTCCTCTGCAATGACAATAAAGTTGAATCTAATCTAATCTAAAATAAATTAATTTTGCAACAAAATAAGTCAAGCAGCAGTTATATATATATTTATTATAGTATAAATGGCTATACACACTGTATGTACAGTTTAGTGTACTGTACTGTATGTATGCAGATATGTTTTATAACAATAAATGGTAACACTTTGCAATAAGGTCCCATTAGTTAACTTTACTAATGCAATTTTTTACAGTATTTATTCATCTTTGTTTTTGTTAGTTAATAAAAACACAACTGTTCATTGTTAGTTCATGTTAACTCTGGTCCATTCAATAATATAACAGATACATCTGTCCTGGTGGGTTGTAGAGAAGTGCATGACGTTTTTTATTAAATGCACACACAGGAGATCATAGAAGAAACCCTAAACACAACCACGTATAACATAGACCATACCGGACACAGAACTAAGGAAAGTCAGGGCTTAAATACATGGGAAACGTAATCAAAGAGAAACAGAACAGGTGTTTGGAAACAATTAATAGCCAGGGAAACTAACTAGGAACTCAGGCAAATAGGAACATAATCATAACAGAACATACACGTTACAACAACTTACTTTTAATTGATTTTAATTATGTATTAGTAAATGTTAAAATTAACATTATCTGAGATGACTAAAAGTATTTTTCATTGTTAGTTCATCAACCAATTTTAGCAAATTGAACCTTATTGTAAAGTGTTACCCAATAAATCCTCCTTACTGAAAGAGTCATTTTTAGACTTTATTGGGGTTGTTGTCGTTGGAGTGTCTCACATTTGTGACATTGGTGTGTCTACAGAGGGATGTTCTCAGATGGCAACTTTTCCTACAGCATCGAGCCCGTGCACAACAGCAGCGAGCAGGTCAGTACGCAGCTGAAATATTCATCTCTCTCATCTTTCTCATCTGCATGTTGCAGCCTGGAAAAACAAATAGATACACAGTCCTGCTCAATGAGAGACAGAAGAGACAGCGAAGCACTGAATTTTAGCCACACGCTCAGAAATGTGCATTACTGCCGTTGACTGACAGGTGAATCAGCAGACGCCTGTATGTGGGACGGAGGTGAAGAGCAGAAGGAGGGTGTCGAGTGAGAAAATATGAGACAGAGCAGCTTATGCGTGATATTAGCAGCGCTGCATTATCATATAGAAATCTGTCACTTTAAAATGAATGAAGAAATTCGATTTAATAATAAGAATGCCTATTTGACATTATTTTTCTGTCAAGTAATTAATTCGTACTTTTTAATTTAGACATTAAAAGTACAAAGAACTTATTTCTGAGTTCGACATGACAATACTATTCCTGGTTAACTACAGGTTAAACTCTGTCGACAGCATCTGTGGTCTGCAGTCGAATACCAGAGAACATCATTCCACTCGTCTCTCAGTTCAAATTTATTTACAGTCATGCCATTGCGATGGAAGCATAACAGGCACGGCAGGTGGAGGGTGTAAGAGCAGTAATGTGACGTTTGTATTTTGGTCCAAACAGCCTTATTTTATGAACTTTGAAGCCTAAACAAGAAGTTAAAAGGCTAAAAGCATGACTTGAACATCACAAAGAATAGTTTGAAAGTGTGTGATTATAAACACAATGAGCCTGTGAAAGCAGACTAGTGAGTAGATGAGTTTACCTGTTCGGTTTGACGATAAAGTCCACATGAGATCAAAATTGGCTTTTAGTATGAATATGTTAGCCTTACTGTTATCTCTTGAATCTAAAGCGTCCCGCCCCCTACATTATAAATACACACTGAAGCTGCGGCGAAAATCGGTCACACAGTGTAATATATAGGGGATAGGGAACGATTCAGACAGTGTAAATATGCTTTCCATTGGGGTGAATGAACTCTGGTTTGACGTTAGTGTCACACTAACCGCTGCAGTGCACACACAGTCTGCTCCGGTCCAGAGACACAATAGCACAGAGCAGATCATATGCAGGTCAGTGCAGTGCAGAAAACGTATCGGACCCATTTGAATTCTGCACAGAATGCTATTTTTTAAAGCGATTAGATTTAGAGATTTGGAGGAAACTGCGGCTTTACCAAGCTCAACGGCTCTGGCCGAGCTGTGATAGAAACAAAATGTTTTTGGCTATTTTAAAAAGGGGGAGGAGCTGTTCGATATGTCCTGCTCTGTCTTCCTGTTTCAGTGGAAATTACCAACCTTTGTAGTGCTATGTAGACACTTGTTAACAACTGCTTTTTTCAAGACAAGTAAAAGCTTTAAAACAAATCACAAGGCAGTATTACTGGTGTATTATGTCGTAGAATAAAATGTGCAAATATCTTGAGCTTCTGTGAACCATAGACCTTTTTTCAGGCAAAAATCCATTCCAAAAACCCAATGGCTTTGGGACGATGAAACCGGAAGTCCTAAATGCTGACTTTTGGCCTAGAAAAAAAAGACATTATCCTTGCAGCACTCTAGTAATGTCATTTCTGTGGGAGGAGTTTGTTCCAAGACAATTAGAGAAGCCTCAAAAGTAACAATCTTATTTTAAGCATAGATGAAGATGAATCCTTAATTTGTGGGAATTAAATTAACTTAGAATTACTATTGCAATTCTTGTTGCATTGAAATAGCATGTCAAATGTGTCTGAGCGATTCTCTCTTCTTTCATTTGACCTTTTTTTTGCTGTTTTTCTTGGTCCTTTCATCTGTATTTGTTATTTATCTCTCTTTCACTCTCTCTCCACTCCTCTTTCACTTCTCTTAAATGGGTCATTTTCATAAAGTATTCAAAGCCACATGTAAAGTGTCTCTCTCTGTCTGGGTAGATGGGAGATTAATAATGAATAGTTGTGTAATAGCCTTACGTGGCAGAGCTCAGTACATCAGCGAGCCTTTCATCTGAGAGGAAACGTTACCCAACAGCAGGAAATAATTCAGCCAGAAATGAGCGCATTTATCAACAACATTTTCATACAATTTGGTACCAAATATTGTATTGTATGTACCAAATATTGTGAGTTCAATTACAACATGACTTTTCAGCAGGACTAGATAAGGGTGTGGCCTACTTTTCTCAAAAGGCCACAAAAATGGTTATGACGAAGTTGTGATTCTGAGAATCCATGTAAAAAATTAATGCTGATAAAACAATGTGGTAAACGTGAAAAATGCTGCATCTGCCTAAATTTGGAAATCAAACACAAGGACATTATGAGGATACAAGCAACACTGTGTAAACTTTCACCCATAAGGCACACTACAACAGCAACACCATAACTAGCCTATGTTTGGGGATGTGCTTACATTCTAACTCAGCAGCTAATAAATATGTTTGAACAGGCTGAAGTGGCTGATTTTAATTAAATTTGGCAGATACGATGTAGAGGGCATGTAGATTAGGTACCAAATTTGGATGAAAATCGGCCACAAGGTAACGCTATAAAAAGCTAATTTACGTTTTAGCTAGTATCTTTGGACTGTGCCAGCAAAAATATTACCATTTGTTTATTATTAACATTAAGACAACTGCAGGAATATTAGGCTGCTGTCACTTTAAGGCCGAACCGAATATACGGACACACATCCGGTTTCTTTCTAAACTGTTCACTTATGACATAACCAAGAGAATACTTGCCGAGACGGGTATTTTGCCTTAATTTTTTGTATATGTGTACATTCAAGTTCAAGTAAACGTGAAAGAGGAATCAATTCTGTGTTCGCACGCTATATGAAACGCGCCTCTCTCTCTCTGTGTGTGCACGCGCAGTGTGTGCAGCTGTGCACACAGAAAACCCAATTTTTTCCCAATTTTCGCCTCTTGTTCCATGTTTAAAATCGTTTGAATGTGTAAATTGGCAAGAAAAAACACGTCCAAATAATAATCTTTCACTCTATGATAGTTAAACTTAGCAGTTAATCCTCGAATCACATTGTGCCTGGTCCGTACGGATCATGGATAAACTGCGATCCAATGCAACCCTAATAATTAATGAACACGCTTATCATCGTGATTGCTATCTTACAAGAGATGGAGAAAAATCCTACTCCAGTAAGGAAAAATGTCCCTGTCCCCAAATATTTTTTGTACTCAAAAGCACTTCACTCCAAGTTCTGTTGCGCCTCGTTTATTTTTTACCACGCATGCACACCAGTTATGTGCACCCCTGGATATAACTATATTGTTAGACAAAGTCTGACATTTTTCTTGAGTAACAGTATGTTCATTCACAATTATCATTACTCATAGATCCCCAAACCCTAACAATCCACATTAGAATCCACAATACTGTCACATAAAATACAAAATTCCACAATGAACTTTACAGAACCTCTAAACCTTTAAACTGTGTGTTGACATTTACCATAATTCCACTGGTTCAACAGCATCAGCAGCTTGTTTTCTTTCAATTTTATCTATTATCTCTACTCTACTGAACTGCTTAGACCCTAGTAATTGTCGATTGCGGCTATTTGAAACCTTACAGGAATAACCTGTCATGTGACTAATGTCAAGAGAAAAATGCTGCATGCAGTATTTATGAAGGTTTCATACAGTAGGTGACTTCCATGATTCTGTCACACAGGATGCAAATACTCATGTTGTATACAGAATGGCAGACATCCGGCTGATGCCACAAAACTCAGGTAAGACATAGATTCCTCTCACATGCACATAAAATGACCTTCATGTCAATTGTATGACTTTCTTTCTTTAGTGGAGCTGAAGATGTTTTGAAGAGTAAAAGGCAAAATGCAAAAAGTCACCAAGCATCACATCGTCTCTTATGAACAGACTAATAATAGAAAAAATCACCATTCACATTTGTTGTATGGAAAGATCACCTTGACAAAATGACTTTTCCTTTAATACAGTTAGACATAGTTGCTGTCTTATGACCTATACTACAGTGGGGGTTTTTTTTAGCATTCAGACTGTATCCTTCCTGCTTTCTCTCTTTCTCCGTCTGCTGCATATTGATTTTTTGCATGGATCATTTTTCAGTAATAGACATCTTTATCGATCCACTGAAAGCTGACGACTGGGAACTTTTTGTTCGGGATGGTTTTAGGCCGTATAACCAATGGCTTCTTCTCTTCCAGGAAGCACCAGGAATGGCAGTGACTCTGACATTAACAGTGACTATACCGTTTCTATGGAGACGAATGAATCGGAGCTCACAGATGGGCTGAGACGGGCAAAAAGACAGGTGAGAGTTTTTATTTTTGACATCAGTTGATTTTTCTTGAAGATTCGTCATGCGTAGCAAGCTGCCAAAAAGGGCATCCAGAAATCGGTTTCAACCGAGGGAGGGCTGTGGCGATAGGCCCAAGAATTCCTAACTGTGGCCCTGCGTAGACATATCAGATTAGGAGTGCTGGTCTCACATTATATTAGGTGTCTTTCACTACTAATGCGCTTAAACTACCGGTCAAAAGTGTGGAATTAAGATTTTTTAAGTGTTTTTTTCTGCCTTCTGCTCACTAAGGCTGCATTTATTTGATAAAAAAAATAAAAATAAAAAAACAGTAATATTGTGAAGTTTAGTTACAATTTAGAGTACGGTTTTCTATTTTAATATATTTCAAAATTGTATGTATTCCTGTGGTGGCTTAGTTTTCAGCAGACATTACTTTAGTGTCGCATGATACATAAATCGTTCTAATGCTGATTCTGTGCTCACCAAACATTTTGTATCATTATCAAAATTTTGTTTATTGTCCCACACCTGGGACTAAATAAAATGATGGGACCTCAATTAGTTTTGTTTAGTCAAGTTTCTTTAAATACTGGGTTGATATACAATGACTGATGGGTACATTTCCTTCTGCACTTCCTGTGAAGTGATGTATCTATGTACCCTTATTCCCTATGTCGTTCTTAATTTCTTTTGAACTGAACATGTATTCTCCCTTTGGATTGGAATCTCACTTAAGATGACATATGAAGATTGGCTGTCAATCCATTAAGCAATGAGAAGTTTCCTCACAAAAGTAGTTTATTCAGCGTACTGAAGCCTCTTCAGTTAACGTAATGAATGTAGCATTTATTTTCTTTACTTTTTCTCAGATACACTTTACACTTCAACCCGAAGTACTTCAAATACTATATATCTGAATATACTTGTGCATAAACACACGTACACCTACACATATTGTGTGTGTGTGTGTGTGTGTGTGTATGTATGTATACTGTGTATATATATATATACACAGTACAGTTGTGCTTGCCGTACATCTATTCATTAGAAATGTATACAAAAAGGAGAGAAAAAAGAAAGAAGAGAAATAAATATGTACATTGGGAGTAATGTATGTATATAGGGAGTAATCTTTTTGTACATCATAAACATTAACTAAAAAATAAAATCGGGTCTATTAGATGTTGAATAGTTCATTTTTCCCAGTACAAAGCAAATTACTCCAGTTTATGATTTACAAATGCTGTTATCTTCTCCATTTTATAGATGTCCATTGTGATTTACATCCATGCATTTAGAGGGTAGGGCTCTCCTGTGACAACTTTTTTTTGTTAAAGCTCTTCATTCATTAAATCATTTTCATTCAATATTTATCTATTTTTAAACATTGTTGAGGTATATATACAAAATATAAAGTGTCTTTTTTTAGACACTGTACATTTGGAAATTGTCTTCCCAGCATTATAAACTGGTTGAACCAGTGCACTGATCCACAAGTTACTCAATTATAGTTCACTTTCAAATATTCATTACAGTCACTCCAACTCAAAATTATCCAGTATCCTGGAGTATATTATCATATGATGCCCAATGATGACTGATTTTGCCAACTCGTGACTAGCAGTCTTGTGATGTCTTTTGTTGAACAGGAGAAAGTATAACAAATAAAATGTACAGTAAATATATTTATGGCATGATTACATCCGTATATGATCTGGCTGATGTAACAGTGGTCTGGTGGCAGTAACTGTCAAGTCAAAAGTACACTGATACTATGACAGGCAGGGTTTGTAAATGAATGTTTAATAGTAAACACGCTGAAGATTAACATGCAAGCTGTCAATTCAAAAAGCATTCAGCTGTTTCCAGGGCTGGACTAGGACTAAAATGTGGCCCTAGACTTTGTGGCACAGAAACATGTAGTATTTAAAAATATGTGAGTGAAACAACATTAAATGCATTAATATATTTGTATGTATTAATATTTGTCTAGTCTTTGGTGTATGACAAATAGAATTTTTACACGGCTCTTTTCCATCCAGGGACAGTTTAATATCACTAAAGTTTAGTACACCATAAAATTAGTCCAAATGACACAGCGCTCATGTATCGTGTTAGTATGTTAATGGAAAACTTGTCTCATTGAAAGCAATGGGTTTACCAGCAGCATCGGAATACAGACACTTTGTTTTGCTAATATTGGAGGCCGATAGCATGCAAAGTAATAGAACATAATCATAACCTTAAAATTTGGCTAGTGAGTTTATTGCGTTACTCACCACGGTTGATTTTCTCCTGCAGTTTGACAGTTGGCCGGTGTTCATTTCAATTCCTGGTAACAGCAGTTCTCGGGTTAAGAGCTGGTTCCAGCCAATGGTTGTAACAGTCTCAGATTCAGACATGTCTACATGAACCGATGAGTGAGATGCTGATACTATCAGCATTCTTATACAGAGAACTTGAAGGAGGGAAAGAAATGTTTCCTTAATAACAAATAAAACATACTGTAAATATGTATACTGTACAACTATTATATAAAATAACATTTTATTAAATCAGTAGAGATCTAGCAACGCCAAGGGTAATTTACATTTATGCATTTGGCAGACGCTTTTATCCAAAGCAACTTACATTGCATTTCAAGGTACACATTTACATTCTTATCAGTTCTTGCTTCCCCTGGAAATCGAACCCATGGCCTTGGTGTTGCAAGCGCCAACGCTCTACTGTTTGAGCTACAGGAAAGATTGTAATGGATTCAATTCCCAGAGAATGTTAAGAATAATCTGCGGATCCAAGAGCAAATGAAGAAAAACATCAGTTATGCTATTTTAAAGTTCCTAATTTTGTTTTGGAGGTCTCCAACAACAGGTTTACCTACATCAAAGATCAAAAAACACTTTCAATTTCTCATAATATACATACTTACTCACCACACTTTTCAATGATTCTCAAAGGACTCATCCGAAGATTCAGCCTCTCTAAATCCTTCCTTTCCACAAGCCTACTTTGCTCTGATTGGTCAGATGGGCCAGGCTGTTGTGATTGGTCTTCCGCTTACAGTGCGTGTCGGAAACGAAACGACCATTACCATAAACTTCAGCTCTGTCCAGAGGCTTCCTAAAGCTTAGCGATTGTACACACTGTAAAGACAGTAATGATGCCGATGAAGTGTATACATGTCCATCAACAAACTGATGTGTATATTTCTAATTTATTGCGGTGCACATGTGGGAACTGCATCATTAACTGTATCATAACAGCGCAAACATTAGCCGAGCACTAACGTGAATTACTGATGTAACATTAAAGTTTGTGAAACAAATCTAGCTCCATCCTTTATCATTACTCAAAGTAGTAAAAACAACAGGCAATCTGCATTAATGGACACGATTTTAGGTAGTAGGCCCACAGCTGCTTAGCAGAAGTATTTCAGTAAGACAGTAATAACGTGAGTTAGCCGGTTAGCTGGAGACCTACAAAATATAAAACACAACTATGTGTTTTGAACACCCGGTAGAAAATATATACATAAAAAATTATGTCCCATCTTTAATAGATAAGCGTTTTGAAAATCCCATTTAGACTTCACAAAGATTTGAGAAGCAATCGTTAAAAGGTTATACTGCTGTTGTATTGCTGTGGTAATTTTAACCACTGACTCTTCACATCCTCATCCTTTGGAAGTGTTTACAAAGAGAATTTGCTTTTGCTGAGCAAAAAAAGGCGTCTTCGACACATACACAACACGAACCAGCTACAGTGTTTGAGGGCAGATCAAAGTAGACATACAAAATGTACAGTGCTGGAGGTCCTCAAGGACAGGTTTGAAAACCCCATGTGTTAGACAACCAATCCAAAGAGCTACATGAATATCACGTCGAGACACCAGCAACATGTCATAACCAGAGCAGTCTGATAGCCGGACAGTGCTGGAGAGCAAGAGCAGCCACAAATAAGCACCAGACAAGACAAAACACTCGAAAGTTGACACGACTAGACTCAATCAAAGAGCAGGCAAGTAAGCAGACAGGCACAATCTGGCAATGAAACAGAGAAAGAGAGAAACTTGGTAAATACAGCCAAACAGCTTAGAATTGTTCAGTTCGTAACACCAGTTCTGTGTACAACATGTATCAGACACTCTGCGAACAGACTGTGGGCGATCAGTGGGTGTGACGTCTGAAGCTGAGACTATCCTGTTAAAGGGTCATGGAATCATCGGCCTATTTTAGCACAGATCATTTATGTCTAAGATTTGAAAAAGGCTAAAAAAATTAGTGCTAAACTGTGGAAAGGTGGGAAGAGGAGAGGGAGTAACACAAGAATCAATATAACACAGAACTACAGAACTCAATATACAGATGAATGAATATTAAAATGTAAATGGAGACAAAAACAACATTTGGGGACACTTTGCTGTATTTTACAAATATAACCGTATGGCTAGGGGTGTGTAGTATGACAAAAACTATCAATAACAATAATGTTTTTGTGTACAACCCCCCAATTTACTATAAGATTCAGGTCTAAACTGTGGCTAGGCCATTCCAAAACATTCATATTTCTTTGCTGAAGCCATTCTTTTGTTGATTTAGATGTGTGTTTTAGATCATTTTCATGCTGAAAGTTGAAAGTTCTTTTCATTTTCAGCTTTTTAGCAGACACCAGAAGGAAAATTGACTGCTTGTAGCTATTCATGAGCTATTCTGCCACCACCATGCTTCATCGGGGGTTTGGTGTTCTTTTGCTGATGTCCTGTGATGGTTTTGTGCCAAACATACCTTTTACAATTTTGGCCAAATAATTCAAACTTGGTCTCATCAGACCATAACACATTTTTCCACATGGATTATGGAGATTGGATGTAATTGGAAAGAGCTGTAACTATTTGAATGTTTCTGTAGGACTCTTGACAGCCTCCCTCACTAGTTTTCTCTTTGTCTTCTCATTAATTTTGGAGGGAGACCCTGTTTGTGGTTACACTTTATTTTACAGTACATGTACAGTAATATAAGGTAACCACATGGGTTAAGGTTAGGTTTAGGGGTAAGTTCAGGGTTATTACCTAGTTATAACCCAGTTACTGTAATTGCTATAATAAGAAGTATGTACATGCGGAACATGACTGCAAAATAAAGTGCTCTTGATATTGTCGCTGTTGTGCTATACTTTCTCCACTTGTTGACGACTGTTTTTTCTGTTTTCCATGTTTTTTTTGTTCTGTTTTTTTGTAGCCCTCATCTGAGCAGTACCTTTCAACACTGAGACCTTTTTGATGCTTCTTAAGCTCTTTGTGGTCAATGGCTCTGTAGTAGGGCCTATTTACATTTGTCACTTTATGCATTTTTACTGATCATATAGCTATCCAATTTGTTAAAACTGTTCCATTTACACTTGAAAACATATATGTGTCTTTGCAAAACTATACTATAAATCCAATCTTCAATTCCCACACTATATGCGAATTCAACTGAGTTTACACAAACAAAAGCAACAGATATGAACTGCATTGTATTCATCATCAGCTAATTTCAAGATCAAAGGCTACAATAGGAGAGAAAGCTATCAGCAGCCATATCACCCTGTAGCCCAAGATTGGTTGCCCACTGAAGTTAAGCAGGGCTGAGCCTGGTTAGTACCTGGATGGGAGACCTCCTAGGAAAACTAGGTTGCCGGTTGAAGAGGTTTTAGTGAGGCTAGCAGGGGGTGCTCACCCTGTGGTCTGTGTGGGTCCTAACGCTCCAGGATGATGGGGACACTTTATGACTCTCTGTGGTCATAAAACAAATCCCAGGATGTCCTTCGAAAAAGAGTAGGGGTGTAACCTTGGCATCCTGGCAAAATTTGCCCACTGGCCTCTGTCCATCATGGCCTCCTAATCATCCCCATATAGTAATTGGCTTCACCACTCTGTCTCCTCTCCATCAGTAAGCTGGTGTGTGATGGGTGTTCTGGTGCAGTATGGCTGCACACTGGTGGTGGTTGAAGAGATTCCCCCCTTCCAAATGTAAAGCGCTTTGAGTGCAGAGAAAAGCACTATATAAATGTAACAAATTATTATTAATTATTATTAAAGTGACATCAGCACAGGTACTCTCTCAGGACTTTCTAAAGAGATAGGCTACTCGCCTGTGGCGGCCCATATCTGTGGTGATGTATGTTGTAGTAGCACTGTGGTAGATTACCTGGAGCTGGTATAACTTGCTCTCACACTTTTGTTTTTTACCGTTTGGGTGGAGTAAAATTAAAGTCCATTTCACACTGCACATACAAATGCAAATGCCAGCATACACGTTTGTTGGGTTTTGACGGATTACTGTGTTACCCCTGTCGGCGTTGGTCTGGGTTTGTTTTCACCAGACTGAACATGTTCAATCAGCGTTTGTCAGTGTCTGCTGAGGCAGTGTGAATATGACAGTTATTTTTCATAAAATTCTAAATTCAACGGCCAACTTGTTTGTTGGTGTTTGTTGCCATTTGTCTGTGCGGTGTGAATTGGCCTTTACATATATGGCTTCAACTACCAGATGCATTTGCACTGGTCCAGTTGCAGTTCCATTTACACCTGTTCTTTTCACAATCGGAAACTATCCGATCAAAGAAAATGCATGAAGTGACCAGGTGTAAATAACCCCGTAGCATGCAACCAAGAAGATGTCTAAAAATCTTACTTGAACAGCTGAGATTTATTTGGAGTCACTTCAAGCGAAGACAGCCTGTTGTGAACTATTTCACATGAACTTGATGATTAGTTAATTCTGAACAGGCACATACTCAATTATAAAAAGGTTAGGGTTTATTTTTATCTTTTTTTTCTGAAATGTGTCACTGGTTTTCAGTGGCATTCATTTTCTACATTACAAAAACCAGCTGTTTTAACAGGGGTGTGTAGATTTTTATAAAATCCATGACTGTAACCATAGAGACACTGACTAAAGTAATACCAAAGATGGTGATGTAAATAAAACTGTAAAGTCTAGCAGAAAGATATAAAAAGGAAATTATCATATTTTTTTTTAAGTATTGCTTTAAAAGGATGGCATAAGATTATTTGAGAAATGATTCCTTTAGAATTTCTAACATGTGTTACTCACTTGTCAACTGAAGATTGATTGATTAGTTTGATAAAAGAATCATAAGAGTTTCCATATTCCTTAAACACTCTTTTAAAAACAAACAAACATTTGATTCTCCATCAAAACATTTCCATTACAATATGTTGTGTAATTCACACTTGCTGTATCATTGAACTGTACAGTAACATGTCATGTCACGTCACATTCTGTTATGTTGCTTCAACCCTTTAAAGACATCGGTTTGGTTAAACTGTGATTCCCTGTGTCCCCCTGCAGGTTCGGAGGGGTCCGCGCACAGTTCAGAGTGAAACAAAATATGTAGAGTTACTAGTGGTCAATGATTACGAACTGGTAAGATCTGAAAATAGTACATTTATTTAACAGTTATTCTTTTCTGTATTTATTTTTGGATGTAGTGTGTAATATTTGTATTGATGTTTCTCTCTGTAGTTTGTACAGATGCGAAGATCGACCTCTCAGACGAGAAACTTTGCTAAAGCTGTAGTGAACATGGCTGATGCTGTACGTCCTGAAGTTTGACAGACATATTCACGATTTTTTCTCATGATGTTTTCCTTGAGTAAGTACTGTAGCAATTTTTATACTTAAAACATCCTATTAAATTCCAGATTTACAAGGAGCAGCTGAACACTAGAATAGTGCTTGTCGCCATGGAGACGTGGTCAACTCAGAACATGGTTTCTGTTGGCGACGACCCTTTGGTGACCCTGCGTGACTTTATGAAATACAGGAAGGAGAATATCAAAGAGAAGAGTGATGCAGCTCACCTGCTCTCGTATGTTATCCTTCCTTCTTAGACGACACATTTTTTACACGCTCGGTCATTGCATTTGACACATGCAATATATATTGAATGTAAATATCCATTCAATATAATTAAAGCCCCATGAAATCAACTTTATTTGTGTTTTTGTTAGCCTATATGCTAGTGTACTACAAAAAGTATTTAAAACCTTTCTCTTCCTAAGAAATGGACTGAAAATATGTAATTGTCTCCTGTTTAGTGGCATCTACAAATTTTTGCTCCTGAGAATATCCTTCCCCCTAAAAACTTTTGGTTTCAATCAGAAATGCGTCAACAGAGGAAAGAAAATGTACTTTGTCAAACCATTTCATGGGGCCTTATGCAACAAATTTGCATCACACCAGTGGCATTGCAATTTAAGATTGCATATGACTTTCATGATAACCAACTCTGTAAGAAGTTCAAATCCTTTGTAAGGTAAATATTCTGTGAACTATTTGACCTGTAGGGGCCGCACGTTTCAGAGCAGTCGCAGTGGCACTGCATACATCGAGGGGATCTGCTCACCGACACGAGGTGGAGGAGTCAATGAGGTGAGGGCTCAATGGCTAAAGCTCAGAGCTACTTTTGCTAAAACTTTATTTTGATCGTCCACTTTAGACATTCTACTAACTATAATTAACTTTGCAACTACATGTCAGCTACCAGCCATTCGAGTATTAGTAGACTGTCTGCTTAAAGGTAGGGTAGGTTTTTCATAAACACTTTTTGTTATACTGGTTGAAACTCTCTTCACATCCAAATATAAATCAATAATAGAAGTGGTCTAAATAAAATAAAATAAAAATACATATATCTTCTGTGGAAGTCTCAGGACCAAAAAAAATGTGTCCAATCATTGTATTCAATCCAAATGCAATGATAGGATGCCCTACCTGCCTGTCAAACTATGTATTCCCATACCTCTGCGCACTCTGCTTGCGCAGCATGTTCCATTAAGCTATGCAGAGTTGTAGACAGAAAGTCAGCGAGCACCGCAAACAAACAGCAGCCACCTTTTACAGTTCCTTCTGAACCAAAACAACAAGCTTATGCTGCTTTCACGCCATATTGTAATTATATTGTGACGTTCTACTTGGAGCTATGCATTTCTATGGCAATACTATACTAAATGTTTGGCAAAATTAATCTGCAGCATTCAGTTGGTACAAGTCAGAGCTCTTTAACTTGTTTACGTTAATTTTTATTGTGATGTTATGTGCTTTGAAACAACTTAATTTAACACTGTCTCTCGTGATGCTTTGCTTACTCTGCGCTGGCTGTGCGTGTTCATGTGTTTTGGAGGAGGCGTGGCTTTGGAGAGCGCTCTGAAAGGAGTGAGGGATCTTATGTTTTTAAAACTAGCTTGCTATTGCTAGCCTCTCTGAAATTGCCTACCCTACCTTTAAAATCTGTTTACACTTTATTTTGATGGTCCCCCAACACATTCTACTGACTATAGGTAACTTTGCAAGTACATGCCAGCTTATTCTACTAACCTGAACCCTAAGCAAACAGTCTACTTATATTCTATTGAGAGTTAGTTGACATGTAGTTGCAAAGTTACTTATAGTTAATAGAATGTCTAAAGTGGACTATCGAAATAAAGTGTAACGTCTTGGTTACTGACGTAACCTCCGTTCCCTGATAGAGGGAACGAGACATAGTGTTGATGTAGTGACACTAGGGGTCGCACTTGAGAGCCACAAATACCTCTGACACTTTAGAAAAGGCAAATGAGAATTGGCGAGTGGAATTTGCATGCCACTCCCCCAGACATACGGGTATAAAATGAGATGGTATCTCTCATCCACTCATTCAGGTTTGTGCTGAGGAGCCGGAACAGTGTCCTGGCCATTTTAGCAGGTAGTTCAGTGTTGTGGCAGGAGGCAAACAAGTCTACCTGAGCTTCGACTAATTGGCTCCAAATCAGCTGGACTACCCAGGGATGGATTCTCTACTCTCTTTGAAGCTTGTCCAATCACGACAATGCATTCACTGCATTATTGAGTTTTATTGTTTATTTTCTGTCTGAATAACTTCAGATAGTTCTGTGCTTGCTTCTTCCCAGTTGACCCGAACCAGTGATCCTGAAGACGTTAATTGGTTGCTTCAGGTGTGTTTGATTAGGGTTGGAGATGAACTGTGCAGGACAGTCGATCGGCAGGAGCAGGATTGGGCACCCCTGCTCCATGCCTTCCGTGATCAAGGATACAAATCGGAGAAATGAGACATGAGAGTATGCATTTTTCAGGTCTATTGCCATGAACCAATCTTGATGGCGAACACATGCCAACAACTACGTTTCTGCTTTAAGATTGGTTGCAACCCACCACTTGGCTTCATTATGATCGAGGGAGGTGACCCTCTCCTTATCTTGGTTGGTGAAAACAGGCTCTACGGCCGCAACTTTAGTGAAACTGGTTTCTGAACTGAATCGCGTAGTTGAGTCTGATTGGTCTATTGAGCCAGCACAAGGGGTTGGAAGCACTAGTAGCACCCATCAGAAGACCTTCCATTCATACCCTCAGATCACCCTCAGTGCCGCGGCCTTGTGTATGATTGCTTTAGAAAAGCAGGAAAGTTTTGACCGCAACGTTCCCATGGCCACACTCTCACAATGAGAGAATGCTCCATTCACAAAAGTTATTAAATTAGGGGCCGCTAAGACGACCCCATTCTCTCTACATAGACTTTAAACGCGAACCTGTGATAAACGCTGATGGCGTTCACATGATGGCCGTCTAATGAAACCTTATCCAGAAATACACGGGCTAAAAAGCATCTTTAAAAAGATGTTCTTCGTCCGTGTTTGCTCTTTTAGAGGAAATCTCTCTTTTATAAAGAAACTCTCTTGTTAGAGAATTTTCTCTTTTGGAATTTTTTTTTTCCTACTTGCTCATTGAAGTGCCCATGGGAACTCTCTGAGTTCTTATCTGTGTGTTTAATAGAAACAACTGTTGAAATGTGCAGTAGGAAAGCAATGAAGCTTCTAGGCAGAGGTGAAATGAAGTGGCATGCAAATTCCACTCGCCAATTCTCATTGGCCTTTTCAGAAGTTTTAGAGGTGTTTGGGGCTCCCAAGTGCGAACCCCTAGTGTCACTACATCGACACAACGCCGAAGTGATTGACAGATAGGGAGAAAAAGTTTCTTCATAATCTTAATCAAATAACTGACTGCAAACGCACTTTTAAATATATATATAATAAGCGTACTGTTAGTTATTTTGTATTAAAGCATCTGCTAAATGAGTGCTAATATACCATCTACCATCTTTGTGTTATTGTCAGTATGGAAATGTGGGACCCATGGCTATCACATTATGTCAGAGTTTAGGACAGAACCTTGGAATGATGTGGAACAAAGACCGTGCTACTGCAGGTAACCATCCTTCCACTCCTGACAAAATATAACAAAAAAAGGGGGGACTGTTGTTTTAATGTGTGTGTGTGTGTGTGTGTGTGTGTGTGTGGTAGGAGACTGCAGATGTCCAGATCCGTGGTTAGGCTGCATCATGGAGGATACTGGGTGAGTCAAGTGTTTGGGTCTTTGTGTAAATATATTTTTGTTGCAACATTCATGTTGGAAATATACACTATGCAAGTGCACAAGCTCAGTCACAAATGTTTGGCAAATGGATTGCAAGCATGAGGCCCTATTGTATATGATGTGAATTCTTGCCAGAGTAAGCAAAATACAGAATTGAGGATTTTTTTATTAACCATGACCCACAGGATAACTTGAAGAGGAATTCATTAATTGCAATTCAAATAAATTCAACAAAGGTAAAACATTCTATAAGAGTTCTCCCATCATGGTCCACTAAAGCTAAATAATTTAATACAATGAAATTATATTTGTATAATTATTTATTTTGGCCATAAGGCCTATAAACCTTGAAACTTCTAATTATTTAGCAAACAATGCTTTATCAAGCCAACAAATCGTATCTTATTTAGTTACAGTTAATTAGTTACAGTTACAGTATGTGAATTTCTTTGAATTTCAGTTCATTCTACTTCCTTACATTGAAATTTGAATAGAATCATGTATTCAGTCTTAATTCAAATTCACTTCAAATTTAGAAACGGAATTGAAATTTTAAAAGCATTCTCAATTAATTTCTGAATTGCATACAACCTTGCTTCTTGCTTTACTGTAATCTCAGTACTCAAATTAGTGATGGACATCAATTGTCTTTACTTTTACTAAGTTACTATTAAGATTGCTAGCTAACTTGCTCTGTAAGATTCTTTTTAAACTTGCTTCACCATGGAGAGTATTTTTCAAGTCTTTTCAAGTCAGCTAAATAGTTTAGCTCTACCAGCACAACTGGTAGAGCATGGCACTAGCAGTACTAGTGATAGATTCGATTCCCATGATCACTCATAATGTATACCTTGAATGCACTGTAAAGGCCAATTCACACACTGCACCGACAGACACCGACCAATGGCGACAGTCACCAGATTACAGTGTCACATTTTCAAGACCTGACAAATGTAGATTCAGCATGTTTCTACAAAATTAAAAGCCAATTAATGCCGAAAGGTGTGACTCACTGTTCCGACAAAACCTGACGAATGTGGCTCATGTTAGTGCAGTGTGAATTGGCCTCACGTTGCTTTGGATAAAAGTGTCTGTCAAATATAAATTACATTTTGCTGTTCCTTCTCTAATAGTTTTACACACTGTTTCCATGTAAGGGTAACTGAACAGTATTAACACTGTTATGTGATCCTGACAGATACTATCTACCCAGAAAGTTTTCACGGTGCAGTATAGAGGAGTACATTCAGTTCCTCCAGCAAGGAGGAGGGAGCTGCCTCTTCAATAAACCTAACAAGGTTTGTCTGGAACATCCAGTTAAATGTAAAAAAAAAAAAAAAAGTTTTTGAAAAAAGTTTCCATACTCCGCCAACATTTTTGATCATTTTTACAAAAGTTTCATGGCCCCCAGAATATTTTGTTGTATGAATATCTGAATGTGCAATATATCAAAGGAAAGAACAGACTATCTGCTTTTAATCAACAAAAATGTATTATTCTAGCTTCATGCATTCCTTTTTTATCAACACTTGCATGTGGGTAAGTTTAATAAAAATGCAACATTTTGAGCAAAAAGCTGAGAAAATCACGTTTTTGTCAAAGACTACATCCAGTTTGAGATCCAGATTCAGAACGATGATTAAAACATACAGTAGATGCAGTAGATCAAGTCCATCAACATCCCCAAAGCTTGCACAGTCCTATAGTTCCTCCTGGGCTGACATTCATTCATTCTGTAACATTTGGCAGTTTTTATTTATATGCTGTTTAATTTTGACGTTATTTTACATATGCATCTCCTTACGTATGATATCGCTTGTTTCTGCACAGTTGAGCACACAAGCCTTTCAATGTATACTCCTTTGACCGTGAGACACATTCTAGTGGACTGTCCTTTTTAAGTGCTCAAATCACTTGCTCATGCTCTGTTGTCTGCTCACAAGTCTGTGCGGATACAAAAATCTGGCTGCGTGTGGACAGACATCAGCGAACTGTCTTCATAATGAAATTACGTCAAGTGGACTGTCTGCGAGCCAGAGCAGAACGCGGACAAGGGAAGTATACTTTAGGCTTTAGAGCTTAGCAATCCCACACTCCCACACATATACTTGGTGATTCAAAAGGTGATTCCACAGTCTTAGATGGACCTCTATGAGGGGCTGCTTTTCCCAGAAGCATCCACAATCTACTTAAGCTAACAATGCTTTTGGGAAATGCAGCCATGGGCATGTAGGAGTAACTTTCTGGCTGCACTTAACATGTTAGTTGGACATGGTAAGCCATGCCTGAGATCCATTCTACAACTTCTCAAGGCTCCTGCACTGGAAATTCTCTCTGGACAGTACACCAATACCATGTTTCCAAGGGCAAAATCTTTCCCTTTAGTGAAAACCTTTTTGCTTGCCGGCATAAGCCATGGACCACTCTGAACTGCTTTCAGAGTTGGACGAAGTACTCCTCCTTTGCTTCCAGTGGTACATCTGGCTGTAGTGGTAACCCAAACACCAAATCTTAAGTGTCTGAATGTCTTGTCCAAACATGAGGGATGATGGGGTGTATTTTCTGGATTCCTGCACTGTCAAACAAAACAATATGCCCAAAGGGCCAGGGGGGATAGTGGGCCCAGTCACGCTGATGTTGTTCAACCAAGATGCCAAGCTAGGTGGTTAGGGTACAGTTGAAATGCTCTACCAGTCCATCACTTTGGGGGCTCAGGGGTGTAGTGTAGGTCTCCTTGGCCTCAAGCTCTTGACAGACCTTTCATGAACACCTGTGCTTCAAAGTTCCTCCTCTGGACACTGTGCAGTTCTTTGTGTACTCTGAGTGTTACCCGGAATGGGGCCAAGATGTCCACCCATACAGTATATGCCCCAGTGGTGATCCACTGCACTTGGTCCCTTTTGGGATGTGCGGAGGTCACAGCAGTAGACAAATTGTTCTGTATCCTGAAGGCACCATAGTCAGTAAAAATGTCCAGAGGGGTGCCACAGTATCTCGGACACTCCTGCTCTCACAAAGTCTTGAACCTTGTAATGGCCAGTGCAAATTCTGCAAAATAAATTGCCACTTTTGCCGCATTGCATTCTCGGAAAAGGAACCTCGCCTCCAAAAACACAGACATAACAATACATGTATGAAGTAGCTTGTATTTAGCTACTTTTACTGTGTAGCTTATTGTGGAATTAGCTTTCATGTTAATTGATAGAGAGCTTGATGCATTTTTGAGTAGCTTGCTTAACACTGCATATCTACTATAAATATCTGGCAGTGACATGATATTTTCTGTCACTACAGTTGTTGGATCCTCCTGAATGTGGCAATGGTTTTGTGGAACAGGGAGAAGAATGCGACTGTGGCTCTCAAGTGGTGGGTGACAAGATAACTTAACACAAATTTCCTTTGAGAATCCAACATAAACAGAAATAATTCTCTGAGTATTAATTAATTAAATCCTTGAAGTGATACCTGCCTTGAAGTGTGTTAGTACAAGAGAACAGGAAGGTGACGGTTACAATGCTTTTTTTAAGCTAACAGGTTGTTTTGATTGGTTGTGCACTCTTTGTAGGATTGCTCTCGCGCTGGGGGTGCATGCTGTAAAAAATGCACTTTGACCCATGATGCAATGTGTAGCAATGGACTCTGTTGTAGCCGTTGCAAGGTAAGTTGTGTTAGAATTGTTCACCCAAAACTTTTCTGCCATCATTTACTTACACTTATGATGTGCCCAAGGGCTGTCAGTTCTTTCCCCTGTCTTCGGCCTAGGATACTGGGATAGGCTCCAGCCCTATGACCCTTCAGAGGTCATATAAGGACGTGAGAGTAGGGCTTTCAAGCTCCAAAAACGAGCAAAGTACCTTCATAATGGTTGTTTTTGTTCTGTTTTAGATCTTGATCCTTAGTCATTAGGCATCATAAAAGTTGTCCTTAATCAGGAGCGGATCTACCAGAGTGGCAATTGCCACCCGAAGAAAAAGCAATGCCACCCCAGAATTATCCCAGTATAAAATAAAAATGTAAGCAGTGTTTTCTGTACCACTTTTCTGCAGTGGTGCTTCAATTCAAGCATATCGCAAAATAATGGCAAATAAAACACGTCATTTTAGAAATTGTCCTAGCGGATGGCACGTGGATACAGCGTACATTGTAGTCAGCTTCATTAACAAATGACTCTTATGAACCAGTTATTTGTGTGTCAAAAACACAGTGCTGCCCAGTTACAAATTGACCAGTTTTCTATTTGTTTGTGAATTGGTCAGAAATTTACTGTGAAATTAATGCTTGCTGGGTCATTTTCTTACGAATTACTGTGAATCAACAGCAGAATGATGCTAACATCACAGTAATTTGCTGCTCTTGTTTTACTGTGATTTCACATTATAATTTAAAGTCAAACTATTCTTAGCATCAATATGAAGATTTACCAATGTCTTATTTCAAATTCATAACTGTTTGTACTTGGATCTTTTACAATAGTGAAGCACCTGCTGAGATACATCTTAGAAAGATGTTATATCATCTTGCAACATAAAAAAACACCGGCAAATATCTTCAGTTTGACAACACGTGCTGCAAATACTCATAACGCAACCACATACAGAAATTCCCAGCAAATAGCGAGAAAATGTTTCAAGGGGACCTCAACAAGTGACGAACCTGGCTGGCACATGCTTATTGTTCAATGTCCATTTGTCAGTGGTGTTGTCGATGACCTGAAAGGTGAGTTTTTTTGTTGTGAGTTTAACATCCTTATAATATGTGCATATGTGCGTTGTTAGTATTTGTAGCACGTCTCTGTATTTGGTTGCATTGTGTGTATTTGCAGCACATGTTTTCCTATGATGTTTTCATAATTTGCTGGGGTTTTTTGTATTTGCATGTTTTCTTCAGTTGCAGCGCATTGAGCTCTCTCGGCCACCGTAATAATCTATTCTTGCTGCATTGCATGCACCTTTATAGTAGCCTACATATGCACTGTAGAAATATAGAATGATATTGTTTGTTTATAGTAATTTTTGTGTTTTCTAATAATGTAAACTCACAGTAAAACCATGCTTTTTTACAGTACAATTTTAAAAACTTGACAATTTTGTTTTATTAAAATACAAGAATACATTTCTTTTACAAGAAATGTCAGAGAGTCAAGTCACATTTATTTATATAGCGTTTTTTACAATATAGATTGTTTCAAAGCAGCTTTACAGTGATAACAGTAAAATAATGAAACAAAATTTGTTTCGGCTGTCCAGCAGATCTAGAAAATAGTATCATAGTCCAGCTTAAGTGATGGTTAATTTCTGTTGTAGAAAAGTTATTAATTTAGTTAATTTATATATACAGCCGCTCTGGAGAAAACAGTGATGTCATCGTCATCAGTTCTCATATAATGTTGTCAATACAGGCAGATCAATAATATTGTTGAATATTATGTATCCCCAACTAAGCAAGGTAAAAGCCATTGGCTGCTCTCTCTCGCTTTTTAAAGCTGGTAAACGGAATCCAGATAGTGTAATCATATACTGTAACTATGCCAGGAAGGAAAAAAATGAATACATCTTTTTAGCATGTTAAACTAAATAGTAATTGTTCAAATGAACACGTTATTTCTGACAGCCAATAATAAACTGACGTATATTTACACAAATGCTTCGATTCTTTAAAAGAACCAAAGTGATTTATTTAAGATGTTACCTGAGGACTACACTGGTTGCATTGTATGTTTTTTATTCACTAAAAATAACTGGTTCATTAGAGTCATTTGTTTGGACTAGATTGGTTGAACTGCATGAGCCACTGAGAATATTTGTTTTTGTCATTATTTCCCAACTCAATGTCTTTTCATCTCATCAGACTGGAGCTCCACTGCTGTAAATCGGTCCAAGAAACTACTTACATTTATATTTTATACATTGGGATACCATTTTTTTTTTTTTTTTTGCCACTGTATCAGTTGATCTGGTTTACAAAACAGCCTGAATGATTCATTCACTTATCAGACTCTATTCAGTCAGGTGACTCCATTATCCAGTCACAGTGGTTCTTGAGCTGTGCGCTCACTAGAGAAAAGGATTATCTGTGAATAACTTTCTTTTACATTTGTAAAATTTTGCTTAGAATTTATCTTATTGTGTTCCACAGAAGAAAGAAAGTCATACAGGTTTGAAAAAGCATGAGCGTGACTTTTTATTTTCAAAGGGACAAATCCCAAGTCAACAGTCAAAACATTTTTTTTATTTTTTATTTTTCGTTATTAATTGTGTATTTAACTCACTGAAAGATTGTGTGTTTCAGTATGAGCAGAGAGGAGTGGTCTGCAGGGATGCAGTGAATGACTGTGATGTGCCAGAAACGTGCACTGGCGATTCGAGTAAAGTAATGATACATTTATATAAAATCATCATTACAATCATAATAGTCCGAATAACGTAAGAGATTCACTTGTGCTTCTCATTCATTTCTCAAACAGTGTCCACATAATGTCCACAAACTGGATGGTTACATGTGCGATGCTGGACTGGTAAAATATTCAGTTTTTCTATCTAATATGAAAATTTCTTACTACTTATTGTACAGTACTAACCATTGTCACTGTATTTTGTTTGCATGAATTACTGCATACCACTGGCAGACTTATTTTTTAAAACTATTACTGTACATGAACTATGGTTTAAATTGAATGAAAATGTTTCAATGATTAAAAGGGCAGTCTGCAATTTTATTTATTTATTTTTTGTTTTTTGATTGTGCTGGCTGATTTTGGCCTTATAGTTACACTTAGTTGTGTGTAGATACATAAGTGTTCAGTTCCCAATGTCATTAATTGTAGAAATGTGGTGTTTACACTATACATTATTTACTATTCATTTATCCCACAAGCAAATCTCTCCAATAACAAAGTTGTTTCTGACTGATTGTGTGATCTCAGCATGTCTGCACACATGAGGCTACTGATATAACTGCAATAAGTGTATATGCTTTTAAAGGTATTTTATTATTATTATTATTATTTTATTAATTATTTGTTATGCAAGGTATTTTTACGTATTAATTTCATTCACATTTATTATTTTATGTGACTGTAGTCACAGAGGACATCAGCCAATTGTCTTTTTTTGTCAGGCTTAGAGTGTGTGCGTAGAGTGTGTGTATACTGTATGCATACTATAAGCTGATGTTCTCTCTTCTGGCTCTCTCAGGGCCGCTGCTATGGGGGCCGCTGTAAGACCAGAGATGCCCAGTGTCAGGCGCTCTGGGGCCACAGTGAGTAATATTGTACAGTATCGTGTTTAAAAACCTCAAAACAAATAATGAATATTATTTTAGATGTAGACATTATGGTTGGTTTTGTTTTTTGTTAGTATAAATCTGTAGTTAATAAAAAAAAAAAAGTAGAATAATGTTCGTAATTAAATCTCTAGTTTTGAATTTTACATGCTTCAAGTAATGCTTCATCAGGAATTAAAAAATAATAATGAAAAAATTACAAAACTGTTTCATAATTTTCTAGTTCTTACACATAACTTTTTAATGAAGACTGTTCCTGCACTTATCTGGTGACTTTCCGCACAACAGTCCAGTTGATGATGCTTTGTATGATCCCTGCAGCACTCATATAACTTGAAGATTTGGGCTGTTGTTGTTGTAGAAAGTGTGATGATACAGGCATAGACGAGCAGCAGAAACTCGGCTGCCAATATTCATAACCTGCATCAGACAGGATATTAGCAAAATTGTCTGAATTTGTCAGATGACTGTCTCCTGGTTTCTAGCTAATCAGATATTGGTCTGTGTGACATTGAATGATGGCTGTGATTGCCATGTTAATTTTAAATTAGTCCAATGAATCATTGGTGTGATCAAAAAGTGCCCCTATTATGCTTTTTTGGATATTACCTTTCATGTAGTAATACAGCTGTGAATCTAAAAGGTCTGCAAAGTTTCAAAGATGCACTTCAAATGGAGTTACTGTCTTCCAAAAGAAAGAACCGATTCTGAACTGCCTGAAACGAGACATCAGTAATTCCAGTCTGACTTCCTGCGTAACCCGAAATATGTTTGTAACAAATTTACATAATGCTTGTCAATGGTCTTCAATAGCCTCTTTACCACTGTCCGGTCATGCCACTCTCAGACCTCGAGCTGTGAGGCCAAAATCAAGCTGCATTTCCACTGTTGTGCCAGTAGCCCTGCAGCACTACACTAAAACCCACCTTCAACACACCCCTATAGAACAACGTCATATATGACGTTACACCATTTCACCAGCATCGGGCTAGCTGACTGAAAACTAGCTAGAGCATGATAGAAGCGGACGTTTCGTCTTTGCTGGAGTCTTAAGTCTTTAAGTATCGATATTTGACCAATGATTTACAATAAAAAATGTTCGTGACAGTAATTTATTAATTTGTGTCAGGACTGCACATCAATAATTCTGAATCAAACTGGTATTTATTAGCTCAAATAAAATGAGAATTGTGATCACAGGAATGCACAAAACAACTCCATGAAGGCTTTTAAGTCCAAAGGCTTATACATTTAGAAATAAATATTGACAAAATATCAATTGTTTACATCACATTTCTTTATAAAGAATGAGCTTTTCTATTTTCCATAAAATTCTGCGATCTGAGGTGAACACATTAGCACCCTCGATTTTGGCTCGGCAGTGGAAACATGGCTAATGGCTGCCCACGAATAATGTTTACTTTGACCTGCCCTCAAATAACTTTTCTGCGAAAGCAAATCCACTTTTCATGCTCTGGCTCTAATTGATTTGGTAAAACTGGCGCCATCGAGGAAGCAGAAGTGTGAAGAAGCAGAAGTGTTACAGCGGGTAGGCAAGGAAGATGTAGAGGTGGATCTATATTGCAGCGCTAAACTTTTTTAAACAAACTAATCAAAAACAAAACTTGATTTAAACTCACTGAGAGTGTCTGCTTCCCAAACAAAGATAGAAAGACTAACACTAAATAGGAAAAGGATCTACCGCTACCATTATCAATTGGCCGGAATTTTGAGTTCGCAATAGATGTGAATGACTAAAAGGCGTCAAGAGCTTGCTCAAGTACTGAGGAGCTAAACCATTTAGTGCTTTGTAAGTAAATTATCAAGATTTTAAAAATATATGCAATGTTTAATAGGAAGCCAATGTAGTGTTGACTTACTTCCTAAGAACTCGAGCTGCTGCGTTTTGGACCAGCTGTAGTTTGTTTATTAAGCGGGGCAGGGCAACCACCAAGTAGAGCATTACAATAATCTAGCCTTGAGGTCATGAACTAACTGTTATGCATTTTTCATTGAAAGCTGAAAATTGTTGTAATTTATATATACACTCACCTAAAGGATTATTAGGAACACCTGTTCAATTTCTCATTAATGCAATTATCTAATCAACCAATCACATGGCAGTTGCTTCAATGCATTTAGGGGTGTGGTCCTGGTCAAGACAATCTCCTGAACTCCAAACTGAATGTCAGAATGGGAAAGAAAGGTGATTTAAGCAATTTTGAGCGTGGCATGGTTGTTGGTGCCAGACGGGCCGGTCTGAGTATTTCACAATCTGCTCAGTTACTGGGATTTTCATGCACAACCATTTCTAGGGTTTACAAAGAACGGTGTGAAAAAGGAAAAACATCCAGTATGCGGCAGTCCTGTGGGCGAAAATGCCTTGTTGATGCTAGAGGTCAGAGGAGAATGGGCCGACTGATTCAAGCTGATAGAAGAGCAACTTTGTCTGAAATAACCACTCGTTACAACCGAGGTATGCAGCAAAGCATTTGTGAAGCCACAACACGCACAACCTTGAGGCGGATGGGCTACTACAACAGCAGAAGACCCCACCGGGTACCACTCATCTCCACTACAAATAGGAAAAAGAGGCTACAATTTGCACAAGCTCACCAAAATTGGACAGTTGAAGACTGGAAAAATGTTGCCTGGTCTGATGAGTCTCGATTTCTGTTGAGACATTCAGATGGTAGAGTCAGAATTTGGCGTAAACAGAATGAGAACATGGATCCATCATGCCTTGTTACCACTGTGCAGGCTGGTGGTGGTGGTGTAATGGTGTGGGGGATGTTTTCTTGGCACACTTTAGGCCCCTTAGTGCCAATTGGGCATCGTTTAAATGCCACGGCCTACCTGAGCATTGTTTCTGACAATGTCCATCCCTTTATGCCCATCCTCTGATGGCTACTTCCAGCAGGATAATGCACCATGTCACAAAGCTCGAATCATTTCAAATTGGTTTCTTGAACATGACAATGAGTTCACTGTACTAAAATGGCCCCCACAGTCACCAGATCTCAACCCAATAGAGCATCTTTGGGATGTGGTGGAACGGGAGCTTCGTGCCCTGGATGTGCATCCCACAAATCTCCATCAACTGCAAGATGCTATCCTATCAATATGGGCCAACATTTCTAAAGAATGCTTTCAGCACCTTGTTGAATCAATGCCACGTAGAATTAAGGCAGTTCTGAAGGCGAAAGGGGGTCAAACACAGTATTAGTATGGTGTTCCTAATAATCCTTTAGGTGAGTGTATTTTTAAGATGGAAAATTACTAGTCATCCAATTTTTTTATACCAATTATGCATTCTGTCAATATTGTGAATAGGTATGTTTTGTCAGGGCAAAGAAATATACAGCTGAGTATCATCAGCATAACAGTGAAAAGGAACGCTATGCTTCCTAATGATATCATACAAGAGTACAATGTACATAGTGAAAAGCAACAGTCCTAGTACTGAGCCTTGCTGTACTCCATACTGAACTTGTGATCAATATGACATCTCTTCATTTACTGCTACAAATTAATACTGGTCAGATAAGTATGATTTGAACCATGCCAATGCAAATCCACTATTGCCAGTGTAATTGCTGAGTCTATTCAAAAGAATGTTGTGTTCCATAGTATCAAATGCATCACTAAGATCCAGTATCACTAATACAGAGATACAACCACGATCGGATGATAAGAGCAAATCATTTGTAACTCTAATGCGAGCAGTCTCAGTACTATGGTACGGTCTAAATCCTGACTGGAAATCCTTGCAGATACCATTTCTTTCTACAAAAGGAACACAGTTGTGAGGATACTGCCTTTTCCACTACTTTTGACAGAAAAGGGAGATTCAAGATCGGTCTGTAATTAACTAGTTCTAGGATCAAGTTGCATTTTTTTAATAAGAGGTTTAATAATAGCCAGCTTTAAGGTTTAAGCTTAGTCGGTATAGGGTCTAACATTAATGTTGTTGATTTTGATGATTTAACAAGTTTAGACAATTGATTCTTTGCTATAGGAGAGGAAGAATGGAATTTTTCCTCAGGGAGTCTATAGCACGTCACCTGATACTTAGACGTTGCATGGTAATATTTTTCTCTTTAATAATATCAATCTTGCAAGTAACAAAATTCATAAAGTCTTTACTGTTGTGCTGTTTGGAAATGTTTAAAGTTGAAGCTTTATTTCTTGTTAATTTAGCCACTGTTTAAAATAAATACCTAGGGTTAATTTTATATGTGTTATATTTGTCATGGAAAGTGTCACATGTTACTTGAAGTCATTTTATGTCAATTTAATAAGTATCATGTTATGCCCAGTACTTAAAAAGGGCAATGTATTTATTTAGTTAACATACATTTTGTACATGGATGATTATGGCTGTTGTCTATAAAATCAAATCATTGTCAAATGCAGTAGCTGTAAATAATTAAGAAATGTATGTCTCTGAGACAGAGAGAGTAAATGCATAACAAACCTAATAGCTACAGGTCACTACTCTGTCTACAGAAACATTAAACTACTAAACCCATCACTAGAATAAAATATAATGAAACATATGAAAGGTTAAATAAAAACAGACAAATTCACTATAGGAATATTTTTGACCTGGACATTGACATTTCTCAGACATATTTTGGTAGCATTTCGTCCCTGCTCCCTGGTTCATTTTTTATCCTGGATAAGACTGTTAAAAGATTCACTGTAAAAGATTATTTAAAATGTTAACTGTAATTGTAACCAAAAAAACAAAACTAAAAAAAACTAAAAAAGCTACTGTAGAAACCTTTCCTAGAAGTTTGTGTGTGGCACATGACATGTTTACAGTATATATTATATAAATAATTTAGTTTCTTCTTATTTGTGTTATTAGTAATGTACATTAGGGTGTTCTGTGTTACAGTTTCTGTTATTTAGTTAATGTTTATTGCATTATTTTCATCTCATGCATGTTACCCTAATGGTATTTTGTCTTTGTGTGCATGACACTGTACAGTGATTAGGCCATGTTTTATGGACAGGCCATTCTCTTATTCAGCATGTGCCTGTTCAGTTGTACTCTCTGTATTATAATGGTAGTTTTCAGTAAATTTTAAGGTAAAAATATATTTTTGTGGCTTGGTTATTTGTAAAAATATACACTATGCCATCCCATAATTCTGGATAAAAAGATTTTTTTTAAGTGAAATTCTGGCAACCAAAGTGGGCATTTTGTTTTTACTGTAAATTCACCATGTATTTTTACTGCACATTTACCATATTTTTTAAAGTGTATAGTAATGTTAAATAAATAAATAAAAATCACTAAATTGTAACAATGATAGAAAGATCTATGAAAAATTAACTTCATACAAATCCATACAAAGTCATTTAGAGAAAAATGGATACTTCTCTTCCAAACTACAGAAAAAATTCTATATTTTAACCACACATCACAATTATTAGTGAATACAAACATATAAGGTTTGTCATATAAGGAATCAGTGCCTATGTGAATCATGTACATTTCACTTGTTTAATTCTAATACTGAAATTGCATATGCACAATGCTCAGTTATTTGACCGTGTGTGCCATTAGATGCAGCAGATCGCATGTGTTATGAGAAGCTGAACATCGAGGGTACGGAGCGTGGCAACTGCGGTCAGGACAGCAGCTCGCGCAACTGGATTCAGTGCAATAAACAGTGAGTAACAACCAGAACACAGCTTCACAACCTTTTCAGTGGCATCGTTTCTCTCTTTGCTGGAACAATCCTTCTCTTTCCTCTTTATCTGTCTTTCACTGTCGTGTGTTTTCTTTCACAGGGATGTGTTGTGCGGATTTTTATTGTGCACTAATATCACAGTGAAACCACGGTATGGAGACTCACATGGAGAAATCACAAGTCTCACCATCTACCATCAGAACAAGTACCTGGATTGTCGGTAAATGCATATATTTTCTTCTTCTGTATAATTCATTTATTTTAAGCATGCTCAGATATTTTTACTGGAAAACACTGGTTAAGGTGAATTTAGGACAACCCGAATACTCTGGGGTTTTGGGTCAGATGGAGGTATTTTCGCTTGTCTATGAAGTCTCTCTGCTTTTTCAGAATCCTTCACATTTTTAAGGCACAGTCAAATAAAAAAAAAGTTCTTTTAGTTTAAGTAAATAACCTTATCCCATTAGAAAATGTAAAAATGTATGCATTTTTATGATGTGTTTTGAATGAAAACGTATGATTTTTTAAAAGGGTCCACACCTAAAATTAACCATAAGTGAGGCATAAGCAAATTGTAAAAAATGTATGGATGAGATTGTAAGAATTTCCAAAGCGATACATTTATTTTCCAATAAGAAGATGTGCGTAAACTACGATGTAAACACATTTACCAAATGAATGCCTCGATGCACAACTAAAAACTCACGTGACTTTGCCTAAACAGTGGATGCGATCTGGACTATCCAGCAGACTAATTTTATTGCACAGCATCTCAAATGTTGGTTTGATGATTCTGAAATGCCTGAGCCAAAGTCTGTCATCAGAATGATTTGGTATAATGACCTCCCAGAACTGTCTCACATGGCAAAATCACATTTGCAGTGTGTGTTTGTGTGTAACGCTGAGCTGTTGTTTGTGTGTGTTCAGTGGGGGTCATGCAGTGCTAGAGGACGGCACTGATCTTGGGTACGTAGAGGACGGCACACCGTGTGGTCCTAATATGATGTGCCTGGATCATCGTTGTCTGCCGGTAACCACCTTCAACCTGTCATCCTGTCCCGGTTCGACCTTCTCTCAAGTGTGCTCTGATCACGGGGTGAGCTGCTCATCTTTGACAAATCTGATATCACAGTCACATACTGTCTGTTTTGAGGTCAGTGCTGTTTTTTTAAATGAGATGCAGTGACACAGATAAAATATGCAACGTTACATTTGCCAGAGGCTGGTACATTTGACAAAAGGGTAGACTCATTCTTAAAGGGATTGTTTACTCACCCTCATGTCATCCCAAACCTACAAGATTGTCGTTCATCTTCAAAACACAAAAACATATATTTTTAATATTCTCTTATCCTTTTTTCCATCCATTGAAAGTCTATGTAATCAACATTTTCAGGCTTAAAAAAGTACATAAAGACAACATAAACCTGCGTGCTTGACGTGATGTTTGTTCTTGTGTGTCATGCAAGTACATATTTGATGTGCTCCATTTATGCGCGTTGATCAATGTTTATATGTGAACAAACACTAAATTAAATCTGGTCATCATATAAAGCGATTGTGTACATGGGTTAAACGACTTGATGCATATGGATTACTTTTTCAATGTCTTCATGAACTTTTTATGTTCTTTCAATGGATGGACAAAAATGATGTGAGAATATTAAAAATATCTTCATTTGTGTTCCTAAGATGAGCAAAAGGGTTTGGAATGACATGAGAGTGAGTAAATAATTAATATTTTTGGGTGAACTTACCCTTGATTCACATTCTTCTGTATAAAGTCCAAAATAAAATTCTGCTTTAATAACGAATACTGTGGTAAAACAAAAGAGAGTGAAAAGAGAGATTGGATTTATTCATTCACCATTGTCTGAAAAACGTTAGTAGTACTAATAAACTATAGTATACTGATCTAAAACTATAAAGTTAATTTAATTACATTCAAAACTTGCGCCTCTACTCTTTAATTGTATATGCTCTCATATCATACCATATCATTCAAAACAACAATATTGCTTATCACAGCTATGCAGATGACACCCAAATCTACCTAGCTCAATCACAAAGCGACTTCAGTCCCATAAACTCCCTATGTCGGTGCTTACATGAAATTCAGTTTGTTCAACTACAGTAGTCAACATTTGAAGTGGATCAAAAAAGTTCATCAAAGCTGTCCTAAGAACAGTAATTGTAAAAAATTCATCATGGTACAGTATTTACTCAACCCCTTTGTTGTTAATTAGCTCTACACACCTGTTTCTGTTCAGTTGATTACTCTCTCTTGTATTTAAGCCCTCAGTTTCTTTTGTTTCATTGTCCGGCATTGTTTATGTTAAGTGTGGTTATTTCCTGAGCTTCTTCCCTGTGATTCTCCTGTGTGTTCTTGCAGAATTTATTATTGAAGACTCCTTTTGTTATCCTTTGTGATCGTGTACTTACTACAGCCTACACAGCGCCTGAAAACAATAGCCTTGGACCAAAATACCTGGCAGATATTTTTAATGTAATCTGTAAAGCACTTTGAATTACAACTGTGTGAAATGTGCTATATAAATAAACTTGCCTTGCCTACAGAGCTGCTTTTCAGTCAAACTCATTGAATATCTTATACTCCTAATATTTTACATGAAATGAAATAAGGATTTATATAGCGCTTCAATGTACTACTGTACACCCATATCAGGGGTCTCTCCTTAAGCACTCCATTGCCAAACCATGTTTATTGCTGTGAGTGACTTACAGAAATGTACTGTGTTGCCCTGGAATTGGAAGGCCGATATTCTTGGCAATAAAGTCATTTGGTATAATCTTTTCTTATATCTTACAATGTATGGCATAACAAATATGGAGGAATCCATTTTGTTGCCATGTGACAAGAAAACCACAAAACAGGAAAGTATATTGTTCTGACATGCTATGGTCAGTTCAGATTGTCAGAAGTGACTTAAATACTTTTATGTAAAAATAAAGTTAGATCTTTTAATGATGATTATGATGTCCACACACATGGAAAATATAAGGATGTAAGAAAAGCATGTCTTTTTACTTAGTTTACGCCATGTCATGTCAAGTCAAGTCAAATTTATTTGTATAGCACTTTCCCATCGTTTCAAAGCAGCTTCACAGAAATTCATACTGATACTGTATGTCTGCAATGCCTTATTGCTTTACCATAGAGCAAGTTTTAGGTCTGGGTGATATGACGATATAAAACGATGATACGGGTGATACTCTGGATTTTAGAAATAACTATATTCACGCAGGGACAAAGTAATTAAGCGATTTAGACAATGGTTGGTTTTGTTGTAAGCAGAAAACATCTAAGTGAAAAATAGCCAATTTCACCATGTGACATAAAGTAACTCTCATTGTAACTTTGACTGCTATTCCAGATAGTTTTGTTATACTGTAATAATGTGAGCCAAGATGTTTTTTTCCAGGTTTTGGCTTATCTAGATATTTTCTGCCTCTCCTTTCCAGACGTGCAGTAATGAGGTGAAGTGTATCTGTGACTCCGACTACACTGGGAAGGACTGCAGTGTGTATGACCCCATTCCAGACCCCCAGCCTCTAGACGGTCCTGAGAAATACAAAGGTTCACAACACCACACATTCAGTGTTCCCAATGTAATACTAGCATGTTTAGTGGTGTAACTGGGATCGTAAGGGCCCCAGGTGTCTATTTAACTTAAAATAAAGATAAAATGTATGTTCAAAATGGGGATAAATCGTGTCCATGGGAAAAGTGTCAGAAGAAAAGGGGGGATTCGTTGTCCTTGTTGTGAATGCTGAGGGGAGTTTGGTTCAGGTGAGGACGGGGTCCAGAGGACACAATTGTGAGAGCCACTAACTTAATTTTTTATTCAGGTGGACGTGTAGCGCTCAGCACCATATAAAGAAAAATCTTAATATGCAGAAACAACAAAAAAAAATGCTTGGGGTGGGACACAGGTGTAAATACATTGCAGACATTATTGTATGAAAACTTGAGACTTTTTCTTTATTCCCCTAATCGCAGAGTAGGAGTGATAGTGAATGGAAAACTGCAGAATTTGTATTAAAAAATTTACCAAACACATTTGGAAACTAGTATCTCCATAAAAGTGATGTATATTGCCCTAATATAAAATATTTAATGTAAGTATAACAGTAATTATTATTATAAATATATACCATGACCCTACAGAGGATAAGGAGTTTGGAGAATGGATGGATGCATAGATATATACATACATACATATACATATATATATATATATATATATATATATATATATATCCGTATATACATATGGATAAATAGGCCGATATGTTTCTGCTGAAACAGGATATTTTCTGAAAACGTTATCACACCGTGAAAATCTCATACCGGTACAACCCTATTTTACACAAATTATTTACAATTAAATGAAAATGTATTATAGATAAACATCATGACATATTTTTGGGAGGTGCTTGTTCATCTAATCCAGCCAATCACGCTTCAAGGGTATATAAACAGTAACTCAGCCTATCATCCGCCAATGATGATTTCTCCGGATCGGATCTCAATTCAACATTAAATTTCCAGTAATGGACAGCATGCTCTCGGATTATATGATCAAGTGCACTCATGAATATACATTTATATTAAACGCAGTAACGTCAAAATGAAAATTCTGTCATCATTTACTCAATCTCAAGTTGTTTAAAACCTGTATGAATTTCTTTCTTGTGCTGAACTCAAAAGAAGATATTTTGAAGAATGTCGGTAACCAAACAGTTGATGTACCCCATTGACTTCCATAGTATTTTTTTTTTTTCTTCATACTATAGAAGTCAATGGGGCACATCAACTGTTTGATTACCAACATTCTTCAAAATATCTTCCATTGTGTTCAGCAGAAGAAAGAAATTCATACAGGTTTGGAACAACTTGAGGGTGAGTAAAGGATGACAGAATGTTCATTTTGAAGTGAACTATTCCTTTAAGAGCTCTTGCTCTTTTAAAGGGATAGTTCAACCAAAAATGAAAATTCTGTCAACATTGATTCACCCTCAAGTTGTTCCAAACCTGTATGAACACAAAAGATGATATTTTGAAGAATATGGGAAACAAAACATTTGATGGACCCCATTGACTTCCATAGTTTGGAAAAAATTTGCCCTGTTCCACTAAATAAAAGCCGATATTTAGAAACATTGATTGCCTTTGAGAGGCAGGTTCTTCATATTTCAAATAAACAAACAAAACCAAATGTTACCACAAGATGTCACTGCCGCCTGTTCCAGGGAGCATGAAGCTAAAACTAATCAGTACAGGTAACAGGAAGATGGGTTTTTAAAATGAAAGCACTTGACAAAATAAAAGTCATGAATAAAAACAAAAAACGAGAATATAACTGAAACCCACGTGACAGATATGCCTTTACCTGTCTGTCCACAGGTCCGAGCGGTACAAACATCATCATTGGCTCCATAGCAGGAGCGATACTGCTGGCAGCTATAGTACTGGGAGGAACAGGCTGGGGCTTCAAGTAAGGCATACACAACAAACTACATTCAAAAATATATGTTCAAGTAGCATCTTCCTCATTCAGTATAAATTATTTATGCTTTATTAATATATAAGTTTTTTTGTGGTTTACTGTATTGTCCTATCACTTAAAATAGACTTCAATAAATAATTTTAAAGGGGTTATAGGATGCTTGTGTAATGTATCTGTTTGTGCATTTACAAGATCTTACAAAGCTCGTAGTTTCCCACTAAAGATTTAAACACTAATCCAGACCTGCAAAACGTCTTGATTAAAGTCCAGATGTAAACGCTGTGTTTTTAGGATGCAAAAGCAAAACCAGTGGTTAAGATTTATTTATAATGCTGTTCCTGAGAAGTACAACCCAAAAGTTAGCTTGTGTACAGCACTTTTTACAGAATACAGATTCCAGCTCGTACAACGCTGGCTGCACACACCTAAATAAACTAGAAAAATACACTTCAGTATTTCTTTTTAAACAGTATTTTATGCTGTCACTTCAGGACATAAAGTTGTTAGGGTGAAGAAGACAAATGAAACCATTTAAAATCGTATCTGAAAGGTAAGAGATAAAAACTCACCACTGTGAAACGCTCTGCTTAAGTCGTGCTTGGTTCTGGTCTATCTGCTCGATCCTTTCAGAATCTGACTGGATTGAACTCGTATGGTAATACCGTTGACATTATTAAATGTGTGTTTACAATTACTTAAAGGGGTGGTATAATGCCCTTTTCACAAGATGTAAAATTAAGTCTTTGATGTCCTCAGAGTGTATATGTGAAGTTTTTCAAGAGCTTGTGTCCTTTTACCTCACACACACATGCACTGAAAATTTCAAAAACTTTTAGCCTTTTATGTTCAAACCAAAGTCAGAAAGATGGAGAGACTCAAGAAGAAGTGACAACATGTAGACAACATTTCTGAATGGTTAGTTGGTGAATTTATGTAGCTTATGTGTAGTTATCTTCTAGTACTTGATTAGCATATTCTGTCTTGATAATCTATAAATCGCATCCCCAGGGGCAGGTTTATGTAAATTTTAGGGTTGGTGATGTCACTAAACCGGGAGGAATGCAGTGTAGTCCCTACAAGCCGTTTGTTATAGTCGTTAAAAAGCAATTCTTTAAGAGAAAATATGTCCGTTTGCTTTGAACTTTGAGCATTATAACTTTGCAGATGTTGTTTATGCTCAAACAGCAACATTACACACTAACTAAAGTTAGAAAAGTGAAATCATATTCAACCACCCCTTTAAAACCTTAGAACCTGAAGCTCACAATTATGGTAAGGGACGTTACATTTCCGGCACACATTCGAGGTTTTTGGCCAATCACAGTGCACTGGGTCAGCTGGCCAGTCAGAGCACTGTGGAGTTTTCGGAAGGAGGGGCTTTGTACTTGCATAATAGGTACTGCAATAATGTACACTATGTGCAAATAATGTGTTTTTTGAACATTAAAACATGTTACCCTATTCGGTTAACAACATCATATGACCCCTTTAATTATCTTGACTGCTTGTCTTATTTTTATGGTAAATGCAGCACAGTGTTTTAATGTGACAAATACAGATACACAAATACAGTCCTATTCTCTCTCTGTTTTCTTTCTTGACAACAGAAATATCAGAAGAGGAAGGTATGAACCCGCCCAACAAGACATGTGATATCATACGCCCATGTCCACCTAACATATATCACACCAGCTGTTTTTTCACATCTTAGTTTCTCCATTTAGTTTGTTTTTATTTTATTTTTAAAAAAGAAAGATAGAAAGAACGTGGTCCCACTTTAAATTAAGTGTCTTTACCATTTAAATTCATAATTTTATATAATGTACTTATCGTGTACATACGATTTTACGTTGTACCTGCATATAATTGCAGCTGTCATTATTTCGGCAATTACAATGTTAACCCTTCCATTACACCTTAACCTAACACAATAAGTCGTTGTTCTTAACATAAAAATGTTTTATGTAAATACATAGCAATTAAAGACACCTAATACAAAGTGTGACCAAAAATGTTTGCAATGCTTTTTTACATATTCATATCAGTATACCAATAAATAGACACCACATTTATTCACAAATTCCAGTTAGTAGATATAATGCAGACCTCATTGGATCAGAAACAATCCCATAAAACCTATATATTTGAGCTGTGAACAATAAATGACCCTTGCCATTTTAATCATATAATTGCTTCAGTAACTTTTGAAGTATTTGAAGTTACTCGTGTGGTCTTCATTTTGGAGGCAAATAAAGAATATAAACTACAATACATAGTGAATTGCATCATTTAACATATTCTTTCTCTTCCTATATTTTCCTTGTTTTCTGTGTCTATTCTTCAGATCTGGAGGGGGATAAAGCATGTCATCTGCTCTCCTGTGCTTCTGCGCTGTGTTCTTTAAACTTTGAGGGAAACAGAAGAAACTACCAATGTCTTCCACTCTCTCACCAAACTCCAGTGTCACTCCCTTCTGTCTCTTCCACTTCCTGTTACTGCCTGTCACCTGTTGCCTCGAAACACTCCAGTACATCCCATGGTAACATTCTTAAACTGATTTCAGTTTTGAAGATGTTAGTTATTAGTAATCAGTTTTGGTCTTTTAAACCTAGCACAGAAAATGAAAAAAGTCATAATTTTCTCACCCTTATGTTGTTTTGAACACATATGACTTTCTCTCTTTCTTTCTTTCTTTCTTTCTTTTGCGGAGCACAAAATGAGATGTTGAGCAGAAATGTCACATTGTTGAGTTCCGGAAAAGGACCTAAAAGCACCATTGAGATTGCTTGTGCGCTATATGCAGATATATTACTGCATATTCAAACATGGCGCCTCGAGACTATTCTCAATAGTCAGAATTATCAGTTCATTATTTTTTCCACAAAAACAAAATGTTATTAAAATTATTAGAAATTATGTATTATACTGGTCCTAATCTGCGAGCTGCCACATTAATCGAAACAGACACTGAGAAGCCGTGACTTTTCGAGTTGTTCCATGCGGATAGACAGATTCTTCCCCAAACATTTTGGAGAAAATCTCTCAAAATATATATGGATTTCCCAGTAGAAATCTACCTAAAAAAATGTATATCTTGCAATGGAATGTCTGCTTGCATTCCATGTTTACCCTCATACAAGTCTGATATCTATACTCTTACTGCTTTTAATATCATCCATAATAGTTAAAAAAACGTGCATAACCATATGAATGTACTTTTATGTAACAAAAAATAAGGCATTGCTTGTATGAGTTTAATGTAGTATATACTTTTCATAAGCACATAGCTGAGTGAGGCAAGGCCAGGTAATTTTAGTAAAATATTTATAATTTGTAAATCTTATAAGAGGAACACTGAGCTGAGGATACATATGTATGTATATAATGTATATGACAGCACTATTTTGCCCTTCGACTGTAAAAATAACACTGTCAGATAAAAGCACAAACAAATTTATAGGGTTCGAGAATGAAGGCAACGTTGACAGATGGGCAAAACAACAATACTCAGTCATATTTCCAATCATTTTTATTTTACAACAATCATGTCCACTATATAGTGACTTTGTTTTTCTGTTCTGCTGGCTGATGTCACAGAGCTCTTAGACTTTATATTCACACCTATCAGTGTGGATCAAGGTTATCATTTTACATGTTCAAATTATTAACTTTATTTTATTTATTTTTAAAAGTACTTTTAAGTTACTTGTAGTTTTGATAGATAATAGATGATTGTATTTTAGTTTTTTATTTTATGGACGTACAGTACTTTTGTTTCAAACATTCAGAAACAAGCAAGACTTTAGAGGAAAGAAACATTTGTATTTACAATAAATCATACAAAACAACATATCAGCTCCATGCTCATGTTCATTGATTCTCATGCACAGCCAGCAGAAAACCAGTAGGGCGGCAGTTCGTTTACACACAAAAGGTGCAGAGTCAGACTGGGTCATTTCTACTCTCTTGTACGTTTTCATGTCGCACGTAATGACAAATTGTACTGATGGACATTACATTAGTTTTTCCATCCTGTTAGACCTTATATCAAAATCCAGTTCTTAAATGACATCATCCTTCAAGAAGTTTTGGTGGGAAAAATAGGACGTATTAGCATTGGATTTGATGATGCGATGCTCTGCACTCTTAGAAAAAAGGTTCAGTGGGGTTCTAGAATTCTTGACGGAATTTTAAAGAATGCTCGGTTACACTTCATTTTAAGGTGCCCTTAGTGTAATTACAAATAAGTAATGAGTAATATTAATTAACAACATGTACTTACTATGTAATTAGGGTTAGTTGCTCGTAATTATATATAATATAACGTTATTACTATGTTATTACAAGATGTGTAACAGGTACACTGTCAAATAAAGTGTTACCGAACGCTTTATGCCAAAAAGGTTCTACATAAGGAGAAATGTTGTAATACTTTCATGTTTAACAAGTTATTTCATCTTTTTCATTTTTCATTAAAAGTGTTTACAAGCTGCTTAATTCATGAAAGTGAATTAATTCAAACTAAATCCATAAAATTATCCCATGACAGAACCCTTTTAAGGTTCTGTATAGAACCCTTTCTTCTAAGAGTGTGTTAGTGTAGCTCACTTAGTTTCATTCTGAAAATCTGTATGATAATATAACAATTTAGTATATGCAGTGTATATATATAAAAAAACTAACTTTTTAAAACCCTCTTATGAGCTAACCCCAGTGTCTCTCGGCTATGTCAAGAACTTTAACTTTATTTCTAACTTGGGCATGATGGAGACCTGTTCGTGATTATTGTGTAAATAATCAAGCTGTGCTGAATAATGTTTAAAGGGATAGTTCGCCCAAAAATGATATTTAAGCCATGATTTACTCACCCTCAAGCCGTTCGAGATGCATATGTCAATCTTTTTTCAGACGAACACATTTTCAGTTATTTTAGAAAATGTCTTAGATCTTTCAGTGGTTATAATGTGAAGCAATGGGGTCCAGCTGATTCAAGTCGCAAAATGTGCATGCATCCTTCACAAAAATAATCCATCCGGCTCCAGGGGGATAAACGAAGGCCTTCTGAGGGTAATCCGTGCAGTTTTGTCGTAAAAATATACATATTTAAAACTTAATAAACGAAAATAACTGGCTTCCGGTGGCGGTCGGTGCGCGTTCATGGAGATGGTTGCTGGCATATGACGTAGGACGTAACGGAGGAAGCGTCGTGACGTAGAACGAGCGTGACAGCGGAGCCAGAGAGCAGAGCAAAACAAAACTCTACGTTCGCTCTACGTCACAACGTCATTCATCTCCATGAACGCGCGCCGACCGCCACCGGAAGCCAGTTATTTTCGTTTATAAAGTTTTAAATATGTATATTTTTACGACAAAACCGCACGGATTACCCTCAGAAGGCCTTCGTTTATCCCCCTGGAGCCGGATGGATTATTTTTGTGAAGGATGCATGCACATTTTGCGACTTGAATCAGCTGGACCCCATTGCTTCACATTATAACCACTGAAAGATCTAAGACATTTTCTAAAATAACTGAAAATGTGTTCGTCTGAAAAAAGATTGACATATGCATCTCGAACGGCTTGAGGGTGAGTAAATCATGGCTTAAATATCATTTTTGGGCGAACTATCCCTTTAAGAGACTGAGACAGATCAAAACGTATTTGTAGAAGAGTCTAATATACTTTATTATAGAACTACCTTCAATTACAACTTAAGCATTTTTAACCTTTTCAAGTTTTAAAAATGAATAAAAGTACTGTAGAAGAGGAATGAGCCAGTTACTGAATAATACACAGTGGATACTTTACAGTGATCACAGGAGTTTGGGTGCTTTTCCATAAAAAACATGCTTGCAAATATTGTCTCATCTTAGTCATTTAAAAAGTATCCATGCAGCCTTTTGTTTTAGTAGAATCAAGTAACGATTAATTAGCAATATTTATTTCTTCAGACTAAATGTTTGGTCGTATTTTCCTGTGCCTTCAAAAATACTTCATAATCAAAGTTACATTCGCCAATGATCAGCCTGTTCCAAAAGTTACTATAGAGGTACATGTGGTCATGTGTAATGTTATCAAATACAGTACAGCCAAAAATCAGATATGAACGTACAGTATTAAATTAAAGACATGTATACATTTATATATGTCTTTAATTATCTGATAATGTAAATATATTGGGTCCTTTAAAAACACAATCACACATCTACACCAAATAAAGAGCATGTGCAAGATTCCAAAGAATGTTTTGTTTTGTTTTTTTCATTTCAATGTATTTATTGATTGATTAATTTTGGGGTTACAAGTTCTAGTGCAGTCCACCCTACATCTTGAGCCACGTTTTCATCCAACTGATAGTTTAGGTTGCATGTTGTTGGACCACTAAAGAACCTGATAGATGCTGAGAGGAATTTTTAAGGACAATCTATTAACGTAGCCAATAACGTGTTTTTAATATATTGCCTTCAGTCACATTCCAACGTTTCATTAAAATCACTGTGTCTTTCATTCACTGAGTTCCAGTGTTTTAGAAGTTTTCTCTTTGAGTGTGATTTTTAAACTTCTTATAGATTTCTATGTCTAGGGTTATTATGGAAATATTATACTTGTAATAAATTTTAGACAATTTGATTGATAGATTCAATGACATCTAAGTAATATCAGGTTCAGCTAAAGCTCACTGCAAATAAGAATTTTCCTCAATGATGCGACACTATCTCATTTCCAGTGGTTTGTATTAAACATCTCAATAACATCGATTAGCACTGTGGTAGAAAAAAAAAAAAAAAACCATCCCAGAAAAATGTTGTTCTTTCCACGACTTGCTTGATGATTTGTTGTATTGCCAAGAACAGGCTGCCAGCAAATTAAAGCTTTTTTTTTTTTTTTATGTTTCTGTCACTAATGTTTGGGAAGATAATTTTTTTCAGAATGTATCAGCTGTAAACAACGACATTAATGCCAACAGCAAGAGAGCAGAACAATGTTTCTTTTATTTATATTATTATTGTCTGTATGCAAAGATCTAAATGTATTTGTAACACAGAAAACACAAATGTACTAGACAATTTTTGTCATGATTTGTCAAATTTCACAAATACAAGTATCTACTGTGTATCAATATGTAGTAAAAAAAAAAAAAAAAAAAAAACTTCGAAAGCATTCAAGAGTAGCAATGTTTTATTGTATATTTGTGTATAACAACTGCCATAAAAAACAAGAATTCCTGGAGAAATGTCTTCCGGGGTGTGAGACTGTGTACATTTTGTAATAGCTTACCTGAAGCTTAAACTAACTGAATGGAGGAGAGGTACAGTAGACACATCAGTGATTTTGTCTAAATTGCCATACAAAAAAAAATAGAATCTACTCAGCATGCGTGTGAGTGAAATGTTGAAAACAACTCATTTCTGTTCTTTTTCTCAGACGAGATGCAATGTAATTCTTTTTTTTTAATCTTCAAAAAAACACTGGGAATGTTGACGAGACTTGCAAGTTACGAAGCTTAAATAAAGAAAGACTTGAACATTTCTTGCATTGTTTTTAATAAACTATTTCAAGTATATGAAAAAGCCACCTTTCTTTAGTCCCACTCAGCTCTTCTTTTATCCAACGTTCCTGTGCTGATAAGCCAATCACAGAAGACTTGATATTTAGTGGGAGGATCTCCTGAATTAGGGGAGGAAAATTCAGTTAGCCAGGCACCTGAGAGATAATGACTGGAGAGAGAAAAAAATAAAAATGAGCATGTCCACAGGTGTAACAATACATACATGTTCCAAAGCAGCTTTACAGATATGATCTATGTAGTGTTATTAGACTATAACTTTTCTTGGTGATTATGCTTTGTTTTTGTTTTTATTCAATTATATGTGTGTGTGGGTTGTTTTTGTTTTTTTACTGAACTGTAGCTTTGGGGAGAAAGAACTATATAGGCTACTTTATGTAAATTCACATAATTACATAAACACCTTTTTACACTTTCATTTTTGGAAAGTATACAGCAAGGAAAAAAATCCACTGTATAGAGGGTACATGGGAGACCAAAGCAAATATTATTTTTACATTCCCATTTGCTGTAACTGAAAAAAGCAAATCAAAAAAATCCAGTATTGCATATTCCCTTGACTTTCCTAAAGAGGACAAAATATATATAGAGAAGTATAATGGCAGTGAGATAAGATGTCAAATACAGGTTTCCCCTCAGCAGCTTTATTAGTAACCCCATAACAGCAGTTTATTGTTATTACCAGTTTATTGTAATTTAATGCCAGCGTAATACAACATAAACTAGTGGTATATACATGTAAATGCTTTTCAGTAGATTTATTTTTTATTTGGTCTGATGAAGAGTGTTTTTGTTGGCCAGAACCCAGGAACGAGTTTTAGCACCCTTTGTGTTTTTGAAGTTTTTACTTGTCTTGAAAAAGACGGTTGCTAACAAGTGGCTAAATGGGACTATTGGTGACATTAAACAGGTAAACTCTTCTCATCTAATCTACTCATCTACTAGTCCGCTTTCACAGTCTTGTTGTGTTATACTCTTGCAAACTACTCTAACTTAAGCTTTCAAGGAAAATGTTTAAATAAAGACTGAAAGAGCTGATGGAAGCTTAATGACGATGATGTTGAAGTCATTCAACTGGTGTAGTTCCTTTTTAGCTTTTTACTTCTGCCAATTGCATTTAGCCTTCAAAACATAAGAATTGCGTTCAGTTGTGAAGATCATCATGATCGTTTTACTCAGGGCTCCAAACTGCGACTAAAATGGTCGCATTTGCGACCAAAAATATTTATTTGCGAGTGAAATTTCTGCCAAGGTCGCCATTGGCGACAATACAAATTTACTCCCTTTGATTGTAAAATTTGCATCCTACGTGCATGTTTTATAACCAGTAGCCTATCGTAGGGGTGTGCGATATGAAGATTTTTGATCGTGGACGATTAAAATGTCTCCACGATCTGCTTTTGAAGAAATATCGTAGAATCGTGCATTCTATCAGTCGCTGTTCTGGCGCCTCTGTCCCAACATACTGAACAATGCGACGTATATTCACATAAAATGTTAACGCAGCGGAACGGGACAGTGCTGCAGTTCACAAAAGTTAATAATTTGCATGTGCTTTAATGCCTTGTCGGTTAAACATTTAATTCGCTTGCTGATGCGCTGTTCTAACGTGTGTGTGTGTTTCTCAGCGCGTACATGTGAAGTAGTGATGGGCGGATCGATCCTGAAGTATCGATACTTCGATACTGACGTGGTATCAAAAAGGATCGATCCTCACATAAAAATATCGATCCAAATGGGTGTTTTTTTACCAGTAATTTTTTATTAATTTAGCACGCAATTCAGTGCGTAAAATAAGCTTCTAAGTGGAAAAAAGCGAATGTTAGCGGATAATTGTGTAGGATAGAACTTTTTCTCCTAGTCATCTGGATACAAGACAAAACCAATCAATCACAGAGAGCGTTCGATGCTGGTGCTTCGCTGAGCTCACAGGCCCAGTGCGTTTTGGAAACAAAGCTTTGCTTAGATGACACAGAGAAACAATCGGGAGTTATTTCGCAATAAACAAACCAAAAGTGTGCATAACGGTTCAAAATGTTGACGTCAGTAAGTTTTTAAAAAAAATGAAATTAATATTTTTATTCAACAAGGATCGATGCATTAAATTGATCAAAAGGGACAGTCAAGGGTTTTACACTGTTAAAAAAAATCTACTTCATATAAATTGTTCTTTCAACTTTGTTCATCAAGTAATTCTGCATAAAATGTATCATGGTTTCCACAAAAATATGAAACTGTTTTCAACATTGATAATAAGAAGAAATGTTTCCTGAGCAGCAAATCAGCATATTAAAAAATATCATCATGACTGGAGTAATGATGCCGAAAATTCAGCTTTGATCACATGAATAAATTACAGTTTACTATGGCATAGAAAACAGATAGCCTATGTTAAATTGTAATATTACAGTTTTTACTGTATTTTTGATCAAATAAATGCAGAAGAGAATAAAAAATCTTACAGACCCCAAATTTTTGAACAGTAGGCTAGTACTAGTAGGCTAGTACTGTAATTAGGGTCGTTTTGTAAAAGTCACTGACTAATAATTACAGGCGAGTTGAGAGCACAAATCACAAAATATTTAGGCGTAGTAGTCATGAAAACGTATTCAGATTTATCATATTAATGATGCATTCACCTCATAAATCATGACACACTGCTCTAGCACAGGAAAGTGCATACAAATTAAAGTGCATGCTTTTAAAATGAAAAAGTATTGGTATCGGTATCGATATCGGCGATACTGGCCCTGTATTTACTTGGTATCGGATCGGTACCGAAATTTGCAGTATCGCCCATCACTAATGTGAAGCTCACATGCACTAAAAGCCTGTCTACCAGCGCCTGGATACTGGACTAAGTTATCTTTCGAGTCTTATTGTGCTAATACTGTCAAATTCACACAAGGTTTACATAAACAAAGTCGGTTATGTCTAAAGTGAAAGCAAACTTGAGAAAATTGAGAGAAAATCTGCTTGTCAAATGCGTGTACATTAGACGTGTCGCGCTCAGCTCTTAAAGAGACAGTAGCAATTGTAAACACGCTGCCGCTTGTCCTTAAAGGGATAGTTCACCCAAAAATAAAAATTATCTCATTTACGCACTCTAATGTTGTTCCAAAACTGTATTAATTTCCTTCTAATATTTTCTAATATTAATAATTTGAAGAATGTGGGTAACCAAACAGTAGCTGGTCCCCTTTGACTTCCAAAGGAGAAAAATATACTATGGAAGTCACTGGGGTACATCAACTGTTAGGTTACCCACATTCGTCCAAATAACTTTTATTTTCAACATAAGAAAAAAAAATTATTAAAGTTTAAAACAACTTGAGAGAGTAAATTATGACAATTTGAATTTTTAGGAGAACTATCCCTTTAATGTTAATGAAACAACAAAATGTAAAGAGAAAATCACTCACTGCTCTTGACTGATAACTTCAATAGTAGCTTTAATAAGTATCAATTTATAATTTATACAGTGAAGTCTATGTTTTGTTTTATTTTTATATTTGTTAATTTAATTACTTTCTTCAATGCTACTGTTAAATACACCTACTGTAGCTGAAAACAAAACACTCTTTATTTCATTTGTATATTAAGTTGTGTATGTGTAATGTTTATCTTTGATCTTAATATTTAATAACAAAGAAAATAATGACTACACTTTTTATCTTCACCCCTTTCTGCCATTCTTTTTTTATTTTATATTTTGTTACCTAAGGCTTTGTTTTTAAAATATGGACATTAGTTTGGCTGTAATGCTCAGTCACAAAATAGTAAAACCAACAAAACAATAGGGTCCTCTCACCATCGGTGCTCGGGCCCTAATAAAAAAGAATCGTGATAAAATTGTGAATTGTGATTTTCCTGAAAAAAATCGTGATATGATATTTTTGCCATATCGCCCAGCCTATCGCTTCATTTGTTTTGTTAACGTCATGAAATGAGATGCTTTGCGTGAACATTTCACTGGGTGAAAGCGCCAAAATATGAACTTATGAAATAGTTCATAAGTCGGAAATGACATTCAGTTACCAAATAAGCTCCAGTTCCCAGAACATTAACTAGATGAAAATGCTGAAACTGTAAGAAGAGGAGAGACATGCACACAACAGGGTGACTAAAAGTAGGTGCATTGTTATGTGGCTCTTAAAAAAATTATTTGGCGCCTGTTTTTTTCCCCTATAGGAGCCATTGGCTCCTTAATTGATTTTTTTGTTTGGAGCCCTGTTACTTCTGCCAATTGCATTTAACCTTCAAAACATAAGAATTGTGTTTAATTGTGAAGATCATCATGATCTGGTCACAGAGCTTATTTTCTACTATAAAGAAAATGCCAGTGGAAAAAAAAAATGTTTTGGGAACTTCCAGGTATTGTATATGGAGACAATAAATCTGTCATAGCCATACTGTATAAAATGAGACGAATTCAAATTCTGCTATAAAGCAGCTGTGCAGAAGACAATTGCCTCATTATTCAGCTCAAGTCAGTTCAGTGTTGATTCAGTTAATCAATTATCAAATGAGTTCAATTCAGCTATAAGAAGCTCTACAGAAGACAATAGTTCATATAAGTCAGTTCAATGTTGATTTTATTCCGTTTAATAACAGTGTTGCAGGATTCATCAATTATTAAACAAATTCGATTTAGATATTAAGCAAAAAACCTTTAGAGAAATCAGACTCAGTAAGGGGGCCAGTTCTCCTCTTGACAAAAGAACGAACATGGTGTGATTTATGATTCCTGGCTGCATCACAAATCAGACTGTGTATTGATAACATTCAACATTTTCATCCAGCTCCTTTTTTGCTTGAAGATCAGGATACACATCACGCTGGCATTTGATTGGACGACTAGCATGTAGTCTGTAGCATGTACAGGGTGAAAAGCAACAGTTCTAGTACTGAGCCTTGTGGTACTCCACACTGAACTCCGATCTTCATCCAGATGGAACTGGATAATATTCTGAATGTTCTAATCCAATCTGACTTCTGACCTATAATGCTGCCTGAATCATAATCACACACTGTTCGTTCGCTGGCCAGAGGAGAACTTTTAGGAGAATTTTAGGAGATTTTCTAAATCTGCCATACAGCAGAAACAAACTCTGTTGCATTATTTTCCTGTTATCACCGTAAAGCTGATTTGAAACAATCTGTATTGTGAAAAGCGCTGTATAAATTAAGGTGATTGACTGAACTTTTGATTGATATGATACCTCTTTGTTTACTGCCACAAATTGATAATGGTCAAGTAAATACAACTTAAACCATCCTAAACTTCAACTAACTAACACCAAAATGCATGCATCATTTACACTAGCCAATGTTATATAAATCACAATCAATTCAAAAGAACTATACACCCCAAAGAAAGGTTTAGTTTTCAAGTAGAGACATTTAAATTAATGCAATCGTCTGGTTAGCCAGGTTTTGCAAACAGAGCACAACTAGGTTGTGATCGGTGATCATGTCATTAACGATAAAGTGCTTTAGTAGAAATAGATCTAAAATTCATCAAGCTAAGCTTTATAAATTGTTCATTTGTCTTATCTTTCCCCTCAATCTGTTCGCCACCGGGCCCGGTGCGGTCCCACCAGTTTGGACCCAAGGCCGGACTATGTATCTTCTATGTTTCTCCTCACCACGGTAATCAGGGATATTACGGTGTATGACGTCGTACTTGCAAGTTCACACACCTCTTTTAACCTCTTCTAATTTTAGTGATCTAACTGACGAAGTCTGACATCATTAGTGCCGACATGGATAACAATTTTGCTGAATTTATGTTTAGATTTAGCCAGTGCAGTGATGTTAGGTGCTCTGCACTGTTTTAAAAAAAGTTCAATGGGTTTCCATAGTATATCCCTAGGGTTCTTGACTCAATTTTATGCAAAAAAAAGGTTCTATACAAGGAGAATTGTCTTAAATGACTGCACAATACTTTCATGTTTAACTGGTTATTTAAATTTGTTTGACATTTGACTATGGTGGTTGGTCTCCCTCTGTTTTTATATTCTACTACTCTAGGGTTTATATGGGCATGACTTCCACCCCTTTTAAAGCCACAAATCTAACAAACTTTTATCCAGTTCAGGACACAGAGGCAACAATTCTCAAGAACTGAATTATTCATAAACTTTCAATATGCATGTATAATTTATTCAAACTTTTATGTCTCTGAATATATTTACAGACACCAGTGCTAAATTTAACAGATCAAGTAGTAGATGACATAGAAAAGGAACATGTATAAAACGGATTTTATGACATTTACATTTAAGGCATTTCACAATGTGAAAAGTGCTGTCCAGTAGTAAACACTGCATGCCAAGATTAAATGTTGCACGTGTTTGGTGGTAGAGTTCAGATTACGTAGTCCAGAGATATTTTAATTTCAAATATATAAAAATTGCCCAAATAAAATGCACTGAAAAAGTGTTTATCAGTTTAAATACAGACTTCTGCATCCAAATTGATCATTGCACCTCAGAGACCTTCAGTTACTTGTTACCCAGCTAGAGCCACGTTAACGTCACAGTATAGATTAGAATATCAATTTCATACAGTTTTCTAGAACATAAAGCTCAGGTAATTCCCCAATTATCATAATAAGCTTCTAGATATTTGATAAATGTGAAATGTTTGACATTCATGGAGTTCATGTAATCTCTCAATAATGTCATTAAGCATCTGCTCTTCATTGAGTCTCTATATCCTAACACATCTAAAACATATCACACAAACGGTTCAAAGTTCATTAAATAAAAATAAATCAAAAATCAATTAAATCCATGAAACCATTTTTACAGTTCATAATTTGAAAAACAGAGATTTACAAGTAATGCATATGCATGTAAGACAAAGAGTAAATTATGTTACATTTTTTAGTAAAACACATTGAAAGCCAAACTGCATAAAACGAAACTCCTCTGTTGTTGCATTTAGGACACTGACACATATTCTTTACATTTTAAGACTGGAGCATCATAGCAAAGAACAAGAGCACTTGATCAGAAAAGGTAAACAAAGTGCAAAAAGGTGCAAGACTTTGCAGGTGTGTTCCTGAAGAAAAGAATGGCTGTCATTTACACAAAACTATTAGATGTTAAATCTGCTTGTAAATAAAGCAGTACTATAGAACTATTTCTTGTGAAATACAGTCTTAAGGCTCAAAGTGCAAACGCTAAAGATATTTTGAAAATCATCCATCCATTTCTGCCAGTCATAACAAAAACTTAGTGTTTCTTTCACTCATTCTATTCAAATCTCACTGAACATTTGAGCATAAACTAATTAAACCTGCACTGTTATGAAAAAAATATATAACTAACTAAACAACTTAAACCAGTCACTTACACCATAAAGATTCTTTATATTTCATTTCTGGTTTAAAACAATGATGAATATGCAGATACGCTCATTTTCCTTATACAAAATTCTTTATTCAAAATCATAGAAATTATAAACTTTTATATGCATGCATATGTGTGTGTGTGTGTGTGTGTGTGTGTGTATATAAATATAAGCAATATATTAATATATCATATATATAAGCAATAATAATTCTAAATATAAATTTCTTGGGCAACAGTGGTCATGTTTAGGGTTAAAATATAAATTCACATGGGTCATAAAAGACTATATGGGTTTATGACACATGGAAAAATTACAGAATGAGAGCTTCCTGCCATTTTGGGCGCTTTTCATGGTTGTGCTTGGTTATGTTCAGGCATGTGTTAAATTTAACACCGGCTATTCACAAACAGTCATAATGGTTTAGATTTTTTTTTCTGTCTGTGTTTTTATGACCCCTTGAACTTGACATATGAGACAAAAAACATGAAAGCGCCAGATCCAAGTTCTATCTACACGATTCAGGTAGGCTGTTTACAACTATTTTTAAGTTTGTTAAAATGATCATTGTAAAGCGAGATGGAGCGGGTGACCATTGAGAAGCTGTGTTTCAGTGCTGTCCACATGTGTGCATAAAGTATTCAAGCTGTAAACTCATGTGTTTACTGATGAACAAACGAAAAAACTCAAAATCAAGCCAAATTATAATTTTCTGTTTTTAAACTGTTATTTGAAAAAAAATTACATGGAAAATTAAATGGCTAGAAGGTTTTCAGACCAAAAAGTCTTAACTTCATAATTGGATTTTTTGTTTTTTTTGTTTTTTGTATTTCCATTTGATGCATTAAAACAAAGAGAGAAAAAAGAGATGAGATGGTTCATGAGAAGGTTTGAAGTGAACAAACTATCTGAAGGTACACTGACCTTAGTGCATCTTTTCATTTCTAAATTATTATTTTTACATTAATATAAAATTAGCTTAAGAACTTCAGTCTCAAAGGCAATAAACATCAAGAAGCTTGGATTCGAGGGTTTTGAGAGCAGCAAGCAAACGGTGCAACCAGGTGTTGAAGTGCAAGCGTACTAGTTGTTAGATTACAGCCCTTAAAAATTCAAGAACGGTTAATGAAATGCGATTTTACTTTGATCAGTGCAATTTCAAATGAGCTTATTTGTATCAATATACTTTTACATATAGTACATATATCCATTAAAGTTATGAAGATTGCTGAAAGTGTGGTCAAGTAAAGTGCTGTGTCTGGTTTTTTTTCAGTATTGAACAGTCTTTGAAACTTTAATGACCAAAACAACTAAATAAAATAAAAGGATTAGCATAATAGTGTGAAATACTGCAAATAATGTAAGTTTTGAAAACATGGGCTCTTTTTTTCTTATTATTTCTTCATGTGTTATTCAATCAAGAAGCTGTGTATTCCATCATTATTCCGTCATTAGTGTTGAAAATGGTAGTTCACTCAGTCCATGAGAGAAAGCTTGACTTGGACATAAAAACTCATTTCCACGTACCTGCCTGATATTTTTCGTTCGTCCATGTAGCACATAAGAACTGCGCGATCATATGAAGCCAAACGTGTTCATTTGCTGCTTCTACATGAGTCCACAGCACGGCTCTTTTGTGTTAGTCGTGTCCTCTTCTGGTGCTCTCAGCTTCAGCAGAGGTGGATCTCCACTAGCTTTGGTAAAGTACACTGCATTGGGGGACGCATCCTGCTGTACCGATTCAGGGGGTTCCAGTGGCCCTTGGGGTCCTTCAGGGACGAGCTCATCCTGAGGGCCAGCAGACAGGGGTAAAGGAGGTGCTGGGTGTTTCTGTAGTTTAGCTGCAGCTCTCTGCCGCTTGAGATCTGCGAGCGTGTGGTGAGATCTCTCTCTGCTCATGCTGTCCCCGCCGGTAGCATCCGAATCCGGAGTGAGCTGATAGGAGGCGCTGCGATCCCTGCGGCCCCCGCCCTGGAGTTCTCCAGGAAGCGATGAAGAAAAGGACGCTGTGCTGCCGTTCCCCAAAACCTGAGCTCCGTTTTCCACCTCGACAACCTCTAATGGAGGAACAGGGGTGGCATTAGTGCCGGACACCTGAAGTGAAAGAGGGAAAAGTACAAGAAAATTCACCAAGGATGGTCAAATCTATATATCTATATGTAAGACACAAACACATCACTGAGCTCAATAGAGGCTCTCAAACACAAGATCAGGTCGCTATTTACACAATCATTCTATTTTTCATGCAATCATTAAAATCAAAATAGCCATAAGCAGGCTGAAGATGCAAATTTTTCAGCAACACTTGATCCATTAATACTAACGCTTTCTTTTCTTTTCTCTTCAAATCTATATCTATTTTTAAAAATGTTAAATTACGTATACTGCGTTCGACTAAAGTGAGAAGGGTCACAGCACTTGCATATTATTGTCCTATTGTTAGTTTAATTGCTTCTATTGCTCTCCATATTTGTAAGTCGCCTTGGATAAAAGCATCTGATAAATGATTAAATGTAAATGTCTTAAGTGAACGTAACCAGTTGGGGGAAAAAAGATGTCTAACATTATATAAGATCTGTGCATTAGGTCTTATTATCGGTGTGTCGAAATACTACTGGGTAAATTGGCAGTGGGCAGGATAACACAGACCCAAACAAAAACAGACATTCCGACACAGAACGCACATTTCAAAGTAGAATAACTGGCTGTAGCATTGTTTTTCAGAGCAAATCATATTTCCTAAATATCTGCAAACATAATTCATAATCCTGTTTGTTATTTGCATCTTTTGTCTAATTTTTAATAAGAAATAGAAAAGGAACTACATTGAGATTATTAATAGTATTCTGAATAGTAATTATTATTAATAAAAGAATTGAAGGAAAAGATGGATTGAGAATTGTATAAAATCGTGACCCTCTAAATCATAATCGAATCGTGCGGATTGTGAAGAATCGAGGCAATTGAAGCAAAAGTAATATTGTGAAACATTATTACAATTTAAAATCTGATTACGTTGGTCATAAGAAAGAAAGATGTCAACATTAAAAAAAAAACTATGAAAACCTTTACTAGATTTGCAAAACTGTGAAAACGGTCCATAGAAGGTGTAGGAGTTTTTAGAATAAACATAAATTTGATTATTATTAGAAAGTGGACTAAAGGGGACCTAGGAGATAAATATTTAAAACATCTGTACATCTGTATATGCTTCTTTCATTTTACCCCTCTGTAATATTTTGATAAAGCTCTTTTCTTTTGTCTTGAATTTCATCTTGATCACTTGGCCCCAATCAGCATTTTTATGCAGACGACAAACAGATATATATCATTTTGAAATCTGGTAAAAATGCGACATCTTCCTTTCTTTTCAGCTGTATTTTCCAAAAAAAAAAAAAAAAAAAAAAAGTATTTAGTCTTAAGAGTAATAAGACCAAAAAGGATTGTCTTTTTTTTTTTTATTAAGTGAAAAAATATATAATGTCCGCAACACTGCTTTAAACTCCCCTATTTAATATAAAGGCAATGTTTCGACCCTGCTGGGTCTTCTTCAGGCAAATGGTGAACACATTTGATGAAGGGATATATATAGGCCTTACAATCAACTGACCCACCATGTGATTTCAATTAGTTTAATTAGGCATTTTATTTTTTTAATAACCATGATCTTCATCATTGGAAGCTTAGAGTGTTCCCAAACTGTCATTTCATATTTCAGAAGGTTTTAAACACTGAATAAGCCCATTTCTCACCAGTGCAGCGTGCAGGTTCAGTTCTGCATCCGTCTGCCTGTCTTCATCATCATCCAGAGCATCTGTCTGTCTTCCTCTCTCTTTCCACACCATGGCTTCCTTCTGATGCTCCCTGCGGTACAGACTGCTGCGCTCATTCACACTGCTGCGCCTCACTACTTTACTGTAAACACAATCCACACAAAGAAGAGCTCACACACACTGTTTCAGAGGGGTTCTTTATATAATCATTATTAATTGTATATTAAGATCACAATTAGCATGATAACACTTATCTAATCATGAAAAATGCCAACTACAGCATTCTTTCCATGGTTTTTGTGTATGCTCTGGTGCAAATTATGCTTTTGTTGTGTTGTTAGTACTCACCCTCTGCTGCCCGTGCTGGACACTCGTCTCTGCAATGTGTTCTTGTGTTTGTCCTGACCCTTCATGATGGCATCATGCTTGTGTTTCAACTCCATCATTTTGGCCCGGACCTCCTCATCAGTGCACACATCTGCAAAACACCACAAGAAGTATCATGAAGCCTCCTGCCAAGTCACTCCTGATCAAACATGTGGGATGTGTCGTATACCCAGAGGCGTCTCGTCCAGCTCAGACTTGGCGTTTAAACTCGCACCATTAGCCACCAGCAACTCCACCATATGGATCTATAAGAGCAGAAAGACACAAATCACGGAAGAATAAACATAAATTTTGCCATTAAAGTCAATATAATCATTTCACCTAACAGTTTTATGATTTAAAGGTCCATTACATGTTTGAAATTACTAAGTTTACCATTTATTACTTACTAAACAGAAGGTGGGGCAGGACATTTAATTTTTTTTAAAAAGGCCAAGAGCCTTTCCTTAATTTCTCAGTCATGAACTATTATTGGTTAGTTGTTAAAGCCAGTTAAAGGTAGACAATTTATTTTTATACTGGTTGAAACGCTCCTCACATCCTGATAGTAATCAATAATGGGTCAATAAATGATTGAAATGCTAAAACATGTACATATCTCTTCTGTGGAAGTCACAGGACCAAAAGCCTACCTACCTGCCTGTCAACATATGTATTTCCATACCTCGCGCAGACATCACACATCATCAGCGCGTTCAGACAGACAGTCACTGATCGCGACAAACAGCAGCCGCCTCCTGAACCAAAACAACGAGCTAATGCTACGTTCACGCTATGTCGTAATCGTTACAGGATGGCAACCTGTGACATTCTACTCACAGTGGTTCACATCCTCAGACTTATGCGTTTCTATGTCAACACTATCAATTGCGAAATTAATCTACAGCAGTCTGGTGGTACAAACAGAGCTCTGTAAGTAGTTTACGTAGTAGTTTATTAATATTATTATAGTAATATTATGTGCTTTGAGACATGAGGTAATTTAACGCCATTTCGTGACACTTTGCAGATGCTGTAGTGTTTTGAAGGAAGGCTTTGGAGAGTGCTCTGTAGGGAGGGTGGGATCTTATGCTTTCAAAGCTATCTTGCTATTGCTAGCCTGTTTGAATTTGCCAACCTTCCTTTAATGACAGGTTGTATTAAGGCAGGGGCGCTCAATCCTGTTCCTGGGGATCTACCTTACAACAAAGTTTAGCTCCAATCCTAATCAAACACATCTGTATCAGCAAATTAAGATCTTCAGGAACATTTCATAAATTACAGAGAGGTGTGTTGGAGCAGAGAGTGTTTACCAGTTGTTGTTTTTTTACCCGCCTTCCAAAAAAAGCAACAAAAAAAAGTTATTAATTTAGTTAATATATATATTATTCACGGTTGAGGAAAATAAGTATTTGAACACCCTGCTATTTTGCAAGTTCTCCCACTTGGAAATCATGGAGGGGTCTGAAATTGTCATCGTAGGTGCATGTCCACTGTGAGAGACATAATCTAAAAAAAAATCCAGAAATCACAATATATGATTTTTTAACTATTTATTTGTATAATACAGCTGCAAATAAGTATTTGAACACCTGTCTATCAGCTAGAATTCTGACCCTCAAAGACCTGTTAGTCTGCCTTTAAAATGTCCACCTCCACTCCATTTATTATCCTAAATTAGATGCACCTGTTTGAGGTCGTTAGCTGCATAAAGACACCTGTCCACCCCATACAATCAGTAAGAATCCAACTACTAACATGGCCAAGACCAAAGAGCTGTCCAAAGACACTAGAGACAAAATTGTACACCTCCACAAGGCTGGAAAGGGCTACGGGGAAATTGCCAAGCAGCTTGGTGAAAAAAGGTCCACTGTTGGAGCAATCATTAGAAAATGGAAGAAGCTAAACATGACTGTCAATCTCCCTCGGACTGGGGCTCCATGCAAGATCTCACCACGTGGGGTCTCAATGATCCTAAGAAAGGTGAGAAATCAACCCAGAACTACACGGGAGGAGCTGGTCAATGACCTGAAAAGAGCTGGGACCACCGTTTCCAAGGTTACTGTTGGTAATACACTAAGACGTCATGGTTTGAAATCATGCATGGCACGGAAGGTTCCCCTGCTTAAACCAGCACATGTCAAGGCCCGTCTTAAGTTTGCCAATGACCATTTGGATGATCCAGAGGAGTCATGGGAGAAAGTCATGTGGTCAGATGAGACCAAAATAGAACTTTTTGGTCATAATTCCACTAAACGTGTTTGGAGGAAGAAGAATGATGAGTACCATCCCAAGAACACCATCCCTACTGTGAAGCATGGGGGTGGTAGCATCATGCTTTGGGGGTGTTTTTCTGCACATGGGACAGGGCGACTGCACTGTATTAAGGAGAGGATGACCGGGGCCATGTATTGCGAGATTTTGGGGAACAACCTCCTTCCCTCAGTTAGAGCATTGAAGATGGGTCGAGGCTGGGTCTTCCAACATGACAATGACCCGAAGCACACAGCCAGGATAACCAAGGAGTGGCTCTGTAAGAAGCATATCAAGGTTCTGGCGTGGCCTAGCCAGTCTCCAGACCTAAACCCAATCGAGAATCTTTGGAGGGAGCTCAAACTCCGTGTTTCTCAGTGACAGCCCAGAAACCTGACTGATCTAGAGAAGATCTGTGTGGAGGAGTGGGCCAAAAGCCCTCCTGCAGTGTGTGCAAACCTGGTGAAAAACTACAGGAAACGTTTGACCTCTGTAATTGCAAACAAAGGCTACTGTACCAAATATTAACATTGATTTTCTCAGGTGTTCAAATACTTATTTGCAGCTGTATCATACAAATAAATAGTTAAAAAATCATATATTGTGATTTCTGGATTTTTTTTTTTTAGATTATGTCTCTCACAGTGGACATGCACCTACGATGACAATTTCAGACCCCTCCATGATTTCTAAGTGGGAGAACTTGCAAAATAGCAGGGTGTTCAAATACTTATTTTCCTCACTGTATAAACCGTGATGTCATCGTCCAGCTCAGTTCAGCTGTATAATAGTGTCAATGCAGGCAGATCAATATTCTTGTTGAATATTAAATTTAATGTTAAATTTAATGATCCCATCTAAGCAAGCCAAGCCAATGGCAAAAAAGGTGGAAAAAGGCAACAGTGGCAATGAACCAAAACTCCATCAGTTGGCAGAATGGAGAAAAATAAGAAAAAAAAAATTGTCAACTGCTTAGAGCATACCAGAAATGTAACGCCCCTTACCATAACCGGCTCGTTTCAGCACTGGAGGCTGAGGCACTGTAAATACTGCTGTAACTACGCTAACTATGCCATCAGTTTTGCCATATCAGTTCAAGCCCTAAATCCGATAATGACAGTCAGAGAACAAGTGAACAAGCTGATCGACCCAAATCACATTTCGCAAGCATGACCTTTTTTTTTATTTTATACCTCTCTTACATTTCAGATGTGATGTTATAACTGTGTCATTTCTCTACATCATGGTTAAAATGTGTCTGTTAACACAAACTCTTTACTACTCCCTATGAAACTTTGCTTTGTGATGGTGTATTTTAGATCATTTAAGTCGGCATGAAAACTAGATATTTATATTTTGCTTAAAGGTCTTTACAAAAAAAATATTTAAAAACTACAATAAGACCAGTAACATGCATTAAGAAAACAAATGGGGTACATTTAGATTTTATAGAGGCTGCAGACTATAAACCCTCATGAGTGTCAGTATTCACCTGTCCCCAGCAGGCGGCAGCATGGAGCGGCGTCCACCCGTCAGCGTCCCGGTCGTCAGGAGAAATCCCGTTCTCCAGCAAAAGCTCCCCCACTGACATGTATCCATTAGCAGCAGCTATATGCAGCTACACAGAGAACTGGATCTTTAGTTTTTGTAATATTATAAATGATCGTCCTGTCTGTATGTACTGCGGTCTCTCACCAGAGTGGCCCCCTGCACGTCCTTCACATTCAGATCAGCTCCGCTCGCCACCAGCTCTCGGAGGTCAGACAGCATCGCTTTCTCCTTGGCTCCGCGACATTCGTCAATTCTTTCCTGAGTAATCCCTAATTACAAACATATGGATAATAGACTTATGTGAGATGTTTAGGAAATCACTGTTTAAATGTGTTGGACTGCAATAACTAATCTACAAAATCAGTTAAAAATGCTACTAAACAGTTACAGCCATTATGATTTAGTTGGGTCTGTGCTCTTATAGTTATAAGTAGCAAGTGTTATACAATTGAATTGTGCTGTAAATCTGTAACATACCGTAAAGTTATTTTTTCAAATAAGTAACCTGTTGCAAAATCTAGTTTTGCTGTGTCAGACCTCTCGTTCTCAGTGTAGATTGGTATTAAATTTAGCCTGTGTCATGAGTCTGTCTTGTTTTCTGCCAGCTGTGCACTCAACACAGACGTATCTTTAGTTTTAATAAAACCCCAATTTTTTGTACATTTTGTAAAATGCAATAACATCAAAAATCTGTCATTTGTTCATTCTCTTTAACCTTTATTTAACTGACAAAAGTATGTTATCCAATGTTTTCACTGGCCAAATTAATTGTATTTGTAGATTTTGATTTTGATGGCAGCAACACACTCCAAGAAACATATACAGGGTCTGGCGAGAACCCTTTGAGAACCCCTGCTTCAGAGAAACTGCCTGCTGTACTCACATTTTGAGTGCTGTTGAACGGATTCTTAAACACCTCTGATTGGCCATTGTGATGACGCGCTCAACGTATGTCTCTGATTGGCCATTGTGTTGACGTACTCAACATATATGTCTGTGATTGGCTACAATGATCAACAATGACATTTTTGACGCTCTTCATTAAGCGCTTACACAGATACACACAGGAGCGTTTTAAAGCAGGCGTCTATCAGCGGATCCCTAATATATCCACTTATAGACGGCGCTTTCAAATGCTCCCGTGTGTATCTCTGTAAGCGTTCGATGGAAAATGCTAGAGGGAAATGCTGGTATCGTCACATTTTTAAATATTTACTTGGTAACTTGGTCACCGAACCAGACTTGGTACCGAAGTCAGTACTTTTTGACAACTCTAAATGCATTCCTGTCCAAGTAACAATGTAAAACATAACTAGTTTATGAGCTTTTATCTTTTAAAGGTAATGTTCATCAACACTGCACATAAGAGGTTTGATTTAGCTCAATATTAGGTAAATCATAGGCAACCCTCACCCTGCTCTGCCATGATCATCTCTATGAGCTCTAGCGTAGCCTCGTCCTCACACAGATCATACGGCATGTTTCCATCTGCATTCACCGCCAATAGATCTGCACCCCTAAACACATGAACTCAGACAGTCTGTGTCACAGTTTTAAAGAACAAAAGTTGTGGATGACAAAACGCAGTAAGATCTGCATGACAAATAAACTGAGACTTACGCTTCTATCAGCATCTGGACGAGGTCAGTGTGCCCGCAGGTGGCCGCTGCATGTAAAGGAGTCCACAGCTCACTGTCACACGCATTCACGTTTGCGCCCGCGTCCAGAAGACAGCGAGCTACATCCAAAAAATCATCTATGCAGCTCTGCGGAGAAACAGTTATCTGAATTCTTGGCTGTAGAAAACAAGATTCAATAGTAGGGATGGGCCAAGACAGTCGGCTAAATCCTCAAACAACCAAATAGTTGATTTGTGTAGTGGTTGATAAGGCTGATATTTCGGCAGATATTTGCCATTTTGTTAATCAATGATTTTCTGATTTTCTGTTCATTAAGTGTCCGAAGGAGACTTTAATTTTGATGGCACCAAGACTTTTGTTTTGACAAAAATTCACAAATAACTGCAAAACTGAAATCTCTTTCTTTGCACAGTACATGACATTTGCACAGTTCCTCCATTTTTTCACACAGACATGCCAATGAATGAAATGTACATGTATCCTTCCTTTTTGGTTGAACTAATCCTTTAAGTGTGTATTTTTATTTATTTAAATATAATATAATTAATAATATAATAGCAGTATTACTGCATCAGTTTAAATGCAGATACTGCATTGTGTGAAAATTGTATTCAAAAGAAGATGAAACACTCAAATTAGCCAGTCAAATTAACTGAAAATATTACTTCTGGGAAGGTAAACTCTTTTGTCATGACTTACACCAAATTTCGTTTCTGACTTAAAATTTTTGCTTGTGCTCCTAAATTTAAATGATGCTTTGTCACAGCAATACCTTAATGGTCACATACACACAGATTATGTTATGTGTGTTGTTTGTGTCGATGAGTGTGTACCTGATGTAGCGCAGTGAGCCCGTCCTCATTGTACAGGTCTGGACTGACTCCATTATTCAGCAACTCTCGTACTAGCAACAGACACAAATGCTCTAAAGTCACCAAGCCTACAAACTCTAAACATTTTGAACAAATGATGATATAAAAGGGAAAGTTCATCCAACAAAAAATTCAAATTCTGTTATAATTTACTCACCCTCATGTGAGTAAATGACAGAATTTTCATATTTTACTTTTCTTAAAAAGTGTTTTTTTTTCTTCCCATACAAAAGGAAGTCAAGAGGGTTGTTTGGACCTATTTACAAATTTGTAAATATGGTTTATAAACCAAATTGTAAATATACATATTATAAAACCATGAAAACATATTTTCAAAAATGTGCCCAACGTGTAAATTTTTTTTTACATTCTAAAAAATGAAATATAAAACTAAAATTTTCACATTTTTGACTATGTCAACATGAATCTGGATAAATTTTAAAACGACATTTACGTTTCAAAATGCTCTCCGTCCACACTAGCATCTTCAAACGTTTTACAAAAGTCTCTCATCCACACTGAAACATCGGAAAACGCAAAATTCACCTTACTGCGCATGCATAAAACCTTATAAAATCTCACTGAGTTGATACAGACAGAACAGACATACTAAAGTTCTCTTCTGCTGAATCATTTTATTTAGCAAAATATCTCACCATTCACTGATGCGTCCAAGGTCACACTCATTAGAGTTTGGTCTAAAACGCAACTGCTCTCATGTTTTGCCGCAGGACAGCAATTGCGAGTAAAATTTTGTCATCTTTTCAGGACTGCGATATGAAGATTGTACAAAGTAACTTATCTTTAGCAACAGTGTGAAAGTGAATAGCACATAACTGGCACAATACCGGTATAAGCATAGATATCTATTGGTTGAATATGCGTCACATGACTAAACATGCGTCATCATTTCTAAAATCCTCCCTTTTCACAGTCCACACTACAAAGCAAAAATGGCGTTTTCAAAGTTATCCACTTGGGAAAGAGTTTTCAAAAAAGCTCAGTTTTCGCAGAACAAAAACGCAGTCTCAATGTGGACGGAAGACCAAAATGGAGAAAAAAAGATGTGTTTTCAAATGAAAATGTATTAGTGTGGACAATGCCTTTATAGCATACCAATCAACTTCTGTTGAAAATATAGTAGGATTTTATTTACTAATGATTTGGTGTTTTGAACTTGTGTTAAAATGTATAATCTTGATTTAACAGCTGATGAAACAGTTTCATTGGGTGAGAGAGGAAGAGGAGGGTAATTTTTAATGGTCATTAAAAAACTAAATTTATAACTGCATTTAATATCACATTACAGAGAAGATCTAGCAAAAGAAAAAAGATCTAGCAAGATTTATCTTGGATTATTTTTTACATTTAAGAACCTGCAGTTTTATTAAAAGGGGTGTGTAGACTTTCTACAGCCACTGTAATAAGTGAAAGAGATTTGCAGTATTGCTACTCTACTCTTACCCTCCTCTATGTCATTCCTGGCTGAAGCCTCCAGTAACGTCACATTGGTGTGGAAGGTCACCCTTCTGCTTTTCTTCACCCCATCTCCCTTGTGACCACGGGCACTGTCCTTGTCCATCTGATCCCAGCCTTTCAGCTGCTGCGCGCGTCTCTTCTGCGCCTGCTTCAGGCGCTCAGTGGCCGAAAGACGGCCGATAGTTGCCATTTCTGCTAGCAGCTCTGCATGCTCTGCCATATCTTCCAAGTCAAGACTCTCAACGTCTTCACAGTCCCTTCTGACACCACGAAGACTGCTTGGACCTTCTGCTGTCTCCTATCATAGACATTCGACTCTCTCACAGCTGCCGTTCTGATGTCCAAGTGCCTGATGAGAGCTGCATACAAACTCGAGATCCAATGGGATAATGAAAAGATGCGGATGACAACCAAAGGCGGACCATATTCGTGATAACTTTTTCTATGTGGATCAGGAGGACAAGTTCTGCAAAAAAAAAAAGAGCAAAAAGTTCTGATGTCTTGCATTTTAAGTGAATTTTCACACCAAAAATACAGAATGAAAGATGGATAAATATTCTTTTTGAACTGTGCTATAGATAAAACTAGTTTGAATGAGATAAAATTTACCGCTCATAATACAAGAGGAAGGAGCTCAAGAGATATAAACCAATTAATCTGAATGATACAAGAGTTTGTGTGTCTGAAACAGAGTTTACTATACATTTAAAAGTAACTTTAATAAAGTGCATGTTTTTCAATAATTTTTATGCAAAAACACATCTCTGCTCAGCCAACACGCGTTCTTAAAGGGAAAGCACTCTTCAGGAGATGGGCTTAATCTCTGTCATCATCTATCCCTAGGTTTGCCATCTTCAATATGAAAAATGAGGGACAATAACTCCTGTTAAACCCAAATAACAATAATATTTCCTATATACAGGCTTTAGCTTAGATTTGCTCTCCAAGCATGTCTTCATGGGTGTTAAGTTCTCAATATTCACTGGAGGAAAACAATTGTAGAGGGATGAACTTAGCAAAAACTTCTTACAGACGATGGGAAACCGTCTTGTATTGCTCCCGCATTAAGGAATACGCTCATGCTGAACAATGCTGACTAAAAGAAGGGGAAGAGCTGAAGCCTGCCGATTTCTATGTGTTTTAAAGGGGACTGAGGCAATTATAAATTCATGTACAGATTTAATTACAAATATTTTAGAGGGGCTTGGTAGAAATGTAGGGGCTGAAGCCTAAAGGGCCAACTGTCCACTGTTCACTGTCCTGTCCACAGCCTTGCAGAGTTTACGCTGCGTTCACGCCATGTCGTACTTACAGTAGTCTCCAGATGACAACACGTGATGTTATATTCTGAGCTGTTCACATCCTCGGACAGGGCATTTATGTGTTTCTATAACACTGCTATCAACGCCTAAATGAATCAGCGGTCAGGGGTCATGTTACAAGCTGCAATTACAATCTCAGGAAATGAACACTTCTTTTCTACGAGTTAAACACGTAATTGCAGTAATCATGACATGATGTGAACGCACCTTTAGCTCCAACCCTGCTCCAACTGTAGTTTTTTAAATAAGCCTAAAGGTCTTGATTAGCTGGATCAGGTGCGGTTAATTAGGGTTGAACCTTAATTCTGCAGGACTCTGCTGGCCTTCCAGGAACTAAGAATATTTAAAGTTCCCATGTAGTCAATAATTGTATTCCTTAAGCCCTTAAGTAAAAAATATTTTGTAAAATACATATTTTATAAAAAAGAAAAAATATTAAGTACAGTATATTTGATTTACTGTAAGTTTAAACTTCCATTACTTTTTCATACTTTCATTTTTTGAAGTGTTTTCACGTCAGCAATAATCTGCGAGTGTGTTTTTTAAAACAAGACCAAACTCAGGTCTATATTACAAAGCATTCTTGAATTACAAAATTACACATTTAAAGGTTTTTTCCTGTGAAATTCGTCATGCCTTAAAATAGCTTGAATGTAACTCTACACCCTTGTTTCACTTAGTACGCACAAACCATGAATATGCAAATTAGCCCCGCCTCCACTCACGAGTCACACTCGTGTCAAATTTACTGTAGTAAACACTGCACCATTATATCGCTCTTTACAACGTCGGACACGTAACGGTAATTAATATGATTAGCCTTTTAGGCTTGACTACATTATCAATCAGCTACTAATGTGTTGCTAATGTTACACAAACCATTTTCCCATTCACAAGCTCAGAGTCAGACAGCTGCCTTCTAAAAATCAGTATACTTAGAAACACTTAACAACTCAGAATGTCAGTAGAGAAAGGTATATATTTCATCTTAACATCGTGATATACATGATATACATAATTCACTGGCTATATTGCTAAATGTTTTACATCAACAGAAAAATATAATGAGATAACCTGGTTTCTACTTAATAAGCTAAAGCCCGCCCTCCTGCACAAGGTAGTTTGTGGTGTAAGAAACACCGTTGATTTCAACAACCACATTTTTGAGACTGTCTTTGGTTCACTGCAGTTTTAAGGAGAAAATACTCAGCAATGGTGTTGACTTATGATTTTGCCCATGGTTTGTCTAAAGCATATTAAAACACCACATAGACATATAAACATTAAAACTTGATTTTCACCACAGGGGGTCTTTAATATATTTGGGTGAAATTTAATGACAGATACATCAGATTACTTGTTCATTATGTTAGTCTCATGTAAAATGAAATACAGACATATGACAAATTACCAACCGATAACTGATAAGGTGCCGATATATCATGCATCCCTAAAAGGCACACATTTCTTGTTGGTTTGTTGTCAATGAAGGGGTAAGTATTGGTGGGACTGTGGGTGTACCAAATATATTTTTTTTAAAAAGTAAAAAAAAAACACTGCCTTAGGTCATGCTGTGCTCACTTAAAAATAAATCAAATTTACCTCCACTATTTAGGTGAAATTAATGATCATCAAAGCAAGCAACACAAAAGTTATTGAACGGACTTTCATTCAGTGATGCCTCAACAAAGCAAAAAATGAGGAAGAGAGACCGAGTCTCACTCACTAATAACTGCAAAATAAGTACATAGACATATTTATTAAAATCCACTGAATCAATACAGTGCAGGACCAATAAGTACAAACTCAATAGCCTATTATAAACAGAACTCCTAAAACTAAAAGGTATATCAATATCTTGAAAATACAGGTATGAAAAATAACTTTACACATGACAGGTGGACAAAATAGAAGAAATGCTTGATTGTACTGGCAACTATACATTATTTAAGAGTATTCTATTCGTTAGGATATTGATACAGGATCAGTTGTTGTAAAGTAAGTTTCTATTATAATGGTGCCCCTTAAAAATGTTATAAAATTCTATTTTCCCTCAAAACCGGTATTATAACAAGCCTAAAAGCAAGCCTAATTGTTATATGCCAGTTTGACATGACAAAAAAAGAATGTTGAGTCGAAACACTCCCTCACCTTGCTTGTCTTCAGAGTGGACATTTCTCTGAGCCTGCCATGAGTGACAGAAAACAAATGCATGCAAACTCTGAGTTCTGAGGTAAAATTGACAGTAATTTGAACGTAGCCTTTGTAAAAAAAAAATATATAAAGCAAAAGATAAATGTGCAAAGAATACATAATGTAAATGACTATTTCCATTGTCAACAAGCAGAAATTATATGGTAAAACCGACGCCACTGTTACTGTTTGCATCACTGTGTAACTTAGCTATACAAGTGCTGAGGAAGCCTCCGGAGAATAAATTCAGATACGGTAATAAATAACAATATTCAGTATACAAAGTCAGGTTTATTAGAAAGCAAGGAAACAAGCTAGAGCAGAGGTTAAATGCAAAGGAGAGAATTTGTGTGAGTGTGAGTGTGAGTGTGTGTGTGTGTGTGTGTGTGTGAGAGTGTGTGTGTGTGTGTGTGTGTAAGTTTAAGGTTGTATGTACAAGGTGTCTGAATGAGGATGTGAACTAAAATATTTAGAATCATGCTATAATAGAATATAAGAATATGCTATAAGCTAATTTCCAATTTTACCATAGAGCCCTAGAGGTAGGAATGTGCCAGAAGCCGTTACAACTGTCCCACTGTGGTGGTGAAGTGCACATCACTTGGCAAATCCATTTTTGCATATGTAAATGTTGCTGGTTTAGGTGGCCACTGGGTCAAGAGTGAAGTATACAGTAAGCAATTAAGACTGCAACTAACAATTATTTTTGAACTGGTTACTCTGAAGAAGATCCGCTACTGCCCGGATTCTGAACAGAACACCACCAAATCATACCAGTCCTCAGGTCTTTACACTGGCTTCCAGTTTCAACTGATTTTAAAGTACAGAGAGGCCTTAAAAACTGCTAGATCTGCTTATTTTTCAACCCTATTAGAAAATGAACAAAACCCTAGGTATTTAATTGAAACAGTGGCTAAATTAACGAAAAATAAAGCTTCAACCCCATACATTTCCAAGCAGCACAGCAGTAATGACTTTATGAACTTCTTTACTTACAAGATTGATAATATCAAGAAAACAATTATAACTATGCTACTGTCTACTACAGTATCGCATCAGACTGTGCATTGTAGTCTCCCTGAGGAAAAATTTGATTCATTCATTGCTATAGGAGAGGAAGAATTTACTAAACTCGTTAAATCATCTAAATCTACAATAGGTATGTTAGACCCTTTACCGACAAAGCTATTGAAAGAGATGCTTCCAGAGGTCATAGATCCCATAGATTAATATCATTAATTCATCTTTGTCTCTAGGATATGTACCGAAAACTTTTAAGCTGGCTATGATTAAACCACTTGTTAAAAAAACGCAACTTGATCTTACAGAATTAGTCAATTACAGGCCGATCTCGAATCTACCCTTTCTGTTAAAGATACTAGAAAAGTCAGTATCCTCACAACTGTGTTTCTTTTTAGAAAGAAATGGTATCTGCAAGGATTTTCAGTCAGGATTTAGACCGTATCACAGTACTGAAACAGCTCGCATTAGAGTCACAAATGATTTGCTCTAATCATCCGATTGTGGTTGTATCTCTCTTAGTGTTACTCGATCTTAGTGCTGCATTTGATACTATTGACCACAACATTCTTTCAAATAGACTCGAAAATTATGCTGGCATTAGTGGAATTATATTAGCATGGTTTAAATCATATCTGACCGATATCTGATCAGTTTGTAGCAGTAAATGAAGAGATGTCTCATCGATCACAAGTTCAGTATGGCGAACCACAAGGCTCAGGGACCGTTGCTGTTCACTCTGTACATGCTACCCTTGGGAGATATCATTAGGAAACATGGCATTAGTTTTCATTGTTATGCTGATGATACTCAGCTCTATATTTCTTCACGCCCTGACGAAACTTACCAAGTCACAAAATTAATGGAATGCATAGTTGATATAAAAAACTGGATGACTAGTAATTTCCTACTACTTAATTCTGAAAAAACAGAGATTCTAATTATTGGACAAAAAACTTCCTCACGTAATAATCTAGAATACTGTCTAACACTTGATGGCTGCTCTGTCAAGTCCTCGACGTCGGTTAGGAACCTGGGTGTGCTTTTTGATACCAATCTTTCATTTTGAAAGTCACGTCTAGAATCTGTAAAACCGCATTCTTCCATGTTAAAAATATATCTAAATTACGTCATATGCTCTCAATGATAAATGCGGAACAATTAGTTCATGCGTTCATGACATCAAGGCTAGATTATTGTAATGCTCTACTGGGTGGTTGCCCTGCATGCTTAATAAACAAACACGCTTAATAAGCAGCTCAAGTTCTTACTAGAACCAGGAAGTATAACCATATTAGCCCGGTTCTGTCAACACTGCATTGGCTCCCTATTAAACATCGTATAAATTTTAAAATATTACTGATTACTTACAAAGTACTAAATGGTTTAGCTCCACAGTACTTGAGCGAGCTTTTAATGCATTATATTCCTTCACGTGACACGTCTATTGCAATTTCGAAATTCAGGCCAGTTGATAATACCTAGAATATCAAAATCGACTGCTGGCGGTAGATCCTTTTCCTATTTAGCACCAAAACTCTGGAACAATCTTCCTAACATTGTCCGGGAAGCAGACGCACTCTGTCAGTTCAAAGCTAGTTTAAAGACACATCTCTTTGACCTAGCATACACAGAACACATTATAAACTTCTATAATTCAACCGAGAACACTCCCCATAAATCCTGATGTACTCGTTACATTATAAGAAGAATGGTGTCTACGCTAATTTTAGTCTCTCTGTTTATCCCGAGGTTTACCGCAATCCGCCGGATCCAGACCGTATCCAGATCTGATGAAGGACCTGCGCCTGAACCCGACGACAACACAGCCCTGAAGTGTCAACTAATTGCTCCCCTGTGAAGACCTCCTTCCCTTCCCTTTACCACTGTACAGATAAAAGTTGTCAAAATAGTTACGGTTCACATGGCTACTCGGAAACGATAAATAATTCTGTATTATAAATTAAGGCCAGACAAATAATTTGTTGTGATCAATTTGTAAAGAAACATATATAACACATACATATATATATATATATATATATATTTATATATTTATTTATTTATATATTTATATATATATATATATATATATATATATATATATATATATATATATATATATATATGTATTTTTTTTTTAATATATATATATATATATATATATATATATATTTTTTTTTTTTTTTTTTTTTTATATATATATACACATTTATATTTATATTTATATATTTATTATTCAAGGCTTGCACCTTGGACCCTATTTCAAGGTTTGCGTTCTTGACTTGACACGTGTGTAAGGTGTGAATCTGAGATGGTAAAAGTTGGTGCTGATAACAGCCAGACAAAGCTACAACAGATGCATAATAAAAATGTTCACTCACTTCAAGGGGGTGACTTAACAAGGCTCCTCTAGAAGAAGCATTTTACAGGTGTAGTTGCCCTAATTTAAAAAGTTTTCAGAGGTTGTATTGTTGACAAATGTAAAAAAAAACTAAAAAAACACAGTAAGTATGCACGTGATAAGCCAGCTCCTTTTTAGCCCAGTTTTAATACAAGAATAAACCACCAAGAAAAGAGATTCATTATTCATAGGCACTAAGCAGATTTAGAGGCGGAACAGCAAGAGTGAAAAGTTCTCCTAATCCAAATGTTCTGGACAGGATCAACACAGCAGTATAAAGACTCCTTCACAGCAAGAGCCAAACGAAAAGCATGTCACATGCTTTAATGCCAGACACTTTGCCATCTGACCATACAGATCTCACTCACTGAGATAGCGTGATATAGGAATATCAGTTTAATGACAATAACAGAAGTGCACTATAAGAGATAATAGTACAGCTGTTGTAATTAAAAAAATATTTCTAGATTAGTATAGAACACATTCTAAATTCTTTGTTCTTTCTTACTGCTTTTACTTCTTTTTGCTAATCAACCGAAAGTGTTATGTCATCCATGATATTTAATCTCTTGATCTCTTTAACTAGTTTGATCTGCCTGCTAAAAATACAAACATTTCAACATAAAACTGAATTAAAAAATATTTTGAGATGACTCAATACCAACGATTTGAGGTCAAGTGACAATGCAGCACATTGTTTGAAACATTTATCATTGCATACTACATCACATTGAAACATACTATTCGTTTTAAAAACATCAGGAAGTAGTATACATTATAGGCTATAGTACGTGCAGTAAATATTTTGAAGAATTCAATGTCAAACACAGCCTGTCACTTTATTGAGAACAGCATTATGAAAACGCCCACATACAGCATATATTCTCAACAGCTAAAAAATATTCTAGGTTCAGTACAAGCTCAATCGACAGAACTTGTGACATATTGTCATGTTGACTGCCACAAAAACTTGTGTATCCATTATTTTCTTTTTTTTAAAAGAGCAAAAATCATTATAGTTATAGTAAGGCACTGAATGGGACTTATTCAATTTTCAACTCTCAGCATAACAACATAACCAAAACAACTCTGACTGTAAAAATGCTGATTTAAACAGCTTTACAGATCATATTTGAACAGATGAATTAATGTACTGCAAGTGTATTTATGCTGTTCTGTTAACATGGGCACGGGAAATATGCACAGCAAACCGAGTATGTGTGAAACAGGCGTAAGGATGGCCCATTGATCTTGCACATCCATTTTTTATGTCCCACCTCTGTTCCCGACTGAATATGTCCAAGTGCTTCTCATTTCAACTTTGACCTGCTGTAATGCTCTGTTGGACAGCCTTCAAGGTGCCTCTGTAGATGATCCAGAACACAGCAGCATGTCTGATCTTCAATCATGCTGCCACTAGAACTGCACCCTATCTCAACACGCTCATACGCGTATATATTATCTCCCACTCCCACTATCTATCAGAGAGGGAGCAGCACCTGGTGTTTCTTTTGCAACCAGGTACAAAGGCACTTTCCAAGACTAGCTGCTCAAGGGTTCATTGTACAGCAAGATAATGACTCAAAACAGTTTAGACAGTATCAGAACTGCCTTAGAAGAGAAGATTTCCAGACTTAGCCCTGGGCTGATTTGGGACGAACTGGACAATATATTTCTGGGAACGTCTACAATATAGGCCTATATGCAGCTGTGTGTGGCTGCGTGTGAGCAGACAAAAACCTCTTGAATCTTATTCACACTGCTTGTCTGAATACTGATAGTGAAAGATGACGGGCATTAGTTGCACGATTAATAGTTAAATGATCGCAATCTCGATTCAAACACCCACACAAACTCATATGACAACGATTCGACTGTATATTCATTCTTTTGACAAGTACGATCACAGCCAGCATTGACCCAGAGAGCAGATGTTTCAAATAGGTATTTAACAGCTTCCCAATCAGTCTTTTAAACCACATAGTATCATTATTTCTGTTTCAGTTATTCAAATTATCACCGAAGTGCTGGGGTAAAAGTTTATAGTTTGGATATACACAATGATGACTACAGTAGCAATCAAAATAGAGTAAATCACCTTTTGAAAGTAACTTGATGCTTCAAATAAAGACTGTATCAATTACATCGTTACACCAGTAGGTGGCGACAAGTGACTGTTAAAAATGTATTTGTCATTGAATCATTCATTCAAACATAAGTTCAAAAACATTGATTCATCCAGTAATGAAACAAGTGACGTCTTTATGAGTGAGTCACTGAAACATTCATATCAAACCGATTTTAAAAAAAATAAGTTATTCAAAATAAGCTCTAGCGGCCACTATTTGTTCCATTGCTTTTAATTGTTTCTTTGTGCAATTACTGCCATCCATTTGTCTTTTTTCATGCCACGAAGTTATATACTCTTTACTAATATTAATTTATTTACATTAATATTTACCTTTAAAAAGTTCAAAGGCATTTGTTCAATAGCACTTTTTGGTATCAAAGTAGGTATAGGTATAGGACAACTAAAATTTCAGTATCATGGCACTAAGCCTAAGACAAGCGCATATTGCTGAATATGATACATTGCTGTATAAAATGTCTGCTAAATGAGTAAAGGCAAGATCATTTTAGATTTCTTGTCATTTAGGAGACCTAATATAAACCTTAAACATAAACCTTACATTGACAAATCCTTTCAACATAAACACTGATATTTCTAATATTGCAGGTTCCAGGCCAAATAAACAAATGACTGAATGAAATAAAATAAAATAAAATAAAATAAAATAAAATAAAATAAATCCTTCCCAAAAAATCATGGAATTCCCTAGTGAAATGTGGTAGGCCTATATTTGTTCTGGTTAAGCTGAGCTGAACAATGTGATTGGCACAGTGCACAGATAGACTATTCAAAGTATCCACATAGAATGTTTCCTTTCCGATGACTGTTTGTTGAGGCAGTAATTCGCCTTGCTTCTTTTTCTTGCTTAAAACACATTACACAAAGTATTAAAAAATTATTTTAGTTTATATTCTTATCTTATTTCATTACGAATCGAAGTGAATCGTTATGAATTTGCAATAAATGCTTTTGAATTTAATTGAAAACCTATGAATGTGAGTATAACCAACCATTACAAGCCAATGCTTGGTTATGCCAAAAGCATGGTACTTTGATATACCATGGTAATGAAGGCTTACCATACATTCATGAACTGACATTATAGGCTACCGTGCTACTTCAAGGGGCAAGAATGGTAATGTTTAAAAAAAAAATGGCAACACTATCGTACCATGTCAAAAACGTGGTAATACGAAGGAACGTGTTAAAAAAAAACATTATTCGAAATGTTCTATTTCCTGTTTACTAGCATAATGCTAACCTGTCTGAAGACCAGAGTTCATTCCAACTTCATCCCTCATACGAAAATAAAAACGATACAAGAATACGTGAACATATCATTGTATTGAATCAGTCATTCAGTAATAAATCCATTTTAGCGTTAATTTTAATGTGTGTGTTAGTGTCAGTGGCCTGTGAACGCACCTGAACACACACCTGTCATTTGACCACCTGTTTGTCATGTCACAACGCTTCTGTCTCACCTGTTGCTTCAGCTGAACTCAATCGGTAAATTCATGTCCGTCTGATCACGTTTAAATCCTTTTCGTCAGCTTTTGGGATAAATAAAATAAAACATGACACTCCATAACAGCCGTTGCGCCCTTCGGTCCGTCTACTCGCTCAACGCATCCCGGCAGTCGGCGCTACACTAACACACACACTGGGAGTTTGGACAGAAAGGGAATGTGCTGGCAAAGCCTTTAAGGTTTTAAGAAATGGGCGGGTTGGTCTGAAAAATAATTATTCTATTTTATCGCTTCTGAGTATATTTCTAATTAAATTTCTGTGCCAGTGTTATTGTTCAGGTGTAACTTCTGGTCCTGATCTCCGATGTTGCAATAGACAGCGTTATTCCGTGATACCTGTTACTTTTTTCAGCGCAGGTCAAATTGAACCAATCACATTCGTTGTGATTATCAAATAACGATTTTTGTTTAACCATTTTATAGAGATTGCTGGGCGGAATTTTATTTATGTCAGACAGCAATCCTTTGCATTCACAGTGTTTTAACAAATGTATTTTTTTTGTGTACAAATTCCTAATAAGACAAAAGACGTCCTGAGATGTGAATAGCTCTCATTGGGAATAATGCCATCTGAGCCGTCAAGCGCCCCCTGTTTGTTTATTAAAGGGATGTTTCTCCCAAAAAATGAAACTTTTGTCATCACTTACTCACCCTCAAGTTGTTCCAGACCTTTATGAGTTTCTTTCTTTTGTTGAACAAAATAATATATTTTAAAGAGTGAAAAGTGTAAAGATTGTGACAGCAGCCATTGACAGACATTTTTTTTCTTACTATGGAAGTCAATTAAGCCTATCAACTGTCTGATTAGCAACATTCTTTAAAATATATTATTTTGTGTTCAACAAAAGAAAAAACTCATACAGGTTTGGAACAACTTAAGGTGAGTAAAAATGACAAAATTTTGGAGATACTTTTGGAATTTTCATTTTGGGTGAAATAGCCTTTGTTTGCAACGCATTAAATACCGTAAAAAATCATAACTATGAAGATAACAGGGAGAAATATTGTTTTGTGTCATTGCAAATAGCCTTTGCCAGAATACATTTTACTGTAGCAGCTTGGAGTTGTAAGCATCCTCCATTGTCAACACGATGCTCAAAAATCTTATGATATTTCTCCAATTTTGAGATCTTGAGGAAAAGAATGACCATTTTCTGCAAGGGACATCCTATAGTGTCATCACTCTTAATATGAAGTCTGTATACTGTAGCAGTTGCAACCATCCAAATTCAACAAAATGCTCCAAGATATAATATTAAGTCAATTTAAAGACCTGTAGAAAGCTTATAAATATATAGAAAAGTTGATTACCTCCATAACCATCAGCACACCTAATATTTACTCTAGCAATTTGGAATAGGACCCATGTTAATCACATGCAAAAGGATTGTGTTATTAGTCATGCATTATGGTGACTTGTAATTGTAAATGGACTGTTTCTTATTCCTTACTATTGGCAGTCTGAGTATTTGCTTGTGAGGCAAAGAGTCTAGTTTCCACGTACGAGCTAAACCAGGGGTTCAAACTATTATGACAGAGTGTCTCAGGATAGCCACTAAATTAATGTAATGATACCACAGAATTATATGCCTTTATAGTGCATGACAGATAAGAAAATACTTGTAATGGGTGGCACCAGCAGGGAGCAGAACGACAAGCACTGCCTCTTGTGCACAAAATCCATCGAACTTGGGAACTTGGTGCTAAATGACTTACCGACCACCTGACTCTGGATAAAGTTTTTAGATTTAATTGGATTTTATGCACATTTACTCTCTCAATGCATTGAAAATCAACACTCAGCATGAACTCTCTTAAAAATAAAGGTTCATTATTGGCATCAAGGGTTTCAACTTTGACATCCAACCTTTCCATTCCACAAAAAGGTTTTCATAGAAAATGTTTAGATTATTCAAATGTAATATGGTTCTTTTAAGAGGTAGGTTTCTGTGAAGTTAAAGTCTATCTTTCAGAAATATACAAAACCGTAATTATTTGAGATTGTTGTTTTTCAAAGGGTAAGGATTTTGTATGTTATATGTATTTTTACCATAACAAAGTGACTTCCATAGCGCAAATTGGTTGGCAAAGCAGTATTACATTAATTTAATGACATATCCACTATTTTTCAATGAAAAAGAAAGCTATTTTCTGTGAATTTGTAAGACTTCCGATTCATTAGTCGCACTTTAGGTAAATAACTAAGAATAACAAAATGCAGTAAACGTTAAAACTATTTGCGTTACAAATATTACACTGGAAGTGTATGACACATGCTTGAAACTGTATTTTGAGGTAAAGAACCATAAAGAAAACATAATGAACCAGATGTGTGAGTTTGTGTGTGTATTTTAAATGTGTTTTCAAATGTCATTGTTTGGAGCAAGAAAAAAATGGACAATTTAATAAAAGAAAGAAGATATTTTATTAATATTTTATGCTGTGTCCTCTGTACAGGACACCAGCACTAAGTTATTGTGAAAACAAAACAAAGGTTTTCTTTATTATTATTTATCAATTTTTAGGTTTCAGGCAATTTTTAACCAAACTTATAAAGATGATTCTCTACTATGTTATGAAAGAGACAACAGAATGATTTGATATACTATTTTACTTTATGCAATATGTGTGTAAAATGGCCATAAATGGGTAGTCCCATTCAATACAATCTATCTATAGTAATTTGCATATTAATGGGTTCTTAGGTCAACATGTAATGAAAAAAAAAGAAGTGTATAATAGGAGTAATAACTTGGCAACATTTTCATAAGACTATCTCATATTTGAATATTGATATCTAATGTCTTTCCCTATTCACTTGTTGTGTCTCCCTAAAATGCCTGATAAAACATGCAATAAGTCCTGATGTCTTCTACAGAGGTCATGTATGAAATCAATGCCTGTTTCGTAACAGTAAGTCATATTCTGATTTGAAACCCCATAACGTTTTCCTGATAGATTTAAAGTGTGCTAAATTTGATCAATCAGTCAGTGTCAGTCATTTTTAAAGGAGAGGGAGTTGTCGTTTTCAAACATTTGGTATCTATGAAAAGCCCTGAATGTGCTCTTTACAGGACTTAAAACTGTGACATGCATGGTCACAGAGAAATTGGCTGAAATATAATGTCCTTTACAGAGGAAAAAAGTCTGTACCTGGGTCTCAGGTGGATATAGTAGAATTAACTGTTGTTTTAACTAAGTAATGTTGATCAGTGTGTCCCACATTTTGTGCTTATCTCATTACCACATAATTCCCCATTGCAAATGAATGAATGAATGAATGAATGAATGAATGAATGAATGAATGAAGTGGTAAAAAATGACATCATGCCATAATCCAGTCCCTTACTTCAGCATGCTGGGAAGACAAGTAAATCATCTCATTCCATTTTCCAGTACTTGTATGCCCCTAATTTTGGTAACAGGACTGCAAAAATTGCTCATATAAACTCTTATATGTCCTGACAAATTAACAAAACAACACAAATTTCTATCCTGTTCAGGACTGAAAATTCAAATCAAATCTTTCTCACACAAGCTTAAAACAAATAAACCTTAAAGAATCCAGAGCAAATCGAATGACAATATGACATATTCAGATTAAAGAATTAGAATTCTCTGGAAGTACAGACCTGACCCTATTATAATTTTGATTTAGACTGAGTTAGCACATGGACAGCCCTCACAGCAGGCAGGTTACACACGGCTTATCTGTTTATTAACTCGCAGGGCTCGTAAAAGGGTCATCATGACCACTAGTCAGCAATAACTGCTGAATAATAGCGGAACATTGGGTCATATAAACCAGAATCAGGCAAAAGTGTAATGATGAGCATCAGTAAATACTTTCAATGTTGAACTGAAATTGGAAAAACTATTTAAGGGGAAAGATTAAAATGGAAATCTCTATCTGAGATCACTAACCTCATCTCAAGTGTTTAATCTGGTGACCTCTGAAATGACCTCACAGCTTCTTCTGATCTTTTCCAGAGGGACGCAGGAAATAGAGTCCTCTGCTTTTCTTTACATGGCTGAAGTGAAGACAGTTCCGCTTTACTGATTACAAGAAGATATATTCCTCATCATGAGTATTTTATTATGTAGCAAAATCTTTGGCAAATCAACATGCTGCCACTTCTGTTACTTAGACCTACATCTCAAATTTACTTACTAACTAATGGTTCAGACCATGTGTGGCAATTTTTTCATTTGCTAGTTATGAATTAATGCAAGAAACAAAGTTTCTTAAAGTTGTGCAGTTATAAATGCAAAACCTCCCATTTTTTTTCACAAGCTTCATTGTTTATCTTATCTTTCCCCATAAAAGAATCTGTTTGCGTTATAGTGCACAAATCTAGACTAGAGAGATAGCATGTACTTTCCATCAGCATGATCTATATTATACCACTTTTTACACTGATTTTACACCAGTGAAGAACCAGATTTCATACAACAGAATAACTGAATCTAAACAGTAGGCTACATGTAGGCTACAGATCCTGATTAAAATACAATATCAAAATCTTATGTGCAAATTAGTTTTTGTAATTTTGATTATTTGTGTCATAGCCTATTGTATTTGTTTTGTTTTGCTCTTATTTTATTAAATGTTCAATAAAAACTCTTAGTGCCAGGACTTACGAATAATTGTGTATTTTACTGTTTTAAAATATTAAATTAGATTTTGCAGCGAATGTTTAGTTTGGACAGGTTCGTAGTAAATGACGGGATGTTCGTCCAATCAGCGTTGAGCGTTCGTTTGATTAGAGCTTCACGTCATCATTACGCAAACGAGCTGCAGATTCTTCTCAAACAGTCAGAAAGCGCGTGATCAGGTAAGACACGCGTTCATTCATTCACCTTTAACAGCAACAGCAGCTCCTTTGACATCACTTCAAATGTTTCTTTGTTATATTTCAAACAAATGTGTAAGGTAAAGTGGAAAATAAACCAAGCATATCCTAATGTGAAATAAATGAATCGCGTCTTAACACTGTTAACTTAACAGAAAATTCCCTTAAAAACACGTAGGCCTACACCATTAATGTTTTGTAATAGCCTATATATATATATATATATATATTTAGAAAAGTCCAGTTTAGGTCTACACCTTGTTACCTGTTACTAATTTGGAACCAGTGATTCAAGAGATGTGCATATGAAAGACGAGTATCCCAATAAACGTGCTACAATAGTCAGTATGTTGTCAATCTGTTTTCAAGGCGATTATCAGACTCTCGGTGTGATACATTTAGTTCTCATCCCTCTATTGTGTTTTTGAGCCCCCGGGACGGAAGAGATTCTCTCTAATCCAACTTGTTTTCTCTGTCTTGCTGAGATATGAGAGTCCTGTTTTAAACCCAACCCAATCCCAAAAAGCTCTTTCTTTCGGTCTGGGGAAATTCACATAGTTTCCACATTTCGATGTTTAATCCGGCTTTCTTTTCTTTTTTTAACGCAATAAGCATCAGATGCGTGTATTGATGTGTGACAATGCTGCCTATAAAGTAGTTTGCAGTTATTTCCTGATTGTGGATTGGGTGTTAATCTGTGTATTTCTGTTTCCATTATCTTATTATTCACACCTCTTAATATCGGACAGACAGTATGGGAATGTGTTTTTACTCAACAATAATATTTAGTTGTTGTTGTTTTTTGTTTTTGTTTATGCTTTTGTTGGCAGTTCATTTCAGTAGCTTTTGTGATATGTTGGCAATGGATACAATACGCTAATAAAACAGTTTTCACTAAACGATCGTTGTAGATGGAGAGTATCATGTCACACATGCACTGTCATGTCAGCTACCCAAAAATCTGAAATCTTTATTTGGATCTCACTAGTTGGTGGAGCTGGTGCACTTTTTCTGCTGTGACATTGATTCGTTTTAACCGTAACAGAAGCTTACTTTAGTATTTAGGCCATTATCTTCCACCCAGCACAATCGCCTATAAAAGGACCAACTTCGAGATTTTGTTATTCTTATTCGCATGATTTGTGGAGAAAGGTCTACACATGTAGGACATATCATGGATAGGCCACTTAAGATGTCTTTCAGGTAATCTGAGCGCTGATTTTGATCGTGTCCTCCCCCTCCTCCCCCGCGGTGATCGCGCATCGCGCCTCATTCTCACTCCCATTACGCAGCGGGACTGACATGAAACTGTGAATTGTTTGCTGCTCAAATATAGTTGACCTGGAGCCAGCAGTCTGAGGGGTTGAGGAGCGACCATCCCTGCCTCCCTCCTCCCCCTCTACATCAGCATGACAAAGCACTGGGGGGGTCCGGGCTTGTTGGCACCACCCGTGATCATTGTAGGAGCAGGAGCCCAACGCGACCATCACCTTGACTGCAAAACCAGCTTTTCCTCATCCAACCCCAGCTGTCATTGCACCACAAACCCACGGCTGGAGTTCGGCGGCCGACTGGATAAGTCCACAGGGATGGCGCAGGACTCGTGTTATAAAGGCAAACCGTCGGATCGGAGCGCATGGGAACTGCAGGATGGAAACTCCAGCGGAGGAAAGAAGAAGAACTATCAGCGTTATCCCAAACCACCGTACTCTTACCTTGCTATGATTGCCATGGTCATCCAGAACTCTCCGGAGAAGAAGCTCACTCTATCAGAGGTTGGTCACTTTCACATGTGCGCAGCGCAACCTTTTTGTTGTTGTTGTTGTCTTGGTCAAAATCCAACAGGGAATGCAAAGTTAATTGCGAAAAAAGATGCAGAAACAATTCTCGATCAGGAACTGTAATTTCACAATTGATTACAAAGAAACAGCACATTGATTTAAACGTGACATTTTTGAAGTATAAATATTTTCTTGTAAAGTAGCCTACTCCAATAATTTACTTTTATTACAACTTCAAAATATATATTTTTACATGTAATATTTCATCATGTTTCGTCATCAATTCTTTTCCAATTTAAGAGTTTTCAGCGTTTCAACTGAAACTATTATCCTTATCAGTAGCCTAAGCGCAACGTGTACACAATTTAAGTTGTGAGGCAGTAGAATTACTTTTTAATTTTGTCTAAGATCTTATTAGATCCTCTCAGAATTAAGGTTCCAAATGAATATAGCCTAAGTTGTATTAGTGTTATAGGCTACTTGAAACTTTGATTCAAAGGAATTACCTGAAAATGAATATAAAACTTAGCCTAATTGTACCATCACAACACTGGCGTTTATTTCCACAAATAAACTACATTAAGTTTCCATGTGACGTGAGTTTTAGTGCGGGTTGCCTGGGGCGCGTAATCTGTCTCGTGTCTGGATCTCGATGGGGTTTGTGTTGTGAATAGTGAAAGCAGAGGGCGATACTCTATCATGCTGATAGCTGTGGCTGGAATCACACTGTGCCACAATTACTACGCGATTGTTTCGAAATGTCGCAATGTGTAAAAATCCACGATCGGGATTAACAGTGTGCTGACTATTCAAGAGTGACTCCTGTGAATTTTTGTTGATGAATTGAGGTAGAACCTGTTACAGGTGATTTGACTTGACATTTTATTTGATTAAAATGGCACTTAGATTCTGTATTTGGTCATTTAGGCATTAACATGTGATATATAATATATATATATATATATGCAAGCACAGACTGTTGATTTCTTTTTTTCAGGAAGTTAACATTTATGTATTTTCAGTAATATAGTAATCAGCTGCCTGTTTTGAATATGTGCAGTTTAGAAGTTGTGGTCAATAATAATAATCATGATGATATATTTGAAATAACTATCAATAAATTGTCTTCATGGAACAGATTCTGAAGGAGATCAGCACTCTCTTTCCATTCTTCAAGGGGAATTACAAAGGCTGGAGGGACTCGGTCCGACACAACCTGTCCTCGTACGACTGCTTTGTGAAGGTGTGTGTTTGACTTCAAGTAAATGATACATGACGTTATATGTTAGTTTAATGTTAGTTTGACGTTATCCTGTTGCCCTCTCCTCCCCTCTCTAGGTTCTGAAGGATCCTGGTAAACCCCAAGGTAAAGGTAACTTTTGGACTGTAGAAGTGAACAGAATTCCCCTGGAGTTGCTGAAAAGACAAAATACGGCAGTGTCCCGTCAGGATGAAACCATCTTTGCTCAGGACCTGGCCCCGTACATCTTTCAAGGTTATGCTCCGTCGAACAAGTCCAAACCTCTGCCCGCTGACCTCTCATTACCCCCTGTTCCCACCCGTCACAGCCCGGCCCCATCAGAGGACCCCTATCGTCCCAAACTGGACTCTACGTTTGCCATAGATTCTCTCCTGCATAGCCTCAGGCCTGCCAGTTCTGCTGGGGAGGGGGTTCGAGAGAGGGAATGTTGGGGTGTTGGACCCCCTCCACACACTCGCTCTGCCACTCCACCTCGCCCTTGTAACGCCTCGTACAACTGCAGTTCGTCGGCCAGCTCCGTCAGTCCCGCGTCAGATTTGTCCGACGAGGACTGGAGAGGGGTGACGCTTGTCGGGAAAAGGTCAAGTGATCGAAGATCGACTTCAGATGGATACAGTGACTCCTGCCCCCCGCCAAACAAAAGCTCCAAGCGTGGCATCACTCCACCGTGGGAGCTGCCGACCTCCTACGCCAAATACACCCCCCCCAATGCGGTAGCCCCTCCCAGCATGCGCTTTAACGGAAACCCGTTTATGCCACTGGGCGGGATTCCGTTCTACAGTTACGGTGGTGCGCACGTCACATCATCACACTTGATCGGTCACCCTTATTGGCCCATTCTACCAAGTGGGCCGGTTTCCATTCAAGCGCCTCCCGTTCTCATGGACTTGGACAGCATGCTGCAATCTGTTCCTCCCAATAAGAGTGTGTTCGATGCGCTTGGCTCCAACAATCAGACTTCTCACCCAACTCCAAACCAGTATGCCCTTCAGAACGGACCTTCCCTTTGCAAATATTCTCTTTAAATCGTCTATCTCATAATAGTCCTGGAAAAACTTCCCATCTTTGGCACTGGCCAGGTTTACACACACAGATTTGCAAGCATTAATGCTGCTCAACACAAAATACTCAATCTGTGAATTGTCTCAGGGAATTCTTTGAGAAAATTCCTCTGTATTACTGAACTGTTACTGGAGTTAAGACGGGCCAATATTGACCAAAGATTCTACCCGACCAATGTTGACACTGTTCGTCCACTCATGTGACTTTCTTTGACACAATTACTACCTCAGACTTTTAATGTCAGTGAAGAGATTTACATTTCTACATCTACATTTCGCTGCTCTTGTTTCCTTGAATGGACCCTTGTAGTGTTTGGGGATCATGCAATGCAATACTTCACATGATCAATTGAATGTTGTGTGTTTATAAGCCTGAAATATTGTGTGTGGCTGCTTTAACTTCCTACGAATCGACCAGAAATATTGTGCTGGACATTTGTAGGGATTAGGGATGTGTTTGTGTGTGAATGTGTACTTTTGAATCTGTAAGGAACCTGCAATGTTTACATAAAGACTGGCTTTTCTGCCATGAATGTGTCACTTTTTATATGTTGCAGAGTAAACATGCATTTTTTAAAAAAAAATCTTGACTTTTGTATGGCTTTTCTGACCTGTTTCTCTTCCCTTAATTTGTGTGTTTAAAACTTTCATTTCACCCCCACTCGACTTGGTAAAAGTCCAGTCTCAGGCTCTGATAAGAACTGTGGAGGCCTGACAGATCTGATAAGATCCAGTCTTGCGCGTTTTTTTTCTGGCATGCATTCACTTTGAAGAACTGTAATTAGAGCCATTTTTTATCAGTCCACTGTGTCCCTAAGCCTTATCACAACTCTGTGTCCCTGTGGAGTATAGGTGCTGTAACTATGATTATTTTTAATAATCTGGTCATCAAATGAATGTTTGTCACCTTTTGATCATGCATGTCTGCATAAAACTGTCCAGAAGCTCATATTGAGCAATGTGATGAGTAATTGAATGTAAGGGTCATTTAACTGGTGGTCTGTGGTTGTGTCCCTCCGTCTGGTGCATGTCACCTCACCACCTCCTGCTGTTTTTTTCTGTCCTGTCCTCCCTCAAATCACTCATTCACACCCCCAACACTTCCACTCTCTTACAGGTCCATTTCTTTATAAAGGACCTTAGTATGAGCATTTGTGGCTGATTAATTGGCTCCACTGAAGTTTGTAGAGTCTTTCTTTATTGTATTATTGTGTCATGGTAGCAGTCAGACTGTATATTGTGCTTAAAGTGTGTCCATTTCGGGTGGAATCCCATGGAAACATGTCCAGAAGCCTCCCATATATAGCTTTATAGATTTCATCTTAAAGTGTGTATACATGTTTTCAGTTTGCGAGGGGAAAGTGGGCCAAAGTTTTTTTTTGTTTTTTTGTGGAAATGTCAATTACAAAGCATGAGAGACATTCTCACAGCAAATACATGTTTGTTTTTGTTGTTTTGCTTTTGTATTTAGTCAGTCAAATGTTCGGTTCTTGAGTTCGTGTTGTTACTGTCAGACAGTATAACATCATAACTTTGTGGTTTGAGAAGCCCTGCAAATCGCTATTTTATACTTGAACCCAGTGATGAAATTGACAGGAATTAATAAATCAAATGCAACCTGATTTGACTTATTTTCTTGGTGTTTTTACAATATTCTGTATTTCACAAAGAAAAATGCAGTGGAACAACAAGAATCTATAAAAATTATATTGAAAACCATAATAAATAAAAAGGCTCAATCAACACAATCAAAACTAAGTTTGTTTTGCTCCGCACGCATCCTTTAATTCAGAAACTTCACCCACTACCCACATTGTTTTCATTGTGGAGACAAAATGGGCACTCTAAGAAAACTAACTGGACCTGAGAACAAAATAAGAATGAACAAATCAAATTTAAATAAAAGTAATTGACCAAATCGTAAAATTACTAATTATTGCTTTTAACATGATACAGAACATAGAAAACAGAATTGGTGGTACTATTGCTTGAAAATGTACAATTATGAAAACAGAACTGTAGGATTTTTTTTTTTTTGTGAGAAAATGCATATTAAAACGCTATATTAACTTTTTAAGGGTCAGGATCAAAATAAATGTCTTTTTAAAAAACCTTCATGATGTAATCCATAAACATCCTATGTATTTCCATAGCTGCTGTGAGTAGCCTATAGCCTACTGGTATTACCAAAATAAATGAAAAGAAGAAGAAATGTGTGGCAGAAATGATATTCTCGGAAAAATAACGCCCTTATACATTTTTTTGATTTTCTCAAAATAAATCTAGTAGCATAAATCTCGTGTTAGACAAAGGACCTTTGTAAGCACATTTGAAATACTGATGCTTTTATATAAAGAATGTTTTAATGAATAATTAATCAAATATATCTAGCCTATAAAATGCACCAAAATCCGTCTTCTCCCCGAAATAACAATGCGTATAGCGTATCTCAATCTGCTTATTATTTTCTAATGCATATAGGCTATTGAATATCCAGACAAGTGATATTACAAGGAAAAAATGTAATAAGAACTGTAAATGTCGCTTAAACTGAAAAAATCCGTCCATCCATTATCCAAACCGCTTATAGGCTATTTCGCGTTCTCAAAGGGTTTGAGATTGAAACATTTCGTTTTCAATAAAACACACAATACAGAAAACAATCAAGTAGCCTACAAAATAAAAAAATAAAAATAAAAATACTTTTTAACAAAGACGCAACCAATATAACAAACAAAAAGTAGGCTATAGGCTATTACCGCCAATTGGCCACATAGAGGCCATACAAAGATTGGTACTTTGATTTTATTTTTTTGAAAAAGCAGCCTAACCAAAACACAACACAATAATTCGAAATGGTAAAACTTATGAAAAATCAATACGGAACATTTCCACTGAATTTAGAGTGTAAAGAGGTTTAGAAGTAAAAAACAAAAAAACTAAATTGAACATAGGCTATTGCCTATTTGTCATGAGCCATAGCCAAGCCGTATATTTGGGGTAAAAAGCGCATCTACTGTTGGGGCAAAAGACGCAATAATAAACATGATAATAAATAGCTGTCTGACTTTTCCATTTGTTGACATGACATGGTTAGATTCAGATGGTAAATAAATATATTAAGTTGGGTGTCCACCAGATAATCACATCATATTTATAATGAAACCATCATATTCAAAAATATGATATTAATCATCATATAATAAAACATCTAGGCTATATTAAATTATTATGGGATCTCCTTCAATGCTTTCATAATCTTTACTTTTTAAAATGATTTTGTTTCTGTATTTTTAAAATACATTTTTATGTTAACATAGCCTATATTTTAATGTCAGTAGCCAATATTTATTGAACAAAAATGAATTATTTTATTTACCAAAATAAACAGAAAATAGTACAAACTTTGCTAAAGTGATTGTTTTGAACAAGTATTAACTTAGACATTATTAAAACCATATTATTTTAGTTCAAGTATTGTATCAAGACTGTGTGCCTTTTTGCCCCATGATGAGCCTTTTACCCCGTGATCTGTGCCCCGTTTATAAGATTTTTAAACAAAATGAACCCCTTTTATGATTTATTTTTACACAAAATTTGTTGCTCCATCAATGTTCAATAAACATACATTTTTAAACGCACCCTTTCGGTCCCATGACTTCATCTGGCAAACACAAACAAACAATTACAAGATGTAGCCTACAATTTAAAACCTAACATGACCAATCACTGCGTTTGACCACATCGTGATTCGTGTCATTAACATATTAGAACGTAACGTAGGCCTATAGGCTATAATAGAAGGCATTGAGAAAAGTGTTTCAGAATATGCATTTACAGCTTAATGGAATGTAAGTCGCTTTTTGATCTAGACTAGCCTTTTTTGTGAATAAGCTTGATAATTTAAGATTTAGAAATTTACATTTTGGTTTTCCTTTTGCATTTCCCCAACTTTTATATTGTATCATTATGCATTTAGTTGTAAGGCTAACCTTATAAAGCTTGTTAGTCTTCTTAATTAGCCTATAATTTGTCCACCTACCTATTTATTTATGCACGAATATGTGGGCCTAGATGTATAGGCTATTACTAAAATGCTTGCAGTTAGCGCATATCAGTTTATTTTTAATACACTCCGATGTTTGTGCTGGAAATGGCATACGCACATGTATAAGGCAACAGTTAATTTAATCAAGAAATCAAATAAGAAAATGTTGTTATAACTATAGCTAATAGCATAAACTGTTATTGAAATAAACTGATTATGGATTTTCTCATCACTTTATAGCCTACTGTACATTAAGTATAACCAATCTTTGTAAAACACTAGCAGAACAGAAAAAAATACACTTTATAAGAGGTTGCATTAGACTTTATTTCAGCTATCTTAAAAAACTGTTTTCTATGTTCCAATGCTTTGTTCACTAAAATGCATGAATCAGTGAGGTCTTCTTAAACTGTGTCCTGTGGCTTATGCAGGCAACGACGTTTAGAGGGAATGGTTTGGTCTTCATCCTGTTCATCCACACCTCCATATCCACCTCCTCCAGGGGTGAACAGACTGAACATGTCCTGTCAGGAATGCCACAGGTTATGCAAGTACATTTTATTAAATATCTATCTATCTATCTATCTATCTATCTATCTATCTATTTGTCTATCTATCAAATTTTTTAAGGCTTTGTTAAATTAACATTCAAATGACATAATTTTAATTTATTTTAATTGAACTTCCTTGCATTCAAAATTGAGATAACAAACAGGATGCATTTCAATTTTTCAAATGGCAATTCTGCATCCTGTTTGCTATTCAGGAACTGAATTGGAATTCAAATGGCATTCTCACTTCAATTCTGAATGGCAAAGATGCCTGGGAAATTCTTTAGAAGTCAGCCATCAAATGGCATGAAGTGACCACTGTTTGTGCCCTTCTCTAACAGGATTCAGTTTCTCACTTTTGTTTTAAGCAACCCTCTTATTGCTTGTTTTCTATGCTATATCTGTGCTTCGTTCTCTGCCAGTGTGTTCTGTCCTTCTTGCTGTTCACCTGCCTGTTTTTTCTTGTCTAGTTATGTTAATTTATTTGGTTTTGTTTTCTTTTTATCGCACATATTTTTTCTCTGCCAGGTTGTTGTGGTTCCCTGTTCCTCTCCAGACCATTTGGACTGTTACTGGTGCTGTATCTTTATTATTGTTTCAATAAATTGAAGTCAAGCATTCTTCTGTTTTTGGGTCCTCCCTCAGATCATCACATTATTGATTTGGAGGTATTTAGAAGTATACAAAAACACACACATTTTGTCTTACCCCAGGATCCAGGCTGATGGTATTCTTGGCCCCTAAATTTAAGACTCTGCCGTCCGTTCTATGTAACAAATTCAGCCCTGGTGCTCCATTTTTACCTCCTAGACAAGACAGAATTATGTGTATGTAGCAGTAAGCACATAGATGAAAGCATATATATTAGTGCTGTCAAAATTAAAGCGTTAACACATGTGATTAATCTTTTCAGTTTAATGCGTTAAAAATATTTAACGCAATTAACGCAGCATCCGTTTTTTCCCCATCATCCTTTGGCTAGCGTTACATTATATGATCCCGCTATTATTCATGCAAATGCTTTTAAACCATTCACATAAGACACAAAAGAGAACTCCGTGCTGTACTGTCTGTGAATCTCCTGTCGGTGACACACACACTCGTGCGCACAGAAAGCCGCTTCAGACAGCGCTTGAAAATACAAAAACACAAAATTATGCCAAAATGCCCATTTTGTCGAGTATACTCTCAAGCACAGTCTTAAATTAGTTAAATTAATTCTTAATTTAACGTAAATATTTGTGAGAAAATGGGATGCGTGTCAGATCCATGTCACACGTGGCAGCTCTTAAAGTGACAGCAACCTAATAAACCTGCTGCTGTCTGTCATTAAAGGAGTAGTCCACTTTAAAATGAAAATTACCCCATGATTTACTCACCCTCAAGCCATCCTAGGTGTATATGACTTTCTTCTTTCAGACGAACACAATCAGAGTAATATTAATAAATGTCCTGGCTCTTTAGCTAGTTATTTTACTTTATAAAGTTTTAAATATGAATATTTTTCTTACACAAACTCATCGTTTTGCTTCAGAAGGCCTTTATTAACCCACAGGAGCTGTTTGGAGTTCTTTTATGATGGATGGATGCACTTTTTTGAGCTTCAATCTGTTGGTTGCAATCCACTGCCATTATCAAGCTCGGAAGAGCCAGGAGGACATTTATTAATATAACTCCAATTGTATTCATTTGAAAGAATAAAGTCATATACGCATAGGATGGCTTGAGGGTGAGTAAATCATGGGGTAATTTTCATTTTAAAGTGAACTACTCCTTTAAGGATAATCAAAGAACAAAAGAAAAGAAAAATCACTCACTGCTCTTGACTGAATAACTTTTGTAGCTTTAATAAGGATTAATCTGTATTTAATTTATAATTTATGCAGTGCAGACTGACTATTCTGTACATATCCTACCTGTTAGACCTACCTGAAAATCTTAAACACTGTTTACAAGGTTACATGGGTCAAAAATTACAAAAACAATAGCTTTTTGTGCATTTTGACAGGGCAAGTCAAAATCTAATCTGGCCAAAAAATTTAGCCCTGATTTATTGAAAGGCATTTATTATAATGGGTTATGTGAAATGTGATTGTTTTAATCTAACTTAATTTAAAAGTTGTTGTATATTTTAAAGCTTAATAAATGTTAAAATGTATAGCTTTAAATTATACTGTAATGCTGAATGGCTATAATTAATGGCTAAAATCTATTACATAGAGAAATCAATATTGGTATCGGTGATGCATTCCTTCATAAAAAGATGTCATTAAACAAATATAATAAAGGCTACTGTCTTTATGTTGTTTCTACATTACATTAATTTGGAGTTTAAATTTGAAATGATTAAAATACAAAAATATACTAAAAACTTTAATGTTAGGTGTGATTAATTGCGATTAATTACAGAAAAATGAGCCGTTAATTAGTAATTTTTTTAATCGATTGACAGCACTAATATATATATATATATATATATATATATATATATATATATATAAAAAAATGCAGATGAAGCTACCATGTAGGCCGTAGGGTCGTGTAGAGCGCCTCTCCGTCAGTACTGACAGAACCACTGGACTACGAAATCGAAGTTTCCGGATCACACCATCACCGCCATGGTACAGACCTTTCCCTCCAGAACCGGTCCGGAGAGAAAACTGCTCAAGAATCACTGGATACCTGAGATGGCGACATCAACTCGACTTCAAATATCTCTTTCACGTTGTGAATGAATGTAATGTTTCTATAATGCTGTTAAACACTCAGACCTGCTCTCCAGGATCTCAGGGTCGGTGATGCGAGTGTTGGTCATGTGAGTGTGAACGCCCCCACGTCCATTCCAGCTTGGCCCCGCCCCCGCACCACCGGCAACCGTCTCATAGTAACCGCTTTTCTCACAGCCGAACGACACGTTGTTCATGCAACCCTTAAAAGAGAATATGAGAGAAAGCACAAAGTGGGATCATAAATGGCATCTAAATTGACTCAAATGGAGGTTTTCATTCCTTGCCACAGATGCCTTTTGCTTACACTAAATAAAGATATTATGTCTTATGTACAACGTTTTACTCCATTATGTTTTGCCTCATCACTTCTATGCATATAACCAAATGTGACCCTGGACCACAAAACCAGTCACATGGGTCAATTTTATGAAATTGAGATTTATACATCACATGAAAGCTGAATAAATAAGCTTTCCATTGATGTGTGGTTTGTTAGGATAAGACAATATTTGGCCGATATACAACTATTTGTAAATCTGGAATCTGAGGGTGCAAAAAAAATCGAAACATTGAGAAAATCACTTTTAAAGTTGTCCATTTATGTTCGCGATTGTGCTGCATCCACCCACACAAATAAATGTTTTATATATTTACGGTAGGAAATTTACTAAATGTCTTCATGGAACATGATCTTTACTTAATATCCTTATGATTTTTGGCATAAAAGAAAAATCGATAATTTTGCCCCATACAATGTATTGTTGGCTATTGTCACAAATATACCCGTGCGACATGTGACTGGTTTTGTGATCCAGGGTCACAAATAGTAATCAGGCTTGTCGCCACACCAAATTGTTTTAAAATTGAACAAAACCTTACATGTTTCATAATTCTCAATATTACCACTTAATGAATAAAAACATTATTTAATGAATATATAATTAATAACAAATTATACGATTACTACAAATATATCCAACCTTACCTGAATATATACAGTACACTCATGTTAAGCGTTATGTACTGCATGATTGTAAAATCTTCAAAAATGTTAACTATATTGTCCAGCGATATATTAAAAGTTGGTTATATAGTATGTCTTACTTCACCTGCAAACATACAGTATTCTCATGTAAAGCAATACATACAACACAGCAAATATCGGCTGCATGATTGTTTATATCGTCCCAAAATGTCCCCAACTATATCATCAACAAATTTGGAACTATTTTATGTTTTGGCGAGTTAATTGGTATTTGTATAATTTCCATTCATTTTCATACGATTTAGGGCTGGGATAGGGGTATATCTATATAACTGCCTGATTGCTTGTATTGTTGCAAAATGTAAACTATATTATTTCCCAGCTCTAATCTGCTAAATTCAGATATTAGGCATGAATATATTAAGATATTCTAAACATTAAAATTATGATTTTCTGTAAAGATACTTTAAGACAATAAGTATTGTGAAAAGCGCTATACAAATAATCGGACTTGACTCAAACAGCCAAAAGCGTATGGTCTGAAATCCAGGTCTGGATTTTTTGCTTTGCGAGTTCAAGAAGCTGCTGTAGATACAGATCATTCTGTTTGATAAAACACACACCTGTGAGGCCGCACACACTTGGAAGGCTCTGAAGATGACGTCCACCACTCTCTGTGAGGTCAGCACATTACCGCCCACGACTGCAGCATTCTCAGACGGCTGCAGGATCGAGCCGGGGGGGATGAGGACTTTAACAGGGGTCAGACAGCCCTGAAACACAAAACAAATCATGACACAAAATGGCAAATAATGATATTCAAAAAGATTTATTAAATTAGAAATCACATTTGTAAAAAGTGCAATAACAATTTATTTTATAATGTTACAAGTCAAGTCACATTTATTTATATAGCGTTTTTTACAATACAGATTGTTACAGAGATAACAGGAAAATAATGCAAAAAAAGTTTGTTTCCAGAAGAAAATAGCGTCACAGTCCAGCTTAAGCAACTTAAGTAACAGTGATGTTTCATTTTTGTTTTAAAAAAAAGTTATTAATTTAGTTCAGATCAATATTATTGTTGAATATTAAATTAAATGTTAAATTTAACATTATTTTTTGTACTACACAGTAATAACAGTAAATTATGCATAATTACAACCCTAAACCCTATAGTAAGTACATGTTGTTAATTAATATTACTAAAGATAAGTGTCATTTTAAACTCACTGAAACCATAAATTCCAAATTGTCTATGATGATATTAGGTTAAAATGCATCTAAATGCATGAGTGAATTTAAGACAGGTAAACTACCCACACAACTATGTGTATAAATATTAGTGCAACAAATCAATGAAAACAAAAAGGGGAGCAGACCCATGGCAGTGAGGTATAGCAACTGATGTCATTGTTTGTTCTTGCACACTGAGCAAGCATGCTTGAGCTTCCGTTTACCATATTGATGTGCTCTATATATGTGCTTTGATCCATGTTTATATTTGAATAAAAGATCAATCTGTTCATCATATAAAGCGATTGTGCCTCTTCAAAAGGCTTGGATTAAACTACTTGTTTCATATGGATTACTTTCACGATGTCTTCATGAACATTTTGAAACTTGAAAATGCTGATTACATAAGACTTTCAATGGATGGGCAAAAAATAATCTGTGTTCTGAAGATGAAAGTCTTATGGGTTTGGAACGAGACAAGCGTGAGTAACTAATGAAAGAATTTTAACGATAAAAGACAGGATGCTCCATGTCTCTATTTCTTGTGTGAACAGCAGATATGATGTATTATCAGAAATTTTACAGTAATTAATTGAGTTTAATGTGTGCAAGTGGCTAATGAGACCAAATATGTGCATGTGTGCACACACATAACACGCACAAACCACCGCTGTCGGTCAGTCTGTTTTAAACATTGATAATAATAATAAATGTTTCCTAAGAAGCAAATCAGCATATTAGAAGGATTTCTGAAGTATCATGTGACACTTAAGACCTGAGTAATGATGATGAAAATTCTTTATGAGTAACTGGTTGTAAACAAAGACTGCGTTAACCGAAAATTTTCCGTCATTAATTAATTTTTTTTTTTGCAGTGACAGAAAAATCTGAAAGCCGTCTGTCATTTTGGCAGATTACACTGAGGGTGATCTATTGTAAGTTGTAAATGTAATTCTCAACCCTGACCACTTGGTACGGATTTCGGTAAGTTGGACTGTATCTTTCATCATATTTTCTGATGTTCATTTATGTTTATTTCATTCTGTAACATAGTAAAGTGGAAGGGATGATCATGTTCACTCACGCTCCGCTTCACTTGCGGAACTGAGGCGCTACAGTGATCTCTTGCGTTACATTAAAGGGCACCAACACGGCATTTATTCTTTGAATTTTGTGATAAAATGGACAGAATTTGAAAGCTGAGACTTAAAAGTAAAAGTAACAAAGCACAAAGCTTATTGCGATTTATTGGACAAACATTCATGATGAAACCTGAAAAGTGACCCACAGTCTGTTCAACTTTCTCTACATAAATAAATGAATGAATAATCTAGCCTAAATGCTTGTCTTGTAAGTTCATGGATGGAAATGAAAATGTAAACAAAAACAGCCTATTAAATGGCTTATTATCATTAAAATATGAAAATTAAAATGACTGGTAATAATAGATTATGACAATTCTTTTACAACCCTGTCTGTCAAAATGACAGACTATATATATATATATACACACTATAATATAGGTTAAGGGTTTGGTTTAGGGTTAGTTGTTTGTAATTATGCATAATTTACTGTTATTATTACTATAATAAGTACATGTAAGGTGTAATAGGGATACAATAAAATAAAGTGTTACCTAAAATATATTTAAATAGAAAAGGTTATTTTCAACTGTAATAATATTTCACATAATTAACTGTTTTCTTCCTGTTTTACTCTACTAATGTAGCTTTGGAGAGCATAAGACACTTCTTTCAACAACATTTTATTGAGCACAATCCACCAAAGTGTGTCACCTGGTTGAGGGGGATGTCCTGGCCCACCATGCATCTCAGACAGTATATGAGGGCCGAGAGGGTGATGGCACGAGGAGCGTTACAGTTGCCCCACACTTCTGTCCCAGTGCCGGTGAAATCAAACACTGCGCTGCCCTGCAGACAGACACAAAGATGGACAGAGGTATTGATCATCACTGTACTGCACCTTTGTCTGTCAAATTGTCTGCAGAAAACTGCAAGTGCAACAGTTTGTACTGTTTGTACAGTTTTACATTCTTTACCATTAAACGAGGACGAACATGTTCTTACAAGCTTTGGAATAGTCTTCCTAGAAATGTTCCACACCTTGAAAAGCACATCCAAGGTTTACTGTCCGCTGTCATGCCTGCCATCAATTCTCCAAAGAAAAGGTTCTAGATAGAACCTAAAACTGAATATTTCCATTTTGCATAAAGGCTCGTCCTGACAGTATGTGAGTCTTCACAGACTTCAGAGAATGAGCTCCAGTGCACATAAAGGTCGATCAGATGGGGTGCAATAGAATGGGAGTGCAATAATTCTGACTAAAATATACTAATTGTATTTTTTTTATGAGAGCAGTAACAGAAAATGGACTATTGTAATTGAGTATAAATGTAATATATTCAGATGAGTGAATGAATTTTCCTTCAACTTTGTACCAGTTAACATTTAGGCTGTGCTTTAGTTTTTCTTTATTAGAATTCATCATTTAAAAATGAATCGATTGTAACTTCTACTTTCAAATGGTAAGCAATCGGTTTATTTTATTTTTGCACGTTTAATTGTACATGGCTTACATTAATACATTCAGTACATTTGCGTTCATTGTTTTCAAATTGTACATTGTTTGGAGGACAACATTGGGCAGGAAGTAGAATAACAATTTTGTAAATTACAGATTAAAATAAGATTTTTTATTTATTTTTATTTAAAAAAAATACAATTATTTTTTATTATTAATTAATCATCTTTCTTTGTTTATCTGATTAACCAATTAATCAAATAAATAATTAACATATTTATCGTTTATCAAAATACTTAGTTAGTTGCGGACCTACATGTAACAGAACCACACATGCACACATCAATCCACAACAAACTTGAAGAATGAACAAATGAACAAATGTCATGCTGTATGTGTAATTTAACAAGTAAAATGCATTCGTAAATGCAGCCGTTTTAATTGGTATTCTTCCTCAAGAATGTATGTTCTATTGCTTCATATTTTAAACCTAATAAACTTCAATTTGTGAAATGTTTTGATTGCAAAGTATTTAAAATAAAGGCCACTTGTTTTGATATTTTGTTACATAATGTAAAGAGATTTATACATGTTTAAATGCTGCTCAAGCGTCCAAATATCTCAATATTAAGTACAGTATGAAACCTAGAAGGGTGAAAGGATCAAAATGCAAGTAACAAGCAAAAAAAGTTTCAGTTCTAATATAGAAACTGATTTTAATTTGAAAATTTAAAAAGTAAAAATTATTTTTTACCTGTTGTTCATTGATCTGGATCTTCAATCTGATTGGTGTCCCATCGTCCATTTGATCTTCTGCTTCAACCTCGAGGGAGCCTGTTTCCTGTCGCCGCCGACGGGCGAAATCTTTCAGCATGTCACGAACTGCAAGCTCTGCGTTACTCTAGATATACACAGGGCGTTTCATTGATCAACATATGGCAATCCCTGACATAAACATCAAGTTGAGATTTTCACCACCCATATTTAATAGCCTACATCACACCAATGTCCACACCTGAATGTACCCCATGTACGCCTGGACGACCTCCAGGCCGTAGCTGGTGATTATCTCCCCCACAAGCTGACAGCCCCTCTGATTGGCTGCTACCTGAGCTCGAAGGTCCGACAGGTTGTCACGGAGATTGCGTGTCCCAGAACATCCTGGGTATTGAGCAGGTGCCATGAGGGCTTCTGTCACAGCTGATATACATAAAGATGACAATGAATAATGACAAAAATGAAAATAAACACCACCAATCTTATATAGATTGACCATGGAAATACCCGTGTATAACAATATGGTGATAATAATTCAGTAGCCTACTATCTGTTACATTGTTTTTTCTAACCTTTCTCCTGAAAGACTCCACCCGTGACCAGTTTAAAGGAAGTGAAGACAGCGCCCTCCTGCTGTAGAGAGGTGGAGTGGGGGGGCATGGAGCCTGGAGTGATGCCCCCTATATCAGCATGATGCCCTCTACTGGCCACAAAGAACACCGGCACACTCATGCCATCACGAAACACCTGCAGAAGACAGAGCCAATCGCATCAAGTTATGCTGCAAATTAATGTCTAACTAAAGGAAAATTAAGGATTATTATTAATTTTTTTTAAATTAGAATATCTACATATATATATATATATATATATATATATATATATATATATATATATATAAACAACATATATAACACACACATCTACATCTATATATATATATATATATATATATATATATATATATATATATATATTAGTGCTGTTAATCGATTAAACAAAATTAATTGCACATTTTTCTTTAATTAATCGAACCTATCATTAAAGATTTTAATATATTTTTGTAATACTTTCACACTGAAACTCCAGAACTGCAGAAACAACATAAATACAGTATATTTTAAATATTTGTTTCATGGCATCTATTTAATACGCACTATGAATAAAGGCCAGTATCATTGATACCAGTACTAATACTGATGTCTCTACTAAATAGATTTTTTCCAAAATTTTTGTCATTAATTATGGCCATTCAACATTACACTATAATTGAAATCTATCAAGAATTTAAACATTAAATGGGTTTTAAAAAATATAACAGCTTTGTCATTACAGGAATAAATTACAGAAAATATATTACAGAAAAACAGTTATTGACAGTTAAAACAGTTATTTTAAATTGTAATATTTCAAATATTTCAAAACCTAGTTTAAATATTTCATAATATTGTTTTTACTGTATTTTTAATCAAATAAATACAGCCTCTGTGAACATAAGACACTTCTTTAAACATATTAAAAAATGTTATTTATCCCAAATATACCATTTGAAATTGTGTTTGTTACCTTGAATGACTGTATTGCAGAATACTACAGTAATGAAAAACAGGGCTTCATTTTAAATTTTGGTGTGAAAACAAGTTGGTGACAGCCTTAGCATTTCAAAATGAAACTGCATAAAGTTCATCATGAGCAACCTACAGGAGTGATGACGGTGAGGTCTGGTAGATGACTGCCGCCCGCACACGGATGGTTACTGAGAATCACATCTCCCTCCTGCATGCTGCCTCCTGACGCCTTTATCTAACATAAATCAAACTTACAGTTATTACAACGCTTTAGTATGTTAGTTTATTCAAAATACAACACCAAGCATGCACATCTGCATCATTCGGATTATAGTGCACAAACATCTGAGAAAAAGAAGATTCTGATACATTCAAATTCACAACATCACAAAAACTGATCATCTGCTAAGAGTGAGCAGATGTAAGTGTTCTATCAGGCATCTCTGGGTTTCCTTGAGTCAATCTACAGCATGCCACAATATGTTAGGCTGTGTGTATGTAACAATCATTGACAATTATTGGTAATGCAAAGTGGAGAAGCTGTTGCACCTCACGTGTGCATTCATTTTCAATAGTTCAAAGGGTGAATTATTCCGCTTATACCATGGTTTTGCATTTAAAAGGGTTTTTTTAGGTTTTCAGCACAGATTAAGCATCTCTAATAGGAACAGCTCAGTCTGACAAATTGTGTGTGTTTGTGTTTGTGTGTGTGTGTGTGTGTGTGTGTGAGAGAGAGAGAGAGAGATTTTGTGTTATTTCCAGTATGTGTTCTCAGGATGTGTTCAGTAGTGTGTGTGTGTGTGACTTTGAGTGTGCCATTGAGCGTGTTGCATACACATTAATATGACGATAACTATCAAACATCCGTTTATGGTAACACTATTTTACAGTATCTTTGTTACACGTTACATGCAGTTACTGTAGTAACAACTATAAATTATGCATAATTACATGCAACTTACCATAAACCAAACCCCAGACCTAACCCTAACCCTATAGTAAGTACATGTAGTTAATTATTATTGCACAGTATTTAAATGCATAATTACACTGTAACACTGACATATTAAAATAAAGGGTTACACTTTATTTTAAGGTGTCATTATTACAGTGTACTTACTATAGGGTTAGGGTAGGATTAGGATTTGGTTGAGGGTTAGTTGCATGTAATTATGCATAATTTACTGTTATTACTATGGTAAGTACATACAAACATATGTAACAAGGACACTGTAAAATAAAGTGTTACCAAATAAAGTGTAACCCTGTTTATTATACAGATTAGTTTTAAAGGTTTACAAGCAAAAACAATAAACAGAAAATGCAAGAAATCACATTGATAAAATACTTTGAAATGATCTGATATTTCTTCGGTAGTGACGTCAAAACAAGCATTATCTGGTGTCCTAAAAATGACAGTATGAAATTTCATCCTCTCATGTCTAAACTGTTGATACATTCTATCATAATGTTTTATCAATAAAACAGTCTCTTCATTGTCCAAGAAGAGCTGTTGCTTAGCAGCCGTGACTGGAACGTCCTACTTCAGATATTTTGTGACATTTTCACGCACAATGAATGAGAAGGCAGAAAGCAGGGCAAAAGTTGGCGTAATGAGTGACAACTAGTGTTGGGGGTAACGCATTAAAAGTAAGGCAAGTTACATAATCAGATTACTGTAATGTAACTAATAACGTAACGCATTTTAAATTTACAATAAAATATCTTAGTTACTTTTTCAAATAAGTAATGCAAGTTACTTTGTTTTCCTATTTATTGGCTGAGACCTCTTCGGTCCCCATGTTGAGAGAAGTTGGGAGTGAGATGATGCATTGTAAATATGTATATGAGTAATATGATGAGTTATTGTAGTTCTAGACTAAATGTGAGCATGCATTTATTCATCTCTCTTGCACAAAAACATATTCAGTATTCCTCAAAATGAATAAAAACAGTGAAATGCAAACCTGCGATAATTCAAATTTAAACTACATATACTTTATGTATTTCATCTCACTTTATTAACCAATGTCTTTGCTGATGACATTCAATGATCCAATTTAACCATACTAATAAGCAAAAACTACTTTAGATCATTTTCTTAGATGAGTTTCTTTTTGGTTTTTATTGCTGAAGAGTGTTGAACTTTATTCTCCTGCGTCCTATTCTTCTGCAATCCAAAATGGCAGCACAACTGAAAGGTTTGTTGAATTTGTATTTCCTTCAGCCTGAGGTTTATTCATTTCACTTCTGATGTGAAAGGGCCTTTACATTAGCCAAATATATATTTTAAAGGGATAGTTCACCCAAAAATGAAAATTCTGTCATCATTTACTCACCCTCAAGTTGTTCCAAACCTGTATGAGTTTCTTTGTTCTGCTGAACACAAAGGAAGATATTTGGAAGAATGTTTGTAATCAAACAGATCTCGGTCCCCATTGACTTCCATAGTAGGAAAAAAATATACTATGGTAGTCAATGGGGACCAAGATCTGTTTGGTTACAAACATTCTTCCAAATATCTTCCTTTGTGTTCAGCAGAACAAAGAAACTCATACAGGTTTGGAACAACTTGAGGGTGAGTAAATGATGACAGAATTTTCATTTTTGGGTGAACTATCCCTTTAATACTTTAAAAAGTAACTTAACCCAAAACTGGCTACAACAATCAAGTATTCAACAATTGTAATTTGTTGTATATTTGTGTGTTTGTGTACCTGGAACTGTACAGTCTCCTGCATGGCCCCTAGATGAACAGGGATGTGAGGAGCATTAGACACCAAACCTCCATCTGGACCAAACACAGCACAGGAAAAATCCAGACGCTCCTTTATATTGGTGGATATGGAGGTTCTCTGCAGGACACGACCCATCTGCTCTGTGTTTGAGGAACCAGAAAGCATCAGTGCACTTACAGATAATAACACAGACAGCCCACTATACACGGATCAGATTTCACATATACACACTCTTCATTCATTCCAAACTTTTTTCTGTCCCATCAAACCTGCGATGCTCATGAAGCGATGGGAGAAGATGGACAACTGGATGGTGTTGAGTTCAGTTCCTACGACACACTGCGTTCCCATACCGACATCAATACACACGTCACCATCCTCTGTCAGATGAGCCACACACGCCGGCTCCACGAGAATCGTGCTGGCAAAAGAAGAAAAAATGAAAGAAAAATATATGGTTACAGAAACAATGAGAATATTTCTAAATGCCTTAGATCAACCCTCAGTTGGCAAATTCACCGATTACGATGGAAGAGCTGGAGACAGAAACACATATAGTGACAACTTCCCTTTGAAAGGACATCGGCAGTTTAGAGAAGAGTTAAACCCTCTACTGTTAAGATCTTTTTATTGGAAGCTTGAAGAGGGGGAAAAGCCATCATAACATTTATTGGTAACACTTTATTTTAAAGCTGCAGTCCGTAACTTTTGGCGCTCTATCAGTTAATGCATGAGTCTTAACTCAGAACTGCATGAGTCTTGCGGAAGAACATTGTAGCCGGAGCTACTTCTCTCTGTCTATATCTATGACGAGTCACGCAGGTACTGGGCTACTCCGCAGTGGTACGACCCAAACCAGTCTAAAATAGTCCCAATATAAACACTTATTATCAAGTTCAAAATGCTCACATATACCACTTAATTAACAACAATACACTGACACAACAACACATTCTACACATATACCACCCAATGACAAATGCACAGACATGAACAACAAATATTGCACATTAAGTGTGTCAACGGGTTATGAACCAGTCCATAAAGTGCTTGGTGCAAGAGGCACAAGGCAAATAATCAGTCCAGTGCAGTGCAGTGCAGTGGGTGGGGGGGGGTAGGGTAGTCCCACAAGTTCATGAAAACTTAAATTAAACATTCAAACCGCATGGCTTGGAGATAGGTGCTATCTCTGAAGCGTGATGTTCTGCTGATGATGCTTCTGTACCTCTTCCCTGATGGCAGAAGAGTGAACAGGTGGTAGGGTGGTAGGGGTCGGTGGTGATGTTTCTCACCTTCCTGATCATTCTGGTGTCGTAGTGTGAGGCTATAGTAGACAGACTACAGCCAATGATCTTGGAGGCTCTGCGCACTACTTTCTCTAGCTTTTGCTTATCCTGACTGGTCGCGTTACCGTACCAGGACAGGATAGAGAAGGCCAGCACGCTTTCTATGACGGCTCGGTAGAAATGAGTCATGCCTTTCTGGCTAACCCCAAATTTTCTTAACTGACGGAGGAAATAGAGTCTCTGATGGGTTTTGCTTATAATGAGTCTGATGTTCAGGTCCCATGAGAGGGACCGTTGTATGGTGGTGCCCAAGAAACAGGAGGAGGAGACCCTCTCAACAACCTGACCATTGATGGAGAGGGGAAGGTGCTGGACTGCCTTCTTTCTCAAGTCCACTATCATCTCTTTGGACTTAGATGTATTGAGGATTAGGTTATTGTCCTCGCACCACCTCACCAGCTGTTCCACTTCACCCCGGTAAACAGATTCATCCCCATCAGAGATAATAACATTTATTATAGGTGTACCATAGTGATTCAGGATAAGACAAAAACACGGTTAAACGAATTGTGAAAAATTAATTCATGATGTATTTGCTCATTATATAGTTTTTGCAAATTTTGAACACACACACAAAAAAAAATGTACAGACTGCAGCTTTAGGGTGACATTGTTATTACTATAGGAAGTACATGTTACGTTTAACTGTTTATTTTGCATAATTACAAGTAACTAACCTAAACCAAATCCTATCCCAAACCTTAACCCTATAGTAAGTACATGTAGTTAATTAATATTACGCAGTGCATATTTGTGTAATTACTGTAAACTGTAACAATATCACCTTAAAATAAAGTGCAGCCCAATTATTCCCAAAGAAGGTGAAGAACACGGTACTGTGCATAAGTTTTTGGCATGCTAATTTGTTTACCAAAAATAAATAAATAAATTAATTAATTAATTGTTTTAAGACACAAGTTATTTATATATTTTGCTTTAGTGTGCAAGTTTACACTTGCAAAAAATGCTTGGCAATAATAATCCAGTAAATCCTGTTAATTAAAATAAAGCTGAAATAAACAAAAAACAAACTAAACAAAAAGAATGAAATAAAAAGTTTAAGTTGAAGCACTAAAATTACTAACTAGAAATAAATAAAAGCTAAATCTAAACTAAAACAGAAAAAAATATATAACAATATTTAAAAAACCTAAAATTAAAAAAAAGTAAAAAAAAATGAAAACTGTAAATATAAAAAGAAATGCTAAATCAAAATATGAATGAAAACTATAATATTATACGATATAATCCTAAAATAACTTACAATCACCAGCTGTAATGCCCTTGAGAGCCACCAGAGGGCACTCCACAACAGACGTCATTCCCTCATATTGTCATTCCCTCACAAACTACATCTCTCATATTTCTCTGCCTGGACTCATCAGCACTCATTGTTTTCACCTGTGTCTCATCTTCTTGTTTGCTCACCCTATATAAGCCTGGTTCTTTCTGTCATTCCCTGTGAAGTCTTGTTTAGTGTTTATACTGCATTTCTGAGCATTCTTCTTGGTTTCTGTCTCTTGGTTCTTGGATTCCCTTTTTGCCTCTGACCCCTGCCTGTTTGTTTGTTTGTTTGTTTGTTTGTTTGGACTGCCTTCCTGTGCTTGACCCTTTGTCTGTGTTTGATTACGATTCTGGATTACTCAAACTGCATGTGGATCCTCAACTTTGTGTCTCAGACCAGTACGTGACAATAACACTGATAACTTGCTGCTTTATATACCTTACTTAAACTAAAACCAGAATGTAAAAAAGAACCATTTTTATGATCACATTGTGCTCTTGTTCTTTTCTTGCGAACCTCACGTGACCGGAAAAGAGAAAAGTCTGAGGCAGTCTGTCAGCCATGTGCCATTTTTAACAGACGTCCAACATAGGGTGAGATCTGCATGTGCGGTTCAGATCGATCGTGGGCTTTGTTACGCGGGTTGGGCCGGATACAAAATGAAATTAGGGCTGCTGTCAGATAATGGTCTGGTGTTCTGTCAAGTACTGTGGGTGCAGCTCCCCAAATCTCCTCAACAAGACACATGATCTGAGGAATCATTCATTATTCATCATATCTGGAGCAAATGCTGCAGGATGACACACATACTGAACTTTAACAGGTTTGATCATCAAACCCCCAAAATTAGCAAAAGTTTAAAGTGGCAAGCATAATGACTATGTATAATATAATATTTAGATACTTTCAGGAAATCACACACACCTATTCTTATCAATAATGATGGCTGGTCCCTGGATGCTGTGATCACAGGAAAGATTCTCCCACAGATACACACTGGTGTCCAGATAACGGTCCTCAAAGTAACACTGGGTCACCTGGGTCCGAAAAAAGTTAAAAAGTTAATCAATAACATTCCTGCATAATTCCTTTTTATTAATAATTGTATTAATAACAGCCACAATAAAAAAAATCGAATATGTGTAAAGCATCTTGGCAAGTGGTAATCTATGGTAAGGCAAGATGCACTACAAAGAATGTTTCTTATATGATCTTAAAAACCTTTTTATTTAAAGTCTTCTATTAAAACGCTTAACATTTGTTTTGTAGCCAAATATTTTTCCATCAATTTAAATCAAAGCGCTTTGCATGCATGTGAACATCTTCAATACCTCAAAGAAGTTGGTGTAATGACCAAAGAGAGCAGAGGTGGAATCTGGGATGGCAGCACAAATATGTCCCAAACTTTGACTGTTAAGGGGATCGCACACCAGACGAGAAATGCAGCAGGTGACTTCACCCTGGGCTGAAAGATTGTGCATTGTGTGGCTAGAATAAAGCCTCCTATATATAGTATAAAGGACTATATCCTTCATATAGAGAACTATAATAATATAGATCATTCTTTCTTTCTTTTTTTTTTGCGTTGTTTTTAAAACACCAAACTTTAAAGCCATTTTGTTCACTCTTTAAGTGAACTTTTGCCTGTTTGGGGATTACAAGCATTGCTTTGGACTGCTGTCTTGAACTGAACATGATGCATAGCCACGATGAGGCACATCTCATCCGTTGTGCGACCAATTTTAGTGTACCCTAAATCACCAACACTAACTGTGCTTTAATGGACTACACAGGTCAAACTCCATCATAGCCAATAACAGTAAAGTCAAGGCAAAGACCCTTTTCACAGACTGTGATCACACGTTTCCAGAGTTATTAACAACGGCTGAGGTATTGATGAAAATTTTCTTCTGACCAATGCAATCAATCTCTCCATATTTTTTCCGCTTTTTGTAAAGTAATAGAAATGCAGAGTTTTTTCTTTTTGCTATTGGAGCAAATGAGAACATAAAAATTATATTTGTTGTAATTTCCATTCACCATAGAAACGAAGGTCATCATAGTTCGGTAAGCTTCTGAGAACCACAGATATGTGAAAAGGGACTTGACTTCCTAACATCCACAGCTATCTGAGAAGCAGTTTCAGTATTTTCTTTTTTATTCTTTTAAAGTATATGGTTAGGTTTGCATTTGTTTTTTAATACCTTAATAGGTCTTAGAGATTTCTGCTCTGCTTTTGGCTGAACTTTTGACCTAATTCCAGACTTCCCAGAACCACGCACACGGATATCATCCACCATGATTGGCCGATCTGTGATGGTGAAGCCAAACTCTTTCAGATATCTGATGCAGAAGCAGAGACACAGAAGAGGATGCATCAAGTCATTTTTGACCATTCACAATATAAACAGCAGTACCGTTTAGTGAAGGCCGTGCGAAAGTCTCCAGAGCGACAGGAGTGGGCGTTACTTGGGTGACCTGCAGCCGTGATCATGAGCGCGCAATCTGTGCCCTCATAGCGCAGGTGCAGGAACACTTCTATACTGATCTGAGAACTGTACAGACACAATCATGTAATTATCAACTTATTATTACAATAATATTTTGTTGCATTTTCATTTGTGTTTGTTAAAAGATAATGATACACCAGATGAGCAAAAAGAGAAGCTTTTCAATGTGACTTTATCCTTGAGAGTGACCTGCTAAAGCCTTGTTTGCTCAGTATTTGGTCGCAGCGTTGAGAGAGTTCCTCTATCCTGCGGTCCAGCTTGGAGTATGAGCCGGCTTCATACTGTAGAGAACACGGTTCCTGAACCTCCTCCACCACATCAGCCAAAGCCAAACCATATGCTGACAGCACTCCGCTGTATCTAACAGTAAAAAAAGAAAGAGTGTTGTACTATCACCAATTCATTTAAAAATGAATCCCCAGCTCCCCAGCAGGCATGGTTGTCAGTTCTCATAAAGCACTTCATTTTTAAATACAGTATGAATATATATATGAAATACAGCCAATCAGGGTCTAAAACTAACTTTTTGCCACACATGACAATGGCAATGAAATTGTTTTTGCAAAAACGGGCAGTAATGAGACCATACCAGTAAAAATTCACTATTCTCTATTCCAATTTCGAGACCAAAGCTAAAACTACTAGCCTAACTAATATAAATTTAAAACAAGACATACTGCAGGGATCCAATTTACTGATACTGTAAATATGTGTTGTCTTTCTTGACTGTTTACGTTCACTTAAGCCATAACTGAATATGTTTACTAGGATACTCGCCAAGATGGGCATTTTTTAACATAATTTTGTATAACATATAATACATAATTATAATTTAACTTGAATATTTAAATTGACAAGGCTCAAACTTTCATGACGATGCAGTACTGCCCCATAAACTGTCCTGAGCATCGTTCATGTTTATGTTCTCACATCATTGCATTAGGATTCATAAAAATGTTACTGGCCAACTGGCGATTGACTCGCATTTGGCGCTTGGTAAGAGTTAATTTTAGGCCCTGAAGCCAATCGTTGGGGTCTAAGGACATGGGAAGAGAACTTGATGTGAACACAGTTTATCAAAGTCATATTAAAACTTTTGTGATCACAGTTGCACAATTCTTCATTTTCTTAAGTTATAGTGCACACTGTTATTAAAAATAATGAGATTTACAGAGCAGAGCAGTCATTATGGACCACATCCACCAATGAATTGACTTGAGGGTAGATGATACACCAAACTTCAAGCGAGTCAGATAAATGACCTAGGAGGAGTTCTGAGTCAGGTCCACCCATAGATTCAGAATAACAGGTAATTGAGATTATTGATAATATATATTATATTAATTTTTGTGAGCCAATCACAAAATTTGGTAGACAGCGTCATGCACACACCCTGCATGTACAGTGAGGAAAATAAGTATTTGAACACCCTGCTATTTTGCAAGTTCTCCCACTTAGAAATCATGGAGGGGTCTGAAATTGTCATCGTAGGTGCATGTCCACTGTGAGAGACATAATCTAAAAAAAAAAATCCAGAAATCACAATCTATGATTTTTTAACTATTTATTTGTATGATACAGCTACAAATAAGTATTTGAACACCTGAGAAAATCAATGTTAATATTTGGTACAGTAGCCTTTGTTTGCAATTACAGAGGTCAAACGTTTCCTGTAGTTTTTCACCAGGTTTGCACACACTGCAGGAGGGATTTTGGCCCACTCCTCCACACAGATCTTCTCTAGATCAGTCAGGTTTCTGGGCTGTCACTGAGAAACACGGAGTTTGAGCTCCCTCCAAAGATTCTCTATTGGGTTCAGGTCTGGAGACTGGCTAGGCCACGCCAGAACCTTGATATGCTTCTTACAGAGCCACTCCTTGGTTATCCTGGCTGTGTGCTTCGGGTCATTGTCATGTTGGAAGACCCAGCCTCGACCCATCTTCAATGCTCTAACTGAGGGAAGGAGGTTGTTCCCCAAAATCTCGCAATACATGGCCCCGGTCATCCTCTCCTTAATACAGTGCAGTCGCCCTGTCCCATGTGCAGAAAAACACCCCCAAAGCATGATGCTACCACCCCCATGCTTCACAGTAGGGATGGTGTTCTTGGGATGGTACTCATCATTCTTCTTCCTCCAAACACGTTTAGAGGAATTATGACCAAAATGTTCTATTTTGGTCTCATCTGACCACATGACTTTCTCCCATGACTCCTCTGGATCATCCAAATGGTCATTGGCAAACTTAAGACGGGCCTTGACATGTGCTGGTTTAAGCAGGGGAACCTTCCGTGCCATGCATGATTTCAAACCATGACGTCTTAGTGTATTACCAACAGTAACCTTGGAAACGGTGGTCCCAGCTCTTTTCAGGTCATTGACCAGCTCCTCCCGTGTAGTTCTGGGCTGATTTCTCACCTTTCTTAGGATCATTGAGACCCCACGAGGTGAGATCTTGCATGGAGCCCCAGTCCGAGGGAGATTGACAGTCATGTTTAGCGTCTTCCATTTTCTAATGATTGCTCCAACAGTGGACCTTTTTTCACCAAGCTGCTTGGCAATTTCCCCGTAGCCCTTTCCAGCCTTGTGGAGGTGTACAATTTTGTCTCTAAGTGTCTTTGGACAGCTCTTTGGTCTTGGCCATGTTAGTAGTTGGATTCTTACTGATTGTATGGGGTGGACAGGTGTCTTTATGCAGCTAACAACCTCAAACAGGTGCATCTAATTTAGGATAATAAATGGAGTGGAGGTGGACATTTTAAAGGCAGACTAACAGGTCTTTGAGGGTCAGAATTCTAGCTGATAGACAGGTGTTCAAATACTTATTTGCAGCTGTATCATACAAATAAATAGTTAAAAAAATCATATATTGTGATTTCTGGATATTTTTTTTAGATTATGTCTCTCACAGTGGACATGCACCTACGATGACAATTTCAGACCCCTCCATGATTTCCAAGTGGGAGAACTGCAAAATAGCAGGGTGTTCAAATACTTATTTTCCTCACTGTATAAGACAAATTTGATGACCATCAGCCATTCACAAATTAATTTACTCACAGAACAACAGATTATGGAAAAAGCATCTCATTGTCATCCCATTCAAGCATGCAACAAATGCTGAACACACTGAAACACACAGATACTGCACATATATAAACATATAGACATACTTGTGTATGAAGACAGTCTTCATGCCTAAGGCTCTTGCGATGGCACAAGCGTGTTGACCACCAGCTCCTCCAAAACATGCCAGCACATGCTCAGATGTATCATGCCCTTTAGCCTGTTGAGAGAGAGCTGATATTCAAAACACAAATTTAGATACCCATCCTGTAAAGCAGCAATTGTTGGATGGTGGGCTTTACATTCCAAAATTGTAAAAAAAAACTGTTGGGCAACTGGTTATTATCAGTGAAATAGTTATTACATTCTGATTAAAGATAACAAAGACGAACAATTCCTTTCATAAGGATAATGAGGAACAAGTACAAGGTCAACTCTGATCTGATGTTGTTAAACTACTTTACAGAGGTACATTCCTTGTTTAAAAGGCTGCATACGACAGATCATTTAGATGTGCAGAGGTGTTGCTGTAGCTCAAAATGTAGCACAATGGTTATTGGTTCGATTCTCAGGAAACTGATGCCATGAAGTGTCAGCACATGCATGAAACTAAGTATGAAATTAAGGCCACGTACACACTGCAGCTGAATTCGGTTCTCAATTCACCTTTTACTGCTTAATCCTGTTCTGTACACACACAAACCAGTAATTTATGGGAGTGAAAACCGCATACTACAACCACATTAACTCCTGAAAAATGCTATGCAAATGAATCGAACTGAACAACTAGTTGCTAATGACGTATTTTAACGTGCATCAGAGATGTTTCTCTCTTCTGTATGTGCTTAAATAACAGTGAAAGTGGTACAAGCCTTGACTCATTCGTGTTCCAGAAGAAAAACAGCAAACAAGAACAAGCCCACAATAAGCCAACATAAATCCAAGTGCTTTATACTGAAAATAATACCTAAATTTCATGACCCACACCTGCTCACTTTAATAACTTCATTAACTCAATAGCTTTATGAGCAAAACAACAAGCCCAAAAACGATTAAATAAGTGGACATGCAAAACTGCAAGTGTGAGCAGCCTTTCCAAGCATAAGCCATACAAAACACCTCCACTGACTGTGCTTAAATATAATTGCTGAGCATAACAAGTCTTTTGACGCTATACTGTTTCTTTAGTCAGAATTGCGGAGACCAAACACCCGAGACGCCAGAACTCGCAGTTTCGGGAGTGAGTCGTGTTCCGTACATTTAAATGCATTTGTCACTTCTGAAACTTTAGTCTGTACATGGCCATAACACCCATCACCCAGCCAAATGTGAAATCTATGTCAACTCACTAGCCGATTTGACAGGTTATGATTCTCAAATTAAATTCTGTTACTAGTATGTAAATATCAGCGGATTGGTTATATGTGCAGTGCACAAATTCTGTTCACAGAAACAGGAACTATTAATGCTGTGTATGAGAGCTGCCCGTGTTCGCTTTGTCCTTGATCTCAGTGTAATCTTGTTATCAAATCAACAAGTTGCTCCCTAGATAAGTTCAGTGGCTAAGTACCTAAACAAGTTTATTTTGTGCAGACTCTGGTTTTTCAGTCTCAAGAAGGTTGAATGTTTTTATTGGTGGTGGTAACTTATTTCTAATTTTGTCACAACAACCAGCCTGGAAATTCCTGCTAAAGGATAGAAAGACCACACATATTCTCTTATCTAAACTATAAAAACAGAATATAACAGAATAGTGCGCTGTACCTGTGTCAGCGCTCTGATTGGCCGGCACATGGCCTCATTGGCCACACTGATGAAGCCCATAGCAACATCCTCTACACTCATTTCTGAGTGGTGTCTTCCAGAAGCACTACTAGATGATTGGTTAGTTGAAAGGAAGAGGTTAATTTCTTGTGTGAGTTTGCGGAAATGCTTCATGGTTTCCTCAGATGAGAGAGGCTCATTTTCTCCAGGACCAAAGATTTTTGGGAAGAAGGAAGGCAGCAGGCGACCAAGGGCTAGATTTGCATCAGTGACAGTCAGAGGACCACCTTTAACCAAAAGAGAAACAGAATAAGCATGTGCCATAGAGTGAGTGTAGCTTTGAGACCCGTGTTTATGATACACTGACTTTTGCAGTTGAACAAAATTACAAGCGTACAATCACTGCATGTCTTATAAAACATTTATAAATGTCAACATCTATGAGAAAGAGAAAAACTGACATGTATAAATTTCACATGTCAAGGAAAACAATACCATTTGTAAACATGTGGAGTGTCGTAGCAATCTCCGGGAAAACCCCCCAAAAATGTGCGAGAACCAATGAGGTTCATTCTCTATGTTTATATGTGAATAAAAGACTAAATTCTATCTGTTAATCATAAAGTGATCAAGTGTCTTCAGAAAATTTGGACTAAACTGCTCGATTCATGGAATAATTATGATCTCTTTATGAACTCTTTCAAGCGACAAAGTGGTAGTTGCGTGGGCTGTCAGTGGAGGGACAGAAATCTCTAAGATTTCAATTAAAATATCTTCATTTGTGTTTCGACGATGAATAAAAGTCGAACAGGTTTGGAACAACACAAAGGTAAGTAATTTATGACAATTTTTAAATTTTTAGGTGAACTAAACCTTTAATGTCCCAGTACTGGAATACTTTCTAACAATTTACACAATATTTTGTGTAATATGTACTGAAGTATGTGAACTGGGACACAGCAATAGACGGGAGACGCAGACATTTGAAGGACAGATGGCAAGAGCAAGTATTAGGCAATGTAGAGCTAAAATGGTAAATGTACAAGCAAGAAAAAGACAGAAAGATGGTGAGTCTGATCATAGACATATAAAATACGTATACACCAAATTGGCCCCTAGATCGTATGTCAATGGCGCCGCCATATTGGTCCAGGCAACTTGTCGTAACTCTCATAATTGGACTGTAGACAAGATCCCTGACTATTTTGAGGTTTAACAAACCTTCGTTCAATCCAAACCATTTCTCGGGGAATTACCTTTCACATGTAAGTCTGAATAGTTGTTTTTGGTTTTATTTGGTCATTATAACATTATGTTGAGTCAGTTAGCTATAAAAACTGTAACTCTATAAGAAATAATATAAAGTTAACATGATTCTTATGACGTCAGGCTGTCAGAATTACAGATAGAGCTAAACCTGTCATTACAGATTGCTTGTTCTCTAATCGTGGCTCATTTATATTTTTTCCCCATTTTAGCCAGTCGAACCAGGACAACACAAACCTCAAGGATATACTATTATATGATTGTACTATTCACTACTCAAAATTGTATTTGCTATTTTATATTGACTATATTATTTTACAATTTCTGATACACTATTTTGCTATTTTATTCATAATTATTATATTACTACTATATTATACTCAAACTCAGTATTTTCAAGCTATTATTATTATTATTAATAACAATAATATTGCCTACAATCATGACATAAACATGACATAGCAGATTAATCATCAAACTTAAGAAACTACTTGGCTTTATGGGTTAACATTACATTATATTTCTGACCAATTTTTTTCCAGTGGTACAAATTGTATTTGTCATTAAAATGTCATTAAGTGTTAATACTCTGTCAAATTATTTTATAACTAATACTGGAATACTGGAAAAAAAGTGGTCAGAAATATATTCATGATACAGTTATAATGGCCTCATAACAGCCAATGTCAAAACCAACCACATGACAGTTTAATGTAATGTTAACCCATAAAGCTAAGTAGTTTCTTAAGTTTGATAATTAATCTGCTATGTCATGTTTATGACACATTTATGACAGGTTATGATGTATTGGTTTACGTTAAGTTGTCATGACAAAGACACTGGTAGGTTATGATGTATTGGTTTATGTCAAGTTGGCATAACAAAGACGTCTCTTACAATGTCATATTTACATAAAAAAATAGTAAGTAGTTTCTTAAGTTTGATAATTAATCTGCTATGTCATGTTCATGACACATTTATGACAGGTTATGATGTATTGCTTTATATTAAGTTGTCATGACAAAGACATCTCTTACAATGTCATATTTACATAAAAAAGTTCATAATTGAGCGAATGACACTTAATGACAGTTGTCATAAACATGCATAAAACCTCCTTCATATTCATGACATGTGTCATGTCATGATAATGAAGGTGTCATGTCAGTCTTATGCACACCCCTTCAAGTAAAGTGTTACCAAACAGATTATAAAAAAGAAAAGATAAATGCTTTAGATAAATGGTATTAAGGTATTGAGCGTCAAATTATCTTCACATTTATTTGAAATTGTCCTGTGACATCCTATGAAGTGATTCAAGCGAAAAAGCTAAAGGCACAAGAGAAAAAGCTAAAATGACGGTGTGCGGAAAAGCCACAATTAAAAACAAAGTGAGCATTTCATGAACATTAACTTTTATTACATTAAGGATGTCTCCACAATTATTAACCAAGAAAAATAAACTAAATCTATGCTTTTCACAATTCCTTATGACAATGAATAATTTTCAATTTCTAACTAGCGAGATTCAGAGTAATTGGAGACAGAACCTTTTTCGTACTCAACGCAGATCATAAAACGTTGAAATCGGCTGAGAAATGTAAACTTTTTTTGCTGCTTTTTGCAGCTCTCCGCTTACTTGTGTTTGTTTATTGGTCTTGCCTGGACCAATATGGCGGACTCGTTGGCGTATCGCAACACCGGTCCAAAGTGGCCAATGAGGCATCAATGTATTTTATTTTTCTATGAGTCTGATAAGAACCTAACATTCGCTCGCCTCTTACCCTTCCTATAGCAGGCCGGTCCGGGATGAGCACCAGCAGACTCTGGCCCCACAACAAACAACCCTGACCTGAAATACAGACAGACAAAAGAAATGTTACAAAACTTACACAGGGTTAATATTAAGCTCTCATTCTTTATGGTTGTAAATGTACTATGACATGTTAATGTTTTGTATGGTACATAAAATGTACTCTCTGGAAGTGATCCAGGGTGGTAATTAATTTTAAAGCTAGATGGCAGGATAGTTCAAGTTCGCGTACAAAATGAGTTCAAGTTATTTTTTGTGATATATGATACAAATTTTTGTCGTGCATGAAAATATTTTAACAGGTTTAAACAAGGTCTGTATGTAAGAAATGTGTTTAATAGTAGATACATTAGATAAAAGGGTAACACTTTACAATAAGGTCTCATGTGTTAACATTAGTTCATTAACTAACATACAATAAACTAACATAATAACAACTATCAATGATCAATTTGTTCCCACAGAATTTATTATCCTTTGTTGATGTTAGTAAATAAAAATATTCATGTTCATGTTGGTTTAAAGTGAATTAACTATTGTTAGCTGACACAACTTTTCATCTTAAATGTTTTAGTAAATGTTGAGATGAACATGAACTAAGAATAATAAATGCTGTGGAAATATTGTCCATTGTTAATTCAGGTTAACTAATGTAGTTATTAAAGTCCCCCTGTGGTGAAAATCAAGCGTTTAATGTTGTTTATATGTCTATGTAGTGTTTTTAATATGCTTTAAGACAAACCATGAGCAAATACATAAATCAACACCATTGCTGAGTATTTTCTCCTTAAAACTGCAGTGAACCAAAGACAGTCTCAAAAACGCAGTTTGAAATTGCTGGTGTTTCTGACGTCACAAGCTACCTTGTAACCAATCACGTCAACATGTGATTGTCAATGAGTGGATCTCTGAGCTGGTGTGAGTGAGTGGAGGCAGGGCTAATTTGCATATTCATAGAACTGCGTTTATTAAATGAGGCAAGGGTGTAGAGTTTTCAAGGAAAAAACTTTTAAATATGTAATTTTGGTGATCAAAGATGAGTTTTAAGGGATACAATTATTGACTGCCTTGCAGCTGGTTTGTGCCTGTAAGCTCCATATAGCTTTGAATCTCTAAAATTTGTTTTGAATCTCTATTTACTATCATTCCTTGTTGTTTTTATTTGCTAAATTTAACTTACTCATCAACATATATTAGATATTGTCTAATATTGCCTATGAGTAATGTCATCACCTGTTATTGGCACTTTTTGTTTATATAGTCACTATTGTCAGTGTTTGTTTACTGTGCTCACAAGCTGAAAACTCATTGGTGAAGTCTCGTTTGTTCTCGTTTAGTCACAACGTAAACTGTTACAGTACAACGTAAACCCTGCTCTCGCTAATTGAAGCTCTGAGACTGGCAAGAGCAGCTTCCAAATCCTCAGTTCTCATCCTGCTGGATCTGTCTACTGCCTTTGACACAGTTAACCACCAGATCCTCCTGTCAATTTTAAAGACGAAGGGCATCTCGGGAACCGCACTACAATATTTCAAGTCTTACCTCTCAGGTAGGTCCTTCAGGGTGTCATGGAGGGGTGAGGTGTCCAAGACCCAACATCTACCTACTGGGGTGCCTCAGGGCTCAGTGCTTGCACCACTTCTCTTCTCCCTTTACATGACATCACTAGGATCTGTGATTCAGAAACATGGCTTTTCCTATCACTGCTACGCTGATGACACACAACTCTACCTCTCATTCCAGCCTGATGATCCGACGGTTGCTGCTCGCATCTCAGCCTGCCTGACAGACAGTTGCTTGTGGTCCCGGTCAACTCAACACTACACCACAACTTCTCCATTCAGCTAGGTTTGTCATCCATAACTCCATCAAGGTCAGCCAGGAACCTTGGAGTTGTGATTGATGATCAATTGAACTTTACAGACCACATTGCTAGAACTGCCTGGTCCTGCAGATTTGCCTCATACAACATTAGGAGGATCAGGCCCTTCCTATCAGAGCATGCTACACAACTCCTTGTCCAAGCACTTGTTTTATCCAGACTGAACTATTGTAATTCTCTCCTAGCAGGTCTTCCAGCTTGCACTATCAAACCTCTGCAACTGATACAAAATGCTGCAGCTAGAGTGGTCTTTAACAAGCCTTAGAGAGCATGTGATAAATGCAGAGAGATACTCAGGCTGATGGAGAAGATTTCAGAACTAGAGACACGCATCCAAACTTTAATCAAGGATAGTAAGAGTGCAAGGGCTTTAGATACTGCTTTGGATGTGACTAGCTTAGTGAACTCTGTACATTGTTCGGTTCCAGCTGTAGAGCCAGTGCAGCAGGGCAACTTTGTGACCGTGAGACGCTGTAGTTGCGGAACAAAACACAGCTCTTCCGTGAAACACCCAAAGTGAATCCTGTTGAATGTGGCCTAGTTATTGGCGATTCTATTACAAGGAATGTGAAAATAAAGATGCCAGCCACCATAGTCACATGTTTGCCGGGAGCCAGAGCACCTGACATCAAAGCAAATTTAAAAGTTTATTATTCACGTTGGCACTAATGATGTTCAACTTCGCCAGTCGGAGATCACTAAAATTAACGTTAAAGAGGTGTGTGTACTCTGGCCCCCTTCCTGTTCGCCGGAGTGATGAGATACTTAGTAGACTCTCCTCACTCAATGGTTGGCTGTCTAATTGGTGTCCGCAAAATAATATTGAAATCATAGACAATTGGAAAAGTTTTTGGGGCAGACCTGACCTCTTGAAAAGAGATGGTATTCATCCCTCCTGGGATGGTGCTGCTCTTCTCTCTAGTAATATGGCACATAGTCAAACATGCTCAAACATGAATTGGGGCTCAGGTCAGGAAGCAGACAGACTGGCTAAACCGACCGTCTGCTAGCTGTCTCATGTCACTGAGGTCAGATAAATCCCATCTCATAGAGACTCTTTCACCTAGATATCATCATATAGAGACTTTGGGCCCTATCTTGCACCCAGCGCAATTGACTTTGTACAACGACGCATGTATCATTCCTATTTTGCACCCGCGCACAGCGGACTTTTCCCTCCACAGATGCACGTCGGTTAACTAAGAAATACACTTGCGCTCCCGGGGGCAGTTCAGCGCAAAGAGGAGGCGTGTTCCGGCGCAAACTTTCCCTCATGCTATTTTGCAGGTTTAGAAAACAATTCCGCCACTAACCGAAAAAATCTAGTTTAAAGTCAGTGGCGCATTGCGCATGTTATTCATATGCTATTTTAAGGGCGCATGCTTGTCCATAATCAATGTAGCGTGTGCACAACGCACATACACTTTGATTCTCTCATCTACACAGAAGCAGCAGTTTTCATTTTTGCAAATCATACATTATTACGATAGATAGATAGATAGATAGATAGATAGATAGTTTATTAAAGCATACATCTAGCTTACACATTTACCCAAATTATCATATGCCTGTTTAACCGAAGTTAATTTGGGTGGGTTTCTCCATCCCTAATGTCACTTCTCTGTGTTTTACGGCCCTGACGAGAACGTCGGTCTCCTCGGCTGTGAACCGCTCCTGGTGCGCGCCTGGAAATCCGCCGTTATAATAGGAATCCGCTATAGAACAAGCGCGCCTGCTCTTAAAGGGAATGTGAGATGACGCTCTGTTTGGTTTATTTCACGTTACGCCCAAACCACACCTATGAATAATGAAGCTACTTCAGACCAACCCATTTTAGATTTGTGTCGGGCACAAGAGTAATTTATCCCGCCGGTATAATAGCAACAGCGCCCAAGACCCGCCCACAAAGTTACTTGCGTTTCACGCTTGATACTTGCGTTTCAGATCGTTAAAATAGGGCCCTATGTCTGTTCCCCGAATTCCCCGAATCAGGAAATACAAAAAACTCCCAAACCCATTTAAGGTTAAAAATTGTATTGCTGTTCAACAAATAAAAACGATTACATTACTTTAAATGTGTCCACCCCGCAAGATTACTGATATAAACATGAGCCTCGTCTGAAAGGCAATGGGGCAGGTGTTGCTGTAATTTATAGTAATATCTTCAGAATTACAGAGAAGTCTTGTTTTAAATATAATACTTTTGAAGTGTTGGTGCTTAATGTAACACTATCTAGTGTAAATGATAAATCACGTTTGAGATTTGCGCTGGCTACTGTCTACAGGCCACCAGGGCACCATACAGACTTTATCAAAGAATTTGCCGATTTTCTATCAGAGTTAGTACTGGCTGCAGATAAAAGTCCTAATTGTTGGTGATTTTAATATACATGTAGATGACGAAAAAGATGCATTGGGATTGCCATTTAAAGGGATATTCCACCGTTTTTTCATATTAAACTATGTTATTCCCTTAACTAAGACGAGTTGATACATACCTCTCTCATCTCAGTGCGTGCACTTAATCGCTCTGGCGTGCAGTGACACTCTGATAGTACTTAGCTTACCCCAGTATATTCAATGGTATCTAACAGCAATGAATTTAGAAGTGACCAAACACATCAGCGTTTTCCCTATTTAAAAACAGTTACACGAGTAGTTATACGACCAAGTATGGTGAAACAAAATAAAACGTGCCGCTTTTCTAAGCGGGTTAAAAAGGATAACTATAATGTATGGCGGAATAGCACTTTTGGGAGTACTTCGACTGGCGCAGTAAAAAGTCACGCCTGATCCTCTTCCCACTATTGACAGAAGTGAGAGGAAGAGGATCAGGTGTGACTTTTTACTGCGCCAGATTCTAAATTCATTGCTGTTAGATACCATTGAATATACTGGGCTAAGCTAAGTACTATCAGAGTGTCACCGTGCGCCAGAGCGATTAAGTGCACGCACTGAGATGAGAGAGGAATGTATCAACTCGTCTTAGTTAAGGGAATAACCCTTTAAAGTATCCCTTTAAAGACATTCTGAACTCTACTGGAGTAAGACAACACGTGTCAGGACCTACTCATTGCCGTAATCATACTCTAGATCTAATACTATCACATGGAATCAATGTTGATCCCATTGAAATTCTATAGCAGAGCGATGACATCTCAGATCATTATCTAGTCTCATGTATACTCCATCTAGCCAAGGTTGCGAAGCCGACTCAGTATTACAAATAATGTTAGACCTATCACTTCTGCCACTAAAGATTGCTTTATTAATAATATTCCTGATCAGTTTAATCTCCTCAGCACCCCAGATAGCTTAGAAGAACTCGATATTGCGACAGAAACTTTTGACACTCTCTATTTTCCAGCACTTTAGACACAGTTGCTCCTTTGCGCTTAAAGAAGATTAAAGAAAATAGTCCAACGCCATGGTACAACGAGCACACTCGGTCCCTTAAAGGTTGTATCAGCGATTTCAGGCCCAAACATAAATGATCACATTCATCTAATCTTTCCTAACGACCCGCTAGCTGCCCGCCCCATAAGCATGCCGTCAAAAAAACGCGTCTCTGTAGGCAGCCTAGGCTCTGAGATCTGCACACAAAAACAGTTGGTTTCACCACCACTCAAAACCAAAATAAATAGTGTTCCAACCAATCACCGACAGGGGTGGGTGTTGTGAGGTTTTGCGCTCGTGCACGGCTGCCTATGACGGCTGCACGTGAAAACCTCACAACACCCACCCCTGTCGGGTGTTGCTCTACCTAAATAATAGAGAACAACGGGGGGCGTTGGAAGCAAGATTTTTGAAAGGGGGGCGTTCAGATGTTCATGGGGGGCGTTCACAAATGTTTTCTTTGTTCACCAAGTAATTTACTGGTCAGGCATTATTGTTAACTCGCAAGACTGTAAGGAGAAAATTACAATTTGATGGATAATTTAAATATATTCTGTAATCACATTTTGGTAATGTATTAATTCCGCCGTCACATCTGAGCGCGAAACTCTGCTTGGATAGTTTCAAGATTTTTTCAAGATAGTTAAAAATAATTCAATAATAATTTAATTGTTCATATGTGTTTATTCTTGTCACATCCACATGCAGTCTAAGTACCGCAATCGCTTGGATAATGGATAGGGGTGCTGGCCCAAAAAAGGTTTTAGAACCACTGACCTAAATGATAGGCTTCTGTCAGGGATGTTTGCAGTGAACATAATCTTTATTTATAGAGACACATTCCAAAACTGAGTGGGCACACTAGCTTCGGATGATTGCACAGTCAGTGTTTGCATGAATGCATTTGTGCTGTCATTGATTAATCGGTAATCTTAACCAATTAAATTATTAACAACAAAACAATTGGTCATTGATTTAGCATGAACAACCCCATGTCAACCACTGGTTCTTACTTATCCGTCTTATGAAAAATCACAATGAGAACAACTGAACTAACCAATCTAAATCTAAAAGAATGCTTTACAATGTGTACAAATAATTATTTTAAAAAGCATTACAATATCAGAGCACAGACTCAACAAATCAATAATTACATTTTCTATATTAATATTGTATGTTTGTTACCGAAAGAACAGTCGAGAGCCTCCACCTGCTGCTACAGTGCTGATGTCAAGCTGTGGTGCCTGCAGGGTGATGCCAGCGACAGTTGCTTCAAACACATGTTCATACTGTCCAGCGTATCGGCTCACATCTGTAGATGTGCCTGTACAAATAAATCTATCATCAGTAATGTCAAAGTGCTCAAATGTTTCTTTCTGAAATCAGCTCAACCAGTTTAAACCTCCTTCACTGCATGCTAAGCATGAGCAAATAAATACATAAAGTATAAGATTTGAGAGCTGTGTGTCAGGGTTATACTTCGGTTTTGCTTAGTTTCAGTATTTTGGTTCAGTCCTCCCTGTTTGCCTGTGTTCCTGCTCATTAGTTTCCCTGACTGTTAATTAATCCGACACCTGTTTCAGTTTAATTCAAAATTACTTCCTGTAATTGAAACCCTTAGGCTATGTTTACGCGACAACAATATGCTTAAAACGGAGAAGTTTTTCCTTTTAGTTTTCCACGTACAGACGACATCATTGTCAAAACGATCCCCACTCACTCGGATCCGCGAAAACTACTAAACACCCTGTATTCCGCTGCTAGGCCATTAGATGGCAATGAAACACTATAGACTAAACAAGTAATACGCATGTGCATGACGTCATCGCCTTTAGAGATTCGCGTTTATGTTGTTTACATGGAGACCGTTTTCAAAAACTTGCACTTTGAAACTCGTTTTCAAAAGTTTGCGTTTTCAGGCACCCAAAACGCTGTTGACGTGTAAACGAAAGGCCAAATCGCATAAAAAGTTTACGTTTTTAGTTGAAAATGGTGTCGTGTAAACAGCCCCTTAGTTTCTTCAGTTCGGTTTTCTGTATTGTTTATGCGAGTGTGTATTTTACTCTTTTCTCCTGCGTGTTCTTCTTATTCATTAAAAAGACTTTTGATGATCCTCGACTCATGCATGTGTGACTACACATGACAGAATACTGGACCTTAGAAGGAGTAATTTTTGCGCCATTTTCTTTTCTCCCCTTTTTGTTTTCATTTTCACTATGGACCTTACCATTACCCAACTGCTCTGCCTGGAGCAAAAGTGCCGCTCACTGGAGGACCACACCCGGGACTTTTTAGAACTGGTGTGCCTCACTCACTGTCCGGTCCAAGGTACGCCTTCCAGTGAGCAGTCCCAGAAATGATTTCGCCACATTTGTGGAGGGGGTGCTGGTAAATAACGGATCAGCATTTTGAGTCTGCTGCTATGCACAAGCCCGAGTCTGAAAGGAGGACTGAGCCAATCATTGCCGTGGGAATTGTATTGGAGTACAAGGGAATGTAGGAAGTCTCCGCCCACACTCCCAAAGCTGAGGAGTTCCCACCCAGCCTCCCTCTCCCGCCTCCTCTTCCAAAGACAGACAGTTCTCCAGCCCTTCCTCTGCTGGTTCCCTTCAGCCCCTCAACTTCTCCTCTAATTCTACTCTGTATGGATCTGACTCGGGTCTTCTGGTCTCCAGCTCCGCTCAGTCAAGAGATGTGGCCCCACCTCCAACCACTGTTCCTGTCACTCCACCTCGGCCTGTCGCCCTGACTCCTCTGCTTTGGCTCCTCCCTCCCTCTGCTCCACCTGGGACCATCGAACTCCACTGGGTTCTCTCGACCCTCCGGCTCCACCTCGTTTAGAGGTCACCTTGCATGCGCCACAGACATGCGAGCAGTCCGCTGCACTCTGTCTCTTCACCCCTCCCAGCTCTGGTCTTGGTCCTCAGTCGCCCCAGCTCCACCTCCACCTCGGGGGGTTGTCGCTACGGCTCCATCGCAGCCTCCGGAGCCTGCGGTGTCATTTTGGTACATCTGCTCTCCGTCTGCGCTCTGGGCTCCCTGTCCATCGGCTCCATCTCCATTCGTCGTGCCCATGTCTTTGTCGAGGAGATCTCCACCATGGCTGCACCTTTCCTCGACTCCGCCATGGGGCTTCGTCCTGGCTGGACTCTGGGTTTCCATCTGGGTCCTCTGCTCCTGGCTCCTCCCACCCTTCACCTCCCCAATGGACTGTTTTGCCAGCCCTTCTTTGGTTACACCCCTCTCCACCTCCACATCCTCGACCAGAGCCCCCTCCCTCCTCAGATTGACTCTTTACGGCATGAGGACGTGCCTTCTGGGAAGGGGAGCTACTGTCAGGGTTATGCTTCTGTTTGTTTAGTGTCAGTGTTTTGGTTCAGTCCTCCCTGTTTGCCTCTGTTCCTGCTCATTAGTTTTTATTAAAAAGACTTTTGTTGATCCTTGACTCGTGCATTTGTGTGACAACGCGTAACACTGTGTCAGAAGGCAAGATTTTCATTGAATAACCTACTAATTTAAATTTCAGTCAGTTCCTCACATAAGGCATCATATGAATGCAGAAGACTAGGACTAGAGTGCACAAGTTACATTACTGTTATGATACTTTTATGGTATGGTATGATTTTGTCCTATTAGAATCTTAACCTGGTCACTGTGATTTCATTGTATGTTATAAAGTAGTGTGAAAATTAGACTAGCCACAATATCATAATGTTCACATAAATGTAATTGTTATATATTTTTAACTTTTTTAACCTAATTTAAAAATAAACTGCAATCCGATTAAATTGTGCACTGTTCATCAAACCTCAACCAACACAAAGAATTCACTCTTTGTTCGGGAATCAAGCATTCAGTCATTCCGAAAATGGTCTTGGTAGTGCTGGGCGGTATACCGGTTCATACCAAATACTGGTTTTTATTTTTGTTATGATATGAATTTTTATTATACCGCAAAACAATTGTTGCTTAAACAACGTTCGGAACATGGCGCGACACTGTTTGAGTGGGTCGCTTTTCACTGTTGGACTGTGGTGAGGGCACAGCTGTGTGTTATTAAGTGTGGCGGTAAAGATGGATAGTTTAAACTATAATTGATAGCCGTCAAATTATATTACAGTGTTCCCATACATTGGTTCCCAACATCAACACTGCCCGCCACAAATAGATTTTCCAAAATGCTATGACATAGTTGAGCACTGCACATTTCAAAGTCAAAATGCGGCGCAGGTGTTTTTATATTAATGTATCTTTGAAGGGAACTGACTGTCTTTAGAAAAGTTTCTCTGTTATTTTCATTTAATCTTTCTTTATCTTTCCTGATAAAGCAGCGTTTATGAGCGGAGCACAGCGCTGCTTTGTGTACAGCAGTTACCTGGGAAACTGGTATTTCTGCCACTCCTAAAGAAAAATAAAGAATAATAATGTCATATACCATGAAACTGGTATAATGATACCGTGATATACATTTTTGGTCATACCGCCAAGCACTAGGTCTTTGGTTCTAAATGTGGTTATATTAATACCTCCACTGTGTTTGATCCACTGTAAATAATATTTTGCACACTAGGATGTATGTTGTGTAACCAGATTATGACTCACTGACTTTTATGCTGCCCCTCTGAACCCAGACAGTTGTTTCTGTCAAAAAATAAAAGGTAACATGCGATGCTGGCTATGTAATTCTGATATGTCAGTAAAGATCATCTGGCTGTCAATGCTTAATTTAGGTTCATTATAATAGGTCGCAATTTCTTCTTTAGGCAACTATATATTATTTACCACTATTCTGTTCATTAGGGTATTTATATAGGAACTGTTATTATTAATTAGGGATGGCAATCATCACATAAAATTCAGGATTGTCCCTATTTATAGATGAAATGATACATCCTGTATTGAATCACATGCAGTGTTTCCCCTACCATTATATAAGGGGGGCGCCCCGCCCTCCTAACGGCTCCCCCCGCCCCCCTTGAAGGTCAAGTAAATTTGATTTGATTTTCTTTATAGCGCCAGATTATTTTTTTTTATTTTATTACAAAAACTAAATAGCCCTTAATATGTTATTTATCTTATTTCCACGATGGCATGTCTTTTCTGTCTGTGTTTGCGCGTTTACGATTATCCAAATGAGTGCGCAAGCGCGCACACTCACACACAAACAAACACTTGCGTCAAATACAGATGAGCACTAGCGGACAGAGAGCGCGCGGCGGGAAATATGTCGCTGAACTGAAGATGGCAACACTCACTCTACTGCGAGTAGCAGCCGGAGTAGCTCTCCTAACGCCCGTTTCACAAATATTTCGTTTGCAGTGTGTATGCGGTGAGTATTGTTTTCCGTACCCATGTTTACAGAGCTTTCACACTGCACGTGGATGCAGTCCGTGTCGATGATCGATCCGTTCCAGTTGCGGTGCGTATACAGCAGTGCAGCGATCGTTTCCGCACCGAGTCTATTTTTGCCGTTTATATACTGTCTATGATTTTTGCTGTTCTGCAAACGCTGAATTAAAGTGACAGCGCATGTTTCGTGGTCAAAATGAACACAGATTGACCTGAAAATGTAGTCATTTCACCATAAGTGCGATTAATTAAATAAAATGTATGTATTTATACCATAAATGTATTTAATTAAATGCTACTTTTTTCATTTTAAGACCGGGGTAAAGCAAGGAAAACTACAATTTACCTCAACAAGGCGACATAATGACATTCGTGGAGGTGGAAAAACAAGTTCTTTGTGACATGCAAGATTTATTGTATTAAAATTGAAATGCAAAATATTTTAATATAAATACATGGTTAAATATTTTACCACTTGCTTGAGCAACTTAATATATAATTATATAGAAGTAATGCATTGAATAATACATTGTTTAAAGTGTGTTTAAACGTGAACGCGCGTTCACAGCAGTGCTGCGCCTGACAGGATTATTCTCTCCAATGCATCATAGAAATAAAAACTTCTCCCATTTAAAATTTGTTTGTCATATAAATGTATTAACTAACATTAACGAACAATGAATGAGCAATATATTTGTTAGTATTTATAAATCTTTTTTTAGTTGTTAGTTAAAAAATAAAACTATTTAAGCTCTGGTCCATTAATATTAACAAATACTTCTATAAATTTAACAAACGTTATTTGCAAAAGTCAATTTTAAAAAGATTTAAATATGTTTATTTTATTTTTTTAAAGAGATATCTTATGTCAACATTTTTTTTAAAAAATTTGTGTTTTATGTTAACTTTTACAAAGCATTACCCTCCCAGACAACCAATTAATGTGATTGATAGATAGATAGATAGATAGTGTCTGTGTCAATTTTCCTCAACCAACCAACCAACCAACCAACCCCCCCCCCCCGCCACCCCCCCCACCCCAAACCTGTAAACCTAGGGGAAACACTGACATGACATATGATTTGTCCCATATTTTTCCTATACCCTATTTATTAAACAATGTCTTTGCTATTTCTTGTGAAATTGATTTGGTTTTATTTGATATTATATCATTTTCCCTTCTGCAGAGAAGAAAAAATTCACTTGGCAGTGATAAGTGTGACTTGTGTTTTGTCTTTTTTTCTCTCTCTCTGTCTGTCTCTCTCTCTCTTTACTTTAATTTTTAGCAGGTTGACGCAGGTATTTAATTGGCTCATTCATTTGTCAATCTTGGAGATGCATACTGACGACAACACGTGTCTCCACCAATGAGGGCGGGTTATGTGAGTATAACAGAGAACGCTTGCGTGGGAAGTGGAATGATTTTCTTTGTTTGATTCATGCCTGTGCACCTGTTGTTAATGTTTGCCCAGAATCATCTTGACTATATATAATGTTTATGGTAAAGTCTGTGTTCTTTGATCCCTTAGTGTATGACGGCTCATTCGTTCCTTTTTTTTGGTGTTAATTCACAGTTTGTTTGTTTTGTTATTAAACGGGGAAAAGAAAAAGGACAGGTAAGATATCACGTGATATACATGTGGGACACAATTGAATGAGGTTTCAATTGTGTTAGAACACTAGGTTTGTGACATGTGCCACCCCTTGTATTGTTTTTTTTGTTTTTTGTAGTGAGAGTAGTTCATTTAGGGCATTTCGACGCTGAAGATTTTCTTCTGATTTGGGTTTCTTGTGAATCACCTGTATCGTAGTGAACATCTCCTTTTGTGTTTCATAGAAAAAAGTCAGTCATAGGAGTTTTAAACAACATGAGTTAATGATGATCTCTTACCTCCCATGTCGAAACCAATGACGGGCTTTTTTTCCGTAAACCCATAACATGTGACAGCATAGCCCACAACTCCTCCAGCAGGACCAGAGAGAACAGCCCGAGAGCCACAGAACTGCTCCATTGGTGTCAGCCCACCATCTGACTGCATGAACAGCACATCCACACCCTGAGAGAGAGAGAGAAATGGGGTATTAAATTAAAGGTGCAGGAAGCGATTTCTGAGAAACACTGTTGAAAGTGGTTCGGACCAAGCACCACAACACACTTGTAGCCAATCAGCAGTAAGGGGCGTATACACTCATGATGGGGGAGGAGAGAAAGTAAGCAAGAGGGAGATTTGTGGAAAAACTGCAGAAAGAGAGATGGCTGAGAGACATTACAAAAGAGAAAAGGTCAGAGAAATATAACAGAAAAAAGAAGGTTTATGATCAGGCAAGAGCTTTAGAAAACATTAGAAAAGCTTTCCAGCATTGGAGAAACCTAAGCAGGAAGGCATGAAAAATGGACGCTGAGGTTGTCTTGTTTCTGCTCCATACGTGAGTTACATCAGTTTTGCTATGTTTCACAGAACCAAGATACACTGTTGTTGTAATGTTAGCTACAGTAACAGGACAGTTTTGAGTGTTATTGTTTGTCTGGAGCTGGTGTGCTGCTGGCGACTCTAGCTTGTATATAATTGTGTGCACAGTACAGTATGTTAATTTTTTGTTCCTGATATTCATTCGTCATCCATGCCTCTTCCATTGCATGTTTGTGCATTTTGGGGATGGAGCAATGAAGGGAGGGGTGTGTTTGTTAGGCTTGATTTCAAGTATCGACAGTTTTCAACAATGTTTCTGAGAAATTGCTTGCTGCAACACACGCACATACCTTCAAGCCTCCTTTAAAGCCTGCAGTGAATTCAGTGAGGTAAAGGTGTATTTTTGGTGTGAGGTAGGCGTCAGCACAAACAGTGTACCCACGAGGCACTGCTCGCACCATAGGCATAACCTCACTGGAAAGAGACACCTGAGTGAAACCAAGACGCTTCGCCAAAGACCCCACAGCCTTCTCATGAGCCGCCCATCTGATACACATAATGAGAAATGAGAAATATGATTTCAATCAATATAATCAGATGTCTCTGTGTGTTTTAATTATTTCAGTGTTTGATATAATGGCACATTGGGCATTAGGAAATTTCATCTCCACACCAACTACTTCAACTAACCTGGTGTTCCACAGGGCTCAGTGCACAGGCCACTTTCACTCCCTCTTTATACCAAGTCATGAGTATTTGTGAGCCATTCTTACACAGATAATAATCAAATAACTCTCTCTTGTCCACCTTTTGGCTCTCAGGTATCCTCTCATGACACTGCATTGCAAGATCCTGCACCTTGCAGTGTTTATGTTGATGCAGTATGCAGATGAATCAGCATACTGGTTAGACTAGTAGACCAACAGGCCTGTTTGCAGGTAAATTTAAAAAAAAATTTTTTTTAAATGTTTTACCACTTTCACTGTCCCACTCCTCAGTATAATCTCAGGTAGTGTAATAAATGTTTTATTACACTACCTGAGATTAGAATGAGGGGTGAGACAGTGAAAGTGGTAAAACATTTTAAATACTTAGGTGTGATTATTGACAATAATTTGCAGAAATTGTAGTAACAGTAAATTATAATATTAAGCAATTTAAATTGATTATAAAATTAAATAAGCAATGAAGCATGCAAAGTTATGTATGTACTCCATGATACTGTCACATTTTCCTATTGTATTACAACAGGCAAGCTGTACTATTATGAATCTTTTGCATAGTCTCTAAAAAACAAACACAAGAAAAAAAATCGTATCACCACACCAATGTAAAATTACTTTATACAATTTTCAAAAGTTGAAAGATTATATTTTAATTATGGCAAATGTAACGTTGATATATTAGATATTACATTGTCTTGCTCCATCACCTCTTAAACAACTCATAACACGTTATACTACTGCTACTATCTTAACATCATCTTCAAGAGGTGATTGCTACACTAAATTTAGATTAAAAAAGGTGGTAGATTAAAATCCATACCGTACAATATTGGAATTCCTTGTTGAGTACTATTAGAGAGTGCAATACTCTAAAAATGCTTAAATTAAAATCACACAACAATTTAAGCTAATATTGTTACAGTATACTGTGAATTGTCTCTGACAAAAAAAATAGATAATTACAAACAATAAATAAAATAAAATAAAAATAAATTCTTTGAGAGACTGGTAATGGGCATTATCTGTGATAGTACATTGATCTCTTATAAATGTCAATTGATCAAGGAAAATTTGATTTCTTAATTCATGACCCCTTCAATACTAAAGTCCTCCAATTTAATTTGCAATATAATAGATAAATGAAATGCATAATGGCACTAGTTCCGTTTGTATGAAACAAGACAGTAGTGCCGTTTTGTGTTAATCAGGTGAGCGGTTCTGATATACAGCACTGCTATGGATTACAGTCATTATTAAGAAATATCAGATCACAGAATGCTGCAATTGACCAAATAGAAAAAACATATTCCAGAGAGCCATGTAATAAATACAGAAGATATAATGATCTATACAAACGTGTAAGAATGCAGTAGCAGCACCGCCAGACTTCTGATGCCTTTGGATTGCACACGTCTCAAATCCTGCTCAACACGTTGAAGATCCAACTCACGCCACACCTCAAGACTTTCTCCAGTACTGCCTGAGAGAAACAGAGATTCCATGCTTAGATTTAATGCAGTTGACATTAGTGATACTTTTCTGAGATTGTATAAACCGACAAAACGAGTTTCATATGACATAAACATACAATGTTAGCTAAGGTTTCTTACACTCCAAATAGCTTTAATGGCCATTTTACACTCTCTCTGACCATATGAATTATACATGCCATTTCTGTTGCTATGCCTTTAGGATGTCTAGAGGTAATTTACCTCTGTAATAACCTTGACAATGGTTCTGAATCGGCATCATAGATATTAATGTTAATGAAATTCATTTTTGTGACAAGTTGGGGAATTTCAGACCAAATAGTTTTTGCAGCTCAGTTTCAATAATTGCCTTTCTGCACGGAGGATAATGTTTTGACCTCTAAAACTAACAATACATCGTTTGTGATCGAATTAATTTGATGTAGAATAGTCCTTATATACAAAGTCTTTTACCACAAAAGATCAAGAAAACCTTAATCCCTCATGATATGACCTGTTAAAATGAGGCATATGTAGTAGATGTTGACATGTTGTTCACCTGTTACTATTCGTTTGGGCTCGTTTCTGGGAAGCTGACAGGAATCTTGTCTGAGAATAACCCTCTCTTCCACTTCAATCACCTCCTCGTACAACACATCCGGCATACACACCTCCTAAAACAAAAACACACTTTGAAACACTCACACGCAACCCCTACAACAACAAAATGATCTTGATTATCTTGGAATTTCATCAAAGCATTGTTGGTTGTGAACAGTTTTTCAGTGGTGAACTATAACCTAATTTAGTATTATCATTCATTCTCTTCTGGGGTTTCATACAGCTGCATTTCCAGTGTGTACTTTGAGTTTCTCTGAAAAAAAGGAGGTGGGGGGAAACCGGAGAACCTGCAACATCATTACAACATCAATATTGACCAAAAACTCGTATGGTTCCAATATACTGTGTTTCCCAAATGGATACCCTTGTCCTGAGAACAGAGTTTAAACTTTCTGTTAAGATTTAACTTCATTATATAGTTGACCCTTGCCAGACTATAAATCAGTGTGGTTTCATCATGTTCCCCTTTTAGCCAAGAGCTTTTACAAAAATATGATACTGGAATTTTACAATTCAGAATACACAAACATTATTCCAATTCAAGAATTTTACTCTACTATAGAAAACAAACAGTTGTAACATTTGACTCAAAACTATTTTTAAAATACTTTTTGGGACAAGAAGTCTTTTTTGATAAAAAAAGAAAGAAGTGTTCTTGTGAGATGGACAGTTTGAAGGACAACATACTCTATTGGCCAAGAACTCATGTCGGCATTTGCATAGTTGTGTAACCTATGTTTCTGGACTCAGCGATTCAAACCACTAGTAACATCAGGTCTGTTTCTCCATCTCCAACTCACTTTTTATCATCCCTCCCACTAATCTTTTATTCACTCTTGAGGTGGTGTGGCATAGTAGCGGCAAATGATTCAAAGATGCAAGGGGTGACCCCTGAGCCCCTGAGCAAAACTCTTAACCCTGGATAACTGTAAGGGGTCAGTCGCATATAAGTATGCTGTTAAATTATTATTACTCACCACTATTCAAATCTTTTAAGATTGTTCTCATTCACTTCTGTTTATTGAAGTCTCTTACTTTTTAAGCCTATGACTTTTTTTCCTGCCTGTAAATTCTGTCCATTGCACAAGCTAGTGGCATTCGAGTATGGTCTATGCAGGAGAATTTCCATGGTTGGACTGACTGAACAAATACTTAATGAGTTGGTGGCTGGATTCAGAGTATAGTAGCATACAACTCTTATTATTTCTGCCATATCATTTTAAATAATAGCAGAAATAGTATGAGTATTATGCCATTTCAAATTCAGAAAGTATTTGAGTGAGAATGAACTCTTAGAACCTGCTGACCAACAGCAACTGAAAATTCAGTTTGGCAAGTGAAACAATCTCTTAATCAAAAAAAAAAAGGAGGGGGGGATTAATGTGTAATATTACTGATGGTCAGTTGAAATGACATTCAAAAGTTTGGGGATCAGTAAACGTTTTTTATTTTATTTTAAAGAAATTAATACTTTTATCCATCAATGATGCATTAAATTGATCAAACGTCAAGGTAAAAACATTTATGTTACTGTTACAAAAGATTTCTTCTACAAATAAATGCTGTTCTTTTGAACTTTTTCATCAAAGAATACTAAAAAATATTATCAAGGTGTCTGCAAAAATATTAAGCAGCACACTGTTGACGCGAATGGCTGTAATGTGATGCGCATGACGAAGGAGTAGAAAACAAAAACAGTTTTTGTTTAATCCACAAACTAAAACTCAGGAGATCACAGGAGAATTTAACTAAGGTCTGGGACTAACCGATTTTCAAATCGTAAAGTCCCCCTGTAGTCTCAAGTCTAGTTTATTTATAGAGCCCTTTCCAATACAAAGTAGACCAAAGGGCTGTACAGTTAAAAGCAGTCTACAGATAATAGCAAATAATAATAAAACAGAACACAAGACAACAGTCAATAGTAACAAAAACAAACAAACAAACAAAAATATCAAAAAGCAGTGACGAAAAGACATAATATACACATAATAAAACAAAATACAACTGACAAAATTTCAAACATTAAAAAGCCATAGAAAACAAATGTGTTTTCATTCGAGATTTAAAAATATTATTTAGGGTGCAGATCTTATGTCAGGTGGAAGGTTATTCCACAGTCTTGGGTCGGCAACAGAAAAAGCCCAATCCCCTTTAGTTTTCAAGCGAGTTTTAGGAATTGCGAGAAGTAAACAATTAAGTGATCGTTGAGGTCTACATGAATTCATATGAATTAAATTAGCAATATATTCTGGGGCCAGGCCATGGACAGCTTTATAAACGTAGAGTAACACCTTATAAAGAATCCGATAAATAACCGGAAACCAGTGCAGCTTTGACAAAACTGGGGTATGCTCCCTTTTCCTAGTGTAGTCAATCATTTTATCCCTTAATACTCATCTTTGATCACCAAAATGACATATTTAAATGTTTTTTTCCTTGAAAAAAATTCTTCATGTTTTAAAATAGCTTGAATGTAACTCTATGAATATGCGGTTCTATGAATATGCAAATTAGCACCGCCTCCAATCTCTCGCAGCAGCTCAGAGATCCAGTCGTTGACGATCACACGTTGACCTGATTGGTTACAAGGTAGTTTGTGACGTCAGAAACACCAGCGATTTCAAACGGGTTTTTGGTTCACTGCAGTTTTAAGGAGAAAGTACTCAGCAATGGTGTTGACTTATGAATTTGTACATGGTTTGTCTTAAAGGTGCTGTCTGTAAGAATGAGTGGTCGAAATAGGTACTGCAGTCCAAATTCAAAATTTCAGAGATCGTTGTTTTTCTCAATACTCCACTTTCGGGGCATCTTTGTGGCTGCCACATTTCAGCTATAGAAGAGCGCAACATCCGGTTGGTGAAGCTTGCACGCTCTCATTGGCTAGCGCGGGTATCACTTCAGAGGCTTACGATTTGGGATTGTGCGGGCTCCGACACAATCGGGAGCAGTACAATAATCATAATGACACCACACATTTGAGGATTTTTTGGACAACAAGTCAGTTGCGAGAAGCCTTGAATCGGGCCACATCCACCAGATCATTGGGGGTTGCATATAGGGCTTAAAATCTTCAAGTGTGTGGCCAGCCTAAGACGATGCCGGATAAAGGAACAGAAAGAAACTCAGGGCTTGAATACACGGGGAAAGTAATCAAACTGAACAGTAACAGGTGTGAGGGACTAATTAACAATCAAGGAAACTAACTAGGAACTCAGGCAGATAAAACAGGAACAGAACACATATATACGAAACCAAAACTGAACATACATGTTTCAACTGTTTTCAACATTAATTATAATAAGAAATGTTTCTTGAGCACCAAATCAGCATATTAGAATGATTTCTGAAGGATCATGTGACACTGAAGGCTGGAGTAATAGCTGCTGATAATTCAGCTTTGCCATCAGAGGAATACAAACTTTTAAATAGTAGTGTATGGCCCAGAAACAGAACCGTCATGCTTGAAAAGCATTTCTCGAGTATCTTGTGTGCACATGCCCATTGTAATAAAGTATCATGATGTAAAGTTTGTGAACTGTTGTGAGTTTGAATGAATCTGTTGAGTGAATGATTCATCATTCAAAGGTTCAGCTCTTATAAAGACCCCTTTTTAGTCAACACCAAGTCTCTGGGATGAATTTACATCATAATTTTTACTCACCAGATCAAACAGGTCAGGTCGCGCTTGCGTGCCGATATGTAGAAGGTCCCGAAATCCACGTGTCACCAGTAGTGCTGTTCTCTCACCCTGTCGCTCTAGTAAGGCATTAGTCGCCACTGTGGTGCCCATCCGAATCCAGCCAATCTGAGAAGTGTCCAAGGGCTGATCTCGGGCAAAGCTCTGCCCCGTTTCCTGTTCAATACACGAACCCAACAGACAAAGTGGACTTTTATGCGATACTTCAGTGATGTGCAGACTTCTGTTCTCTATCCTCCCCAGATCTAATCCATAACCAAAAAAACAAAAAAAACTACATCCAAATATGTTAAGGTTTTCTCCTCACCTCCTGCAGTACTCGCCGAATCCCCTCAGTAGGGGCGTCTCTGTAGTTCTGGGGGTCGTGTGACAGCAGTTTTAGGACTCTCTCTCTACCATCGGGCAAACGGGCGAACACATCCGTAAAGGTTCCTCCCCGATCAATCGCAAAATCAAACTTCCCTTTAGTTTCAGCCATGCTGGGACACAGACTGCAATGAACACAACATTTAAAAGTGACACACTGGCTGGATCTCAAAATTTAGTAAACTTACTTAAAGGGATAGTTAACCCCAAAATTAAAATTCTGCCTTCATTAATTTACTCACAATTGATTTCTTTCTTCAGTGAAACCCAAAAGAAGCTACTCTGTCTTTCATTCAGTGGACAAAGACGTTATTTAATTGATATCTTCTTTTGGTTTTCTTTCTTTCGTTTTTTTCAGGTACTCTGTTTTTCATTCAGTGGACAAAAACGTTATTTAATTGATAATATCTTCTCTGGTTTTCTTTCTTGCAAAACATACATTTCAACAAAAAACTACATTAGAAATCAAGAACAAGTAGCGGAATACAGAGGGGAAAAATACCATTTTGATTTTTTTAAATGATATTAGTAAACAAATCCAAAGCAAATACTTTATTGTTGGGTTTAAATTTAAGGTATCTTGCTTTGTGAATGTGGCATTTGCCCATCATACAAATGAATACTATGACATCATCTAGCTCCTTATTGCCAGAAACTAGTGATGGGCACTTTCAAAACACTGCTTCATGAAAACTTTACGAATCTTTTGTTTCGAATCAGTGGTTCGGGGTGTGTTTCAAACTGCCAAAGTCATGTGATTTCAGTAATCACTGAATGTCGATCATAGACATAATAAATACATAGACGCCCTATGTGCCGCTGGATCGTATGTCAACGGCACCGCCATATTGCGGAGGGCAACTTTCAAATTCCTCTCATAATGGGAATTGAGAAAAATGCCTGCTTCATGTGCTGCTTGGGGCTGTACAAATCGCCACACAATTGAAAACAGGTCACAGGGAATTACCTTTCACAAGCAAGACTGAACATTTGTTTCTGGTTGTATTTGGTCATTATATAATTTGTAATAGTAACATTAGTTGGCCACCGGAGTCAGTCAGACTAAAATAGCTAGCGATGTCGCTAGTTAATTTAGCTGTGAAAGTTGAGACATGAGTTGACATGATTTATATTATAGTTTTAGCTTATATAATATTTTATTTTATAAAGTAAATTTCCTGAAATCGAAATATTCATCTAATTTTCTTAAAACCGACTTTTATGACAAGTACTCGTTTCGGGTAGGCAGACTAGTCACTATTTCATTTACTATTTTTATTATTGTCTATATCATTCTGCAATTGATTTTACATTGTATTTGCTGTTATTATTATTATTGTTATTATAATATTATACCACTTGCGATTATCAATCTATTATAGTTATGCTGTTAAATTATTGTAGCTACTATTCACTAGTCACTATTTGACTTATTATTTTTTATTGTCTATATTATGTAATTGATATTTCATATTCTATTCCCATTATTATAGTATTATACATAAACTATATGCTATTATTAATATATTATTATTATATTATTGTACTTATGATATTATATAATTATACTATTCGTTACCATTTTATTTGCTGTATACTGTTTGTTTATTTTACTGTAAACTATACTATTACTTCTCACTTCTTACTCTTATATTTACTATTTGCATTGCACTGTAGTTGTACCATATCATCTGTATTACCATAAAGGATCCATCAGTTATCTTTGTTATTGCTAAAATTGGGTCAAAGACAGAAAATGCTTTTTCCACAATAAGAAAACTTTATTTCATTTAATGTGAAAATTAACAATGTATTTTCACAATTCTTATCCAAGAATAAAAAGCCAAATACATGACAAGCCTGAGCTTTGACAATTCCTTATTAAGAAAATATTTTATAAGTCTAACTATCGAGATTTTAAATAACTAGATATGGAACTTTTTGTACACCACGTACAAACCACTGAAATTGGTTGATAAATGTAAACGTTAGTTTTGTTTTTATCCAGAAAAACCGCAGCTCACCCGTTTACTTGCATTTGTTTACAGCGCAGTCTTGCCCTCAGCAATATGGCGGACGCGTTGACATATCGCAGCAACGTTCCAAAGCGGCCAATAGGGCGTCTATGTATTTATTATGTCTATGATGTCGATTACCTGAGTATGAAGTGTCTAAGTGTCTATTTCCTGATCTCTGAGGAGTTTTATACATTTGTAAACGTTTTAATGAGGTATTTGTATAATTAAAATGAATAATAGTATTTAATAGTCTCTGTTTAGCTGACCCATCCATAGAACAAACAAAACAAGCCCTGAAAATTGATAAAATAAGACATATTATTAGGGCTGCCCGCTAATATTCGACTAATCGTTAGTCGACTAGAAGAGGTTTGGTCGACCAAAATTTTATTAGTCAGAAGAAAAAAAAGTTGTTTTTTTTTTTGTGTCAAATAATTAAAACATACAAGGATGTGCTTTCTGCTGTCTCGTTCTCCCTGAACTTGTGCACGTCGCAAAAATTAACCGAAACTCAGGGTATACTTGCCTCACAGACATGAGAATTATATCTATAGAAAGCTTGAAATGTCTACTTTTAAATAAACCAAACAAATATTCTGAGAGAATGTAATCTGTAAAAAACTTGCATAGGCGCGTCCACTACAGCGGAGATGACGAGTCAGCATCGTTGACTTAATCTAGAAAAGTCTTTAATCGAGGGCAGCCCTACATATTACAGACACTTAATATTTAATGTTATTAAATGATCAGTTAATTGCATCTGATAGATTATACTTTCAATAAAACATTTGCAATGGGTTTGTAAAAGCCAAATTTTATGCATGTTTGGCATGAGTTTTTGTTGCATTTACACTGTTTTGACCAGCAGGCGTCACGAGCGTGTTTTTCCCATCACCAAGGCTGGATTAGTAACCCCCAGGCGCCCCTGGGCACTGAAGCTCATGAGCCCCCCTCCCCTACCTGACAACCACACCCTCCAAAGGAACACACACACACACACACACACACACACACACACACACAATTCTACGGCCCTCCAGCTGTACTAAGGCCCATCAGGTGTGGGATTTGACATGCCAAATCACTATTGGTCAAAAGCTGAATGACTAGTTCACAAGACACATGACAATGATAAAAAAATTTTTTTCCTGAAAAGTAGGGCTGCACGATTTGGGGAAAATGTCATATTGCGATTATTGAGGTCAATATTGCGATTGCGATATAATAAACAAATGGTTTCATGAGTCAAATTGCTTGGTTCTCAAGTAAAATGCACACACGAATTAGGCCTAGTGATAATGCTAAAATGTGTATTTCTCAACTCAAACTAGAAACAACAACTAAATGCACTGTGTTTTCAAATTAAAATAATACTTTTACAAAATTAAATATTGACATCTTTGCATTACTGCAAACTTGTTATTTGTCTAGTAAAAAAATAAATGTCATATTTACTGGGCCAGCCCAGTAAAAAACAACATTAATGACAGGAATATCACACGAAAAACACAAGAAATAAGGATGCTGACATGTTTGGTGTAAGAAGAACAGAAATAAAATAAGTGAGAGAAAGATTCTTCTTCCTCTTGGCAAAAAGAAGAGAAGAAATTAAATCATACAGGTTTGGAACAACATTTTTTGAACTATCATTTTAAATTAGAACGTGAATTGCAAATAATAAATGAACTTGATATGAATTCTATGATAAAAAGCTGTCTGAACACTGTGCCGTCTGCAGATGCTCAGCTGTTATAAATAGGTGCACATTAGACTAAAAGCTTAAAGGGCAGCAGAATCCTTTAAACCTTAACTAGGCTAAAGATCACTGACAATATAGAACACGTGTTGAATTGTTTCTGTCAGTAAATGCATTGCATACATGAACAATCAGGCAATTACAACATGAGCATGTTCTGCTGTAGGCTACTTACACTTGAAGCACTAGTGAAACAAGAAACGAACAGACGATTCCTCTCGTGTCGCACTGACTGTTTACAAATATGAAGCCACACTTTATCGCTTCGATATTGAGAGTTTCTGCTACACTGTCTCCGCCTTCTGAGATATATCACGTGACTGAGGCCAGGGGGCGGTGGATAGAATTGGCGCGTGATTGCTCAAGAAGAAAGGCGAATTCTTAGTTCATCATGTTGTCCCAAACCTGTATGACTATTTCATCTGCGGAAGATATTTATATTAATTTAACTTTAATTTTTGTGTGTATTTGCCCCCTTTTGTACTATGTATGCATATTAATGTCCTATGTTAAGGTATTGTATAGGCCTATTTAATGTCTGTGTTGAAGTAACTGTTTATTAGATGACCAATAAAAACCTGTTCTGATAGCTACACATTAAATTGACTAACCATTGCATTATTTAAACAACTTTAAAAGGATTGACACAGTTGCAGAAGGACTGATTAATTGACTAGGCCTATTTATTCGGAGATGTCTTTTGAATGTAGTCTATTTTTAATTAGGCTACTGATGCATTATTCATTATAACGACTAGCTATTTAACTAAATTAATTATATTTCCTTTATATTTCATTGAAAAGAAAATAACTCGTGTTATGTATAGCACATTTACTATTTGTTATAACACATTTAACCCATCAACAGGCAAATTAACAAAACAATATAAACTCTACCAAAAAAAAAAAAAGTGTCAGTAAAGATACTCAAAATTCAAATTTCAAAGTGCATATGTGTTTTCAGCAGAGACTTATTGTAGAGCCACAATACATTACAGTGTAGTGCTTTAAAAACATGTAAATTCGTAAATTAAAGTCATTACCGAATTTAAGAGGCAGCCAGTGAATTGATGATAGAAATAAAATGAATTTAAAAAAAAAAATCATGTAGTGGTGACCGGTGGTCAGCAGATGTTAGTGTACAGAGGGGTGTAATACTGGGGGGTCCCATACCAAGCAAATAGGCTACAGGGCCAGTATCACCGATATTGATACCGATACCAATAAAAGCATGCACTTGAACTTATACTTTCCAGTAGGGGAGACCAGCGTGCCATGAGGTGAATGCATCAGTAATATGCTAAGTCTGAATATTTTTTCATCACTAAAAGATTTTGTGATTTGTACTCTCAACTCGCCTAATTATTCATGTGTAGGGTTGCTGTATAGTAAAACCACTGTAAAGGGCTGCCAGTGACAGATGTGTACCACTAAAGGTAAAACTTTTGCACATATTTTTTTCCTGACAGATTTATTAACAACAATTACAGAACATAACACAATCCATTTTAACAATCAATTTAAAAAAAATGAATTGCACAAACTAGCTTAATTATAGTAAATGCACTTCTGTACACTACTGCTCAAAAGTTTGGGGTCAGTAAGATTTTTAATGTTTTTGAAATAATTCTCTTCTGCATATTTGATCAAAAATACAGTAAAAACAGTAATTTTGTGAAATAATATTACAATTTAAAATAGGCTACTACAACTCATTTTACCAGAAAGTTTGAGTTAGAAGAGTTTTTTTTATTATTATTATTATTATTTTTTATTGAATACAAAATTATACATACAACCAAGGCAAATGTATTCATTCTACAGTACGTAAAAAAAATCGAATGAAAGGCTCAACACAGTTTAACCAAAAAATTACTTAAAAAGGACAAGGAAAATAAATAAATACAAATTTGAAGTCATATCTTACATGAACTTAGGGGGAAAAAAAATAAATAAATAAATAAAATAAATTAAAATAAATTAAATTAAGGGGCAATATCACACCAAATCATATGAAATCAAAAGATCAAGCAGCTTCATCACACTCCCACCTCTCATTCCCTCAATGGCTCTAGAAAAACACTTTAAATCATCTTTGAACACAACAAGTAGTGGGAGGGATTTAAAAAATCTACATTTGTGAATGAAATATTTTGCCATTATTACAATGTTATTAACCAAATAAAAATGAACACAGCAGTCTTTGGGAATTCCAAATAAAATATGTTGTAAAGTAAAAGCAAAACCATCAACAACCACTTCCTTTTCTATCAACCAGTCCTGAACTGATATCCAGAAGACTTTGGAAAAGTTAGAGTTTATAAACGGAGTTTACCGGCGTGATGACGTTTAATCTCCTCGACAGCCTCTGTAGTCCCATTTAGCCACTTGTTAGCAACCGCCCTTTTCAAGACACGTTAACAGCTTAAATCACGAGTGCGGTGTATTTTATGTTGTAGAATAAAACGTGAAAAGGTGTCTTGAGCTTGTGTTCACCACAGACCTTATTTCAGCCATTTAACAAAAATCCAATTGACTTCGTGACGATGGAACAGGAAGTGCTAAAATGTTTACTCTTTTCCGCGTTTTGGCCTACAAAGTGATGTCATAACTTACCTGCACCACTCAGTTTAGAGTTGCTGTAGTTGTGTATTTTTAATGCAGTGGAGCTCATGGATGGATAAACGCTGTCAAACTTTGAAAATCCACAAGTCATCATCACATCTTTCTGCTGCAGGTCTCCTTTGATGCTGTGAGCACATGTTTTATCACCTTTATTATTCTGTTGTTCTCATGTGACTGCTTTGAGCTGCTTCAGATGTTAAACTGCTCCCGTGGGTGATAATTCACCATGTTTCCGGACTCTAATACACTTTTAAATCGTTCACGGCACAGGTAAACTGTCTGATGTTAACGCGACGCTTTGAAACACATGTGTTTGTATGTTTGATCCTTAAGGTTAAGCTAATGCTAGCTGCCAATGCTAACTTCTAATGCTAACTAAACAACCCACGAGTACGCAAATTCATAATCGAAAATAAATGTGTAGTGTAGTGTTTCATTTTTTAAAACATGATTTTTGGGATATTTAATTTCAGTGTGCCTGTTGTCTTTCAGTTTTAACGTTAGCTCTTGAGGTTAAAGCAACAGGTTTATGTTGATGCTAATTGTATGTGCTAATTTAATATAACGTTAAGTTAGTCTGCTTCAAAAACAGCAATACGAACAAATAAATTTTTTTAAAGAACAAAGTAATATTAGTTTTATTAAAACGTGTATCTCAAATCTAATTTATTAGGCAACCTAAATACCCGTTTTGGCGTCAGGAAGAGTAGCCTAACAGTTACATGTGATTTACCATGGTGCAGTGATGGTATTAAATGATTACCATACTCGTGCATCATGGTTTTTACATGGTTCGTCTATAATATTATCGCACTTATCAAGGCAAAAACATATGATTAGATGTAGCGTAATGCCATACTGTTCTATTTCTACAGTATGTATAACTTTAAGGCCGTTTTAAACAAAATGCTACTTTGATTGTCTCTGCAGTATATAGTACAAAAACTGTGGACATTTTGTGTATGCATCGAATACTTGGATGTCCTTTGATAAAAATATGTATCCTATAAATCCTACATTTTACCAGACATTCCATTTATTGAGCCTGTAGTGACATCAGCTATAGTTCTTAAACATTGATTGATGGCACTGACAGAAGTTCAGATGTTTTTTACACAAAAATGCATAAAAATTAACCATGTGCATTCCCAAGAAGATTTCTAAATCGTGATTTAAACATGCAACAAGAGGTCATGTGACTACAATGTAGCACATTTGAAATATTTGTGGAATGATGACTTTTCCTCTATATTGTGAGTGTATCCACCTTATTCCTGACGAGTTTACTGCCTCATGATTATTTTCTTTTTTCCTTTTGCATTTCGCTGTAATAGTATGAAAAAGGTCAACATATACTGCACATTTGTGGTCTCTTCTGCCCTTAATAAATGCAAAAAGAATCTCTCTTTTTTTTCTCTCCCCAAATCCTCACGTCTCTTTCCAGGTTTGTTTTCACAGGTATATACAATTTATTATCTGTCAAAATGACTGAAATCACTTTGAAATAGTATCACGCAATGCTGAAGTAAAATATATATATTTATATTTATTTATTTATTTATTTTTGTCAAGTCACCTTTATTTATATAGCGCTTTTTACAATACAGATTGCACCAAAGCAGCTTCACAGTGATAACATGAAAATAATACAACAAAGTTTGTTTCTAGAAGAAAATTGCGTCATTGTCCACCTTATGTAAGGCAGATCAATAATATTGTTGAATATTAAATGTCCCCAACTAAGCAAGCCAAAATCCAAGGCAACATATGGGCAACGTATTAAGGCAGTGTATGTTATATAATACAGATTACCACAATTATATTTAACCGTCTGATTTTGCTGTGGAAAGATTCACGCTTTGGGGGTTATGTCACATTATTGTAGGCCAGCCCGGAAGTTGGCATCACCTTGGTTTCCTCAACAAAAACCCAATATATGATTTTTGATATGATTTCATGAAAATGAAAATTCTGTTATCATTTACTCACCCTCAAGTTGTTCCAAACCTGTATGATTTTCGTTCTTCTGCTGAGCACAAAGTAGATATTTTGAAGAATGTCATAACCAAACAGTTGATGGGACCCCATTGACTTCCATAGTATATGGAATTGTCCATCAGCTGTTTGGTTACCCATATTCTTCTTATAGTTATTCTGTGGGCATTATGACCATTCACATCCTGCACATGAGCAATATTTAAAACTGATTAGTCAGATTTAGCCATTTTAACAATAACAATTGGTTGCAGAGGACAGCTCCTTCCATCTTGAAATTTTCACTAAAACACACAAAATAACATTTTAGTAATAATATAGCTAATTACACTTGCCACATAGTGATTTATTGAATTATAGGCTGGGGATAATGAGTGCAAGATTGGTATGACACCAAAAACGACGTCCACACAATTCAGTATGTTTCGTTGCGTCATGACAAATGATACAACTGAAATGTGGAACACGTACATTAGTTTTATGCTCCAGGCACAACTTCACAGTGAAGAACAAGATATTTATTTCAGTTCATTTGTCAAACAGAAGGTCAAGTCGAGCGCATTTCATTGTGGCATACAGTTTCCATACTATTCTTAATGTTGCAATCGCACATCTGTCTATCTGTCCAGAGCCAGGAATGGCGCTGTGGATTCAGGCACAGCAGCTGCAGGGTGATGCCCTGCATCAGATGCAATCTCTCTATGGGCAGCACTTCCCCATTGAGGTGCGGCACTACCTGGCACAGTGGCTGGAGGCTCAGCCGTGGTGAGTGTGTCCTCCCCTAAAAGCTCAGATCTATGTATATGTAATAGACTAGGTTAGATGCCATATTGAATTCAACACAGATGAAAACCAGGCTGTGAGGGATAGACAAACAGTCTTTACTAGGGGTGTAACAATATATCGTGTCTATATATCGTAGCCTATATCCCAATACAAAACTGCAACAATATGTATCGTGGATAGTTCACCCAAAATAAAAAATAACTCGGTGTGAAAAAAAATCAAGTTTTCAGACTACTATATAGAATGTTGAATATAATGTATAATAATGCAATGGGGAATATTTGTGGGTCCTGATAATGCCAAATGTCTTGTTACCAGTAAAAAGTGGCTTACATTATTTTAAATAAATCTAGTCAGTGACAGAGTGAAAGCATATTTGTCTAAAATAATTCTTTATTTTTAGCTTCAGAATCATGAATATTTTTATTCTAGTGTCACTATTGTCCTGTGCATTGGGTTACCAGCACCAAGTCCAAGCCTATTCATTTAAACCCACATTGTAATATCAAATTTAGCATTTTAATCAACAGTACATTTTTTGTTAACCTTTTATCATGTGTCTTGGAGTACCGCAATAATATCGTATTGTGAGTTCAGTATTGTGATATGTATCGAATTGTGACATGAGGGTATTGTTATAGCCCTAGTCTTTACAATGACACGCACTGTATAAAATTCTAGATCACGTAATTTTCACAACTCTTATTTATACTTTTTTCGGAATGGCGTTTCATTAGTTCACAACAGTACAGTCCATTGAATACACTGTTCTAACCCTCACAGCCTTGTTTTCATTCCTGTAAAAAAGGAATATGACACTACTCTGACTAAGGTCTATAAAGTCTGTGTACTATCGTAGCAGGGCATGAAATGGACTGAAGCACGTTTATGTCGTGTGCAGGGATGCCATCGACCTGGAGAACCAGCTGGATGAGTTTAAAGCCAAGCGTCTGCTGGAAGGTCTGATCCAGGAGCTGCAGAGGAAGGCAGAGCATCAGATGGGTGAAGATGGCTTCTTGCTGAAGATCAAACTGGGCCATTATGCCACACAGCTGAAGGTATGAGAACCAGATGCAGGTATATGAGGGATGAAACATTAGGGTTTCTTGGTTGCTTTCTTGTGAAAAAGTACAGGGGACAGGGAGAGAACTGAATTTCTGAATTGGTTTTACATTTCCTTGCAATAGACCCTCAATAAAGAAAAATGATTAAACTTAATGTGACATCTCACAACAGGCAACTGTGCTAGACGGTGTAAGCCCGTCTAGATCGGCCCAAAGGCGGTTTCCGATAGAACGGGTGAAGGTCTCTGCATGTTACTGTCTTTCCGTGTGGCAAAGTAATTTAATTTCATTTAAGCTTTTATCTGACTCCATTTTATTACAACCTTGAATTTAGGTTAGATTGCCCAATTGGTTATTGGTCAATTATATAATAGTTTGGCAATACATTTGATTATTCTATTTAACTCTTTATTTTATATTTTACTCGTTCATTAGGAATCTGTGTCGCTGAGAGAGTCTCGCACCGGCCGTTCTTTTCGCGGATCTCACGGTCACAAACTCGCCAGTCTGATAGATAACCAGAGGTTATAGCTAAAGCGATTCAACAATGCCACACACGCTTGCTATTGTTAAAAAGTACCCATGTTGCCCCCTACAGTCGCCCATATAACAACTTGGTTAAAGCCCAAACAATAACCAGAGGTTATGGCTAGTACATTAATAGTATTTTTAACTAGCCCCCTATTTGCGACTGCATAACAACTTAGTTAAAATCAAGCAGTTAGTCAGGAATCTAGAATCCCACCAGATGTGCCTCACGCTCCATCTACTCTGGGATCTAGTAATTCAGAATAAAATCAAATGTAACAATTTATTATGTCAGGTAAATGTATCATGCCAGTTTCATAATCAGTTCAAAGATAATCAATGCAATAACATCAAATGCTCAGAGATAAAGATTAAAAGATGTAGGTTAAACCTGACATTTTGAAAAATACATAATGCTGAAGTTTTGAGATCCTTTATCATTATGGGCTGATCTGAGTTGCAGAATCACCCTGAGCCTCATGTTGCATTTCTTTATAAAGACAGAAACTTCTTTCACATGGAAACATTGGCTAACAATGGGAAATTGCATTCAGAGTTTACACCTTTGGGGAGCAGAATGACATTTGCCTGGAAGACGTTCCCTCCTCTGTGCAACTTATCTCTAAACTCTTAAGAACTTTATTACCTTTTGGTTTACTTCTTTGGGAATGAGACATTTGTACCAGTCGCACTGAGACATTTCAAATGATACCAAACATGTTTAATACTGTATAATAATTATTTACATTAAACCATATATATTTTTGGTCTATATGGTTTATGGTATATGGTTTCATAAAAGCTGTTACTGGCCCTTTAAGCCTGCTTTTTCTAGAACGTGCTCTTCTGCAGAGGGAGAGTTGAATCCTCCATTTTGTGACGAGGTGCCAGAGCAGAGCTGCTGCAGATAAATGTGCCTAAATATCTATACCTAACTTTGAGACTAAATATTTATAAAATCATCATTTAACATGGATTTGGACATGGATTTTTTTTTTGTTCCTCTGGAAACGATTTCTGGAAATTCAATTAATGGCGAGCTACTATGATATTAGACTACGTAGCCTATAATAAAAGATAATGAATTTCAAACCTGAACCAAACATATTTTTATTTAGTCTGGCACAAAAAACCCCCCATTAAAATCATGAACTCAAATGTCATTGTAAAAAAAAAGAAAAAAAAAGGCTGTTGTAACAGTGCATAAATCAGACCTTTCAGGCTATAGCCTAACAATAATAAGCCTAATGCCAAAATTATTATTACAACTAAATTGTCGGTCATTAAATAAGAAAACTAAATAATTGTGTATATGATTTGCTTTGTGTAACCCGACATCAGTATTCTTTGCACATAGTGCCGCGACCAATCAATCACTCCTTTACGACTGGCTGCCTGCACATTCACTGTCCTCGCGGCAGCTTGCGCTCGCTTATCAATGCATAAATTTGCGCTTATGGTATCTTTGTAGAGCTTCAAAAAAATAAACAAAAAAGATGCTGCAGCCAGTGAGCAGCCGGTGGGATCTGGCTGCAGGACGACTCAACCTCCACAGACACATTTTTAATGTTTTATCAGACAATAAAAAGGCACTTTGACTGTTCACACTGTCAGTCCAAACCAGATTTGTGTGTCCATTTGGAATCTGATCTTAATGGTTGAGAATAGAGGTCAATCGCATGTTTTATTTCAAAAGATTTGTTCCTCTGATGAACTGAGTTCATACCCACGATGATGTGATTTTGATGATCCTTTGTTTTGTAGAGCTCGTATGACCCTTGCCCTTTGGAGCTTGTGCGGTGTGTCAAACACATTCTGTACACTGAGCAAAGACTTGTACAGGAAGCGTCCAATGTAAGTCACACACACAGTTTCTTTGGTTGTTGATCTACACTGAGGATGTAGTGATTGGAATGTGACAATTGAATGATATTTTGTATGTTTGTGGTGATCAGGCCAGCAGTTCGGGTCCGGTGGATGGGACCCCTCAGAGATACCAGCAGATCAACCAGACATTTGAGGAGCTGCGTGTCATGACTCAGGACACAGACAACGACCTCCGCAAGCTGCAGCACAGTCAAGAATACTTCATCATTCAATACCAGGAGAGCTTGAGGATACAGGGTATGAACATCTAAGTCATCTCATCCTGCACATATCATTTAGCGTTTTTTCTATATTGTACCACAACACCGCTGAATGCTTTATTCTGCAAGCAAAACCAGCGAAACCTTTTTAGAGTAAATTTTAAATGGAGTACATGCCGTTGATGTCTACAGATAAAGAGAGAATATATTTTATCTCTTGGAGACTCAGCAAGTTAAAGCAGCCTAATGGCTACATTAAAGGGATAGTTCGCCCAAAAATGAAAATTCTGTCATCATTTACTCACCCTCAAGTTGTTTCAAACCTGTATGAATTTCTTTTTTCTGCTGAACACAAAAGAAGATATTTTGAAAAATGTCGGTAACCAAACAGTTGATGGACCCCATTGACTTCCATAGTAGGAAAAAAAAATACTATGGAAGTCAATGGGGTCCATCAACTGTTTGGTTACCGACATTTTTCAAAATATCTTCTTTTGTGTTCAGTAGAAAAAAGAAATTCATACAGGTTTGAAACAACTTGAGGGTGAGTAAATGATGACAGAATTTTCATTTTTGGGCGAACTATCCCTTTAAAGTGATTATCAAGTCTCAAATCTAGTTTAATTATAGAGCAATTTACAGCTACACAGTAGAGTAAAGGACTGTACACTCAGTAAAAATACAGAGATAAAATTAGCAACAAAATCAAACATAATTATGAGTTACATTTTATTTTAAGGTGTCCTTGTTAGTGTAGTTCTCCATTTAAGTACTGAGTCATATTAATCAACTACATGTACTTACTATAGTTTTAGGGTTAGTTGCATGTAATTACAGTACGCATAATTTATAGTTATCACTATAGTAACTACATGTAACATTTTACAACAACACTGTAAAATAAAGTGTTACCTGATTATGCATTAATATGGAACTTTCAGTTCAGTGAGCTCTGGGGTGCTTTTCCATACAACAGTGTAAGTCGCTGCGTGCTTATCTACCATAGTACGATGCATCGGTGCAGGTGATCGAGTTGCAATTAATGTCAGATTGTTATAGTTAATTTACACAAAACAACAGAATGCCGTTCCTTTTTTTAATCAAGTTAACATGCAGTATGTAGCTGGTGTACACTTTACTCCCGTAGGCTATATATGTGGTTCACGCTGTCAACAGCTTTCTCCACAACGTCATTTCTCTTGATTTGAACTCAAGCTGAGCGATTCGATCTGAACAAAATGGCAAAGACATGTCATATCTTACACAGGGCTTTCTGGGAACACTTTTGAGTCCTCATTGAACTGTAGCTTGTATTTTTAACCGATTCATTGAGGTTTTATCTGTGTCGAGTAGCACAGATGAGTAGCTTGGCCAGCCTTCCTCCAGCCGAGCGTGTTCAGAGAGAGTCGGGTCTGCAGAGCAGGAAGTCCACGCTAGAGGCCTGGCTCACACGAGAGGCCAACACCTTACAGAAATACAGACAGGTACACTCAATCCCCATGATACGCATGTCTTTTTTACTTACTACACAAATATTTTCAAGCAGTTGAATAATATAATGTGTGATTGTGTATAGGAATTGGCGGAGAAGCATCAGAGAACACTAGCTCTGTTGAGGAAACAGCAAACCGTGATCGTGGATGATGAACTGATCCAGTGGAAGAGACGACAGCAGCTCGCAGGAAACGGAGGACCATCAGAGGGAGGACTTGACATACTGCAAGCCTGGTACTGATGCCCAATGGGGGGAGGGGGAGGGGACGGGATGAGGAGGAGGAGGAGGAGGGAGGTCGAGCTAGTCTCCGTTTTGTTTGACAATACTTCGAACGTCAACAAGAAGTGACATCACCCAACATCGCTTAGAGCACCTTTAAAGAATGCAAATATAGAGATTAAAAGAATAAAAATAATGTTGATATAAATAAATACCCTACAAAAATGACCAAGGGTGAGACGCTAGGATTTATTGTGCTTAATAACTCTTTTTAGCTTCAAGCACACTTTTTCTAATTGATGCATGTTTCTTTATCATTATGACATTTCAATAACTTAACTGCACTGCACATATATTTTTATATATTTACATACCGCAATATAAAAAAATATAGCAAAATCTTACACTGAGCCCTACTGGTTTTAGTTTTCCATTTTTGAGTGTAATCCAACAGGTAATCAATCAGGTGAGTTTAACTAACAGTTATGTCAGCCTGTTTGAATGGCTGCTGAATGATAACAAAGCAGCACAGAAGAGTGGATTCTCTGAGATTCAGTTGTTTGTGTGAGATGTGCATGCGCTACATTGCTTTATACAGGTTCCTCTTGAACAGTATTTTATGTTCTTGTTTTGTGAATGCAGGTGTGAGAAGTTGGCCGATATGATCTGGCAAAACAGACAGCAGATTCGTCGAGTTGAACACCTGACGCAGCAGTTGCCCATACCTGGACCCACAGAAGAACTTCTCACTGAACTCAACGCTACCGTCACTGATGTCATATCAGCACTCGTCACCAGGTGCGTAAGCAGTCTATGCCGTCATTGGACACTATTGTCTCTCTCAGAGAAGCAAGGTTTTGAGCTGTGTCTTTTTCTTCTGGTCTCTCTGCAGCACATTTATTATTGAGAAACAGCCTCCTCAAGTGCTGAAGACTCAGACAAAATTTTCAGCGACGGTTCGCTTGCTGGTCGGTGGAAAACTCAACGTCCACATGAATCCTCCTCAGGTTAAGGCCACAATCATCAGCGAACAGCAGGCCAAGGCATTACTCAAGAACGAGAACACCCGCAAGTATGTTTTTTTAGCTATAGAAATAAATAACAAGCAACTTTGACTAAAACTTAACATGGAAGAGATTTAGTACTTGTTGCTTTATCTCATTTGGGGTAGGGTGCCACATTGTCCAAAATATTACAAACATTACTGAAGTGGCGGAGCTCCTATTTTATTACGTCCGCTAGGGCAGGGTTCACCAATCTCGGTCCTGGAGGGCCGCTGTCCTGCAGAGTTTAGCTCCAACCCCAATTAAACACACCTTAACCAGCTAATCAAGGTCTCAACTAGGCATACTAGAAACTTTCAAACAGGTGTGTTGGAGCTGGTTGGAGCTAAACTCTGCAGGGACAGCGGCCCTCCAGGACCGAGATTGGTGAACCCTGCGCTAGGGGTAAGATGTAATAAATAAATAAAAATACCTAAAGGCTTCCATCAAGCCATCAGACCAAAAGGACCAGGGAAAACACTTAGATGATGAATTTTTTGTAAATAGCTGAAGGAAGTAAAAATAAAATGGTGGAATTCATTGAAGAGATCCACAGCATAAACAAAAGAAAGTAACAATAAAGTGGTATGATTTGTTGAACAAAAAAAGAAATAATCAATAAAGTGGTATTTTTCATCAAAGAGACCCAAGGCCCAAAATAACAAACAAAAACCAATCTAATGAAATTAAATAGCAATGTATCATAAAGAAAAAAAAAATACAATCAACCTTATCTATACTCTTACAAAAAAAAACACACTGAACAACCAGGTTTCAAACAAAAGGGCAGGTCTCTCTTACATTACTACCACATTCTAAATAAGTCAAAGAAAAAACTCAAAGTACCATAAAACCATTTTGGTCTGGCTTCTGGAACAGTGCAACCGCCCCGGAGTCGCAGCAGCTCCCTTTTGTGCAGTGGAAGAGGTGTTTTAAAAGGACTGCCTGCTGAGCGTCCAATAACCGCTGACAGGCAACAGCGATGACAGGAAACAAAAGAAGAAAGGTAGAAACAGTTAACAAAATACAAAAATGCACACAACTGGCTGAGAATAATCATAACGGTTCAAATTGAATTTAATACCTAATTATCATCCAAAATATAATTATTTGGTAGATTTACATATAACAGCCATAAAAGGCTGCCACAGCTATCACACAACATGGAGGATAAAACTGATACAAGAGTGGACCTATCAAAAAAAATAAAAAAAGTGAAAAGTAGCCTACTTCATACGATACGAAATTATTTTCAAGGGAAAAATAGTAAAACGACTGCAGAGGCACATTTGGAAAACTTTTTTTTTATTTCCCAGAAGAAATATTCCGTTGTCCGTTTCTCTTGAATTGTACGACATTCTTAATCCACCTTTCATTTCTTTGAAAGAGGGTTACTCGAAACCAATCCTGTAACCCTGAGTTTCTTTAACTAGCTTTGTGGTACAGGCATCTGGATAAGTCGCGTATGTTTGAGTTCAGTTTGATCTTCTCATGATTGATTTTTGATTATTATGAACGGTGTAGAACTGTCTGCTAAAGTACTCTCTGAGATGCCGCATCTATACATTTTTTGAGAATTTGCATCTCTGCACCACCATAATATTAAACCATTTGACTAGATGATTGTTGGATGACCAGTCAAACAGTTCACCTGGCACATCCCTAGACACCACACTGCAACTGTAGTCGCGTACCGCATACAGCACGTGCATCTGAATCACAGATGTCTACCATATTATACAGTTTTATGGACGTCTCCACCAAGGCCTGTCGAGAAACACTGTTTTGTTCCTACATGTGTACATGACTTGTTTGTCCTTTCTTTATACTGAAGTGACAGCAGTGGAGAGATTCTGAACAACAACTGTGTGATGGAGTACCATCAAACCACTGGCACCCTGAGCGCACACTTCAGGACCATGGTAAACTGCGCTTAAATGCTTCATGTTACACATTTAGTGTGTTTGCACGCACCACAAAATGCTGTTAACCCTATAAAGCCTACTGTATCATATTTGATATGCAAAGGCCTCAATTATCAACATGATCAAAACATTGCTGAAAGGCAATATGGTTTTAGTTGAAAAATAAAGTCCCCCTGTAGTCAATCATTTTATCCCTTAAAACTCATCTTTGTTTACCAAAATGACATATTTGAAGGTTGTTTTCTTGAAAAATGTTTAGTCATGCCTTAAAGTATCTTGAATGTAACTCTACACCCTTGCCTCATTTAGTATACGCAGTTCTATGAATATGCAAATTAGCCCTGCCTCCACTCACTCAAACCAGCTCAGAGATCCACTCGTTGACGATCACTCGTTGACGTGATTGGTTACAAGGTAGTTTGTGACGTCAGAAACACCAGCGATTTCAAACCGTGTTTTTGAGACTATCTTTGGTTCACTGCAGTTTTAAGGAGAAAATACTCAACAATGGTGTTGACATGAATTTGCACATGGTTTGTCTTAAAGCATTTTAAAAAAGCCACTTAGACATATAAACAACATTAAACGCTTGATTATCACCACAGGGGGAATTTAATTTATGACTGTTTTATAAGCTTACGTTCCACAGGGTCCACACCGACCTGGGAATGCAACAGGTGTATACAGTTTTCTTTAAAAATTTTTTTTTTTTTTATGTATTACAAGGGTTAACATGTTGTTAGTATTATTTCTTGAGCAACTTAGGTTAACTTGATTATCCATACATACATTTTTAGAAAAATCATGTTAATTTGCGAGTATCAAATATGAAACACCAGACTTTTGAAGAATGTTCATCTCTCAATCATCATCAAAGCTTGCTTCCATTTCAAAAAAATTCTGACTATTATTTCAGTAATTTATTGTTTGACCTCCTGTTACTTGATTCAGTGGATGTTTTGATGAATCAAACCTATTGTTTTTTTATGACTATTTTTCCTCTTGTTTGCAGTCTCTGAAGCGTATTAAGCGTTCAGATCGCCGTGGGGCGGAGTCAGTGACTGAAGAGAAGTTTACGGTTCTGTTTGAGTCTCAGTTCAGTGTGGGAGGAAATGAACTTGTGTTTCACGTGAAGGTGAAACATTGAACTAAAACAGAAATCTTGTCATAGTCATTCCTATTTGTTGTCTTATTCAACATTGTATCATTAATACATTTGTTCCTTTTTGTTTCTCTCTCTAATGCAGACATTATCCCTGCCTGTTGTGGTCATCGTTCATGGGAGTCAAGACAATAACGCTACAGCGACAGTATTGTGGGATAATGCTTTCTCTGAGCCGGTTAGGACACATCATTTACATATTGTTTGCATATTTGAATGAAATGTACTGTTCTCAGTTGAAACCTCATCAATGGTATCTTTTAGTGATGCACCAAAAAAAAAAAGATTTGTTTCAAATCAGAATTATCAAAGCACAAAGCTTATTGCAATTATTGGATGGGAGGCGCTACAAATAATGTTTAGTGAAGTATTGTTCACGCATCAACTGAAATCAGCATAGATTAAAAGATCTCGGTTCAACCCAGCCCTGGCATCCACACTGTTGTTTGTCGGGGAAATGTCTTTAAATCCTTTTACATGACCAAAATGCAATAAAGTGAAACATTTGTGCTTTGCCACATACTACAGTGTTCACAACAGAATGTACCTGTGTTCATTAGGTTCTTTGTTGTCTCCTTAGGGTCGAGTGCCGTTCGTAGTGCCTGATAAGGTGCTGTGGCCGCAGTTGTGTGAGGCTCTGAACATGAAATATAAATCAGAGGTTCAGAGCGATAGAGGCCTGTCAGAAGACAATCTGGTGTTCCTCGCTCAGAAAGCCTTCAGCAGCTCCAGCAATAACCCTGAGGACTACTGCAACATGACCATCACCTGGTCTCAGTTCAATAGGGTAACCATCACTAATACACAAACCAGTGTCTGTACATGCTTATCACCTGAAGATGTTTTTCTTTAAAGGGTAACTAAACCCCTGGTCAGAGCCTGACTCCACCCACTGTCAATATTTGAAAAATGCTAGAAAAGTGGGCAGACCCCAGCGGAGATAGAGGGGACGAACCGTGAGCGGGAGGGCGTGCAACTGAGACCTGCTGTCAGACTCTAAAATGGAGAGTGACTCACAGGGTCGCAAGACGACGTAAAGTACATTCATCTGATGAGTTTTATCAGAGCCCGTCATTCTCAGGTTTTATCGAGTTGATGTCAATAGCGCGCGCTCTCTATATAGGCATATTCATATTTTGCCGCTATGTGAAAAAATCCAGCAAAATGCGCCGACGCGTTTGTCGACCCCAGAGGAATAACTTTAGCCTAACCATAAATTGTGATTAAAATATATATGATCACTCACATCAAGACGGCGCTGCGGTGGTGGAGTCCATGCAGGAGGAGCAGCGTGCGTTTGTCACTGCGTCGCTTTTCAGCGCGAGCTGTGTGGAGAAGCTCATTTCCACCTCTATTGCGTTGGAGAAGCAATCCCGCGAAAATGCAGGTTTCACACTCACGGTCTTCCAGGCCAAGTGCATGCAAACACTGGCGCCTATTTTCCAAGTCTGCTGGAAAGCTATGCAGTCCAGCAATCAGTGCTGTTGCAACCAGCATCACTGTACACAGATAAATCTACGCTAGCTCATACCAAGGGCGTGGTGAGCTTGTACCAGGGGCGTGGTAGAGCTGGAACCTGCTTACGTCACCTGCCACCTTTTACGTCACTTGCCACCGCAACATCCAATAGGAAAATTCAACTGCAGTAGCCACCGTTCAACCTTAAGAGGGCAGCACTCAGACGTTTTTACACCATATATTGTAAAATTAAAATACTTTATACCCAAATGTCAAAAAAGTTACTCGAATCAATGAACAGCACTAATAAAGCCTCATTCTTACAGATCATTAAATAAAAAAAGTTGGTTTAGTGTTTAGTTACCCTTTAAATTGATTCTTTTCAATTGTTGTCAAATCAGACTGAACGATTCGGACGGAATCAGTTGAATTGTCTGATGCAGCGTTTTGGTCATGTGGGACTCTAAATGTGCAGAGAATCATAATAATGTTGCAACACGCATATGAATAAATAGCATTTTAGAGGCATGCATTAGTGTTTCCCATAGGATTTTGTGAGACTATGGGGATGGCCCTCGGTCCCTCTGGTGGGGTATGGGGGCATGCCTTGTCTCAGTTTACATTACATTGACACCGGTATTTTAGGAAGCCAAACAATTACAATATTATAATAGTAAAAATAATATTATAATATCATTATTATTACTATAATTATTATCCCTAAGACAGTAATGTGTTAGTATTGTAATACAGCTGCACTGTAAAATACTTTCTTTTTTTTAATATTGTATACATAATGTTAAGTATTGTTTTACTGTGTTTTTTCACTTGCAAGAGTTAAACCCTAGAAAAAGTTTCTGTGAAAACATGTTTACCAATGCAAATCACCCAAATCATTTGTACAAAAAAAAGTTAGAAACTGTGAAAATAAAGTATAACTCGTGCTGTTTGCTTTTCTAAATGCACATTAAACTCACAGCACATGAAGAGATGGAGTATAGTATGAAAGATGCATTCAGTGTGAATCTGAGACACGGAAAACTCAGGATCACGAGCTGATCGTGCGAGCAAAGTGCACACTTCGCTTTGAAACTCGCAGCGCAACGGAATATGTAGTTATTTCATTAAATCATAGCCTTTTGTGATTTGATAAGGACACTAAGCCTTATCGTGCTTTAGATTTTATTTCAGTTGACCAATGCTTTGCCAAAGCAATGGTGCAAAACTCAACGTTAGAGACCTTTTATGTTATTGTGAGAAGTGTAAAAATATTTTTTGTTCATTATGAAACTGGTGGGAGAGATCAAACTGGTGGGACAGAATAAACTTGCGGGTCACCAGAGCTGCCAATATAAATAAGTTGGACTTCCCAACGCTAGCGTTCAGCAATCATTTCCATTATGCGTTCTCACTTTAGAGCCATTACTTTAGTTTTTTTTCTCAGAACATGAAATGAATGCAATGCAGTATCCAGTCTTGGCTGTTTTTGTGTTGACAGGAGAGTTTGCCAGGCAGGAACTTCACATTCTGGCAATGGTTTGATGGAGTCATAGAGCTAATGAAAAGACACCTGAAGTCTCACTGGAATGATGGGTAAAGACTGATTCAACACGCTTCAGTCAGTAATAAAAGTACATTTGGTAAAATGTTGTATGTTCCTCTGCAGAGCAATTCTGGGTTTTCTTAACAAGCAGCAAGCTCAGGACATGTTGATGTCCAAACCAAACGGCACGTTCCTTCTGCGCTTCAGCGACTCTGAAATCGGAGGCATCACCATTGCATGGGTCGCAGAAAACCCGAACAAAGCAGGTAAGAAGCACAGTAAATGGTTAGTAAAGACAATGTTCATCAGAATCCATTTGCATGCAGCCAAACGTGGGTCAGAGCTGAACAGAAATGCATGACTTTACCCGGCATCCATCATACTGAGTATGTGTGTTTCGTTGCTCAGGAGAACGGATGGTGTGGAACCTGATGCCCTTTACTACTAAAGATTTCTCCATCCGCTCTCTGGCCGATCGGATCAGTGATCTGAACCATCTGCTCTTCCTCTATCCCAACCAGCCCAAAGAGGAAGTCTTCTCCCGTTACTGCACACCTCCAAACTGTATGCATACCGCCTTTTGCAAATGTATCAAAAATGTTATGATTGATATTTAGCATAGTTACAATTACTTAGCAGAGACAATTACTTAGTGTAGATCCGACTTCTGCAATAATGGTAGTATGACTAAATTCGGTACCCACTGATAAGCAGCTGCTTTCAAAAACTTCCATGCATATTTGCATGCACATTCTATTAAGAGCGACAAGTTTCCATTTACATGTTTTTTCAGTGTTGAGCTTTAGAGCCAATCACAGACATGTCTGTTGAGTGTGTGAATCTGAGTTAGTGTGTGAGTCAGAATCCACTCAAAACGGCAGTACAAGTTCTGCACACTCACAAATCCTTTTATTATAACCAACAAATTATGAACATTATGTAAAAATAATTTTTTTTGAAATGTATTGTGCAATGTAGGCAACGTCACAGATAAGAGGAGTGAGGGGAACTATGTCAGTGAGTTTGTGCTGAACTGAAATGGCAGTTTTAACGATAATAAAGAGTGCGATCTTTGCGTGTATAATTTATTATCATTATAATTTTGTTCAAATATTCCAATCATATTAAAATAATGCAGGGCATCACCAGCTGAACTTCGTAAGCTGAAGAGCAAATTAACACCAGTAAACTTGTAGCACTTGATTAACAGGATAATAAGCTCACTAAAATGCATCCTATATGAGATTATTCAGATTTATACAGTACATAAACTAGAACTTACATCTGCACAAAAGGATGCAAATGCACAAGTGAACTTGAACCATGCTAGTCAGAATATGTGACTCCCAATGTGGATGTGCTTAACGCGCTAAACCACAGGCAAATAAAGCACAAATAATTTACTACATTCTATTACACTATTCGTGTAGTGACAAAATTATATTTTGACTGGAGTCAATCAGGAGTGCTTAATTAGGGAGTCATACAAAATGTGCAGTGTTGGGGAGGGGGACCAGTATCAGAATAATGCTCTGTCTAGATGAAAAATGCTCACTTTGGGTCTTGTGAATGTAAGAGTTTCCAGTAGCAAGTCTTTAATGAACATGATCTTGATTTTCCAGCAAAAGCAGTGGGGGATGGATACGTCAAACCAGAGATCAAGCAGGTGGTGAAGGTTGAGTGAGTATTTTTTTTTTCTTCTCTCAGATTTTTATTTTACAAAAAGTCAAAAATAATCCAAATTAAATCCACATGATTATCATCAGCATTTTCTAAAAATTAGAGAAATTTTCCCATTTCATATGCCAATATATACAAATGGATCTATTATGAAATACTGTATCTGCTGTCTTTGCAACAACTATGTCAGGGTTTTTGTATTCCTGACCAAAGCATGTTCACCTCAGAAGCTAGTGCTCTAATGCTGGCATTGAGTGCACCACAACTAAAAATATCTGACTCAAAAACATCTCTGTAAACACTGGGATCTGTTAAAACAGATGACCCAACAATTGTGAACACATTAATCAAATTTTCATCTCTTGAATGTGAAATTTGCACATTATGTGGGATCTTTGGAAATGAGGAAGCAGATAATGCTGTCAAAGAAGCATTATCTACAGAACAGAGAAAATGCTCTATATTTGTGTTGTACTGTGACTTTTGGTTTCAGTTAAAAAGTCATTATGTTGCATGTAATCATTAGTCCAAGGCAAAAAAATAAAAAAATGCTCCGTAACATTTGCATTTGCATAACAAGACAGCATGCTCAGTGCTTAAATAGTCCACATGTGATTAGAATTCAGGTGAAGGAGTCCTGTTAAGGGGAATAGCATTAAGGGGAAGCGACCCATTCTGAGGGTGTAAAAATGTAATGAATATGTAATATAGTCCATGTTTAGGTACTTCCACACTGACAACCAGCTTTTCTTATGGTCCTTGTTATGCACCTAAATAGTCATATACTGCACAACCCAAAATATTTAAAAATGCCAACTTGGCATGTATTTGTGTAAACACATTTGGTTATGTCTTAAGTGAACATAAGCAGTTAAGATAAAATCGAATGTGCATATTGGATACAATATATTGGATTTGTCCTTTAGGTCTGACAGCAGCCTATTATAGAATCAACATAAGTTTAATTCATACAGTGAAAACTGTGCAGTGTTTTATTATTATATTTGATTACTGTATTCAATTTCTGTTGTATTTCTTCTGTTAGATATTACTTAATGTACTATCAAAAATTAAAGTGCTGTTTATTACATTTGCATCTTTGTTCTGTTATATTTCTTTGTCTTATTGTTTGCAATTTGGAAACCTTATTTCCAACAAAAAATGAATTATATCATGATATTTATCATTATTGTCAAATAGACTTACTCATATTGTAATAAGATTTTGGTCATTTGCCCCTCGCCCCACATATTCTGTTAAATAATCGTGACCTTAATATGGACCAAAATAATCATAATTTGTGCCATTGTTGAGAAGCCCTATTATGGACCCATTTATATATCAGTATATTATAATAATTTAATTTAATAATGGGAAACGAGATGCAAACAAAATTTTGGAAGTTGAACACTTATTCGACACAATATTATAATGTGTATTTAAATGCATATACCAGAAGCATTACAAATTCTCAGTATATTACAAGAAATGACTTGAGCAAAACATCAAATGTTAATACAGACCTTAGGTTAAATGACCTGCTTGTATTTTCTTTTCCTTCTCAGGTTTTCTTCACCCAATCCTGAACCGTCTTCTGGGAATTCCTTCATGGAGCATGGAGCATCGCCCACGGTCAATCAAAACCATAACTTCACAATCTATCCATCAATGTAAGTTCTAAGAAACATTTGTTTTAGTATTTTTCCCCCATGCTATTAGTGTCATTCTCTCCAATAACATGATTGCATGATTGTATGCAGTACCGGGGGAAGTAGGGGTGCTGAGGGTGCTGCAGTGGTGCTCCCCTGCCGTGGAGCCCAAGAAAAAATTAGGTGGGGGTGTTAAAGATAAATAACTAAAATTGTTTTAACAAAAAAAAGAGAAAAAATATTTTTATTAATTAATCTATTCATTAGAATTCATTGCAAACATTAATGACTTGACTGTAAAAAGTCAACCTGTAACATAATTCTATAGCCAACATTAACAATTAACAAGAATTTCTAGTCATTGAAAAGAGAGAGCAGAAAAAGAGCAAGGGTCTGTTTGTCCCTCAGCAGCAACTAATCTTGCATTCTAGTTATTTACTTAAGCGTCTAGGCTTTACACTAGGGATGTGCGGATTTTCGATTAATAAACAAATTCTGTCATCATTTTACTGCCCTCAAGTTGTTCCAAACCTGTATGAGTTTCTTTCTTCTGTTGAACACAAAAGAAGATATTTTGAAGAATGCTGGGCTGGTAACCAGTTGATGGGACCCCATTGCCTTCATTTATTTTTATTTTTTTTATGCAATGTAAGTCAATGTGTCCCATCAACTGTTTCGTTACCAATATTCTTCAAAATATCTTCTGTGTTCATCAGAAGAAAGAAATTCATACAGATTTGGAACAACTTGAGGGTGAGTAAAGGATGACACAATTTTCATTTTTGGGTGAACTATCCCTTTAACCAAAGAGAACTTTTTCTTTTTTCTAAAGAGAAGTTCTCTTGCGCTTTTGCCTCTGCCATCGTCCTGTCAGTCATCGCGCATCACTCTAGTCCTGTAGCTCTGCGCAGTTTCTCTTGGTCTATGGACCCTCCCCTCCCCCTCTTGTTTTCACTGCCACCCCTGCTCAAAATACGTTCCTGCAGATATGATTGTCTGTTTGTATGATTGTATGCAGTGGCGTAGGTTTGATTTTGAAATTGGTGGGGACGGGGACATCAATATAAATATATTTTAAATTTTGATCGAAATTATTGCTAAGGATATATCAGTGTCACTGGATATTGGTAGGGACACGTCCCTAGCGTCCCTACTAAATTCTACGCCCCTGATTGTATGATTGCTGTGTGTCTCAAGGAATGAGTCCATGTTAGACACTGAAGGTGAATTCGATCTGGATGAGACCATGGACATGGCCCGGCAGGTGGAGGAGTTCCTTCGACAGCCCATGGAAACCCAATGGAGTGGACAACAGTCATGACCTTTAACCCTGTGATCTCTCATCCCAACTACACAAACACTTTATGGTTGCATTCCATATTTTTATCTTAACAAATGTGAAATGTTATGTTTGTCAAAGCTGATTATTGGATGTCTATCTGCCTTTGCATTTTTATTATACTTTGTGTAATTTCCTATCATTAACCAGCAAAGCACAGAATATCATGTCATATACAGTGATACACATTGTGGACTTCACAATGTAGACTTTTATTTGGCTGGATATGAGTGGCTGCATTACTAGCCCAATGTGGGTTTTCCACTTTCATTGCCCTTAACCTTTTATGTTACAGTCATCTTATAAAAACCTACTTAACCTACCTAAAATCTCCAATCAGACGGTTGGCACATTGAAGACATTTAGCTGTCAGTATTCAGTCTTCTCAATTTGTCCACCTCCAATTAGAATGCTGTACAGCTGTGTCTTTTCTATGGTGGGCCAGTGGTGCACAAAACAACAAAATGTAAAAAGCAAACAAAAGTTAACAGCACAGGGGAATCAAGCCACAACAGAAGGGAATCATGTGACAACACAATGGAAGTGCTCCTGCACACTAGTGTGCTAAACTAACTACTTGCAGTATGTAATATTGACAGCTAGAGGTTGAAATGGGTGCTGCAGTCAAAATATTGTAGAGAGTTGTTTGCCCCGCCCCTCCTTCTCAGACTAAATGCTTACGTGGGTTGCCAGATTGAGGACACGCAACATGGAAGGCAACGAGCCTAACGATGTAAGTTGACGAATTGATTTATCCACGTTTTAAGATGCCTCTGGTCATAGAGCTTTTTACATGGATGATGAGAGTTTTTAGGTCGGGTAGAATCTGCAATCTCTGACCCAGTTCGTTTGCTGGCTTCTATGGCTGCAATATGCTGTATTTTCCGCCAGCTGGCAACCCAGGGTGTCGAAATGCTACTGGGTAAATTGTAGGGCTGGGGTAAACGATTATTTATTAAACGATTAGTCGGGCGATTATTTTATGGATTAGTCGACTAATCTAACGACTAATTTGAATTAATTATCCTGTCTGTTATTCGAATCGTTACTCCGATGGATTTCAAACTCGACAGCTGTCTGGGCACGAGTAAGTGCAGTGCCAAGTTTGACGTTGTTTGGATGAGAAATGCAAAAGATATTGTTAAATATATCAGTAAAAGAAGCACTTAGAAGGTTGTGGTTTAAAAAATAAACATTCTGACATAAACACACTGTCAGCTACAATGTTTACTTCTGAATAATATAGTATAAACGTGATAAATCCATTTTGATTAATTTGAGTAAAAAAAATATTTTCTTTACCAAGAAAGTGGCAAGATGAAAACCACTATTTTCTGTTTCAAACTTTCACATAGCATCTTTAGGTTATAATAACATAAATAATTCAAATCCAGATTTAGATTTTCAAAGATTTATTATAAAAACAGATTATTTTTTCCCAAAAATGCATTAAATTCATGACACGTTTTTTTTTAAATGCAATTAATCCATTGAATCAATATAAAAGTTATTTTTCATATTGAAACTGTTGAAAATACACAACAAAGTAAGTTGACCCACATGACAGCCTCTGAACTCGGTCAATACTAATCTTATATTTAGCACGTAAGTTAAGGCCCTTTCACACCGGATGCGTAACGAAAAAGCGAATAGTTCGTGTGCGAATAGTTCGCGTCAAAACCCATCACATGAGCCGCGTAAACACGGTCTCTATCTCTGTCTTTGACGATTAGCTTTCTATCCCAAATGTAGTTTAGCCTGCTAGCCTACACAGCACAGGACTATACAACAACTAAAACTATCACACAACATACTCACAGTCGTGAAAACCGAGTTGGTTGGCAATGCTATGCCACACAATCATTGTCCTTGTAGTATGCGATTGGCTGAAGCCTTTTCTGTCGCCGCAAAAGAAAAAAAAAAATCGACATCGAAACGAAAAAAATAAAATTCGTTTTTTCGCCGCAGCACATTCGCGTTCGGTGTGAAAGCACTCATTACACAAACAGCTGATCAAAAAATAAAACCATCGCGCGAATTATTCGTGCGTCAAAATCGCATCCAGTGTGAAAGGGCCTTTACTGGACTAAACATAGGCTACATTCAATCAGCCATCGCTAAGAAATACCTTCTGATATTTTTTGACGGCGATCAGATGTAAAATGGCTTGGTCCTGCTCGGTTTTCGTTGACTGAGTACAAGAATTGAAAGTTTTTTTAAAGATCCCCTGGGGTTAACGTGTCAGCATTCGACATAAGTTTGACGCTGTCGTGTGAGAACAAGCAACAGTCGGCATTTCTCTTCCTCCCGCGTGCCTCATCTTGTTAATCTCCTCACGTAAATGATTAGATTTCGATGGCTTACGTTTCTTCCCTACAGCAGAATCCACCACAGGTTCATCAATGCCGTCAAATGTATTCATTTTTTTTGTTTGTTTGTTGATCAAAAAGTGCAAAGTAGATAAGGAAAACTAGGATGCCGGGTGTATTCAAAGCGCCACCGTTACTGTTTACAATGCGTGGAATGGTGCGCTGTGATTGGTTGAGCGGATTTATCACGTTCTGCAGAGAAAGGAGACTGGCGTTTGTCGCGGTTTGGAAAGAAAGGGAGAAAACATGACAGAATAACACGGCGGGCGGTGTGTGTGTGGCGAGCTGTACCTCCGGGAATGGTACAATTTTTTATTTTTTTTTAAATAATAAAGAAGCGTCGACACAAAAAATATGACGTCGACGTAATTTTGACGTCGACGTCATCGACGCACCGCTACAGCACTAGTAAATTGGCAGTGGGCGGAACCACACAGACCAAAACAAAAACAGACATTCCGACAGGAAACGCACATTTCAAAGTAAAAAAAAAACAATCTGAAAATACGTACTATTAAGAGTCAAAATGGCCAAGTCAGAATTTCTCCACCTGTAAATGGTATGTTAAATCCAACAAAGCAGGGTCTATTTATCTTATAAAAAATCAATTTGTAAGTTTTTATTGCACCAATCTTTTTTTAATGGACACTTCAACTGGTTCATTTAAATGTAAAAATTAGTTCATGCAAAGTTCAAGACAGCCTCTCATATAACATACACTTTCTAACGGTCTAACAAAAAGCAACTTTTGAATTGTTTTTACTGTACTAATCTTTTTTTTATGAACACTTAGACCCATGAGGGACAATACGCATTGAGCCCATTTCAAAGTGCCGTTTCTCAGCCACAACGGAGCATGCATTAAATCTTAACACAAGTGCTTCAAACTAGGAATAATGGCCTAACGCAATCTAAATATACAGTTTTTAATTATGAACCCTTGAACTTCCCATATGGGTGAATACACAGAGCCACATATTGCACAATCAGCCAATTTCGCAGCACCGTTTCTCAGCCACCATAGAGGCTGTGTTAGTTAGCATAAATGCTTTATATTATAGTTAATGGACTAACAAAACCAAAGTTTTTACTGTACCAATATTTTTTATAGACACTTGAACTGTTAACCCAAATGTTTAACCCACCCCTTTATGGTGGCCGAGAAACTTTTGTAGTTTGTTTCCATTGTGTTGTGGCTTGGTCCCTTCATTGTTTACCAAAAAGGTAGTCCTGGCTGTCTTGGTTAATATTAAAGTGGTGTTTAATATCCCCAACTTTAGTTACAGCATTTCCTAGCTTTAAAAATGTATGAAATTTGACTCAGAATATCCATGTTTTGTAAAGTTTGGATTTTGTGCTTGTGTGTTAGTCTTTATGAGCCCGAGCCACACTCAACAACTCAGACAAACAGCCTAGAATGACTAAAGTTAAAAAAAAAAATTAAAAAAAAAAAATCCAAGTGGTGAAAAACAAAAAACTTTTAGAAATGTATATGCTTGTGACCATTTGATTTGGGGGAACTGAAGGAATTTGGTTAATCTTTGTGAATCCTGTTCATCTTGCCTGCAGTTCCAGATATATAAAGAAGCTAAAATATAAATTAGCTTGCTATAGGCCTAGTGTCACTATGTGGCTGATTCTCACCAGCCACACACCATATATATCAGCTAAACGGTATCATGATCAACCTTTCACACTCTTAAGTTATTAGTTACTGATATTTGGTTGTCAATTTTCATGATTTGTCTGATAGATTGTTAATATTATCTTAACATTAACACCTCTTTCAAACAGTTGCTGAGTTATGGCGATTTTTTTTATTAATAACACCTTTGGGTAGAGTTTAGCACAGTTTGGCTTGAATTTCCAATATGTCCTGTTTATCTGCACCAAGTTTTGATAAATTTAGACTTGCATCTTCAGAACAAATTGAGGAATCAACTCTTTTGATAACTTTTGGAGATTTGATATTAGGCCCTTGGTTAAGGTTTAAATGCGTAGCTTTTGTAATGTTCAAATATCCTCTTCTATCCTGTCTTAAATTGCAGAGACAGTCAACCATTATTAGGCGAGTCCCCAAAAAGTACTGCGACATTGACTTTGTGGTGCTTTCTAAATATCACTCAGCAACCAGCCCCACATAGCAATATTTGCTCAACCAATGGTGTGAGTTTGGGACTATCTGATTGTCTGACCAATGGAAGATGGGGTGAATACATAAGAAACGTGTTGTGGAAATAGAGTTTGATGATACTAGTGGTGCAGTAATTCTCCTTTATGGACTGTAAAAGATTGCATTGAAAGAGAAAGATGACCGCAGTGTCTAGATTCAGCATATTTAACACATAACCTTGAGTTTGACTCGAACAGTTTACTTATGTTACTCATAAACGGCATGTTCTCTGATAAACAGGCAATGATGTTGTGGTGGTACGCATTTAACTTGAAAGGTGACAATCATTTAAAAGCTTTTATTATCAGTGTCTAATCTATCCAGCATCTTTTGGCCATTTCTTAAAAACTGACTCTACCCTACTTTAGTTTCTTTATTTTACCTGAGCCATTGTCATTTCCTCTTCCTGTGCCTTAAACAGCTGAGGTTTGTCCAGTAGTTATACCAAAGTCTAGTGTTAGCTTTCAGATTGTCTGCCACATTCAAATTTAGATTTCAGAAATACTGATCTAAAAATTAACTTGACATTGCAAAACATCTTAATCCCATTTACTTGGTAGGCAAAGTTGCATAAAATATCAAGTTTATTTTCCTTAGCCCATTGGCAAATGTTCCTCTATAGTGAAATGGGTTTACCATGTTAATCAAAAAATGTTGTCTTTAAAGAGCCAGTCCATTTTTTTAAAAAAACCACACACACACACAAAAAACCCTCTTGAGTAATGAAAAATTCACTTCAGTCAAGATAAAGTTGCTCCCCCAAGAATAGATCTCAGGAACATAAACATCAAAGAGATGTCTTTATAGTACCTATGCAGACACAGAATTTTATATAAAAATAAACAAATATATATATATATATTGAGAAATAGTTATAATTGTTATCTAAAAATATATAATGTTGCGATGCAAATAAATTGTGCTTGAATTGTCTTTAGAGCAACTGTTACTTGTTTTTAATGTGAACCTAATGTGATGGTTTGGGGGGTTTTTTCTTCTTTTTTTCTCTCCTTTAAAATCTACTCTTTCGAACATTATTTGTACTTTTATTGTGTTGGAAGTAACATCACATTATGTTCTGTATGTAAGAGGATGATGTCCAGTCAGCCATTCATCACAACATAAACTCCCACAGGGTGATCAGGACCCCATCACTAAGTGCAGGGGTTGTCCTGGAATTGTATTTTATTTTATTTTTTGATGATGATTGGCTGGCTATACGCTAACCCTCTTATTATATGGCTGCCTGACTAATAAAAATATAAATGAATGGATTTGAGTTGAAATTATTTTATCTTCAAGAGAGTGGAAAAACCACCACAATCCTCCGCTTTACAGTCATGATCAAATCAGATTGATTTCATAGAGCCATGTGAATACTGATAATCTAACTCAAGTCAGTTCTTTTGGAAAGTGTGCTGTTGCCTTGAGACAGGATTATGGATTTACTTAGCAGTACTACTGTGTGTAAGATTCAAACCAGCAAAGGGGAGTTCCTGTGATGCCCACGACCCTATGATCCAATCCTGCTGGACAAAATCAAGTCCCGCCCTACTGTTGTTTTTCTCATTTAAGAAGCCATTTCACTTGGATACACATCTCAATAGGGAAGAAAATACATGCCCATTGAACACTAGTGAGATCAATTCATAACACTAACAAAAATCTTATTAGGATTTAAGAATAATTTTGCAGCTTAAGGTCTATTGTTACAGTATATATACACGATATGAAACTAAAGTGCAATTACCGTAAAATACAATGAGCTCTAAGAAAAATGTATTTTCATTACACTACTGTAAATTGTTCTTACAGTAGATGAAACGAACTAGAAAAGTTCAAATACCAAAGAATTGAATATGAACACTGTATATAACACAATACAGTATACTGTCAATTACAGTAGCTACAGTAAAAACAAATTTCTTCTGAAGCGTCCTGATAAACCTTCTGACAAATTTCATTGCAGTATACAGTACTATAGAGTTTCTTGGTCTTCTGACAAAAAAATACTAACTTTACCTCCCTTAGGCAGTCATTTCTCAGTTCTGCAAAAAAAAAAAATACTGTAGTACATGGGAAAAAAAATTGCTACAAATAAATTTGACAATCATGAGTTTGAGGATGTAGTGTAGTTTGCTGTACACAGAGTAATGAAATTGCCCTCATGTTAAGTAACCTAGTGAAGTCAAGTCACATTTATTTATATAGTGCTTTTTACAATACAGATTTTTTTCAAAGCAGCTTTACAGAGATAACAGGAAAATAATGCAACAAAGTTTGTTTCCAGAAGAAAATAGCGTCACAGTCCATCTTAAGTAGGTTCAATGAGGTTTCATTTTTGTTGTAAAAAAAGTTTATTAATTTAGTTCATTTATATACAGTGGGTACGGAAAGTATTCAGACCCCCTTAAATTTTTCACTCTTTGTTATATTGCAGCCATTTGCTAAAATCATTTAAGTTATTTTTTTTTCCTCATTATTGTACACACAGCACCCCATATTGACAGAAAAACACAGAATTGTTGACATTTTTGCACATTTATTAAAAAAGAAAAACTGAAATATCACATGGTCCTAAGTATTCAGACCCTTTGCTCAGTATTTAGTAGAAGCACCCTTTTGATCTAATACAGCCACGAGTCTTTTTGGGAAAGATGCAACAAGTTTTTCACACCTGGATTTGGGTATCCTCTGCCATTCCTCCTTGCAGATCCTCTCCAGTTCTGTCAGGTTGGATGGTAAACGTTGGTGGACAGCCATTTTCAGGTCTCTCCAGAGATGCTCAATTGGGTTTAAGTCAGGGCTCTGGCTGGGCCATTCAAGAACAGTCACGGAGTTGTTGTGAAGCCACTCCTTCGTTATTTTAGCTGTGTGCTTAGGGTCATTGTCTTGTTGGAAGGTGAACCTTCGGCCCAGTCTGAGGTCCAGAGCACTCTGGAGAAGGTTTTCGTCCAGGATATCCCTGTACTTGGCCGCATTCATCTTTCCCTCGATTGCAACCAGTCGTCCTGTCCCTGCAGCTGAAAAACACCCCCACAGCATGATGCTGCCACCACCATGCTTCACTGTTGAGACTGTATTGGACAGGTGATAAGCAGTGCCTGGTTTTCTCCACACATACTGCTTAGAATTAAGGCCAAAAAGTTCTATCTTGGTCTCATCAGACCATAGAATCTTATTTATCACCATCTTGGAGTCCTTCAGGTGTTTTTTAGCAAACTCCATGCGGCCTTTCATGTGTCTTGCACTGAGGAGAGGTTTCCGTCGGGCCACTCTGCCATAAAGCCCTGACTGGTGGATGGCTGCAGTGATGGTTGACTTACTACAACTTTCTCCCATCTCCCGACTGCATCTCTGGAGCTCAGCCACAGTGATCTTTGGGTTCTTCTTCACTAGTGATGTTACGCCTGACACCGACGCTCCGAAGCTTGCTTCAAACTCGAACGGTCCTTGCAATGAACCACTGCTTCGGAGCTTGTATCATTACGTCACTAGTCACGTGAAAATGACTTCTGAAGCAAACACACTGCTTCATTCTAGTAGTGAACCACCTGACTGCTTTGATTTGCCCAATCCAGTGTTGACAGGTTTGAAACCTGGCGGATGTATTTCTTATAAAAGTGAAGCCAAACCATGGCAACACCGTGGGTTGTAGTCGGTGTTTGGATTGGCGTTATTGTTGAGGAGAGTGGATTGAGTTTATTTCAGTGTTGTGCCAGCGAGAAAGAAAATAAAAATAAATAATATTTCTGAATAAAAACCATACCATTTAATGAACACTTTGTCTAAGCCTTCTGCATGTACCCAAAGCACAGCCTCTGACACATTTTTTTATTATTATTAATTAGAGAACATATGAACATTGTTACATAAAAACATGCATCAAAGACAGAAACTTCAAAAACCCTCTGCTACATTATACAAGTACAACACAAGCACATCCTTTTCAACATATAAAAATATCAGTCCCACCAGTTAACAAGTTATAGAGTACTGCTTCCCACAGCTAAACAAGATAAAGCTTTCACACATGATACTGCCCTGCTAAAAAAAAAAAAAAAAAAAAAAAAAAAACTATAGAAACCATTATAGAAATTCTAATGGATTTAATGGTTTTCATGGGAATTTTATTGGTTGTAATGGGATTTATAGTGGTCTCTGTGGGTCTCTACTGATTTGGGTTCTATTGGTGGGGGCATTAAATCCTAATGGAATATATCCCAAATACACTACAAAAAACTAGATGTACCGCATCGCGGTACAAAATATGACCGCCGCTCAGGCCTGCACTGGCTTTCCACAAAAATAAATGACGTGGAGTAATTTGGCTGTATTGCGTGTTTATGTATATACCTAAAAAAAGTAATAGTATGTGCATGTCTGTCTGTCTGTGTGTGTGTGTGTGTGTGTGTGTGTGTGTATGTGTGTGTGTTTGTGTATGTGTGTGTCTGTGTGTGTGTCTGTGCGTGTATGTATGTGTGCGTACATGTGTGCGCGTGTGTGTTTGTGTGTGTGTGTCTGTGCATGTGGATTTGTATGTGTGTGTATGGGTGTGTGTCTGTGCGTGTGGATGTCAGTGTGTGTGCATGCTTGCGTTTGTTTGTATTCCTGCATGTGTGTGTGTGACAGTATCATCCTAAACCAGCAACCCTTCGCTCAACAGCACCATCTACAGGCCGATGAGTGTACAGTCACTAAATGTGCACATAAATGAATTTATTTTATACCCCCCCATGGATGAAATTATACAAAACTTAGCAGAGGATACCCCCAGAGGATGTCAAGTTAATCATACACATGAAATATGGTGCAGTTCTGAACATCTCCACTGAAGATAGGGGCGATTAAAGCAGAATAATATTGCATTTTCATTTTTTATGGGAGGGGCGCAAATCACAAATGAGTGATTATGGGCTAGGTTGATGTGGGCCCTTAAGAGCAACATACCATAAAAATTTCTTCATCCTCGGTGCCACGGTTCAGGTAGTTATTTAGGAAAAACGGCATTTTTTTGGGTTTGGGGGGGCCCAGCGCGGGGGGGGAGTGGCCCCCGAGGACCAAACGAAATGTTTCCGTAGAAGTCTAGTGGGGCTACATGCCCACCAAATTTCATGTTCCCCGGTGTTTCGGTGTTCCTGGTATCGTTGACGAAAAATTTACGGGGGCCCCAGCGCGGGGGGGGGGGAAGTGGCCCCCGGGGACCAAACGAAATTTTTCCGTAAAAGTCTAGTAGACCAACATACCATAAAAATTTCTTCATCCTCGGTGCCACGGTTCAGGTAGTTATTTAGGAAAAACTGCATTTTTTGGGGTTTGGGGGGGCCCAGCGCGGGGGGGGAGTGTCCCCCGGGGACCAAACGAAATTTTTCCTTAGAAGTCTAGTGGGGCTACATGCCCACCAAATTTCATGTTCCCCGGTGCTTCGGTGTCCCTGGTATCGTTGACGAAAAATTTACGGGGGCCACAGCGCGGGGGGGGAAGTGGCCCCCGGGGACCAAACGAAATTTTTCCGTAAAAGTCTAGTAGACCAACATACCATAACAATTTCGTCATCCTCGGTGCCACGGTTCAGGTAGTTATTTAGGAAAAACTGCATTTTTTTGGGTTTGGGGGGGCCCAGCGCGGGGGGGGAGTGGCCCCCGGGGACCAAACGAAATTTTTCCTTAGAAGTCTAGTGGGGCTACATGCCCACCAAATTTCATGTTCCCCGGTGCTTCGGTGTCCCTGGTATCGTTGACGAAAAATTCAGTAAGGTGACGAAAAAAAAAAAAAAAAAAAACTTTGACAATCCCTATATGACCGCTTTCGCTAGCTACGCTAGCGGCGGTCATAATAATTCTTTAGTGGTTTAAATGGTAAAAGCCAATGGTTCCTACTGGTATTTTAATAGAAACCATTAGAATTTCTGTGATGGTTTCCAACTTTTTTTAAGCGGGTCTGATCTTCTGTCCTTGTCTAAAGAAATAATTACACATACACATCATGCTTAATGTTTTATTATCAAGGTGAACACATGAAATTCATCAGTATCTGTAAAATTCACCTACATAAATGAGTTTCACAGCACTAACACTGGTTCAGCTTTGATCGCCTCGGTAAACACGTCATAAACGGGGCGTTAACATATAAGCCTTTGCATTTTATGGTTGTCAGCTTTGTTGCATTACATTTACTTCACCAGGAGATGGTGCTGTAATTTCTATCTGAATGAAGCTTCGAGTAATGAACCATTTTCGACACAATTGTATCAGAAAGCAATAATGCTTCGAAACGCTTCATTTGGCCATCACTATTCTTCACCTCTCTCACCAAGGCTCTTCTCCCCCGATAGCTCAGTTTGGCCGGACAGCCAGCTCTAGGAAGGGTTCTGGTCGTCCCAAACGTCTTCCATTTAAGGATTATGGAGGCCACTGTGCTCTTAGGAACCTTAAGTGCAGCAGAAATTTTTTTGTAACCTTGGCCAGATCTGTGCCTTGCCACAATTCTGTCTCTGAGCTCTTCAGGCAGTTCCTTTGACCTCATGATTCTCAATTGCTCTGACATGCACTGTGAGCTGTAAGGTCTTATATAGACAGGTGTGTGGCTTTTCTAATCAAGTCCAATCAGTATAATCAAACACAGCTGGACTCAAATGAAGGTGTAGAACCATCTCAAGGATGATCAGAAGAAATGGACAGCACCTGAGTTAAATATATGAGTGTCACAGCAAAGGGTCTGAATACTTAGGACCATGTGATATTTCAGTTTTTCTTTTTTAATAAATGTGCAAAAATGTCAACAATTCTGTTTTTCTGTCAATATGGGGTGCTGTGTGTACAATAATGAGAAAAAAAAAAAGAACTTAAATGATTTTAGCAAATGGCTGCAATATAACAAAGAGTGAAAAATTTAAGGGGGTCTGAATACTTTCCGTACCCACTGTATATAGCCGCTCTGGAGAAAACCGTCATTGTTTAGCTCGGTTCAGTTCTCATATAATGGTTTCAATGCAGGCAGATCAATATTATTGTTGAATATTAAATTAAATGTCCCCAACTAAGCAAGGCAAAAGCCAATGGCAACAAAGGTGAAAAAAGGCGAAATAAAAATCAGAAATATTTTATAAAAATATGTTTTATTTGCTTTAAAAGTTTTTCATTGTATATTTTCTTGATGCTCAGATGATGAGAGTGAGACCACAGCATTTAACTTGCTGAACTTGTTGTGTTTGTTGATAAGCAGGTGTTTCATGGATGGATCATTGGCGTATTTTTCGTACAGTAACTGCCTTTGTATTTTCTCTTTTCTGATCTTCTTCTTCTCTCTCTCTACAGTGACCTTTTTCTCTGCCAGTTTATAAATGAGAAGAAGTCCTTTCTGCTGGACTTCTGGCTGATTTTGCTGCTGCTTTCAGGCTCCTGTACGTGTGTCTTTTTCCCCTTTGCAGGAGGTGGAGTAATATCTGCTGCCTGATCTGTCTTTCTATCTTATCTTTGCTTGTCTTTCAGGCCTTCTCTGGTCATCTTCTCTTTTTTTCGTATGTGTGAATTTTCTCCATCCATCTCCGTCCAAGCAAGCTTTGCTTTTGCTGGTGGTGGAGTATATTCAGTCTTTCTCTCATTTTTCATTCTTCTTTCTTGTCTCAGATCCACCTCCACTATTTTTACACTGTAAAAAAGTCATTTGTTTTCACAAATTTTTATCTTTTGTCAAATCAACTTAGATAATTAATGTGGTTCATAGCATAATACTGTAGTTTGAGTTTCTATTAATTAAACCAATTTCCTTCATTGTATTTACTCAAATATTTTATTTCAATGAACTCAAAATTTTAAGGCAACCAGGTAACTTACTTTTTTAAGTTAACCAACAATTCACGAGTTCACACTTACATACAATTTGAGGGGGTAAAGTTTAATGCGTATTTGGCGTGCTGTCAGGGGGGAGGGCTCCGAGCTCGGAGTTCGCCCCGAACCCAGAGTACTCCCCCCGTATGTAAGTGTTTAGGACTAGAAGTGTGGAGAAGGGGTGGTGGGGGGATGCTGCAAAACTGTCAATGGATTGAGGTGAGACTGCTGAGTGTATAAATACCTCTTACCATTAATTGCTGAGTGCTCTCCACTTGTGTTAATTATCTGAACGTGCTCCTCCCGAACTTTGTTAATAAAACATCATTAATTGTTTCATTGGTGGTGGTTTTAATAGTTTTAATAGATAATAGTTTTATCTTCAACCTCTCTCTCCTTTTTTATCGTCTCTTCCTCAGCCTTGGTATCTTGTGCAGGACTGACATCCATCCAAGCATGTTTTGGCTTTGCTGGTGGAGTTGCACCTGGAAGTTTTATAGTTGAAGAGTCTGTCTCTCCTTCTTTGTCTTTCTCCTCCCTCGCCTTTCAGGTGGACGCTCTTGCTCCACCTCAGCTGGTGCCATCTGAACCATCAATGGTTCTGCCACAGTGGAGAAAAATGGCAGTATTTCCTCCTCAGCATGTGCCTCTTGAACCATCAGTGTTTCTGCCAGTGGAGGAACATGGCAATTTATTCACCTCATCAGGGGGAGTTTCATTTTCAGCCATCAATGGTTCTGCCACAATGGAGAAAGATGTCCATGTTTCCACCTCATCTGGAAGAGGGTGTTGCAGTGCCACCTGGATCAGCAATGGCTTTGCCACTGTGGTAGAGGAACGTGGAAATATTTTCACTCCAGCATGTGGAGTTTGAGATTCAGGCTCCTCCACTGGAATCATCAGTGGTTCTGCCGCAGTGGAGAAATCTGGCAATATTTCCAGCTCAACAAGAGTCCTCGTAGTCCATCTCTTCCTCCATGTCTGTATCTTCTGGAGGTCTCTGGATGGGCTCCTCCTGAATGCTGCTACATCCTAGGTTGCCATCACTCCACTGTCTTGACAAGTGGCAAGAAGAAGCTTAAGCACCTGAAAAGTTTGCTCAGTAATGTCATTTTCGCAGTGGATCGCAATCGATCACAATGGATTGACAATTAGGCACTTATCCAAAAATCCAATATCAATTCTCTGATATGTCTGCTATGGTACTTCTGCAATAGATTGATAAAATATCCAAAAATCCGATTTGAACTAGCAAATATCAACAGTCTGATATAACTACTAATAGCTCTGTTTTCCTCCTGAACTCAACAGACTGATGCTCAACTTTAGCACTTTAGCGCGGCCCGAATATTATGACATCATAGTGTTTTATAATGGAATTCTAAATAGCAGCCGCCATTACGGCCAAAATCTTTCATTTGAGTCTGCTCTTTTCAATAAATCGTTTGATTCGCTTCACAAAACTTCTCTGAACGACTCGTTCATGACAGGGACGGTTCTCGAGTCAAGGACTCAAATGCTGTAAAAACGGCAATTAATAAAACGTTGGAAGAGCAATTTTTTTTTTTTTTTTTTTTAAGTTGAACTAATATTCATGCTTGGGATTAGTTAATAAGACATAGGCCTATTATATTACGTCGGCAAAAATATATTTAAAAAAATTAAATGAAGGGATATTTACAAATATATTCAACATTTAGAAATAATTTTGACTGAATTAATAAAACACAAAGCTCGCTTAATAAGTAGCCTTACTGGGACTGCCGTTACTGTGTAGGCCTATACTGTAATTTTGTCCAAGTGGTATAGGCTATAAAAACCCAGTGGATGATTTTTCAGCTCTCTGACAGTGTTATGGGCCTTTTGGTGCGTTCAAGTCCTCCTGGGAAGTTCGTACGTACGAGGTGGGAAGTCGTGTTTGCGACGTGAGGTGCGTTCAAGTCAGTTTCGTCGGAGCAAGATGGCGGTGTACCTTTCTTTTAATGGATTACACGAAAATACAGCAAGGTTTGTTAACTCCTGCTTATTGATGAAAAATTAAGAACAAAGAATGGATTGCATTTTCTAAAGTACAATCACCTTGTGTTTTTGTTTTGAGAACTGAATGAATGGTTTAGGAAACTCTGCAACTGAATCAGGAAAAACTGTAATATAGCCTACGTTAAGATAATTTACAACTTTACTTTTTGTTTTATCACCGATGAGGTAGACATTGCCGGGCCGGCCAAGATAACCGACCTTCTTATCAGCTATAGCTCCTCTTCAATGTCAAAATATTTGAGATGACCAATCAAATCAAAGTAGGCGGGGTTCATGTCCACAGAAGCTGCTGAGCGCGAGAAAATTCCAGAGCAGCGCGACCATAGACTGTAAAAAATAGAGCGCGACGCGTCAGGTAACGGTTATAAAGTGCAAGGTCAGATGTAAGTAGCCAAACTAAACATTTTATATTTGGCCATGTTTTAGGACATATGTTAAACGACCGACGAAAATAGTCAGGGATGCTAACTATTAAACTTTTGTCTAATTTGGCCATTTTGAATTGAAAATATTTACGTGATTCATGTAACGTTAGGCCCAATAATTAGTAGGCTAATTAATAACAGTTACTGTCAACTGTCATTAATGAAGCCGTTTTCATCATATTAGACATGCAATTAATAATGAATGTACACATATTGTGAATGAATTTAATAAACTTTATTAAAGCTAGTTACCTAGCTTACCTGGTAACGTAGACTAACCATGTTCCGTACACAACGATGTTCCGTACAGATAACGTTTTACCGCCTATCGCTTAATAAATACTTCCAGGTCATACATAAACTATCTATATATTTGTGTCATATTAATTTCTCCCTCTTTCACCCCGATCAAGACAAAGACATATCGTTGAAGTTGCATCAGAGGACTAGTAAACTTTTTCTTCCTCGCATCCGATGACTATCTTTTGCCAGATTTGTGCGGGCCCCATCTACCCGCCCGACTGTGACATGAATTGAATATATTTTAACATTTTAAATTGTCATTCTTTAACAAATTAAACATGAACTATAACTCAATTGATTGTGATGTTATTTCATAGCCAACTTTTCATAAAAAAGTAAGTTTTTTGACTTCAAGTTAAACACAGTGATAGGATATTCTCACATTTAATAAGATTTCATACATCAAATAGTTGTTATTTACATTCACACAGTTTTGTAATTATATAACATATGTTCATTTCAAAGGAAAGTCAGTAAAGCAAAAGGAAAAGATGTCAGGAAAGAAAAAGCAGTACCCAAAGGAGATGTTGGAGAAGGCAGTTGAAGAAGTGAAGGCAGAAGCAAGACGGACCTCACAGACGACAGATTCCCTGGACAGAGCTGGAGGCCATTGAAGGTTTCTTCAACTTGAATGAGACCCTCTATGTGAAGCACAGTTTGGAGGACAAGCCACAGCTTACACCTGTGATGAGACTGGCTTTGGAGACAAGCCTCAGTCCAGGGAGAAGGTCCTATGCCAGACTGGGAGGAAATATATATCAGCAGTAGCAGACAACCAGGGAGCACATCACGGTGCACTGCTGTGTGAATGCAGCCGGGGACAACATTCCACCCTTCATCATTTACCCCGGCTGCCACCCAAGTAATGCCTATAGGCTGGATAGGCCCCCCAGCGCCCTCTATGGCATCCAGGAGAAGGGTTACATGGACTCAAGAGCTCTTACTGAAATTGCTCCAGCATTTGATCAGGTATGCTCCTGAGGAGAGACCACTTACTTTAATCATGGACCAACATGAGACACATGTCTCAAAATATGTAATCATGTACTGCAGGGAAAACAAAATTTAAATTCTCTGCCTACCTGCCCACACCACACACATCCTTCAGCCCCTGGATATTGCTGCATTCAACCCACTGAAGACTGCTTTTTCTCCACCATGGCTTCCAGGATGGGTCTGGTGCAAAGGGATCTTGTTGTGGGGAAGAAGCAGTTTTCACCTCTCCTCAAAAATGTTTACCCCACTGCTGTCACAGCCCAAAACGTCAAGGCTGGGTTCCGCAAGGCTGGCATCTTTCCTCTGTCCAGGGGTGCTGTGGCCACAACCCAGGTCATTTTAACATTAATACAATGATAATTCATCCTCTAAGCTACTTGAATTTCTTTTCAAGTGTGCTAATGGGTTTTACATATGTTTTACTTTCTTCTCCATCCATCACTCCCGCCACACCTTCAGCTACACCATCCAGCGCTCACCCCACTCTCCACTCACACATCCAGCACTGACACAACATCAGCCACTCTTTCCACCATTCAAACACCTGGCCCCACCTGTAATAGAGTGGCTCCCAAAAATGACCTGGTGGCAGCAGGTGTAATCTCTGAGAGCCTGGCTAACGACCTCATGAGTCCAGCCCTGGAGAAGGTGAGGCGTCGCATTCCGTTGCCAGCCCGTGTCATCACCAGCGACCAGTATTTCGACCTGCTGGTAGAAAAAGAAGCTGAGGTAAGGAAGATTTTAAGTTTTTAATTTAGGATTATTTTTATAATGTAATAATTTCCAATTTCCATGTAATCTCCAAATTAAAGTAGAAACAACAGAAATACACTAGCCTATATTTTAAATATTTGTTTACTGGCAGCTTTTTATGAAAGAAGGCCAGTATCACCAATACCAATACTTTCTCAATTATAGCCATTCAGCTTTACAGTCTAATTGAAAGCTATCTATATAGCATTTTTTAGGCTTTAAAAAAATATAACAACTTTCAATTTATGTGAACTTAAAACAATCTTCACATAAACCCATTGTAATAAATGTAATTTACCTGTTCCCTTCAATATATCAGGGCTGAATTTTTTTCTATTGGCCCAGTTATTGTTTTTGTAGTTTTTTTTTTAAAATCTTGTAAACAGTACTTCACTGCATTAATCATAAATATAGATTAGGCCTAATCCTTATTAGGACAGCTCAACATCATTCAACTCATTTAAGACTGTGCTTGAGACTGTACTCAACAAAATGGGCATTTTGGCATAATTTAATGTGTTTTTGTCTTTTCAAGCACTGTCGTAAGCGGCTTTCTGTGCGCACAAGTTTGTGTGTGTGTGTGTCAAACAGACAGGAGATTCACAGACGCACTGAGTTCTCTTGTGTCTTATCACGTTTGAATGGTTTAAAAGCATTTGCATGAATAAGAGCGTGATCATATATATATACAGTGCAATGCATAAGTGAATACACCCATGCTAAAGTTGACTAAAAAGAGGAATAAAAAATCATATTTTGGAAATTGAACTTAATGCCTTAATTTAAAAAATTAGGAAAAATCCAACCTTTAAGGACACCAATTTTCTTTGTGAATGAATAATGTATCGTAAATAAATAAATGTTCTTCCTTAAAATACATGGTGCATAAGTGAGTACACCCCTATGTTAAATTCCCATAGAGGCAGGCAGATTTTTATTTTTAAGTATTTTTTTAATTTTTTTTTTAGGATACTATGCATCCTGATAAAGTTCCCTTGGCCTTTGGAATTAAAATAGCCCCACATCATCACATAGCCTTCACCATACCTAGAGATTGTCATGGGGTACTTTCCATAAGATCATCTCTCAATGCAAATCAAACTAGCTTTTAGGCTAACTGAAATAAAATCATGCCAATCTCTAGGTATGGTGAAGGCTATGTGATGATGTTGGGCTATTTTAATTCCAAAGGCCAAGGGAACTTTATCAGGATGCATAGTATCCTAAAAAAAATAATAAAAAAAATACTTAAAAATAAAAATCTGCCTGCCTCTATGGGAATTTAACATAGGGGTGTACTCACTTATGCACCATGTATTTTAAGGAAGAACATTTATTTATTTACGATACATTATTCATTCACAAAGAAAATTGGTGTCCTTAAAGGTTGGATTTTTCCTAATTTTTTAAATTAAGGCATTAAGTTCAATTTCCAAAATATGATTTTTTATTCCTCTTTTTAGTCAACTTTAGCATGGGTGTATTCACTTATGCATTGCACTGTATATATATATATATACGGTGCGTGCAGAATTATTAGGCACGTTGATTTTCTGATCATATTTGATTCCCAGGCACATTTGGCCAATTCCAAACCATATTAATCTTAATAACTACAATTAATTTTGTTTTTAATCATTTATAAGTGATATATAATTGTTCATGAAGGCTGGAAATGAAAAACGCCTTTAATTCAGGTGTGCAGAATTATTAGGCACGTTTTTAAGTTTTTGGAGTTCATTTTTAGGTCATTTTTAGTCCATCTCCTACCCTGAAGTCTGTTTTGCAGAGATGGACTAAAAATGAACTCCCAAAACTTATTGTCAGATTCTAGAAGATGAATTCTTCAAACAGTGGTACAAGAGGATGTGGTGCTGGTCCTTCAAGAGTCACTCAATCTGTCTGTCTATAAAAAAATCAGTCTTCATGTATTTTATTACACTTCAGCTTGTGATTCTTATTAAGAGGGGGTACATTTTTAGGATTCTTTACCTAACCCAAGTATCTGAGATCCTGACACCTTGCTCTTCTGGAGACTCCAGGTAGGTTGCAGTTCTGGAAAATGGTGGCGCTGGAGACTAAAGGGTTCCTGATGGTTTCACACTTAATTCTTCACCTTCATTCCTAATTATTTTGCAGTTAACATGTGTCTTTTCTTCTCCTCCTGTTTTTGTCTGACCCTGCTGACCCAATGAGCATTTCACTGTCCAATGGTCATGCCCTAACTGCCATTTATAGTATTGCATTAGTATTGCATCCTTTTCATGGGCATTTAATAATTTTTGACTTTTCAGTCTGAGTTAAATCTCTTTTTTGGCTTATTTTATCTGTAAAAGAAAACGTGCCTAATAATTCTGCACACATGAATATAAGTCATTTTTCATTTCTAGCCTTCATGAACAAGTATATATCACTTATAAATGATTAAATACAAAATTAATAGTAATTATTAAGATTAATGTGGTTTGGAATTGGTAAAATGTGCCTGGAAAATAAATATGATCAGAAAATCAGTGTGCCTAATAATTATGCACGCACTGTATATATACACTACCGGTCAAAAGTTTTAGATTGGTAAGATTTTCAATGTTTTTAAAAGAAGTATCTTCTGCTCACCAAGGCTGCATTTATTTGATTAAAAATACAAACAAAAACAGTCAAATTGTGAAAGGTTATTACAATTTAAAACAGCTGTTTTCTATGTGAATATATAGTTACCGGTAAGTGTAATTTATTCCTGTGATCAAAGCTGAATTTTCAGCATCATTACTCCAGTCTTCAGTGTCACATGATCCTTCAGAAATCATTCTAATATGATGATTTGATGCTCAAGACATTTATGATTATTATCAGTGTTGAAAACAGTTTTTTACATTTTTATTTCATGATGCTATGATGAATAGAAAGTTCAAAAGAACAGCATTTATCTGAAATAGAAAGCTTTTGTAACATTAAACACTACCCTTCAAAAGTTTGGGGTCAGTAAGAATTTTAATTGTATTTTTGGGGGAAAGAAATAAAATAAATCAATACTTTTATTCATCAAGGATGAGTTAAACTGATCAAAAGTTACAGTAAAGACATTTATAATGTTAGAACATATTCTATTTTAAATAAATGCTGTTCTTTTGAACTTTCTATTCATCAAAGAATTTTGAAAAAAAAAATGTACACAACTGTTTTCAACATTGAAAATAATAATGAATGTTTTTTGAGCATAAAATCAGCATATTAGAATGATTTCTGAAGGATCATGTGACACTGAAGACTGGAGTAATGATGTTGAAAATTCAGCTTTCATCTGAGGAATAAATTACATTTTAAAATATATTAAAATAGAATTAAATATAAATAAAATATTTCACAATAATACTGTTTTTATTTATTTATTGTTTTTTATCAAATAAATGCAGCCTTGGTGAGCAGAAGAGACTTCTTTTAAATACAGTGAGGAAAATAAGTATTTGAACACCCTGCTATTTTGCAAGTTCTCCCACTTGGAAATCATGGAGGGGTCTGAAATTGTAATCGTAGGTGCATGTCCACTGTGAGAGACATAATCTAAAAAAAAATATCCAGAAATCACAATGTATGATTTTTTAACTATTTATTTGTATGATACAGCTGCAAATAAGTATTTGAATAACTGTCTATCAGCTAGAATTCTGACCCTCAAAGACCTGTTAGTCTGCCTTTAAAATGTCCACCTCCACTCCATTTATTATCCTAAATTAGATGCACCTGTTTGAGGTCGTTAGCTGCATAAAGACACCTGTCCACCCCATACAATCAGTAAGAATCCAACTACTAACATGGCCAAGACCAAAGAGCTGTCCAAAGACACTAGAGACAAAATTGTACACCTCCACAAGGCTGGAAAGGGCTACGGGGAAATTGCCAAGCAGCTTGGTGAAAAAAGGTCCACTGTTGGAGCAATCATTAGAAAATGGAAGAAGCTAAACATGACTGTCAATCTCCCTCGGACTGGGGCTCCATGCAAGATCTCACCTCGTGGGGTCTCAATGATCCTAAGAAAGGTGAGAAATCAGCCCAGAACTACACAGGAGGAGCTGGTCAATGACCTGAAAAGAGCTGGGACCACCGTTTCCAAGGTTACTGTTGGTAATACACTAAGACGTCATGGTTTGAAATCATGCATGGCACGGAAGGTTCCCCTGCTTAAACCAGCACATGTCAAGGCCCGTCTTAAGTTTGCCAATGACCATTTGGATGATCCAGAGGAGTCATGGGAGAAAGTCATGTGGTCAGATGAGACCAAAATAGAACTTTTTGGTCATAATTCCACTAAACGTGTTTGGAGGAAGAAGAATGATGAGTACCATCCCAAGAACACTATCCCTACTGTGAAGCATGGGGGTGGTAGCATCATGCTTTGGGGGTGTTTTTCTGCACATGGGACAGGGCTTTAGGTGGCGGATTTTGGGGAACAACCTCCTTCCCTCGGTTAGAGCATTGAAGATGGGTCGAGGCTGGGTCTTCCAACATGACAATGACCCGAAGCACACAGCCAGGATAACCAAGGAGTGGCTCTGTAAGAAGCATATCAAGGTTCTGGCGTGGCCTAGCCAGTCTCCAGACCTAAACCCAATAGAGAATCTTTGGAGGGAGCTCAAACTCTGTGTTTCTCAGTGACAGCCCAGAAACCTGACTGATCTAGAGAAGATCTGTGTGGAGGAGTGGGCCAAAATCCCTCCTGCAGTGTGTGCAAACCTGGTGAAAAACTACAGGAAACGTTTGACCTCTGTAATTGCAAACAAAGGCTACTGTACCAAATATTAACATTGATTTTCTCAGGTGTTCAAATACTTATTTGCAGCTGTATCATACAAATAAATAGTTAAAAAATCATATATTGTGATTTCTGGATATTTTTTTTTAGATTATGTCTCTCACAGTGGACATGCACCTACGATGACAATTTCAGACCCCTCCATGATTTCTAAGTGGGAGAACTTGCAAAATAGCAGGTTGTTCAAATACTTATTTTCCTCACTGTACAAAATATTACCGATCTAAAACTTTTGACCAGAAGTGTATACAATTTTTATTTTTTATTATTTACAGATCCCCAAGCAAGCAGATCTCCACTCATGTCAGCCTGCCAGATGCAAACCTGAGTTAAGACAGAAACCAACAGGGTGGCCATGAGAGGAGTTGTTTGCTGATATTCTCCATGTCTTATTTCATCAACCAGTCATGGAGACACATCTCCTTCAGAATGAGTCTCTTCTGTGCCTTAGGCTGAAAACAAGCACAAATTATATTGCAGCATTCTGTGCAAAAAGGCAAGTGAGATGTCTGATTATAGCTTTTACTTTACACCTGCTCTCTTTGAAGCTATTAGTCTTTTTTGCATGATTTATAAAATTTTCCTTTTTTTGGTCTTTGATGAAGATCTCACCTTGTGACAGGATAGGACTGGTCCAGATGCTCACACTGATCATGCACAGATCGTGGGCTGTGGAATAATTCCTGCACACCATTTCAAACAGGAGGATCCCTAGTGACCCCACTGTTGTTGGCTTTGCATGGTACCCACTGTTGAATTTGAACTCTGGAGGAGAGTACGCTTTTGTGCCTGGAGGAAAGTCTGATGTTAAATACATTTCCACAGCATGTTGACTATGTTTCTGTGAGCTAATTAACTAAGCGGTTCATAACACACACCACTGAAGACTTTGAAGGCAGATTTCTTCATGAGTTCACAGCACTCAAAGTCAATCAATTTGACCTCATTTGAGTTGTACACAGGGTTTGTGTACACTCCATATCAAACACTTTGTTTGGTTGTGCTTTCAAAAGCTTTTACACTTTTACACTACACTGTGCTCTCACACTTTTAAATACTGTAATAGGTGACACAATTTATTTGTGACGTCATAAAGGCTGACGCAAAGATGCTGATGCTTAAAGAGAATGGCAAAAAAAAAAAAAAAATGAGAATGCGTCACTTCAACTGGAAATTTTGCATGATATAATTCCCATTTAATTATATTTTAAATTAATTATAACATTTGCTGTCGTTTATACCGTGGCATGTAAATATAGCCGCGCTATATATAGTAAATATATTGATGTGTTAAAGCGATAAAGCATTAGTTCTTTAAGTGAACAGCCTAATAAAGCTGCTGCTGCTGTCTGTCCTCATTAATTAAACAACAAAAGAAAAAGAGAAAAACACTCACTGCTCTTGACTGAATACCTTTAGTAGCTTTAATATGAATGTATATTTGTTTAATACTGTGAAGGCAATGCTGTTTTATTATTAATATTTCATTATTCACTTTCTGTATTACTTGATTTCTACCGTTAAATAGACTTGTACATGAAAAACTCAAAGCCCTGCTCATTTCATTTGTATCTTTCTTATATTGCATTTGTCCTAAGTGTTTTTGTATATTTGTTCTTATTTTTAATAACAAAGATATAGAATAAGATAACCAAAATAACTATATTGTGAACTATATTGTAAAACTAGAGATACATCTATTTAACAGTAAAGTAAAAAAAAAAAAGAAAAGATGGTTAGTATAGGGGGTAGGGTGCTTTTGATTCTAAAGAGCTTTTGATTGGACATAAAATCATGTAATTAATTTTTTTTTTATGATTTTATATTGTATATATTATAATTATTCCCTTAATCCAAAATTAGTTTAACAATTGATTTTATAATTTTAGTTTTACATATATAAATAAGCTTTAGAATCAATATATAAAGTCAAGCTTTAAAATGACTAAAATTACATGTTTGGGTTGCTGTGTACCTATAAATATTATCTATATAAAATCTAATTATATAAATTAACTTATTTTACTGATATTTGTTCATCATCCTTTTTCATCAACTCTTTTCTTCTTACTGTGTAAATACATTTAAATTCTTCAGTTTTCATAAACATATACATTTTTAGCAGTGAGAAGTTCCATATGCTTGCGCTCCATAGTTACTCTCATGAACTCATGATCAAAGTCTGATTTGATAGAAAAAGTTGATCAGCAGTATCATGGTACCAGCAAAGCCTGATTGGTTTGGTTTTGTCAACTTGAAACATCTCCTGTAACCCTGAGTTTGTTCAGCTAGCTTCATGGGTTCTGTAAAGGCTGTCAACTGAACTTAAGAGGCTGCTCACTGCAGAGCCATGGGTGGAGACTGAAGTCCAGCTCCCCTCTCTGGACGTCCAGCTCTCTAGATGTAATTTGGGTGCATCATAATGGGTGGAACTAGAAGGTCCAACCACACCCTAACCCCATCCCTCTACCCGTTAGATCCTCAGAGGTGGAGCTGGACTACTATGGGTCAAGCTCAACCCATGACGTCCAGAGAAGGGGAGCTGGACATCCTTTCTGCAGTGAGCAGCACTTGCCTTTTCGGGGACTTTGGTGGCAGCATTGAACACGAACAGTAGGTGGCGCGCTTGATCCTACCGTGTTGCACAGAAGAAGAAGTTGGTGTTAGTGTTTGGTTTCAGTTTTCAATAATACTGTCCGTCACAATGATTCGGACACATCAACATTTGTGGATCATTTTACCATGTTTTATTGCTTTATTGGCCGTGACCCTTACATGTGGTGAGTTTGTTTCTGTGATAACAATATAGTTTATTGGTAGCTCTGTCCGTTACATACAATATCAAAAAGAAACATGATAATCATACTATATGTACATTCAAACTGGTGTGGTCCCTTTTGCTTATGTCAAGGTATTGCCATCGCTGTGCGTACTATGGTACTGCTACAGCACTTCTTGGTGAGGAGCTGTCAATCCAAAAAATGAATTTGTTACTTAGAATAGTGTCAATTGACCAGGCTTTCTTTGAGTACACCTAAATGGTTGTTTTATGTTTTGGCTATAAATGATTAATACATATATACATAACTGTAAGTTGTATACATTTTATATTTACATATACATAAACCCTGTGCTGTCTGTGGTTAAATGTTGATGTGTGCATTGGCGCCCTCTTTCGTTCGGGAAGAGTCAATGCTATGCGTTATGTTCTTGTGTAACAGCTCCTGCAGGCTCATTTTTGATCCTGTGTCTTTGCTGTATGGCTCTTCTATGGAAGATAAAGATCGAGAATCGGTCCATATCGAGTCTTCTGGCTCAGTATGCTGCTATGAAGGCAGTGTGCTGGCTGGGGAATCGCCAGAGAAACAAACTGGAGAAAGACACTCAGGACGTTCATCGCGTTCAGGAGGAAACTCTGCTCATGCGCCTGCGCAAACACTCCGACACAGTCTACGGCAAACTCTACGACTTCGGATCAATCAAAGGTGATTGATTTCGAAGCGTGTTCAGTATAATAAATGTAAAAAGTACTCTTTTTTATTATTTATATCAAAACAGGGGTGTTCAATTTTAGATTTGATACTCACTTTATTTCGATTTAATAATTGAGTATTTAATCAAATTATAATCACTCATGTCATGTTTTTTGTGTTTAAATGTAAAAGCTTCACTTTATTCTTAAGTAAACTTTATTTTTGATTATTTTCTATGACCAAACTTACTGTAACTGATCAGTCTAAACTTTTGATCTGGATACTTTAATCTAATGGTCTTTAACCTGTTCTTATGTCTAATGAGAGTCTGCAATTGTTAATTTTTTTCTGGCTGAGTATCAGGACTACCTATCCGGTCTTTCACTCTGTCTTGCCTGGTTGGGAAAATGAAGTATAACCCTGCAGACTATTTTGATGTTGTACAAGTATAAAACTCTGATTGGGGTATTGCACCTCTTGATATCAGGCAATTTCCCTAAAGCTTTATTTGATATACTTTTACAAATATTATCAGGATCAGCAAGTCAAGATAAATGCCAAAAACAGCTATTTCTGCACCCATCTGTCTCAAATTTCACTCACTCATATAAAAAGTTGAGAGGGTGAACCTTTTCTTTACAGGTGGCTGAACATGATGCCACTTTTCCTCAGAGTGAAACCCAGATGTTTAAACTCATTGGGGCAAACTAGGTGTAAAACTATTACTGTCAACATTCATCTTGACTAGGGGAAGGATAGTCTGGGTGAGGGGGCCCTATTTTTAAAGTCCCTACTTTTGACATAATGGTTCTCTGGCATGGCCGATTATAAGATAAATCTTCTGATTTCAGTCCCTCGTTTTGATTTCAGTCCACCCACTGTATTAACAGGGTGACAGTTTTTAGTTGTCTATTTAGCTAAAGCCTCTGTTAAATTTTTATTTATTTGGCTAATGGCCAGTTTCTACCACTATTTCTATCACATTTGTGTTTTGTGGCAGCCACAAAATTTATGAAAAATATAACATTTAAATTTTACATTGATATACTTATTTATTAATTTAAATAAGTTTATAATTTATGCATTAGTAAATTATTAAATGCATAAGGTTTTTATTGAAAGTGCAAAATATAGTTTCATAGCTTTTGAATCTATAATGTTTTATCGCCCTTCTCCCGAAGCATTTGAAGGCTCTGACTGCATGCCACAGATATTCTGTATAGTTAATTTACGTATATTAGATATATAGTTAATTTTATTTAGGCTACATATATTAGAATCTTAGACAATAGTATATTTTCATTGAAAAAAATTCACAGAAAAAAAAAAATCTGTTGTATGTGGAGCAATTCTTTTTTACTTCTTGGCTTCTAGGCAATGGAAATTACCTGTGGGACATGACACCATCTTGTCATGAAATGTATGACAGTTTTTATTCTATCATTTCAGACACCGAAACATTTCGACAGCGCCATCCAGTCACGGATTATGACCATTATGAAAAGTATGTGGAGCGTGTGGCTAAAGGAGAGCAGAAGGTTTTAATATCGGAGAAGCCTCTTATTCTGGCAATGACATCAGGAACGTCTGGAACCAGCCGTATGCTTCTGAGCACCAGAGACACCAACACGGAATTCTTTCTACAGGTCACACATAAACATTTTTTACAAGTACAAAGTTATGTCAGCATTACACCAAAGTTTTTAAACAGGTTTTCCAAACACTCCCCCTGTCTTTCTATCGGTCAGAGTATTTATCATTCATTATTGTAGAAATGCATTATTCAGTGTGATTGGTTGCACAGAAGGCAGTGAAAAAACATGGAGAAACCTGCCAGATTCCTTAACACATGTTTAGGAGCAGAGTTTTAGAAGTAATGGGCCAATGCAGACCGACTAGCAACAAGTTTGGGGTTGTTGCAAGGGTCTTTGTACATTTCCCAGATGGCTCGAGAGGATCAGTGGGCATGTAATCTATTATTTTTGTGCACTTTTCTGGCAGGGGGTGACTGTTTGTCTAGATGCTATGAGTCGAGCCTTTCCAGCCACCAACTGTCTCCAGAAGACCCTGAAGCTTTTTTACTCGCCCCTTTTTCGTCAGAGTGAGGCAGGTATTCCCATTGGCCCCAACTCCTCAACCCCTGCCTCCTCTAGACACATGCTGCATCTGTACACCACACCAGCACCCGTCTATCAGGTAGGGGATAGATGAATATGAATTTAACATGATATTCAGTGATAATATTTGTAAATGTTAAGGTGAAAAGAGAGACAAATCATGAGAGGTTCCTCTGTTTTCCACTGTTTTAGATTTGTAGAATTTTAGAATTGTAATCAAACAATTCACAACAATTCACAGGTTAAAGCGCATGTTGTCAGGTTTTATTAAAGGCCATTTTCATAGATTTGCTTTCAACTTGTACAAATGACAATACTTTTTATACATAGTCCCCCACCCCCATTACAGGGTGCTAAAATGTCCAATCAAACACACCTGGCTGTAATTTTCAAGTAATCCTCAAAATATTAATTAGATTTTTATTGTATGTTTGATTAGTGTTGGATCTAAATTATACTCATGTGAAAGTATGGAGCAGCAGTGGTTATACAGTATTGTCATTGACTTTTTCAAACTAGCTAATGGACAGTTCTACCACGGAACGAAAGTGTGCATCATTGATCATTTTTCACGTCGAGAAATATTTTCTCAGAGGATGAGTTCTGCAGTTTAGGTTCAAGAGGAATTATCATTATGTGCAAGATCCACATCTTCCTCTGGTTACGTCGAGCTTCCTTGAAGCGATGCTCGAGTGATTAAGAATATTCCAATTTAAAATAAGATTTCCTTCGATTCCTCTGTCCTCATTTTCTTCCCTCGCATCCTAAGGCGGTGGAGCTGAGACACGAGGAAAGGAAACAAAGATGCACAAATTAGAAATGAGAAGCACCCCTAGTGTGTGTGTAACGATCACCAGCTGGAGTGCCCTTGAGAGCCACCAGAGGGCACTCCACATAGGACTCTCCTATTCACTCACAAACTACAGTTCCCATAACTCACTGCCTGGACTCATCATCACTTATCACTGATCACATTCACCTGTACCTCTTTCACTGATTGCATTCACCTGTCTCATCCTGTTAGTCTGTCTATTTATACCACGTTCATTCATTCACTCACCGCGAAGTCTTGTTAAGTGTTTCACTGCATTTCTGAGCGTTTCCCTGGTTTTCTTGTTTATTGGTTTTTTGATATCTTGCCCTGTTCCCTGGATTACTCTCTTGCCTCTGGTCCCTGGATTACTCTCTTGCCTCTGGTCCCTGCCTGTTAGTTTGTTTTGTTTGTTTCTTTGTTTTGACTGCCTGCCTGTGTATGACCCTAGCCTGTACTTTGCATTACGCCTCTGGATTGCCCTCAAATAAAGCTGCGTCTGGATCCCAACCTTCAAGTCTCAGAGCAGTTCATAACAGAAGACTTCGCCACACCCAGATCCAGCAGCTATGACCTCCAGGAATGCAGCAGTACAGATCTCGCCTGATCTTCCCAGCATGAGCCGGGAGTTCGCTGGACAGATCGCAGCCTTGGCCCTGGATAGCCTCGATCTGTTCCAGTATACCTGGGGGTTTGTTCCTCTCGCTGCCTCTTGTTCTCTGGGGGACGAGGCAATTAAGTTGTGTTACCGGCTGGGGGCTAAGGAGGTCGACCCGAGGGAGCTCCCCGATCTCTCCGGTCTGGATTGGAGAGAGGCACTCTCCAGATGTCTGGAGAGCTTCCTTCCGTGGCACGCCATGTCACCGTCTGCCCTTCACGCCAGTCCAGCCGAGCCTGCACTTCACGCCAGATCTGCCGAAGCCAAGGCAGTAAGCGTCATGCCCGCCGCGCCTGAGACAGCAGGCGACATGCCTGCCAGGCTAGAGCCCTCTTCACCGCTGGTCCCGTCCAGCACAGAGCCTTCTTCACCGCTGGTCCCGTCCAGCACAGAGCCTTCTTCACCGCTGGTCCCGTCCAGCACAGAGCCCTCTTTACCGCTGGTCCCGTCCAGCACAGAGCCCTCTTCACCGCTGGTCCCGTCCAGCACAGAGCCCTCTTCACCGCTGGTCCCGTCCAGCACAGAGCCCTCTTCATCGCTGCCCAGCACAGAGCCCTCTTCATCGCTGTCCAGCACAAAGTCCTCTTCGCCGCTGGTCCTGCCCAGCTCAAAGTCCTCTTCGCCGCTGGTCCTGCCCAGCTCAAAGCCCTCTTCGCCGCTGGTCCTGCCCAGCTCAAAGCCCTCTTCGCCGCTGGTCCTGCCCAGCTTAAAGCCCTCTTCGCCGCTGGTCCTGCCCAGCTCAAAGTCCTCTTCGCCGCTGGTCCCAACCAGCTCAAAGCCCTCGCCGCCGCTGGTCCCGTCAAGCTCAGAGTGCGCTTCTGCTGATCCAGAGACTGTTCACGTCGCTTCTGCTGATCCAGAGACTGTTCACGTCGCTTCTGCCGATCCAGAGAGTGAGCTTCACGTCACTTCTGCTGATCCAGAGACTGTTCACGTCACTTCTGCCGATCCAGAGACTGAGCTTCACGTCACTTCTGCCGATCCAGAGATTGAGCTTCACGTCACTTCTGCCGATCCAGAGACTGAGCTTCACGTCACTTCTGCCGATCCAGAGACTGAGCTTCACGTCACTTCTGCCGATCCAGAGACTGAGCTTCATGTCACTTCTGCCGATCCAGAGACTGAGCTTCACGTCACTTCTGCCGATCCAGAGACTGAGCTTCACGTCACGTCCGCCCGTCAAGTGTCTCGTCCCGCCGAGACTGAATCTGTTCCTGAGCCTGAATCTGATCTTGATACTGAGCCTGAATCTGTTCCTCTTCTTCTTCCCACGCCTGTGTCTTCGGACAAGATGGCCGACTCCACGCCTGTGTCTTTGGACAAGATGGCCGACTCCACGCCTGTGTCTCAGGACAAAATGGTCTCCGCCGAACCAGTGTCTCCGGACAAGATGGTCTCCGCCGAACCAGTGTCTCCAGACAAGATGGTCGCCGCCGAGCAAGTGTCTCGGGACAAGATGGTCTCCGCCGAGCCAGTGTCCTCAGCAGAGTTACCCTCTACAGAGATGGCTGCCGACATGCCTTTCCCTGAGCCGGTGTCTGTTCCAGTTCCTGAGCTGGAGCCAGTGTCTGTGTCTGTGTCTGTTCCAGTTCCTGTGTCTGTGTCTGTTCCAGTTCCTGAGCCAGTGTCTGTGTCTGTTCCTGAGTCGGTGGTGCCAGTTCCAGTGCCAGCTCCGGTGGTACCAGTTCCGGTGGTGCCAGTTCCAGTTCCTCCACCGTGGCCGCCCGAGGGGCCTTCACCGCCGTGGCCGCCCGAGGGGTCTTCTCCGCCCAGGCCGCCTGAATGGTCATCTCCGCCCTGGCCGCCTGAAGGTTCGTCTCCTCCTTGGCCGCCTGAATGGTCGTCTCCGCCCTGGCCGCCTGAAGGGTTGTCTCCCCCCTGGTCGCCTGCACAGCCTGCTCCACCCTGGTCATCTGCACAGCCTGATCCGCCCTGGCCTCCCATCCTGCTGCAGTATCCAGGTCCTCTGCCGCTCCACGGGCCTGGCCCTCCATCCCACCCCCGGGTCCGCCTCCGCTCCACCTCCCTCCTGGACAGTTTAGGAGCGTCTGGAATCCGCTCCTTAAAGGGGGGGCTATGTAACGATCACCAGCTGGAGTGCCCTTGAGAGCCACCAGAGGGCACTCCACATAGGACTCTCCTATTCACTCACAAACTACAGTTCCCATAACTCACTGCCTGGACTCATCATCACTTATCACTGATCACATTCACCTGTACCTCTTTCACTGATTGCATTCACCTGTCTCATCCTGTTAGTCTGTCTATTTATACCACGTTCATTCATTCACTCACCGCGAAGTCTTGTTAAGTGTTTCACTGCATTTCTGAGCGTTTCCCTGGTTTTCTTGTTTATTGGTTTTTTGATATCTTGCCCTGTTCCCTGGATTACTCTCTTGCCTCTGGTCCCTGGATTACTCTCTTGCCTCTGGTCCCTGCCTGTTAGTTTGTTTTGTTTGTTTCTTTGTTTTGACTGCCTGCCTGTGTATGACCCTAGCCTGTACTTTGCATTACGCCTCTGGATTGCCCTCAAATAAAGCTGCGTCTGGATCCCAACCTTCAAGTCTCAGAGCAGTTCATAACAGTGTGCTTGTCACATGATGTCTCTGTTTTTCAAGTTTCCTTGTTATTTCTTGAGTCCTCTGTTGTCAGGTTTTCTGAGTATGTCCAATTGTTTCTGTATTTACTCATTTGTTAAATGATTAATCCTACCTTGTTTTCTCCCTTCACTTAGTCTTTAATAATAGAATTCATTTGTTAACTGTAGCAGCCATAAAATATTAAAAGTATTATAAAAACTAAATGAACGGAAACTACATTTAAAATGCAGAATTTCAAAACTATAACACTGATGAACACACTTATTTCTGTCACACTTGTTTCTGCAGTTTTAATTCCAATGCTGAGAACAAATAAAATCATTGCCATAATAAATGGTAGTCTATCAGAACTGTGTGCCTTCAAAAAAAGCCTTGACTGCTGTCAGTGAATCACTGATTTGCTGCATTCATTTATGCACGTAATAGAAAACTGAAACAACACAATTTTAGTTGTTGGAATAAATTCATATGAATCTCATTCATGAGTTTTCGTACAATCTGCTTACGAGTCTATTTAATTTGAATCCTAAGTCTTCTTTGATTATGTCTGATTGTTATGTTTAATTATGCTGTTGTTCCTCAAGTACAAGTCATGCAGCTGGAGTCCACAAAGCTGCTGTGCATGCAATGGAAGTAACTTTGGATAAAAGTACCTGCCAACTAAAATGAAATGTGTTTAACCATAGGCTCTGTATGATCAGAACACTAGTATACAGAATCTAAAAGATACTGTTTGTTTTGTCTCTAGGTGCTGAATGAGAGAGACGCCTTGTATCTGCATCTGCTGTTTGGGCTGAAGGACCGCAATCTCGGCACGCTGGAATCCAACTTTTGCTCTACCGTCTTTTATGCCTTCAGAACCCTGCAGGTACAATGAGGACTAAAGGTCTGAGATCACTTATGGAAATGCTTCTGTATTACATTATTCATAACTTCTCTCTGTTAATAAAGCTTAAAAAAAACTTTGTTTTTAAAGGTTTAAATACAAGGCCTCAGATCACACTGACCACACTGTATAAAGCCATCTGATGAACAGAAATGCAAAAATTTCTTTGGTTCAGTGACCAAGGAATAATGCAGAATTCCTTTTAAATCATAATTCAAAACTTAGTTTATTTCCTGGTTTAAAGAGAGACAAATAATTCCAGGTTTTCAGTGTTGTTGGACCGCACTGCTCATGTTCAAAAGGAAAAAAGAAAGAAAAACACACAGTAGTGATACCATGAATACTTTTTTGTAATGAGCTGTTCAAATATGTTCTAACATTGAATACAGCTAGATAGAGTGCAACATATAATATGCTTGAGATTCTTGTCCCGCTCTTAGATTTGTCCGATCAGTTCATTGTTTTATATCTGACTCTGAATATCAGATAGACCCCATGACCTTGTGTTCATCTGCATTTAGGAACATTGGAAAGATCTTGTTGTGGATGTGGAAGTGGGCAGGATCAACTCCGGTCTGAACCTGAAGGCTGACGTGCGCTGTGCTCTAGAGAAGCTGATGAAGCCAGATCCAGTGAGAGCCACTGAGCTCACAGCCCAGTTTGAGAAAGGCTTTGAGGGGATCGCACTCAGACTATGGCCCAAGTTACACCTGGTCCTGGCAGTGGACTCAGGCTCAAACCAGATTTATGGGGAGATGTTAAGACAGAACTACTGTAAAGATGTCCCGTTCTACTCCCCTTTCTACGCTGCCACTGAAGGTGTGTTTCCGTGTGTGTGTATGTGTTTACCAGTACTGTGCAGTGGTGTTCAAAAATGAGGAGTCAAAGTTCACACTGTTTTATGTTCCAGTTACACTTAATTTTGACACTTTTTTCAGGTTAAATAAACATTATTTAGAATTGTATTAGTTGTTGTTTTCTTAATAGTGTAAGTAATGTTTCATTTATTTAAAAAAATATTTCTCATCAAGTTAGTGCTTTTAAAGCATTTTTTTAAAAACATTTATTCAAAACAGTAACTACAAGAACACAGTAAGACTTTTTATTTATGCACTGATGTTAAGCTGTTCTTTTTAATAGTCAACTTATTTTCGGATCATCAGTCATCAAATTTCCGTTAACACTGCAGGTGTCGTGATGGTCACAGACATAGAGATGTACCTTTAATTTCATCAAACTGATTGTTCACTAAAAAACCCTCACAGATCATTTCAGGTTCGAATGTGACTTGACATAAACCAGCGTTTATTTGGTTATGCATGAGATAAAAGGGGAGGCAAGAGGGACGCTGCCTCCTACCGAAATTTTAACCGCTGATGTTGGTTTGCCGCTTTAGAAAAACAGGAGATTTATACACTTTTTAATGTAATATTTTTTGTACTGTAGATTATTTTCTCATTCAGTTTTTTAAAAAAGACGCAATGCCTCCCTTGCCACCTCGGAAGAAAACCCCCTTTCTTAATTGGATTGTGATATATTAAAGAAATAAGCCATGATAAGCATTGGTTTTTAATATTTTATGTGTTATTCGTAACATATTCCCTAAGATTGCTGAAGATAATGTCATGCACTGAATTCTGACTTCAAGAATTATCTAAATTAAATTCAAAATCAAACAGTTGTGTCTGGAATACTTCACAATTCACTACCTGAAGTTGTAATAGAAATGTTTTTCTATGTCTTTATTAACGGTAATACGTTAAATACAGTTATTTGAACTAAATTCCTGCTATATGTAGATTAAATGTATTTCAATACAGCACTGGAAAATACCATCACTACATATATTTCTTTATAAATTTAAATGGCAGAGACCTCATTTTCTATTATTTTCTCATTTTCAATTGACTCTTCGTAACTAGTTTTGGACGTGTTGAGCTTTTCATCAAACTTTATGCCAATGCAGAGCAACTTGATGCAGCGACAGCTATTATAGTGGAGTGTCTTATTCCTTGCAGTAAGCAGTGTATCTCTGTCCAGGCGCTGGGTCAATATTTTAAAAAATTATTGAGAACTAGCAATGCCTACTATTCAGTACAGCAAACATTCAGCAGCAAAGTTGTGAATGGAGCATATACTTGCAGCGAGTAGAGCTCACATACATGCGTTAGTTGTGTGTAATAATCTGTAATTCATGTTTCAGGCTTGATAGGTGTGAACCTGTGGCCTCTGCAGGAGAGCAGACAGTATCTCCTGTGTCCCCGCTCCATGTTCTTTGAGTTTATACCAGAGGAGGATCTGGATTTAGAGCAGCCCAAAGTTCTCCTGATAGAGCAGCTTCAAGAAGGAAACAACTATGAGCTGCTGGTCACCAATGCCTCAGGATTATTCAGGTCAGGTACATGATCCTGCTGCTTTACATTTACTTGGTTTTCTTTACACACCCTGCTTTCCATGGAGATATTACGTTACTTTCCTCAGTTATAATTACAAAGTAAATGTCAAAGTATATTTTCATTCGATGTTAAGAGTTTTGCAGAAGTGGATGTTGTTAAAATATCTGAATGGACAATTTCTAGGAATGTACCTGATCTTCACTGAACTCTGAACAACACTTACGTTGCAAATAGGCTACAACTAATTCAATTCTTCTTCTTTTTTAATGGCATCATGTATTGGTGCAATGCTTCTTCCTCAATTCATATAAAATGTTTAGTCTTTTGTATCTTTTTACAAATCATCCTTTAACAGGTTTTTTTTTTTTTTTTTTTTGCTTAAGCCCAAAGTGTACTTCAGTTTTGACAGATACTCTTAGTGTGTGTACAGCAGACGCTTAGCTTTTCAAAGTATGTTCGATTTCATACACATATACAACAATTTCATCTTTGCACAGTGTCTGCGTTATTTCTCTCCAGACGTTTTGACCAATACAAATGTCTCACATAGCGGCTTGTCAACGTGGGCTTCTATTGTTGTTCCGTCTTTTCAGAGAAACAATAAACAGATTTTAGAAACTTAGAAAAGTAAAATATTGGTAAAATTACGTACTAGACGTTTACTAAAGTGTTTATCTATGTTTTTCAGGCATCGCATTGGAGATGTTGTGAAAGTAGTCGGGTTTCATAACCAGTGTCCAAAAGTGGAGTTTCAGTATAGGTACTCATGTTTATTATACATTATCTAATCAAGTGGTTCTTAAACTGTGATACACATTGGTACACAGCACAACACTATTTCACACTGTTTAAAAAATAATAAAATATATATTTTTTTGTTGTTGCTGTAGCTCCATTCCTGTAGAACAAACGGTGTTGGCACTTGCAACGCTGAGATCATGGGTTCATGTCCCAGGGAATGCATGAAATTGATGGAATGTGTTCCTTAAATGCAGGATAAATACACCTGCCAAATGCATTAATGTAATATATTATCTAATGGTGTGATTAGATAACACTGAACAGATTCATTATTATTCTGTTTGCCCCTGCAGCAGAATATGGCATTATGTATGCTGCTCACAGTCCTCACACTACAAATTCTTACTTACAGATTTCTGTTTTCCCAATGCTGGAAAATTTTATCAAAGTTAGTACCTGAATGTTTGAGAAGCACTGATCTAATCAATTAAAAACATATTTCTGTGTTATTGTTTCTTTAACGTGTGTTCAGGCGTGGTCAGATGTTGAGCGTGCGTGGTGAGAAAGTGTCTGAATCGCTGTTTTTGAGGGCCCTTAAGAGGACAGTGACGCAGTGGCCAGGATCCAGACTCATAGACTACAGCTGTGTTGAGAGTGGTATTCTAGGTAATGTTTGAGTTTCATCAAATTCTTTGTCATTTAAAGGAATGTTCCAAGGTCTTACAATTTAGACAAATATATACAACAGCAGATATTCACCTACAAGCAATGGAGACACGAGGCTACTTTTTGAGAGGTAACTTCATTTTCAGAGAGAATTGTCATGTGAATAAGTGACCATTCACACCGAAAGGATTTTTGTGTCACCTACGCTGTTTTTCAGTTGTTTTCCTGTGAACATGCACTAGATGGGTGTTTTTGACCATTTTTGTTGTTTTTTGTGCCATTTTTGTGTTTTAAAACGTGTCTAGAGGCGCCTTTGTTCTGCTTAGGTGTACAGAGTCTTATTGAAGTGTGTAATAATAGTTACATGAATGCTAAATGTACTCCAAAAAAAAAAGAACTAAAATTTTAACACAAGCATATATACTCACCTAAAGGATTATTAGGAACACCTGTTCAATTAATCATTAATGCAATTATCTAATCAACCAATCAAATGGCAGTTGCGTCAATACATTAAGGGGTGTGGTCCTGGTCAAGACAATCTCCTGAACTCCAAACTGAATGTCAGAATGGGAAAGAAAGGAGATTTAAGCTATTTTGAGCGTGGCATGGTTGTTGGTGCCAGACGGGCCGGTCTGAGTATTTCACAATCTGCTCAGTTACTGGGATTTTCACTCACAACCATTTCTAGGGTTTACAAAGAATGGTGTGAAAAGGGAAAAACATCGAGTATGCGGCAGTCCTGTGGGCGAAAATGCCTTGTTGATGCTAGAGGTCAGAGGAGAATGGGCCGACTGATTCAAGCTGATAGAAGAGCAACTTTGACTGAAATAACCACTCGTTACAACCGAGGTATGCAGCAAAGCATTTGTGAAGCCACAACACGCACAACCTTGAGGCGGATGGGCTACAACAGCAGAAGACCCCACCGGGTACCACTCATCTCCACTACAAATAGGAAAAAGAGGCTACAATTTGCACGAGTTCACCAAAATTGGACAGTTGAAGACTGGAAAAATGTTGCCTGGTCTGATGAGTCTCGATTTCTGTTGATACATTCAGATGGTAGAGTCAGAATTTGGCGTAAACAGAATGAGAACATGGATCCATCATGCCTTGTTACCACTGTGCAGGCTGGTGGTGGTGGTGTAATGGTGTGGGGGATGTTTTCTTGCCACACTTTAGGCCCCTTAGTGCCAATTGGGCATCGTTTAAATGCCACGGCCTACCTGAGCATTGTTTCTGACGATGTCCATCCCTTTATGACCACCATGTACCCATCCTCTGATGGCTACTTCCAGCAGTATAATGCACCATGTCACAAAGCTCGAATCATTTCAAATTGGTTTCTTGAACATGACAATGAGTTCACTGTACTAAAATGGCCCCCACAGTCACCAGATCTCAACCCAATAGAGCATCTTTGGGATTTGGTGGAACGGGAGCTTCGTGCCCTGGATGTGAATCTCCATCAACTGCAAGATGCTATCCTATCAATATGGGCCAACATTTCTAAAGAATGCTGTCAGCACCTTGTTGAATCAATGCCACGTAGAATTAAGGCAGTTCTGAAGGCGAAAGGGGGTCAAACACAGTATTAGTATGGTGTTCCTAATAATCCTTTAGGTGAGTGTATATAATTTTTTTTTGTATTGTTTTTTCCCATCTGTGCATACCCTCAGATGAAATCCTACAGGTGCCCCTGATATACAGCCTAGGCAATTTTATTTAAGTAGCACTTTACAATACAGATTGCTTCAAAGCAGCTTAACAATGGTAAACAGGAAACACAGCATCAGTTCATCAATTATGAAATGATTTCAATGCAGCTATAAACAGCTCTACAGAAGACAATAGTGTCATTATTCAGCTTGAGTCAGTTCAATGTCCCCAACTAAAGAAGCCAAAGGCGACAGTGTCAGGGAACCCAAAATCCATCAGGTGACAGAAATGGGGAAAAAAAATCATGGAAGAAACCAGGCTCAGCCGAGGGGCCGGTCTCCTCTGGCCATATGAGCAAACATGGTGTGATTTATGATTCCAGGCTGCATCCAGCACCTCAAGGACTGGAATTTCGTTTCAACCCTCCCCTGATCATTATACATGTCAGCATAAGACTAGTGTGATTGAATTTTGACCCTGTCTGCAACGTAAATAGAGTACAAGTTGTAATGAATCTAGAACATAACTTGAATTTTCCTAAGATCGATCTTGCGTATAATACTGAAATGGAAATACGTGCAGTAAACCTGTCATTTAATTTGTTATTTGTGTTTGCTGTAGGCAATGCATCTGGAATATCTCAGCCGCATTATCTTGTGTTTGTTGAGCTAAAGGGTGTGAGGAACCTCTCAGAGGAACAAAGATACAAGGTGACTATCTATAATGTTCATTAAAAAACTTTTAAGAAACCCTTCTCTTTAACTGCTCATAATTTAGATATCTTTTCAAATCCAACAGTTAGACCACTGCCTACAGGAGGACTCTGACATCTACAGATCCTTCAGGATGAAGGGCAGCATCGGACCAATGAGAGTTCAGCTCGTTCGCGATGGATCTTTCCAAGAACTGAAAGATCGCATGATGGCCTTCTCTAGTGTTTCGTCCAACACCTTCAAAATGCAGCGTGTGATACGTAGGAGAGAGTTTGCAGACTTTCTACTGCAGAGGGCTTTCTCATGAGCATTTCAATTAGAGATGAAGGCTCTGATACAAAGCTGAGGTGTCATTTTTGGCTGTTAAAATAGTTTCTCCTATCCTATTTGTATATGCAGAGACAACTGTAAATAAACCATTGGTAGGGCGATTCCCTGAAAAGTGTAACAGTGTGCCCCTGTCGCATTTTCAAAGCAGACCTCTGGAACAGGCTCAACCAGGGGCATGAGTTGTCCATCCGATGGAGGTGTAGGATTACAAATTAAAGATCTGCTGATCCTACATCCTTACATAACATCACATGAAAAACTAAGGTGAACTACACAGTATTGGGCATCAATTTACTGATCAGATTCAATATAGTTTCCATTGAAGGGGTTTTGTCAGTCTTTGATCTTACTACTGAGAGTCAAACTATGTGTGAATGTTTACATAGTCTTAGTTCTTGTGGCCATGTGATGTTTATACAATTGAGGGGTACCGTTTTTTTTTTTGTCTGAGGCAATTTCCTGTATTGTCTTTTAAATTATTTGATTTAGTGGTCATCTCTAAGGCTGTGTGTAAGGTCAACACTTTTAAGGACTGTCAGCACCTTTAAGGACTGCCCACTGAATGCCTATAAGATACCATGTAAAGTTCCCGTAGTCAGACTTGATGACTGCAGCTACCGACAGCTCGTGTTCTCAATAAAGAATCCTGCTGAAGATGCAACCAAGTCTCCTGGTCTTCGCTTCTGAGTGTCCTTCAGAGGTCACAAGGATCATTTGGGAAACTTGTCTGCAGATCTGCTTGGGGCTGATGGTTGAGTGATGGTTCTTGATCCTGCAGGACCACAATACTGCACATTTCGGATGTGTCCCTTATTTACTGTAGCACAGCAGATTTCTATCATTAGGGTGTATTCAAGAAAGGAGATTTAGCAGTTTAACTAGGTAAGTTAATTTAGAGTAAGCGCTAACCCAAATGTTCGGTTCCTGAGTAACTTTCAGGCTATGTTCATGCAAATGTTGCAGGGATATGTAGCAAATTAAACTATGTATTTTTCATAACATACTTTAAACAACATAAATAAAAAACAATGTCAGAAATAAATCTGGCCTGCCTGTTGTTGATCAGCCATTGGACAAACTGGCATTATTCTAGTATTATATTATATTATGTATCTCTTTTTTCAGTTAATGTTTGGTTACACTTTTACAAGTGTCCTTGTTACAATGCAATTGTACATCTAAGTACTGAGTAATTTTACTTTATGGTGTATTTTAGGGTTAGGATAAGGGTTTGGTTTAGGGTTAGTTGTATGTAATTGTGCATAATTTACTGTTATTACTGCAGTAAGTACATGTATCATGTAACAATGACACTGTAAAATAGTGTTATCTAATGTTGAAAAAAATGGTGTTGTAAATGCCTGACAATCATGCCAGTAAATCTTTGACTCTATATGTGACTTTCTGTTGGCCTCTGTGAATAGGTGGCGATAATTGACCACCGTTTTGTATTAGCATGTCATTAAATCATCAATTCAAGTGAATTGTTGAAAACACCAAATTGTTCACAAGTGAAACAATGGACCTGAACGTAACAATTTCACTTTTGCGATTCATTCAAAAGCATTGAATCATTAACTAACAAAGCACCACTAATTATATCTTTATAATTATTCTTAGTAATAATATCTATAATTTCTAGAATAAATGAAATGAAATATTATGATATAAATTTTAAATTCCTGCAAAGAGAAGGAAAAACTTGGCATTGTGGAAGAAAGTCATTCATTAAAAGTTATGTGCTGTCATACTTATTAATTTTCATTTTTGATTGACCATTCTTTTTTTATTATATTATGGTATGGTTGTATATCACAAAAAAGCTTTCTCCCACTTATCAACTCTGAGACGTATTCTGAGACGCAATGATGTTCTCTATCATAGGTTCACTCATGACAATAGGAAATGCCCTTGGGGCGGTGCTGATTGTCTGAACCCGTATAGAATCACGTCAATATACTGGCTGATGGCGCGGGCGTCGCCTTCAGCAGCACAAAGTTACTCACTCTTGATATAGTGAACGCACCATCTGCTCCTCAGATTTTCCAAATGCCTCGGTCTGTCTCATGCTCGCAAGGCTATTCATGGTGCCCCTGGCTGCAGGTTTTGTGAGAATTTTAAACATAAAAACTAACCGATGCGAGGCTTGCTTGCTTGTTTTCTTGCTTTGAGATGGATTCATCCACTCTCCCCCGTTGTTCCCTTTCGTAGTCACTCCGAGTTACGTCGGATGACGACGAATGGGGTTTCGCTTAGAAAGCCTATCATCTTCGAGTATATAAAATGAGCCAATGGCAATGAAATGCCATGGGTCTGTGGAATTTGCATAGCGTATCTCCGTCCCACCCTGGGGGTATATAAGGAAGTGCGCTGGCAACATGCAGATATGTTTTCGCTTCGGAGCCAAGTTGATGTACTTCACTCCACAAGCCAATCCTGAGATTCATCTCTCTTCTCTTCGAACGAGCCTCTCTCCAAGTGTTGGTGTGACAGCGAGTTCCAGCGAGTGCACATTCCAGAGGAAGATGTGATGTCGATCGCTGCATCACAAGGTGGGCAGGAGTCCTTGGGAAGTGAGGATTCGGCTGTGCTGCCACCTTCGGGTGTCCCAGCATTGCCCGAGTCTGATCCCGAGATGACGGCCATGCTTTCCCGGGCAGCCACGGCCATCGGTCTTGAGTGGTCCCTGCCACCTGGTCCGGTGCGCTCGTGGCTGGACGATTGGTTTTTAGGTGCCGCCGCTGATCCTCGTCAGCGCGTGACCCCAATGCCTTTCTTCCCGGATGTGCATGAGGAGGTCACGAGGTCCTGGAAGGCACCCTTGTCTTCCCGTGATCGCTCGGCGACCTCCTCCGCCTTGCCTCCTCTCGATCAGGTGGCCGCCAAAGGGTACACTGGGATTCCCTGGGTTGAACGCTCTGTTGCGATGCAACTGTGTCCTCAGAGTGCTTCTTCTCGCAGTGACCCAAAGCACCCCTCCAAGGCCTGTAGGTTCTCCTCGACGCTTGTGGCGAAGGCCTATAGAGCTGCGGGGCTGGCGGCCTCCTCACTGCATGCCATGGCAACACTCCAGGTCTACCAGGCCCAGATGTTGCGTGACATGCACGAGGGGAGGACTGACCCAGGGCTCTTTGATGAGCTGCGTGCCGCCACCGACCTTGCTCTCCGAGCGACGAAGGTGACCGCACGCTCCCTGGGTCAGGTGATGTCCACTTGCGTGGTCCAGGAGAGACATCTGTGGCTCAACCTGGCCGATATGCGTGAGGCCGAGCGAACCCGGTTCCTCGACACTCCCATATCCCAGGCTGGCCTCTTCGGCGGGGTGGTTGAGGACTTTGCCCAGCAGTTCTCGACCGCCCAGAAGCAGACTGAGGCTCTCAAACACGTCCTGCACAGGTGCCTCAGTCTGCTCGCCGCCGAGGGCGCCCTCCTACGGCTCCCGCCCCTCCCGCACAGCCCCAGCAGCAGCCTCCATCTGGGTCGCGTCGTGGAGGGCGCCGCAGGAAGGCGCCACAGCCCGCTCCCGCCCCGTGCCCCGTTAAACGGCAGGCAAAGCGGCGCTCCTGAGACGGGCTGCTCAGAGATGGCACTGAGTTCTTTGCAGGAGACGGTAGCAGGGCCGCTCCTTCCCCCGGTGGAGGGCCGGGGGAGAATCCTTGGTTTCCCCACTCCCGCTGCTCGTCCCACGACGGGCAGCACCCTAATGTGGTTAAAGAAAGAACTCACTTCCCCATCTCTGAGCACACAGAGTTCTCGGATGACAGTGCGCACCGCTCTCGAGCCTCGCCACTCTCGTCCCCCTCTGTCGCCAGACCCCTGCCAGAGCATGCCCCCGTGGGGCGCTGGTCCTCCCCTGGCCTCCTCTGGCAAGACGCGGCTAATGACCGTGTCCCCGCTATGCCACCCATGCCTGGGCCGGTCATTCCACCTCGCTGCACCACCGAGGGTACGTCTGTGGTCCGCATGACCCCGCTGGTACAGTTCCTGGAAGCCTGGTTAGAGCTTCCCAGGCTGTCCCGCTGGGTCACGAGGACCATCAGGCTCGGCTACACGATTCAGTTTGCGCGGTCTCCTCCCCGCTTCAGGAGAGTCCGCTTCACTATGGTCGGTGGCAGTGCCCCTGTTATGAGAGCGGAGGTCGCGAAGATTGTTATTAGGTAACTAATGTAGATATGATAAAATTGGTGTTATATGATCATATTTTCTTGACCTGGTAAGAACTCTTACGGCTGCATATTGGACTAATTGTAGCTTGTTTATTGAGGATGCAGGACAACCGCCTAGTAATGCATTACATTAATCTAGTCTAGAGGTCATGAATGCATAAACTAACTTTTCTGTATCAGAAATAGATAGCATGGTAGTGATGTTTCTGAGGTGGAAGCCTTATGCATATCCATTCACAGATCTGTACACGCTTAATGACTGCTGTTTGTGACAACAATATATGAAGAGTTCAGATGCAAAAGCCTCTGAGTGCCATCTGAAATTTTCTTCTAGAATGATCATTTTTATCAAGCTTGTATATTTAAGTTAAGTAATTTCACTTAAATGACAATTAATAGGTAATTCGCATTGCCATTTAAGTGAAATTATTGACCTTAAATACACAAGCTTGATAAAAATGATCATTGTAGAAGAAAATTTCAGATGGCACTTAGAGGCTTTTGCATCTGAACTCTTCATATACAGACTTACCTACTGAGGTATAAATGAATGCATGGGTGAAAATTCAACATTTCAGGATCATGTATGTCTAGGTTAATCTAGAAGTAGTGGCTAGCTCTTATAACAAAAGCCAATCACGTCGCTGGAACAGAATTTCGCCAAACTGCAATCCCTGTAATGAATGGATAAAAGTATCATTGAGTTCAGTTTCAGGTTCTGAAAAAGTGTTGTGAAAGAAGGTAAATTCATTTGGATACAGTAACAATGACAACAAGCTTATGACCCTCAGGTTGAAGATTAACAGACAGGCTGTCAATTCATAAAGTAATCAGCTGTTTACTTACAAATAATTAACATACTGAACTCTGTATGAAGCCTATCCTCCAATGACATCCATTTAAAAAGACAACCTGTTCTTAATCCTAAGGCATCTGATCATGAAAATTATACCACAAAGTATCATGCCGTGATGACAAAATTATACTGCAGCACTATAATTTTATGATAATACAATTTCCATGCCCTTTCCATCAGCATATTATTGAATGTTTCTCACTGAATGCAGTGGGTTTACCAACAGTGTCGCAATAAAGATGCAAGAGGGCAATTTTGGCAAACTGGTGTACCAAAGTGATACTCATTGTTTTTTGGCTAATGTTAAAGGCTCTAATAGCAATGACATCCAAAGTGATAGAATATAATCATAACCTGCCAAAATTAGTATACATACAAGCATATTATATTTATTACATCTGATATGCCTGCTCTGACCCACTTCAAAAAGACAATTGTTTTAGTTCTGTGTAAATGAAAAGAGGCATCAGAGCAACCTGAAACTTTTGGTTATGATAGATTTATATTTTTATAATTTATATACTTTATGTATTTAAAATAACATTAATTTCATAACATTATGCAATTATTGTGTATAGATGTTTGCTACATTTGGGCAACATAAAAACATGTTAATGAACAATGTCAGACCCTGGAGTATCTCATTATTCATAGTTGTTATATTCATTAATTAAATTTGACAACACAAATACATTTTATAAGGTTATTATAAAAATGCCCTTATAAAGGTAAAACAATGCCCCATGGAAATCATTTTCAGGGGGGCAAATATTATCCCTTAATGCAAAAGTTAATTTCTGACCCTGCCCAAAACAGGTCAGGATTACTTCCTGTGCCCCAATCCAGCATATTTGTCTTGTGGAAATGGAAGTTGAGACAACGATATTTAGAACACACTTAAGGAAAAACTGTTTTATTGGAATCCTCATAATGTAATATAATTGCATGCACAAAAACCAAGCAAATTTACAATTGAAATAAGTTACCATGCAAAAAAAATATGGTAAAATAAGAAAAACTACCATTTTATAAAAGATGCAAGGTTATATAAATGAGAACAATGAAAGAGTTTAACAATCAAGAGATGTTTTCTAAAACTGTCAATCAATAAAAGCATTAACAGTCCTCTATACAGAATGATACAAATCTGTATTTAGTTTTCAGTGTCGTAGTTTTGGAGTAAAAAAAATACACTCAGAAGTTGAATCAGGTTTCCCCAGTCTGCCACTGCAATGCTACTTTTATGACCACTCAAATGTTTAAACATTAAAGGATCAACCAAATAAAACGTTATTATAAGGTGTCATTTGTTAACATTAGTTATACTGTACCTACAGGCCAATTTGAACATTTACATACTCTTTTCAAAACTGTTAAACTTAAGTTCAAATCCTAACAGACAGAAAACAGAAATTTGCTAAATTTTACAGTAATACTATATATTATATTACGAACTATATAATTATTTTATATAACTATATTACGAATCTAAAAAATAAAATACTATCAAAACAATTAGATGTAGATGAACACACATCTAATGAAATTGTTAGTCTTACAATTTTATTACTATCTAAACAAAAGGGGAAAACTTAGGAATAATTTTGTACTGTAAAAATGGATAATGCTTAGTGAATTACAAACAGTTATGAGTGTGAGTGTTTTTTTTTTAAAGAAATTTTACAAAAGAAAACGCGTAATGCTTTTGTTTTCAGTGTTTATAGGTCATTGTTTTATGAGTGGCAAAGTGTGTTTGTTGGTTGAAAACCTTTGCTGGTGTTATGGAAGAATGACTTGATTTGTGACGTATGGTGGTTTGGTGGTTTTAGTGCATTTTGAATGTGAAATTAACTGCTGTGCCAAGCAGAAAGTTGGTAATGATAACTGTGTGAAGAGTTTTGAAAAGGTGACCTATTAAAAAATGTGTCCTAACAATTGTAAAAAAAAAAAAAAAAAAAAAAAAAAAAAAATTTATTCAATGATCTGTACTAAATTTTTCCTTACTTAATGCATTAAATAAAACATTGCCAGTGACCAATATATTTGATTACATTTATTAATCTTAACAAATAATGTAAACAAATACAACTTTTGATTAAAAAAAATTTAAAAGTAAATGTTGAAATGCTGTGGAAGTATTGGTTATTCTTAATTCCATGTTAAATAATGTAGTTAACTAATGTTAACAAATTAAACCTTATTGTAAAGTGTTACCACATAAACTGTAATTACATGCTTAAGTCATAGTATTAGTCAATACATAGTCAATTGTAATAGCTCCTAATCATTGCAGTGGTCACATATTGTGCAAATAAAAAAAAATCAACCCTGAGTCTCATTAATCCAAGTATTAAATTCAGTTATTTAGTGCAATAGAGTACTACTGGAATTCTGGCAGCAGATTTTTAAAGCATCACATGTTTTAATGGAATTCCAACAACATGCAACATTCACAGATTTAGCAATGACAGCATTACTCAGCATATTTTAAAATGCATACATTTTTAATAAGCTTTACTAATTTGTCATGCAGTATTTAGTAATTTTGTTGCCAATTGTGCATATAGATTTTAAAGTGGCTTTCTTTATATCTGTATAATGGCTACATGAGGTCATCTGATTGAAATATTAAAATGAAGCTGGTCCATCACGGGCATAGATTATAGTAGTTTGTCAGAACAGTCTGCTGCCAAAACTGTTTTATTCCTTAAGTGCACTTGACTGTTTTTAAAAAAAAAATAATAATAATTTTTTACATGTCCCATCTGTATGAACAGTCAAGATCTACAGGCAAATGATAAAGTATGTAAATGTTCTTAGATGTATGCAAACATTTAGAATATTCATTCAACATTTCAGAATACATTTTCTTTAGGAAAAATAATTAACAACTATACAAGTCAGGAGAAAAAAAAACTACCATCTAAATCATAGTTTAATAAAAGTGATTCTTGAAATGTCTTTAAAATTATGTAAATTACAGCAGGTGTCCACAGTAACAAACTAACAAGTTTAGTTTACTGTACTCATGAACACCTAGACAAAACAGTCATTTTTAGTAGAGTTGCTCTCCATTTAATGACATTGCATAGTTTTACAGTTTTTGAGAAAGCGATGGAATACCGGGAACCAAGTTTCTGAAAAGAAAAAAGCAGTTTTCAGATTAGTTTGCATTTAAATCCAATGTGCTGAGTGTGCTCAGATAATGGAAAATGAGCTCATATTTATGTACAGTCTGTAAGTTTGTAAAACTTATTGAAAAAGATTTAATAGAAACAACTTCAAGCAGACAATTTTCAAAGAATCATCTCTTTAAAGAATTTTTTTTTTGTGTGTGTCCTGCATCGAGAACTGAGCAGAATTATGTCTGCAATTGAAGCGTTCACACGCACATTCTTTCCTGCAAAATTACTGATTACTGTTTAGAGATCATGTGTTAACAGAACCTTTTGAGAATACTGGTAAATCAGTTCTAGCTATTTCTACACTGTTTACAGCGTAGGCATTCAACCTTAGGTCTTCAAAAGTAAATCTTTTCATTGTGTCTCTTCGGAAGACTTGGATTACTCCATTCATATGGATTACTTTTACTGCGTCTTCATGAACTTTTTGAAGCCTGAAATTTTTGGCTTTGGACGATGACAGTGACAAATGAAAAATGATGCCAGAATATTACAAATATCTTTGTTTGTGTTTCAAACATGAATAAAAGTCTTGTGGATTTAAAATGACGTGGGTCATTAAATGATGACAGAATTTTTCATACAATGTGATCCACAGAATTATGTGTGATGTACATCAACTGAATAGGCATACTATTAACAATGATAATAGCTTAATTTATTGTGTCTGCGTGATTGTCATTTGTATGAGTTGTTGTAGTTTTGTAAACTTACTTGGAAAGAACATCCGGCCCCCAGATTCTGATATTTTGTGGTTTTAGAGGCTAGTGTGGAGCCAAATTTTCAACACCAGAACTGCCCTTTTCTGCAGTACAACAGGAAAAGGTTAATTGCTGTGCTGCTAGTTCCCATTAATCATACTCATGAAGTTATGAAATTCACAATGAAAGGACTGTTGTGTCAATCGAAATTCAAACTGAAATTTTGGCTGCAGAATCTGTTTGAGTTGTCTTGATTTTAGTCTTTCCTATATCATTCTATCAGATCCAAGCACCATGTGGTCTCTGAGCTCTCCGATTGGCTTTGAAGTCCTGCACTGGATCCACTAGACCTGCTCTCTGATATCTCACCGTCTTCGCCCAGCCTTTGATTACCCAGTAGGCACTCCTCACTGGTGTGCTCTATCTCAGATGACTCCCCAAGAGAACAGTGAACACCCGATTCCTTTGGAGAAGGCGGAGAATTCTCTGGTAGGAAAGTGGAAGGAACCACATTTTGGTTTTGATTGAGGGCCACTTCTGGAGTCCTGTTCACCTCACCCAGGGTTGGAGTGGAGTAGGAAAACGCTGGTTCTGTGGAAAGGTGTAGGTGTGAATATGAGCTAGGTGTGACCTTGCAGGACAAAGAGGAACCGTCCAAGTTTTGTGAAAGAAATGGATGCAAAACAGGCTGCGATTGGCTGATATTGGCATGAGCTCCAGCACAAACGCCCAGTGATAAGCCCTCTGCTCGGGGGCCTTCTCCAGGTTTTGGCCCATGGGTTCCTGGGCTGATGCTAAGGAGAGTGGAGCCAGTGGAGAAGTGATGGTGGCTGGTTGAGGAGTGGATGGAGCTCCAGTCATGGGAACAGGGGTCATTTGCTGTGACCGGACAGTGTTGATTAGACTCATGCTGGTGAAAGTGTCCCTGTTTCTCAGTGTGCTGAGCAAAACCAGATCCACCTGCACATACCAGAGAAACTTTTTAATAAAATGATGCCAAAGATTGTGTAAAGTCTCTTTACAAAGTAAACTTGTGTAGAGAAATGCAAATGGTTTATTCAATGAAAAAACTAAAACTATACAGAGTTTTTGGTCATACCACCAGCTCTGCTATGACTCCATGATGTGGACCCCAGGTGACTCTCAGGGACAACATGGTCTTTGTGCTGCATGTGGATGCTGGAACCCAAGATGTAGGCCGGAGACAAACTGACAGAAGAATTGGACATCATGTGGACTCCATAGGGATAGGAAGACATAGGAGCTGCGTAATGACGAACGGCCATCTGTGCTTGCAGCAGGTGCATTATGTGATGCAGATCCTTTGTTAGAATTGACACTTCCTCTTTCAGATTGCCCATCTGGAGAGAGTTATAGAGTAATTGTATTAAAATATATTAAAAAGTAGTACATTGACATGGTATTTGAGGGTGTCGTGTAATATTTTCATGAACTGTTGGATTGATCTGGCATCTGTTGGATGATCATCTGTTGGGTCATCATTTACACTCAAGTTTTTCCCAAACCTGTATGAAATTATTTTTTACTGCTGAACACAAAAGAAGATATTTTGAAAAATATGACCAAACAGTTGATGGGCCCCATTGACTTCCATAGGGGAAAAAATACTATGGAAGTCAATGTAGCTAATCAACTGTTTGGTTACCAACATTCTTTAAAATATCCTCTCAGCAGAAGAAATTCATACAGGTTTGGAACAACTTGAGAGTGAGTAAAGGATGGCAGAAAATATTTGGGTGAACTATCCCTTTAACTTCAATTGTTAATATACTGTAATAATGTTTGTAACCTAATGTGTGTACTTCATTTTCATTTGAATGCACCTCATGCCAATTCCGATTACTGAGCTTATAAACGTTTTAGAAGGATTTAATATCTGAGTTTATGAATGATAGAATGTCACTGTACCTTCTTGTTGAGTTGGGTAATGGTCTCTCTCACTTCTTTTGTCTCCTGAAGCAGTGAAGCATTCACCTGACCAGACCCTGAAATAAAACAAAGAAGCAATGACCCAAATGATCTATGTTACTTAGATACTAAGATTAAAATATCCTTACCGTCCAGTGTCTTACTACCCAATGATGTTTTGGTAGTTTTGTCCTCCACATTGAAATGAAATGCATGTCCGTTGTCCTCTATACCATCTACAACTCTATAAAAAGCCATACAGAGTCTTTTATGTACAAATATAAATTGTTCAAAAACTCTACATTTCTTTAAAATGACTCAATAAAATGCAATTATTGATTAAAACTGACTCATACATGCCTTTAATTATCAACCTTAAGTACCTTAAGGGCCAGAGTTCCCCAGCCCTGATCTAATACCATTAAATTCCCCATTAAATCAGAGTTAGAGTTTTATGTCTTTGGGCCCTATCTTGTACCCAGCGCAATTGACACCATGTATCATTCCTATTTTGCACCCGCGCAAAGTGCGCTTTTCCCTTCACAGAAGCACGTCGCTAAACTAGGGAATGAACTTGCGCTCCCTGGGCAGTTCAGCGCAAAAAAGGAGGCGTGTTCCGGCGCAAACGTTCCTTCATGCTATTTTGCAGGTTTAGAAAAAATTGCGCCACTAACCAGGAAAATCTAGTTTAAAGTCAGTGGCGCGTTGCGCATGTTATTCATGTGCTATTTTAAGGGCGCATGCTTGGCCATAATCAATGTAGCGTGTGCACAACGCGCATACACTTTGATTCTCTCATCTACACAGAAGCAGCAGTTTTCATTTTTGCAAATCATACATTATTACGATAGATAGATAGATAGATAGATAGATAGATAGATAGACAATTTATTATAAAAGCATACATCTAGCTTACACATTTACCCAAATTATCATACGCCTGTTTAACTGAAGTTAATTTGGGTGGGTTTCTCCATTTCAATGTAACTTCTCTCTTTTACGGCCGTGACGAGAGCGTTGCTCTCCTTGGCTGTGAACCGCTCCTGGCGCGCGCCTGGCAAATCCGCCGTTATAATAGGAATCCGCTATAGAACAAGCGCGCCTGCTCTTAAAGGGAATGTGAGATGACGCTCTGATTGGTTTATTTCACGTTACGCCCAAACCACACCTATGAATAATGAAGCTACTTCAGACCAACCCATTTTAGATTTGCGCCTGGCGCAAGAGTCATTTATCCCGCTGGGAAAATAGCAACAGCACCCAAGACCCGCCCACAAACTTACTTGCGCTTTGCGCTTGACACTTGCGTTTCAGATCGTTAAAATAGGGCCCTTTATGCGGATGTTGACCAACTTGTAGCAGATATGCATATTTAAAATGTACAGTCTATCACTTTCTCTTCACTTCAGTTTTTGAGCTTCAGAGCTATGGCATGAATGCCAAAAATGTTACTTCTTTTTTTTTTTTATAGGAAATACTTCAACACAGGAAAGAGAAATGCATTCATCAAACCATTTAATGGGGTCTTTAAGATGATGTAATGCAGTTTTTACAGTTGGACCCATTTCTCAATACTTAAGTCACTCTTCACACAGCACAACATCAGTCAAGACAAGTCAAGTCACATTTATTTATATAGCGCTTTTTACAATACAGATTGTTTCAAAGCAGCTTTAAAAAATGCAAAAAAGTTTGTTTCCAAAAGAAAATAGCATCACAGTCCAGCTTAAGTAAGTTCAGTGATGTTTCATTTTTGTTTTTAAAAAAAAAAGTTATTAATTTAGTTCATTTTATATATATATAGCCGCTCTGGAGTAAACCGTGATGTCATCGTCCAGCTCAGTTCAGTTCTTGTATAATAGTGTCAATGCAGGCAGATCAATATTATTGTTGAATATTAAATTAAATGTTAAAATTAAATGTCCCAAACTAAACAAGCCAATCAGTCTATGTGGGCTAAACTGTGGACAATTTTCCATTGCTTTGACCCAAAATACATTTAATAACTACATCTTAATGTACCTGTTCGTGTTTAGGGCGTTATTTTATGAATAACAAAGTATGTTTGTTGGTTGACAACCTTTGCTAGGGTTATGGAAGAATTACTAAATTTGAGACATGAATGAAGTGTTTTGGTGGTTTTAGTGCATTTTGGATGTGAAATTTACTGCTGTGCCAAACTGAAAACTGTGCGAAGAGTTTTGAAAAAGTGATCTAAGCATTGAGAAATGTGTCCTAGTGATTGTAAAAATCTGTAAATCTTAAGACTGTCTGTTACCTTGGACTAAGATCTGGTGGTCCAAAGCAGTTGAAAGTGGGGATGAGCAGTTTGGCAGGTTTGCGTCCTGTACCTTCAGAATCTGTCTGTGTCCTATGGCTGGATTTAGGTGTAGACGAGGGAGGATGGGTTTGTTTCTGTTCTTTGGTCTGTGGTTTAGGGGAGGGGTTTGGACTCCAACCCCTGACAGGTGAACGGCAATGTCTTAGGGCATTGAATTGCAGTAACTCCTCCCCTAAAAGGTTACTCAAGGATGTACGTCGCACTGGGCTGCCCAGATTTGGCAGAAGAAGATTCCGGCATGTATTGGAAGAAGGTGGGATGTGGAAGTACTTGTTTGCATCATCAGCCTTTTCTACAATGGATGGACGCTTATTCTCAGTTGATGCACAGGAATCTGGGTAGTTCTGCGGCAGGGAGAAGACAAAGAAATGACAACAGTGGTTACAAGTTTAAAATTTTTCATGCCCTATTTTTATCTGTCAGTAAAATAAAATAACGCTTAGTATTTTAATGTGACATTGGTATGACTATGACCAGAATCTGTGGCAAAAGCATTTATCTGTTAAAATGAGGGAAAGCACTTTGAAATATCCATCAGTTCCAATTAATGGACGTTTTTGATTAGCGGAATAAAAACACATGTTACATTAGACTTACATGTTACTACAGTAATACTTAACACTCATATGAGATTTTGCTTTTTATTCATGGTCTCCTAAAAAATAATTTTTTAATACCATTACACTTCAAATACATTGACTACTTTAAAAATGTGTCTAAAATTATGATAAAATTGAATAAAGTCCATTGGTGTTTCACCCTTTACTGTACTGATCTGAATTAGCATTTTCAGTAGGATGCTTAAAGGCGTGTTTACACCAATGCACAATTGTATGGAGAGGTGTTCTAATCTCTTTTCCATTCCACTAAGAAAAAAAAAAAACTTCCTAAACAATAGTCATAGAGCCTGTTACATAAAGACTGGGCACTAATAAACAGACTATTTTGTGACAATGACAGTAAATATACAAGTAAATGATTTTTTTTTTATATATATGACAGATTTGATTATTATAATGTCTTGTTTAAGTGTACCATGTATGTAAGTATGTGTGTTAGAGATCGTAGCCATACCTCAGTCTCACTGCCCTCTCTCAGATTATATGTGAGGTTACAGTGGATGTCGGTAGTAAAGATGCTGGCATACTCAGGATATAGTTCAAGAACATCACTTAAACCTTTCACACTGATGTACTGCAGGTCACAATATGTCAGTGCCTTCACATCTGCATTTGTCTTGATCACATGATTCTGACTTGGCAGGTCTGAGCCAATCAGATCTCCTTTTCCTGTAATGACATCAACAACATCAATGACATCGATTCCATATCAATCTAATGTTTAATGTTTTTTTTATCTATGGATGTTTTGGGTTCAATATACTTTTTACAGTAATGCACTTACAAAGGAACTCTAAAGGGCAAGGTATTGCACTAGAATACACTACACATTGTTTTAAAAGTATAACAAGACATAGACTTACATTTAACATAAAACCACTTCTGTACACTAAACACTAAATTACACTAAACTATATAGACCATTAATCCCACTACTAGAAGTATATTTCTAACAACTGTACAGCTTAAACAACACACATTTTTATACAAAATAATTACTCCTAATGTAACAGGTCCTACTCCCACCACTACCAACAGGATTCGAAACAGTGTCACAGGCATGGGAGGTTGGCATGCTAACAAAGACGCTAAATTTGCCCATTGGCCTCGTAATCATCCCCATATGAGATAAATGATTGACTTTATCACTCTGTCTCCTCTGGTGTGTAGTGGGCGTTCTGGTGTAATTATGGCTGCTGTCACATCATCTAGGTGGATGCTGCACATTGGTGGTGGTTGAGGAGATTCCCCATTCCATGTAACGCCCTTTGAGTGCCAAGAAAAGCGTTATATAAATGTAACAAATTATTATTACTAGCTTGACTCCGTTACACTCAACCCTCTAAACCTTACTTCCATCCAAGTCACAGCACCAATTTAACTGGTCCAACTTGCACCGCTCCGAGTGGGATTCAAGCAGCGTCACCACCATGGGAGGTGGGTGCACTAACAAGGATGCTAAAGGCCACAGGATCTAATCCCTGCTACAATTTCGGCAATCCTATAAGATCATTACATCACACTGTACAACATGCATCTAATAAAGTTGGGTACGACATGCATGTATGTAGACTGTACGGTGATGACACCTATTCAATCGTAGGCTATGAGTTAGTATAGAAGAATAAAACGTCATCAGCATGCACTAGTGGTAAACAAATAGAGCAAGATGAATCGTACTTTGGCAATTGTGGTTTTTATGTGCGCTGAAAGAAAAGTAAGTGAAAAGGAGAATATGGACGCAGTCATGGCTAGGGAAAAGAGGCCAACATGGAGCTTGAGGTTATAGTTTTGTCGCTTTATCAACAGAATTTCATGTTGCATTTTTATTGGGTAGTCAGTAGATGTAGGTCATAGCAGCAAACACACTGGGAGATGATCATGCTAAATTTATGACACTGTCAGAAAATTATTGCAGGCTATTGGTCGCAAGACCGTGACAACGGCCATCTTTGAACCTCTCTCAATGTACGACGTAGGACAACCGTCTAGGACCCACGACCACAGAAATCACCACAGATTGGTCATCTTTCATCTGGGACTGATTAAAATCGTACAATGTGTACTGGACATAACTTCAGTCACGACTTGCTAGTGCACCTCTTGAGACTAGGGGAGTGAGGTTTACTTGCACAGCTTTTTACTAGCTGGCCTCCGTTACACTAAGGGTGCTTTCATACTTGGTTCGATTGCCTGTTCCGAACCAGAGTTCGATTGCTCCCCCTGCCCCCTGCCCCCTGCCCCCTGCCCCCGATGGACTGTGTTCACATTATATTATTTCTATCCGAACCGCGGTACGCTTGCGTCATCAGGCTGCAGCTGGCGTAATGGTGTTGCTTGGTAACCGCGAATGAAAAGGCGCCCAAATGGATAGACTTGCTCGGTTGACATTTGTTCTTGTTTTTTTAACCTTTGGTTTTGTTTTCAACATAGACATACAGAAACACACTTGCGTCTGTCTGCCGCAAAAATTCTGAAAACGTTTCAAAGACAGCGGGCTGTCCACCGAAGATACATTATACGTCATCAATAGCGGTTCACTTCCGCGGTTTGGTTCGATTGCGTTCATATCAGCAGCGAACCGTACCCGAGTTTACTTGAACCGTACCCGAGTTCACTTGAACCGTACCCCAGACCACCTTTTTAATCGGACTTGAGTACGGTTCGCGGGTGCGCACCCGAGTTCGGAAGACAGCGTTCACATCATCCAAACGAACCGAACTCTGACGTCATTCGAACCCGGGTGCGCACCAAAAGTGCTAGTGTGAAAGCGCCCTAAGACTTCTAATGTAGGTAAGCTTGATTTGAATTTGTTTTCACAAACTGGAGAACAGTTGAAAGTGGTGTTGTGGTAATTGACAGCATGTCACACATGCTGTACATTGATCCTGAAACATTCCTTCAACATACTGTTTATTAGTACTATTACACTGTGCCAGTTGCATTAGTAAATCAGGTGTAGTGTTCAGAAGGAAAGTCAATATAGAATGTAGAAAAAACAAGTAAAAAGGTAACAAAGCATCAAAGAAATGTTACAAACCCAAAGTGTGTTACAAACCCAGAATAGCCAAGACCATGTTGTCCTTTAGAACCTCCAGTGACCCAGAACAGACAAAGTAGTTGGCCTGCAATGCGTCCCCCTGTCTGATGAGATATTCTCCCGGCGTACAGAAAGAGGTTTTGATGTGAAGGGAGAGAGAGCGCAGGCAACCCCTACTAGCACCCTCAAACACAGGCAGTTGCAGGATGTCTTTGTTTAAGTGCATGGCTATGTCAGCACGTAACTCATCAGGAAAGTCACGCAAGAGCTGCAGAAAAGACAGAAAACCTCCTTTAACATTGTTTGAAAAGAATTATATAAAACAAAACTTTGATGTTGTTTTTTTATGTTGGTTCAGAGTTCCTCTGGCTGGAGAATGCATTAAAATATGCCTGTCACAAACCCATCTCAGAGCGCCTACTAAACCCCCTCTCCCCCTCCCCCCCAAAAATACAGGAAAGCTTGTAAGGCTTGCAATGCCCCATTCGAGTGAGAGCTCATTCAAAGGATATGGGCAACATCTGCCTGATAGCGGGCTGAGCTTCACCAAACATGCCTCCAGGTACTATTAAATTCAGTTACAAGGGAACGAAGCTTTGCCTAAGCTGGCCACATTACAGTGCTTGAATGTTTGTATCGAGCATATCACTCTCTGTCCTTCAGTCGAAAGTACCTGTTCCCCACCACTTTCTATAGATCACAGCTACTGATGCAATGTCTTGATCTGAATTTCTAAAGAGTTCATGAACACAAAATGAGCACTTCATCATATGCTGCATGGCCGTGGATTACTATGACTGACATCAAATGCTAGGAACCATAGTTACCTAACACAAATTTATTATTAGGAAATTTACACTGAAAAAAATAATTCGTTGAATTTAATAAAAAAATTTATGGTAAGTGGTTGCACACAATTGATTTTAGCTACATTTAAAGCCCTATTCGCACGGGATTAGTATTACCCCTGGACCTCTGTAATTAAGAAATTACCCCCTGACGTCTGTGTTTTTGGTGGCTCATTCACACGGGCAAATAAATGTTCGTAATTCCCTCGAGTTTACGGACTTTACAGCGTGCGCCCACCCATTCACACTTCACTAGCTGAACGTGCCGAAACGAAGATCGCGCTGCAGTATTGCAATTCAAAAAAAGAACTTATTTAAAACCAGTTTATTAGAGAAATATATTATATATATTATAGAATATCATATTATTGTATAAATATATAATATATCTTCTTTTTCTTTTATTCTTTGTCCATATTTACAACAAGCCTGCCTGAAGAAGGTATTATAAATACCGAAACGTCGCGATAGGCTTGTTTTTCTATTCATTTTATTTGGTTTATTTCATTTTATATCATTTTTACTCTTTCACACTTTGATTTCTTGAGATACTTACAGGATGGACGTCTTTAGAGGCCGTGTGAGACAAAGAAATGCTCCACGATACAGACTACTAAATTACACTACCACAAAAAGCGTCCAAACTTTCCAAAAGAGCTTCCATGTTGCGCCAAAATACTTAATTTGACGTTTCCATGACAACGGTCCGAGTTGAGCTTCCGGATCACGTCTTTACTGTAGTTTGTTTTCTCTTTTGCAGCACTTCATAGTTTTTATTGGAGAAAAACTATAATCGGATTGGAGTAGAGCATATCGAGAGATTTTATTGTTAATATAGTTTTAATACAGACGTAAAATGGACTGTTAAACGGCCCATAATGGTTATTACGTTCTTTAGGAAACGATAGGCTCACAGAAAAACAGCCCAAAGCACAGACATGGGGATTCGCACGGGACTGGTATTATCAGAGGACCCCTGTGTTGGCCGAAATACGGTAGGTAATTTTCGGGGGAATTTTTACAGACATTTTTACAGACATGGCAGATTCGCACGGGATAAAAATCACAGACGACCTCTGCGATTATTACAAATTACCGGAGGTCCCTAGGTAATACTAATCCTGTGCGAATAGGGCTTACTGTAAGTTGAACTAAAATTGATTAAGTTCAACTTAATGCATTTGTTTAAATGTAGCTAAAATCAATTGTGTGCAACCACTTACCATAAAAAAATAATGAATATTTTTTTTCAGTGTAAGAGAAATATGTAGATTTTAAATAAGTATATTTAGCTGTTTATAAGAAAAAATGTGTTCAAAATGTAAAAAAAAGAAAAAAGAAAGGAAAAATGATATCCCTGCATTGATAAAACCAAGGACAATCTCACCTCATTGACATCAATGCCATTATTCACAGACCAGGTGGTCTGGAAATATTCCAGCATGCGTTGTTTCAGCTGCCGTGGCAGCCGGTGAACACGAATAAAGTCCTTCAGATCTTTCATGCGCGTGTGATATTGTGAGCGACGTGAGTACATGCGCTGGATGATGGCTGTCACATTCCCAAACACCACAGCGTGCATGAGAGCTGTGTTAGAGAAAGAACCAATATGATTCATGATCTAGCAAATTAGCGACAAGGTCATTAAACAGGCTAATGTAAAAAATGTAATGTTAAACATGCAAACGTGTACAATACTATGAAAAAAGTCAGTGATCCTGTTTTTGGCTGTTATTAGGAGGTTCTGGCTGCGGATTATTTTATGTTCACATGGTGAAAATTATTGTGTTAATTGTGTTCAGTTTGTGCGGATCAAGGGTCATGAAACACTCAATTACATTTTCAGAGATGTTAACAAAGATGTTTGTGTTACATCATAGAAGACAATGTTAGGATCTGTTCATTTTTTAAATAGATATAAAATCCTAAATCTCGATTAAAGTGGTTAATTGTGGGATTTTTTTATTTTCATCTTCTGAGTTTAAAATCTACATAAGATGCGTCTCATTTTGAAGACTGCATGCTCTTCTTCAATGAGACATCCTCAATAATCTATGCGGCTACAAATTCTACCTCTGTATGATAATGAGACACAGCAAACACGTCAATGTCACAGGATGTGACGTTTTGAAGCACTGTATACTTCAATGATACGTCTGTGTCTTATAACTAATCGTGAGACTGAATGTCCTTATCCTGAGAAGACATTTTCGCAGTTATACATGATAGCCTGTGGCGCTTTCCTATGACTGGCACTTTAGATCATGTACAGCAGTTGAGAGATGCATTCATGGGTTTCAAGTAAATAGTATTTGTTTCCGCAGTCTAAGACTTCAAGATGATTGCATGCATGGCTTTCCCCGCAGTCATTGTTCCCATGTAACTGATTACATTTCAGTGTGTCATAAATTATTGTCCATAGACGCTGAGTCTCTGACATGAAAGCAATTCATCCATAAGTGTCTTTAAAACTCCTTGAGAATAACATTGCACTGACACTGCAAACGGCATAAACCTATGTTTGGATATTCAATTTAGTGTTTTGTGAAAAACTGTAAAATAGTGTTAAATTAAGTGTTTTCTGTTACACTTTAGGATAACGGTCTGTAATATGGAAACAATATTAACAATTGATGGAACAGAATGAGGTATTCCAAAGAGCTACTTCCACAAATGAAATTGTATAGAATTCTGAGGAGGAATTCTGTTACTGCTTACCTCCAATGAGCATAGTACAAACAGAAAAGATCTTTTCAGCATCAGTGTTGGCACACACATTGCCAAAGCCCACACTGGTCAGACTGCTCAAGGTGAAATACAAAGAGGCGATGTAGGCACTGCGAACTGAAGGACCACCAACTGTACTGTTCAGATAGGGCTTGTCTAAACGTCTGCCCAACTCATGCAGCCAACCTGATGTAAAGAAAGAAACAAATGTTAAACTGCATGTCAGCGCTGCACAATTTGGCCAAAAACTCATATGGCAATTATTTTGTTAAACATAATATTGTGATCTCCAGAATGTGGAACAAAGAGAACACACTCTGCCCTGCCAGTAAAAATAGTTGCTTTTTAAGGGTGTTCAATCCTCACAAAAGTAAAGTAAGAGTAAACTATTTACAAGAATCAAGGATGACAATTTTCAGTGACCACAAAGTCAGAGTTAAAAAATGCTCTATGCATTCACATTATAATGGTGATTATGATGATAAAATAGAATATGTATTATAATTTATTGTACAGTACATTTTTAGTAAAATTGCAATACTAATATTTATTTATTTTTTAAATAATATTTATTTCAACATTAAACCGTCAAGCTTTTATTTTGGTGGAAAACTGCATGGAGACTTTAAATATACACTTTTATTTAAATGTAAGTGTTAATTTGACAAAAGGTACATGTACATGCTTCTCATTACAAACGTGCTAAAAATGCTCTATTCACAAAATTGTTGGAACGATATAAATGGTAAAAATTAACCTGGCATGTTGCGTACCCAAATGCATGTTATAAGTGCAGAGATGGGGCTTGTGTGGGGCAGAATGTACTGTGAACTGAACTACTTGTTGTGGGACACAGTGTTTCAGCCAGAAGACATCTCATGTGCATAAAGTCCCCAATGGCGTGAGGGCAGACACAGCTCTAAGGCACTCTTCCCTCGCTTCATACATGCCACAAACTGATGAATAGCTTGCATGTGCTCGACTGTGAAATGCGCATATATAGTCACTGAGTAGAGTTGGGCATCTTACAGTTGTATTTACAATCTTTAAGACCTAAACTGTGGAAAGATTTCCATTGGTTTGGCACAAATTGCATTCAATAATTAAATTTTTCAAATTATGTGAATTATTTTCTCTCTCAGACACAACCACCACCAAACCTCTATGTACCTACAGACCAATTTGCACATTTACATACTCATTTCAAAACTGGTAAGCATAATACAAATCTAAATAAGACAACATTTTAGTGCATTTTGGATGTGAAATTTAGTGCTGTACCAAGCTGAAAGTTGGTAAGGAGAACTGTGTGAGGAGTTTTGAAAAAGTGACCTAAGTATCGAAAAATATGTCCTCGAAATGGTAAAAATCTGTAAAAAGAGACTGTTTACATAACAGAGCCTCTAACTGTGGCATTTTCAACCAATGGTCAAGGAAGTTCAGAACATGAACACTTCTCAATGTGCACTTTGACTGAATTAGCATTTTAGCACTTCTGGTTGCATCATCTTGTATTCAATGAGTTTTTGAATGGGTTTTTAGTTAACTGCATGAAATAAAGTCTGTGGTTGACACACATTACAGATATCACACATTTTATTGTACAACATAAAATACATTCGTAATACCCAACTCGTGTTTTTTTAAAACTTTTACTTGTCTTGAAGAAGGCAGTTGAACAAGTGGCTAAATGGTACTACAGAGGTTGTAGGGACATTAAATGACAGGTAGCCTACACTCACAGCTTTTGCAGCCTCATTGTGTTTTTAATCACGCTCTTGCAAAACTATTTTAATTCAAATATTTCAGGGAAATGTTTTTTAAGTAAAAACTTGAACAGGTACAGTGATTTTTGTATAACTAGTGGTCCAATACATTATTACATAACGTTTACAGGACATAGAGTTTACTGTGCGCAAACAACCGAAGTGTGTGCCCACACTACTTGAAAACTGCATTGAATTCTCTTTCATGTCTTCTTGAGCTCAAACTGACGAATTCACACATGACACAATTATGTAAAAAAGCCCATCTGGGAGAGTATACTAGTAAACATAGTTGGTTATGTCTTAATTGAATGCAGTTGAGATAAAAAAACGTAATAAATCTGCTGCAGTTCTTTTAATGTTAATCAAACAACAAAGAAAAAAAAAAAGAAAAAAAAAAATCACTCACTGCTCTTGACTGAATGACTTTTGTAACTTTAATTTAGATTAATCTATATTTAATTAAAACAGTGAAAACTATGCAATGTTATTTTACATTTGACTTCTTTATTTAAATTCTGTACCTGAAAACTACTGTTAGAACTACCTGCAAACCTGAAAAGCACTTTGTTTCTTTGTTCTATTGTATTTATTTGTGCTATTTGTTAATGGATTATTTGTTTTTATTTTATTACTGACTGTTTGCTGTAGTGTCAAAATTGTAATTTTGTAGAGTTGTAGAACTGTGATATTTCACTGGTATCTAAAAATTTTAACCACTGACCCAACCAGGCCAGAAAAAGTGGTATCAGTGCATCCCTGGTAAGAATTATAGACTTTTGTTGGTCACAGAGCATATGTTCTGCTTTAGTCCAAAATACACTGGAAAAATAGGAAAGAGAGAGGTGACAATTCATATAATAGTTAAGTCAAGGTTAAGCCGTGTCTCTGCCTGTTTTATATACTGTATATACTGTACAACAATAAAAGTAATGAAACTGCGGCTGACTTCTCTGACTTTCTTTGTCAGGCAAAAATGATACTATTTAACACCTTATACTGTAAATTTTGGGCCTGTAAGAGCAATGTCTATCAACAGCTGTAAAACCTCCTCCCTCCACACTGTTTGCAATAGCCAGTGCCAATCTGATTGGGTGGCATTATATGCAAATTCTGGGGATCAGGGGCACAGAAATGCCTGAAATCTGTCATGTTTAGATGGCTTTATTAGACTTGCTCTGATTGAGTGTTTTTTCTATTCAAACATCCCATATAGTGATCAGAGTGCGTGAATATCTCACCAATGTCCCAGACTCCATTGGAATTGATCTCCATCTCTTTGCGCCCGATGATATACCAGATGCAGGCCATCCAGTGAGCCAGCAGAGCGAACATCGACATGAGCAGTGTTAGCACCATGGCGCTGTACTGCGAATACCTGTCCAACTTCTGCAGCAGTCTTAACAGACGCAACAATCGCACAGTTTTCAGCAGGTGCACTAGAGATGTCTTGAACAAGCACAAACATGTGTGGTGTGTCAGTAGCCTATATAAATATTGATAACTTATAATCACATATATTGCTGTTATTCTAAAAAATGGAATGTCATGATAATTGAACATGGCAATCATTCTGTACCATGGCATGTATAAGTAGATCATGGTACCACCACACATTTTTGTAAAGGACCTCTGGAGATTTCATTTGAATCATCATACCTTATCCTTTCTACTATTTTAAATAATCCATATGATTCTACAATAGTTTCTACAATCACACATGTGAACAAAATAGTTAATACAAATTAGTTTCTACAATCACACATTGGAACTTACAACAGTAACGTTAAATGCATAGAGCAGGTCAAAGGGCAGTGCGGCCACCAGATCCACAAAGAACCACGTGGTAGCATAATGTAGACAGATGGAGCGAGGCTCGTACACCACCTGCCCTGATTGACTCACGTACGTGGTGCGAAAGTTAATAATGATGTCTGAAAGAGAAGGCAGGTTAATGACTTTTGCTTGGAAGTCTCATTTTGGAAGTCACATTTTATAAAAAAAAATTCTCTTTCGAGGCATTTTTTTGACAATCTATCCCTGATATAGATAGATAGATAGATAGATAGATAGATAGATAGATAGATAGATAGATAGATAGATAGATAGATAGATAGATAGATAGATAGATAGATAGTTTTTGCATCATATTCTTAGTATGATAAATATAAAATATAGCCCAACACAACTGCAAGACAAACTCATATATAACTTAATATATTACTAGTGATGACTGCAGTTTGATGTGCTGATGGTACACCATCTGATGCTACAAGGTCACTCAAATGTTCTATAGTTCAGATTCTTGCTTTCTTAGTAAACTCACCCAGAATAAAAAGCATTTCCACTGCGATGTCGCTAACTATGGTGCTCCTGCCTGCAGTCTCCAGATCGCTGTACGGAGTGAAACACACATTGTACGGCACGGTCACAGCAACATAGAATGTAGCCAGCAGAATCATCCAATCCCACAATGCCTTGGACACACTGTAATGCAGCAGGATGAATCGAGACTTCTGGACTGCTGCCACTTTGTACTCAGGCAGGGACGTTTTTTCAAATATATCCTGAGGAGGGAAAGAACCACAGCTGAGCTCATATCTCAACGTCTTCAAGGTCTTCAAGCTGTGAGATTAAATGAGCAAATAAGGAGTTTTTCTGAAGTCTCTTGCTTCTCATGTGTTTCTCCTGTGAAAGTTTGTTGATATCACATTAACAAAAGTACTTTTACACTGCATATATGCAGTATATACTTGAAAATATGAAAGAATTATCAAATATTTTAACGTATATAGACTTCTTATGATGTCAGTTGATTATTATTCAGTAATTAATCTCTAAATATCCTGTTCAAATGTCACAAAAATTGCGTACTGCCATACTGCCTTAGAAAATTCTCTACAGTAAGTAACTTTGACCTTTGGAGAAATAGAGAAGCAGAACTGACAGAATAATCTTATTCATTAAAGAACAAGATACCACATTGGTAACACTTTCTATGAAGCCTGTATTTATAACGCATTATTAAGGGAATTCTTAATGCATTATAATACATGCATAATGCCTTACAAATAACCTTATAACATCTATATGTACCATCTGATAAATAATCATAACAACTTACAATACATTATTATAATACTTATTTGTGGTTATTACTTTTAAAACAACAATGGTAACATCAGATGCTTAAAGTGACAAAAAACAGTCTTCTTTTAAACATCTAAAAAGCTTTATAATGTGGTCATAATATTTATAAGTGGTCTTTTGTCTGCTTGTCTGCAGTCCGTAACTTTTATGGGTTAAAAATGATCCAAAATACAGTTTTGAGCAAGTACATAACCAGCCAGTGTTCAAAAATCTGCTTGCCTTAGCTCGATTCAAAACGGTAAGTTTGTAATAATGTTTTTAATTCCAGTGGTACTGGTGGATTTCCGCGGGAAATTCGAGCATGTCTTTGTGTCATTACGTCACATCTGTACACATAAAGAAGGTGTCTCGGCTAGTAGGCTATATTGCGTGTGAGGATGTTGGAGGAGGTGGAGATTTATAGACTTTTCTCACAGCACTTTATATAATTAAACTTATCAATTTGATGGCGGATCCAGAAAGGTTCAAACGATAATCACCAGTGACAACTGGAGATTCACCCGTTGTAAAATGCAAAAGACTTCGGACTTTGCGGTGGCTACAGAAAAAAAGAGACTGCAATCGGGCCCATGCGAAAACAAGAATAATATCGGAAGGGCATTACATAGTCACACAATGCTGATGTTGTTAACATTAACAATTTGAGAACAAAGTATAATTTGCACGGTTTGACGTGATGATAAGATAAGCGATCGTTAGATTTAATCAGCGCGATTTACTGCAATGTTTTTTTTTCCCTTAGTTGGTCAGAACAAAAGTGGATGTTACTTACTTTTTCAGATGACATTTTCCAGTGAAAATTCTTATGTTGGTCATACTTCCAAAAAGTAGAATCTGTGATTTCGAATGACAGTATCCACACCGGCACGGCGACTGACAGCCGCACATTCTCCTCAAAACATTGGATTCACCCGCGCTGTGCCGTGCCGAGGCACAACCCACGTAAAGTTGATAATTCCGCGAATAACTACAATTGCAGATTTCGAACAGAGATGGCGACAAAGAGGAAAAACTACGGACTGCAGTTTTAAGTAAAGTGACAATAGTTAAGTAAACAGCCATAAGATATCATGAAGTGGTTTTGATTTCCCTAAAGGTAAAATCAAAGTTGTGTGGAAAAGTACAAAAGAACAATACATCCACAATGCAAATCCTATTTTCACAAAATTAGTAATAAAATTACAAGGCTTTAGCAAATCTAATTATTAGGTAGGTATCTTTAGGCCTACTGTTGATACGATTATTCATGCGATGATATAACACATTATAAGGTTGTTTATTTGGCATTATGCGTGCATTATAATGCATTATGAATATCCTTATGATGCATTATAAATGCACGCTTCATCTGGTGTTATAATGCATTATACTCTTGAAAGACATAACACAAACAGGTAATAATATATTGTAACTGTTGTTAAGATTATTTATCAGATGATACAACATATTATAAGGTTGTTTATAAGGCCATGTATTATAATTTTTGAGACATTGAGAATAACTTATAATGCAATATAAATACGGGCTTTATAGAAAGTGTTACCACTACATTTAATCTTTATTTGCAAAGACAGCACATGACAGATGACAAATCTTGGTGTTTCTTTAATTTAACTTTTACATCACATCAGGGGTCAGGGGAAGGGTCAAACTAATGGTCTTTGGTCAGGATTAGTTTGAGGCAGCAAATCAAGTAGTTTCTAATCCAGCGTGCTCTCATCTGCCGCACTCTTCATTAAGATTTAAGAACAGACCCATGATGCAGCTGAACACACGTCAGTACATCATGCCTTTATTACTCTCTCTGAAGATACTGTACACTGGGATTCTGACATTATTCCTTTAATATAGTGAAATATAGTCTAGGACCCTAAACCCATCAAATCTTTTCTCAGTAATTAATGTTCAGTTTGTCAAGTTAAAATTTGTCAAGGGGTTGAAAGATGTGTTAGGCAACCTTTAATCTTATTTAAATCAAAGCTGCACCTCCTTGCAAGCAACCGTCATTACACTTAAGGTGTTTGCTGAGAATTTGCTGAGTTCTGGGATGAAAAGAAGTTTACTAGTATACTAGTAATGAATTTCCAGACAGGTTTGGAAAACATTGTTTCCTATATTGAGTAGTTATATAACAACATTCTTAATATATAGACATGCATTTACAGAATTACTGGCTTTAATATAAATGTACATAAATTATAGCAAATCTCAAATGAATGATCATTCTCATTTCCCAGCTCTAGATTGTTATGGCCAATAAGGCATTACTGTATTATACACATTAATGTTATAACTGCTTTGAAGCAATGTGTATTTTGCAAAGCACTGTACAAATAAAACTGATTTGAACAGAGTTCCCTGGTCTGATGGTCATAATGCTAAATCAATGATCTCAGTTGTTGCGTTTTCACTTAATCTGGCTAAAGTAATCAAAAACACTCAAAATCATAAACATTTGTTTGTTCTGTTTATATTGAACATCTAGCTGGCTGATGTATGAGGTTTTGATCACATCAGTAATGCAGGCTGAATATATTTTATTTTATTTTACTGGAAGGCAGGGGAGGGAGAGGGGAAATATATGTAACATGGAAACTGGATCCCCTATGAGCACAACATCTCTTATGGAATTTACAGCTTTATTTGGTCATTATAATTTATTTAAAACCACATACAAATTTCTGACACTGGCATGTTGCTAAGAGAATTTTTTTTTGTTATTACTTATGGGGCCAGTGAAAATATTGGCAGGCACATTCATGAACTACTGGGCCAAAAATCCTTCTTGTTGAGCACTGCTCATGATGCTTTTGTTTGCCTATTTTTCTCTCAGTCAGTTGGAGTGTGATAGAACGAAGCCAGGTGGCTCTGCTGAGAGCAAAGTCGAGCTGAAAACATGGCCATCTGTTACCAGGAGTGATCGGAAGTGTGACCTGCCAGTATGCCCTCCTGTTCCGCCATTGCCATGTGACATGTGACATGGAGGATTAGACATCCTAAAAACTTCTCGGCCTGCACTTTTCACACTGTTTGAACAACAAGTCAAATTGTCACTGGAAAATAGGATCCTGTACACAGATCCTTAGCTGGACTGAGCACCACAACACACTTGTAGCCAATCAGCAGTAAGGGGCCTATACACTCATAATGGGGGAGGAGAGAGAGTGAGCAAGAAGGAAATTGAAAGAAAAGACTGTAGAAACAGAGATGGCTGAGAGACATTACAAAAGAGAAAAGGTCAGAGGAATATCACCGGGAAAAGAAGGGAAGATCAGGCAAGAGCTTTAGTTTAGACCCGCGTTAATATTAGAAAAGCTTTCCAGCACTGACAAGACCTAAGTCTGAAAACAGACACTGGGGTTGCACTGTTTCTGCTCCATAAGTGAGTAACATCGGTTTTACTATGTTTCACAGAACTGAGATATGCTGTTGTTGTAATGTTAGCTATAGTAACAGGACAATTTGGGGGCGGAGCAATGAAGGGAGGGGTGTGTTTGTCTGGGTTGATGTCAAATAGAGTATAGTATATATGACATCACTTTGTAGGCCAAAACGCGGAAGTGCGTTTTAGCACGTCCGGTTCCACAGTCCCGAAGTCAATGGGTTTTTTGAATGGGGTTTTGGTTAAATGAAATAAGGTCTGTGGTGAACACAAGCTCAAGACACTTTGACGTTTTATTCTACGACATAGAATAATCAGTATTATTCAGTATTACCCCACTTGTGATTTTTTTCAAGCTGTAATGCATCTTGAAAAAGGCGATTGCTGACAAGTGGCTAAATGGGACTACAGAGGCTGTCAAGGAGATTAAACGCCATCACGCCGAAGAGGTAAACTCTGTCTGCTTTTACAGCCTTGTTATGCTTATAATTGTGATCTTACAAACTATTAAATTTTTTTTTTTAGATAAAGATTAAAAGAGATGGTGGAAGCTTAGTGATGGTGACATTAAATTTGTGGGACCGTGGTGTAGTTCGTTTATAACCTACCTTTAGCTTTTTACTTCTGGCGACTGCATTCAGGCTTCAAAATTCATAAAAATTGTGTTCATCTGTGATAATTATCTTGATGGACAAAACGTGCAAGTATCATAAACTTTTGTTGATCACAGAGCTTGTTTTTAGTGATAATCTAAAAGCCTAAGGGAAAATCCTATTTGTTTTTTGTCGAGGGAACCAGCGTGATGCTAACTGTCGGTTGGCCTACAAAGTGACGTCAATCCTGAACTACTCTAAACAGTGTTTCTCAGAAATCACTTACTGCACCTTTAAGAATGATTTTAAAATCTTAACAGATCAGTATCATCAGAGCCCGTCTACGGAGAGCCTTGGCACTTCCTATTAGCCCCATTGTATCGATCTTGGTTGCAGTTCCATTAGAATTCCACTGGAGGTGATCGCGGGCGAGTGCAGACTGAATGGGAGTCTATGGGGCTAGACGGCTAAATGTGTCTCTTTCACCCGATTGCCGTTGAGAAATCTCAGATTTTATTGTAGGTTTTGCAAGTTCAACATGGGTTATAGGTCGAAAGTTGAATGAACGAGTACTTATTTCTTTTCGATTTCTTACAGGTTGAGTTGTTGTTGCCCATAACACGCTAGCATTCTGCTAATGACGTCAGCATTCTGACGTCATTGACATTTTAAAATACTTTTTAAACCAAATAAGTGACTCTAAAAAATCTAACACCCAGCAATGTGTAATTTCTTTGCATCTCCTTTCGAATACAACATTCAAATTACTAGACAAAAAATTATATCCTGAGAAAAGTGGATTTTGAGGGTTTTTCGCCATAGACCTCCATTCATTCTGCACTCGCCTGCGAGCGCCCCCGCATGGACAGAGATGTGTTACTGCAGCCAGTCCAGAAACCGGAAGTAAGCAGAGAGTGCCAATTCTCTTCCTATTAGACATTCTCTGGTATCATGCACATTCTATAGTGCAATGAGACATTGTAACACTGCAAAATGCTACAAACAGGAAACTTGAATTTGTTAAGTGCTGACTAAGTATGTCCTCTTTCTAGGTATTACAAATAAATAAAAAAAGTAGTTCATACATGTACTCACCCGACTTAGGCTGACGTCATTTTTGCTGTCACGGGTAAACTGGCTGGTTAGCTGGTAAATCATGGTGCGACCCCTCCTTCTGGCTTTACTGATATGAGAGTTTCCAGTGGTCCTGCTGAATGGCTTATTATCTGCACAAAATTAAAATAGCCTTAATAGCCTTGACAGTTTATAAATTATAAAATAAGATTGTGCCAGTGTGTCCATGAGTGATGTTCCATGTGTTTTAGCAGTTCTGTGTTTTTTGTAGATGTAACCACCAGTTTGTGAAGACAATATAAAACATTGATTTTATTAGATTATATAGTATCTAAAATGTTTTTTTTTCCCACATATAATTTTTAATCTGATCTTATAGTATTTTCATTATACAGTACATGTGCCCTCTAGCTTCTAAACTTGCTATTTCTTATCAAATGTCGAAAACAATGATAAGTGTTGACATCGAAATAAGTGTTTTCAAGGCTATTTATTTTATCAACATTTAAAAGACTGGTGAGAATAATGTTTTTTAGTGAAGACAGTACCATCAGTTCTGCTGCTGTGATGGCTCTTGCCATATGTTTCTGTGATATCCTTGAATGAAAAGAGAAAAAGCACCATCTCCCCCTTCTCATTCTTTATGGGCACGATGTCCAACAGACACCAGAACGAACTTCCTGTGATAACACACCAAAAAGAAGAGTTACACAGAGATATATGGCTACCTCTAAATCTTGGACAAACCTCAAAGACACTTAACTCTTACAGTCCAAACAATATAGCAACATAGCGAGCTAATGTTGACATTGTGTTTAAATTCTATAGCCAGAAGAGAACTGGCCCCCCAATATAGCAATATTTTCGTGTATATAACACCAAAATGTAGTTTTTCACAATAGTGCTCATTGGGGGACTAAAGAATTATGGAATTACTTTCAAGCAGCTCCCTGATAAGAATATACCTAGAGGTGGATGATATAACAAATCTTGTTGGCTACCAAATGACGGGTCATTTTCTATCATAGTAATGGTAATATAACAATTCATTCTGTAAAGCTCCTTTAAACCGCCAAGGTTGGGGTCTTTCTCCTGACGCAGTGAAAACGAGCTGCGCCGCACTACAGATTAGCTCTCCGGGCCACCAAACAAACAGCCGGATGAACTCGATGGCGGCGATGGTGGCAAGGGAGAGGCTTCTATGGTTGAACTTGGAGGACATTGGGGAGAAAGAAGGCTTTTCTTCTCGATGCACCAGTGTCACCTTCTGAATTTTTCGGCACCTCCGTCAAGACGGTGATGGGAAAGTTCAGAGAGGCGAAGGCGTGCTCGGCTACAATAAATCTTGCATAACACTGCGGTCCGAATCTGCACACTTCCTCACCCCAGACATTTCTTGCATCCCTGAGGCTGGACCTGTGATGAGTGATTCCTTCACTTTGGAACCTTTCTGTAGGTCTGGCGTCAGGCTTGGTAGTAAGTGCGCTCTTTCGAGCTCTTTATGGTGATAGGCCTCCATTTTGTGTATGTCGTTTAGGCCATCGCTCTACGGGCAGCAGGTTGAGCTCTGTAGGTCTCCTCCCTTTACGAGAGTTTTTTAGTAAGGTTGAACAGTAGACCTCGGTTCCCTGTTAGAAAGTATTAAGGGGTGTGTTAGGTAGGGTTTTTATAGGAGTAAAAATAGGGCCCTGAAGTTCCCATATATTGGTAGGCTATGCAAACCCTTCCCATAGGCCTCCTCTGATTTAGATACTGAGCCAATCTGTGGTAGTGAACAGGTTGGCCTTATTAAACAGAAGATTTTTGGTCAGACCACCGTTCATCTGAGCATCAAACAGACATTCTGTGTGAGATGGCTTCCTCCCTATTGGGAGTTTTTCTACTGAGGCCACCGCTCTGTCAAGCTCCAGATAGAACTACAAAATCAAGCATTGGCCTTCGTCGGGCCACCTTGATAGCCACCTTATACTAGAGCAGTAGTACATCCTCTCACTTTAGAGAGTCGTTTTGAGATTATAGTTCTGAACTTCAGACACATACTATTCGTGTGCCTCTCAGTATCTGAGTGTAGGTTCCTTAGACCATCAGGAGATTTTATTCCTGTAAATCTAGTTTTTCCTAGTACTGGCCTCCTCTTACTACAAGAGTCGTCTGGCCAAGGCCCGCCTTTTGCATTAGGTGTAAATGCTAGTGGTGTAATAGGGTAGATAGCAGCATAGGTAGCAGGCTACCTTCAAAAAGCCTCCCATGCAGATATCTATGGCCGTTGTCAGGTCTTTCTCTCTAGAGAGTAAGAAGCAGTGTGCTCCGGCCTCCGCCCTTTACAGAATTGAGTATAGTAGCTGGCAGCAAGGCCTTAAGTTAAAAAAGGATTTTCTCCTGAGCCCCTTGAATAAAATAATTCAAGTCATAAGGTTGAATGCTGTTGGCCACTTAATGAGGCCTCCATTCCCTTGGGTTTAGTAGAGAATATAATCTGTCTTGTAAAAATACAAGATAATAGGCCTCGACCCTGATACATTCCTCAGGGTCATGCTGATAGTGCTCCCCTTGTTAGGGTCATTCATTGGAGTACTTTGCTACCCATAGCTTGAATGTTATCACCCTTCACCACCCAGGCTCAGGTAGAGACAGATTAGTTACTGCCTCCCATTTGGAATGGTTGAGTATGCTCCCTTAGAGCCAAAGCACTGCCCGGGCTGACGCCTGTGATATTCAGAGCTGTAGGCCTTACAGTAGGCCTCCTCGATACTCCGGTAGCGTAAGATTGTACTCTCCTTGCTTTAAAGGGTTGATAGCACTTCTGCTGAGTACACTGCCTGTTGGCAATGTTAAATAAGTATAACCAGCCCCACAGAAATGTCTGTGAGAGCACCTAGGCTTCTGAAGGCTAGCTCTGTTAAACATCCTCGCTATCAAGTAGTTAGGCCTTAACAGGCCTCCTTGAAGGCAGCTCCCCAACGAGTTGGATGCTTAGCATTGCAAAGGCATTAAGTATCACGTTGCAGGCTTCATGGAGCCTCATCCTGCTGTTTTCTCATCCTGCTGTGAAATATAGACTGAACGGCGGCTCAAAACACCTAACCACTGCATGAGCATATGATATGCAAACTAAATTTCTAGGGTGGATACAGCAAACTAGTGTCACGCTAGTAAAGTTTTAATGGTTGACAATTGTAATCAAGATAAAGAAGATTACAGTGACATACAGAGTCGAACATGAGGCACATGAGTCCGTTATTGATGTGCAAACAAACCGTGTGTTTGCAGCACTCTGCGCACTGATCGTTGTTGAAAATGTGTAAAAATTGGGGGACGGGGAGGCGCCATTGTGTACGTTGTGTCAAAAAATGAGACCCACTGTCTTTGACTTTGAAAACCCCTGTGCTACAGTTTATAAATAAACCTGACTTTACTTGATATTGGACAAGGCCTAAAGCAATGCCCAAGCAAATACCCAGAAACCCCATTGTAGTGACAAGATCTGCGAACACTACTCACATTTCATTCAGAAAATGTAAAAATCAAGTTAAGTCCGGTTTTTTTACTGTATATATCACTTTATACAATACAAATTGCTTCAAGTCAGCTTTACAATTTTAACAACAATTGTAACAGTTGTAACTTTACAACAGGGGAACACCATCAATTTCACAATGGTCTTCAGTGAGGAATCAGTATCAGTTAAAATTACAAATCTATGTTACCTGCAATTTTTAAGTACTTTTGAAAACCTTGATTAGCTTGTTCAGGTGGGTTTTAATTTGGATGCTTCAGGATGCATATTCTCATTCATTCCTACCTTGAACTCAAAGTAACGTATACTCTTTAATCTAACAGTTCAATAACTATAGTAACAGACTAGAGATATCTATTTTTGACTTTTAACTGTATAGCCAGAGGAGAACTGACATCTTGGTGTTGCCTGTTTTCGCTAAAGGTTTTCTCTCCATTTTCCAACAACAAAAGTTTTACGTTCCTTGCCACAGTTGCATTTGGCTTGCACAATGGGCAGGGCAACTTAACTTCTTTATGAAACGGCTAAGGGTTGGGTGATATGCCTAAATTTATATGCATTGTTTTTTTTTTTTTATCATGGCAGTGATTATCCAACATATTAGTTGTCAATTGAAGTTAGTACAGTATTATTTCTACAGTATTATTACCATTCTTCTTGTAGAACTGCACCTCAGCCTGGTACTCCTCCTTGCCCTCCAGAGCTTTCTCCACACTCTGAGTAACCTGCTCACTAGTGCCCAAGCCATATAGGAAATGACAGCTGCAGTTCTTCTGCATCACCTCTGTTCGCCCGAACCCCGTCAACTCACAGAATCCATCGGAACAGTATACAATGGGATAGCCCCGGTGACCCTGAGCATTCCCAAGGAGGAAGTTGCTGTCTGAGGAACAAAAACGTGATCATGAATAATAATGTTTTGAAAGACATTGTAAAGTTAGTTTTGAGTATTGTGTTTTGTGCAGTACTGTTGCTATACCGTTTTATCATTTCCAAATCAATATCCCCATGTGGGATCTTTGCATTTCTACTTACATGACGTATTTCTGGTATAAGTCTATGTGTTATTTTGTTCAAGTGGATGTGAATACCCTTTATGAAAAATAAGTTTATTCAAGTGAAGTTTATTAGTAGGCTATACTTTTAAACTAAAATAAGAACACTTTTAAACTAAAAATCAGTCTACTTTGTATGTTCTCAGAAATATACTTTATGTAGGCTACTTAAAATTGCACTTATACTGACTTACACCGACAGAATAACGTGACATGAGAATATGTGTGTATTTTTACGTAAAGTGTAGCCTACCACACGTACATTTACTTACGTTTTCATACACACTGAAATGTAGAATAAGACATATTGACAGCACTAAAACATAAAATATTTAGCCTACATATTGACAGCACTAAAATGTAAATTATTTACTTATGTACAACTTTACAGATGTACAAATTAGTAATATTAAAATTGTGGCATTAATGTTTTGACCCACAGCATAAATTCACAAAAGACAACAATTTTATTTGTTTGCTGTAATCCAAATCTTTAGAAGCCATACGTTTGCAAGGAACAGATCCAAGTCAGCCCTTTATCCAGCGATATTCATCTCCATTCTCAGCAGGGAAATCCTGCTCTCGTTATGATGAATTCAAATAATAAAATATACATTTGAAATTGGTAAATGCGCACCTTCACAGAGTGAAGTCGGATTAATATTTTCATGGATTAATAATTTAAATTATGCTCTGTACCTCATACAAAACTATTACATACCGCCAGAGAGGACTGCGACTGCAACACATTGTCATTTGAACCCCTTTTGGTATTGCTTTTGACATTTTTTGCAAAAAATAAATTGTGATTGCACTTGTCTGTCTGTTATGTTTTTCTTTATAACTGTACAAAGTTTTAAGAAATGGTTATGGGTAGGTGTCACAGATAAACAGGAGAAGGAGCACAGGTATCGTTGAACAGGTACTTTATTGAACAGGTAATGAGTAATTTGCAGATAGGTTGCAGACAGTCACACTTAGCTCATTGATCTTTCTTTTTTTTTTGCAGGTGATAAAGCAGTATACGGATGAGATGTGGAACATAGGTCCAAGGATGCGTGTAGTGAGTAGAAGGTGAGCATACAGGTAAGTAGGAGTCAGTCAAGAGCGCTCTCATGTAGAGATTGACGAGACTGGAAAACAGGTGAGTGTGGATGGTGAGTATATGTCAGGGAGGTAATCAAGTGGTGAGAGATGTGACTGGTTAGAATACGATTGTGAACGGATGGGTGGAGCTGAAGGACCTGGTGCTAAAGGCGTGTTGGTGGAATCTGTGACAGAAACTGCGATGATGAAGGTATCGGGTGGGATAGGGTAGGAGTCAATACCTCCGTGTTGAAGTAAATTAGCCAGTTCTCATTTTCCGCACTCACTACTCCCTCATCTGCTGATGTTGTGGGCTCACACCCCTGGTCAGACTCACGATGGAGCTTCACTTCTGGGGCGAGGGTCAGCTCTGTCCTCTTCTCATCTGGCTCTGGCTGACGTGTTGTGGCAGGTTGTAGCTCTTCGTCTGCAGGGGGCTCACACAAATTCTCTGCGTTCAATGGTAGTGTTTCGGGCTCTGGGTCTGGCTGTGTCCTGGATCGGGGGAAGGACACTCTCCATACACCGGATAATGGCTTCTTTCCAGGTCAGTCCGGTGTTGTCTGGGAAGTCAATGGGATGATGGTAATTTGCCCCAATCCAGAACAGAGACTTCAGGGTCTCGTTGTCATAGTCAAGTCAAGTCACCTTTATTTATATAGCACTTTTTACAATACTTATCGTTTCAAAGCAGCTTCACAGAGATAACAGGAAAATAATGCAACAAAGTTTGTTTCGGCTGTACATGAGATCAATGGTGTCAATGGTGGAAAAAGTATTGTTTACCTAACATAAATCTGTGCTGCGACGGATCACAGGTGTTGAATAGTCGAATAGATGAATAGATGAATTCAGATGATTTGAAGTCAAACTGGAAGCCATGTTAATCTTGGAATAATACGGCCACCGTAGGAGTTAAAACACCCTCGGAATTGAAAGGAACAGAAACTAATATTCACTGGGTAGTCATATACAATTTCATCGCTAGATGGGGGAAAATATCACACAGTGTAGCTTTAAGTTCAGTGATGGTTCATTTTTGTTATAAAAAAAATATTAATTTAGTTCATTTATATATATAGCCACTCTGGAGAAAGAATTGCTGTCATCGTCCAGCTCAGTTCAGTTCTCATGTAATGAGAATAAGGGCTGGTAATGGCAAGACGACAAAAACGTTTGGTAAAACTAAACAAATCGTGGCTCTCCTGAGCCGCAACAGCAAATCGCGCTGCGTAATCCATTTTTAGCCTGGTCATCTGTCATGTGTGGTTGCAGGTAAACAGACGAAGATGAAGAAGGAGGTTCCAACACAATATTAAAGGGGTCATTGGATGCCCATTTTCCACAAGTTGGTATGATTCTTTAGGGTCTTCATGTAAGGTTTGTATCATACTTTGGTTAATATTCCTCAATGGTTGTATAAAACACCCTTTTTACCTCCTCAAAAACAGCTCTGTTCGGTGCATGTCTCTTTAAATGATAACTAGTGCAAAGTGCCCGTGCAAAATCAGTTTTTGTGTGTTTTTAGTAATTGTTGGTTCGGTGTGTTTCATGTGTTTCATGGTAGAAAGCAAATACTGATACTGACATAATGACATACAATAAATATATAAAATTGAACTACATGATTGAGGGAGGAGGCTACACAGTGAACTTGAGCAAACAGTTTGTGAATAGGCTACTACAAATGATGGCAGTGAAAGAGACTGTGAATGCATTGAATAGGATATGTTTAGTTGGTGAATAGCATATTGATCACTATTACACAGTAGCGATAATGTTAAGCGCACCAGAATAAAATATAATATTCAGAAATAAACAGTGTAGCTGACTTACAGATTCAGTTAACATCCACAAATGAATAAGCGTGACGATTCATGGAGCAAGCTACACAGTGAACTTCGAAAAAACGCTACGCTTGAGCAAATGTTTGTGAATAGGCTACTACAAATGATGGCCGTGAATTAAATATAATATTCATAAGTAAACAGTGTAGCTGACTTAATGTTTAAAGGTGGGGTATGTGATTCTCTTTTTTGTCCGTTTTTTCAAAATCACTTGAAATCCTATTCCTAATCCACTTACAGCCACTGAGTTAGAAGCACTGAAATGAAAATTAAGCAATTTAATCATCTGTGGAACGGGCAGGACTCGAAAAACTCCAGCCAATCATTTCCAAGACCACCTAGAATCATTGGACAGTAAGTTCGCCAATCAAACGGTCGTACCCCCTCCCCCCATCCCCCTCCCATCCATTGCGCGTACATGTTCTTCGAATGGGTGGAGTCAGGGCCAGCGTTGGGGGAAAGAAGGTAGGACCATTTGAGTTGTGTATTTTCAAAATCTGCCGGCCGTTTTGCAAATCCCATACTCTACCTTTAACTGACAAAGGTTTTATGTGAGAATGTTTATTTTTAAACACTCTGTCAGCTAAACATTAAGTAAGCTACAACCCTCTAATGTCAGAATGTTTATTTTTAAACCACATCTTTCTAAGTGCTTCTTTTACCGATATATTTACCGATATGTTTTGCATTTCTAATCCAAACAACGTCAAACACTGACTTGTGCCCGTAGCAAGACACTTGTCAAGTTTGAAATCCATCGGACTAACGGTTCAAGAGATATGCGAATAACAGACATACAGACAGACAGACACACACTTTTTCTGACCCCCTGCAGAATGGCGGCCCTGATGCAGCTGACGATCTTGAGGCATCCTAATAACATGCCCAAGCCAGCGTAGTTGGTGTTCAGTGACTGTTGCCTCCATACTCTTGAAGCACTTCAGAATGTGGTACATGGTCATACCATGTGATCCCCAAGATTCGAATCACCCAGAAGGAATATCTTATCATTCCTAGAGATATGCTGAAGGGTGTCATCTAGTAGCTGATAGAATCTATCCTTCACACTGTCGTCTGATGGTAATGAGGGCACGTATGCACTTAGAGTAGCATAGCGTGCTTTTGCTAGGGGGATACGGAGGGTCATCAACCTCTCACTTACTCCGATGGGTGTTTCAGTGAGACTTGGTAGGAGACTGTTCTTCATTACTCTCATATTGATATGACTTTATTCTCAAAATAGCATGATATTTATCTCATAACTCTACAGCTTTAATTTTTAAATGTGTTACTCTTGAGACCATGGGAGTGACATACCAGCTGGCCTACCTTACTGTTTAATAAACAGTTAATGAACTGTCATTACTGTCACTACAATACAACAGTGGTGAAAAATGCAGAACCTTAGCTAATATATTGCCCAGATTAATTATGTAAAGAGGCATTTAGAATTTTGGATGGCGCACACATTTATCACTTTACAGTATTTTATTAAAAGAGTAGGAGAACCCAACCTCAACTTGATGTCTATATATGTATTACATTGAACAGTTAAACAAATTAATTCATCTTTATTAACAATTGAAAATGTGTCCATTTTGCTGCCTGGAAATAGATCTATGACAAAGTCCCAAGAATATGTGGAATCTGATCGAACTGACTCCTCTCCATCATCCCAGGATAAGAAATTCGCTGGAAGCAACAGATTTCTGTGTGTGACAGGTTGAGTGTCTCTAATATTTGTTTTGACTCATTAGATCTCAAATTGGAAGACTGTCGTTAAGCCTCGTCTTGACATTGAGCACACCTGTGCGGCACAATTACTGAGGCGAGTTAGGTTTTAGAGGCTTTATAAAAAGCATGTTTAAGTGTGGTTGTGTCATTCTCCCTCTATGTGTGCTCATGTTATGGGGGCCATAAAGGGCTAACGGGGTTTAGATTTCCTGTTGCTTTTACCTGGTGAATTGCTAGATTTATTGCTTTTTCTCACAGTCGCAGATAACGGTCTAAATGTTTGTCATTAGGGATGTTGTGTGCGTGAAGTGGCGAGCGTAGGTAGCATAAAGCTCACAGTAGTCTAAATTTCACCTACGAGGTAATAAACTTTATTGTGGGTTTTCTCTTATTTTGGGAGGGGTGAAATCATTTGAAATTGATGCACTATTCGTGCTTCTATTGTAGGCTACTTTTATTCCAGGTGCGGCCCAAGAGCGCTAGCTGCTGTTTCGTATACCTGTTTTGTGCTGCTGTTTCGTATACCTGTTTTGTGCTGCTGTTTTATATAGGCCTACCTGTTTGTATTGCTGTTTCACCGTCCTGTTCGTAAGGCTGACTGACACTGCTGTTTTGAACCGCTGAACGACCGAGTGTTTAAAGACGATTCTGCCCTATCGCTCTGTATGATATGTGATGAAGTATTGGACATTTTTGTCTTTTGGGCTATTCAATTAAACTAAAATGCCTGTTGTCTGGTTCCTTAAAACAGCTTGAACGATTTTAAATATAAATTTTGATTTAAATATTGTGTTGTTTGGATTGCTTATGTATTCTTTACCCTTTTTTTTTTTTTTTTGGTATCTTTTGTTGGTCTGACAGGTTTCTTTGCCAGTGTATATCTACATGTGAATGCTTGATGACTGTGATACTGAAGCTTAACAAGGGGAGAGTGTATTTTTTTTTTTTTTTATTTTGGTATTTTTGTTTATCACTTTCTTTAAGAAGCTTTATTCACGGATTTGCTGTGTGGTTTGTCCCTTCTTGTTAAAGTTGGGTTGATTATGGTCTCTTATTAACTGTGGGTAGCCTATTTAATTGGTAAACTGGGCAAGAGATCTATGTTGAGTGCTTTAGAAGGAATTTTTTAAAAATAATTTTTTTAATCATTTTGGAAAGTCACGTATCTGTCTTTAATCCAATCCAAACCAGCAGGGTCCTTCATATTATTGTAACTCCTTTTGGTTTAATTATTTTTGGGGGATTTTTATTTTATTTTCCTCGGTGGAGAAATAGCCTAGGTGGCGTAGTCAGGTTTCTTAAGTACTTTTAGCCAAAGGTTACATGTGCATCACTTTTTCTTAGCCAGTCTGAACATCCTTAATCCTGTACACATTAATCTCTGGTCTCACTGACTGTACCTCATACAGAACAGAGTCCCACTTTCTGCAACTTTCCTCATGCCTTTCTCTCCACAGTTAGCCAGCAAAGCTCTATCTCCCACTGCTAAAGGGTGAGCCTCTGACCTTCCAATTGTAAAGAATGGCATGACGGTTCTGCTCTTTGAGACTGTTTCTGGGCAATTTCTGCAGCTGTGCTCAGGTCTCTTCTCAGTGCAGTAACAAACTCAAGCTGGCTGATCATCTTATCATCAAGAAGGACATGCTGAAACATGTCAATCAGCAGCATAAATGCAGAAGAGGTCATTCCATTCCAAAGGCGATGGGCAACTTGCTTAGCAGACTGGTTGTGATGTGCGAGGGGAAGTCATGTGCCATCTTAGAAAATCTGTCACTACTAGGACATCAACCACCTTCCCTGAAGTCTATTCAGCACTCCAAAAGTCTATGCATATTAGTTCCATAGGTTCAGAGGTGCGAATATGTTCAAGGGGCGCACAAGCATCTGTTTCTGGAGTTTTCCCGACAACACCTCTGGCAGTTCTTCACATAAAGCTTGATGTCCTTACTCATCCCTGGCCAAAAGAATCTTTCAGCTGAGAGGGAGTGAGTTCTTACACTACTCTGATGTCCAGCTGTGTCATGAACACCACAGAGAATGTCATGCTTCAGGGAATCAGGAAAAACATATTGAAAGAGTATCTCATTCATCAGACGATCCTTCTTTACTCTGTACAGCACACGATTACGAATCTTTAGCTTTTTCCAGTGCTTCAAAAGGTTTGTCACAGAGCTGGGTTCCTTTGCTCTCTCACTCTGATGTTTTGTCCATATGTCGTATGTATGTCTCAGAACATTGTTGATGACTCTACCAACTATGTTGTCCTGCTCTTGGAGATGGACAAGTCTGGAAAATGGGATCGCAACAGATAGATCTTCAGCAGGGAGCTGAAGTGTCGTTGGACTGGCCACGGTCAACGGACTAACTCCACCATCGCAGTGAGCACCCAAAACAGGAGAAACTTCAGCAGCATCGAAGGATCCAGGACATGAGCCATTCACGTCATCCTGCAGCTCGTTCTCAGCTTCGTTGACAGTTTTCTGACAGTTTTTAGTGACACGAAAGGCATCATGCACAGTTCCAGTAACAAAACCATTGACCTCATCCAAGAGAGAAACATATGGTTCTTTCAACAGACGATGGCTGACACAAGACTTAACAAATGGCTCTCTGCTCTAGGTATCTGCAACAGTGTTTTTTTCGTGCCTGGCACATACTTCAGATCAAAGTCGTATGCAGCGAGCTTCGCTACCCATCGCTGTTCAGTCGCATCCAATCTGGGTTTGGTTAGAATATGGACAAGGGATTATTATCAGACCATGCAGTGAAATGTCTCCCTTTTAGCCAATGGCTAAAGGCTTTAAATGCAAGAAATTCAATCTATGTGCTGAGTAGTTCATCTGGGACTTGGAGAGTGTTTTGCTTGCAAAAGCAAATGGGCATTCAATGTAGCATCAACAGAGAGAATAAAGGGATGACTGAAATCTGGGTGTTCAAGAATTTAGAGTTTCAAAAGCCATTCGACACTCACTAGTCCAATTCTCTGGTGAAAGCTTCATGACACTGAGTGGCCTCCTCATTCGACCACACTTCCTTTGAGCTATGTTCTGTTACCGATCTGATAGGAGACTGAAAACTGGTTTTGCCTTAGCAGCACAGTCCTTAATGAAATGCTGATAATATAAAATCATATCTAGGAAAGATCTGATCTTCTTTTGAGAAGGGGTTATACCATCCGTATCAAAAATGGACATCCTTATCCTCATAAAGGTTGCTGGACTGTTGGTCAGTCCCTGAGGTAGCCAATTGTACTCATGGAGACCGAAAGAAGAGAAAAAAGTGGTGTACTTCTTATGCTCTTCAAACAAGGGAACATTATAAAACCCAGAAGTCAAGTCCATATAAAACCTTGCCTCCCAGGGCTGCGAGTGCATCCGCTTGGTGTGGGAGTGGGTGGGTTTCCTTCACTGTCTTCACATTCAGCCATCTAAAATCTGTACAAATACGAAGGTCAACATTTGTTTTCCACACTAAAACTAGCGGAGATGCATTGAGACCTTTTATTCAAACAAACAAGAAGGAATTGTTATGTAACTGCTCAGAGTTTTGGGTTGAAGATCAAAATGCTGCTTTATTGTGACAATCCAGAATCGTAATCCATAAAACAGGCAAAATGTCAAACACATGGGCAAACAATCCAGACAAGCAACAGGGCAGAAAACACAGGCAAAATTATTAAAAACCAGAGAATTAAAAACCAAGACACATGAAACCAGGCAGAAATGCAGTGTAACACATACAAGAATATAAAATCATAACTTACTACATCTACACTGGCTATACAGTCAATAAATCTATTTAATCTATCAAAAATGTAGTACTGCTCAAATTGATGTTTGCTGTATATTAAGTCATTTACTTCCATAATTATTTATTTGTGAACTATTTTAACTCATTTAAAAATCCACCTGGACATAAAAAGCAAGCAGAGAATGCCTTTTTTAAGGCATTCCTGTAGCTCAAACAGTAGGGCATGGCATGGCACTATCAACGCCAATGTCATGTATACCAAATGTATACCCTGAATGCAAGGTAAATCACCTTGGATAAATGCATCGGCTAAATATGTAAATGTAAATTCAATCTAATTCAGGCAATAGTCTGGTTTATATTGGGCAGGGCCAGACAAATAAAAGCTGTTCATTAACCAAAACAATCAAAAACAACCCACCACAATTAGCTCTTTGTGATGTTTTATTAACAAAATTCAGAAAGAGCACATTCAGATAATCTACCCAATCAGCACAAGGAGGCCTATATATAAATAGCAGACTCACCTCTGTGTCATGACAGCTTTCGAGCATCCCTCCTCCACCCCAACTCACTCCTCACTCTTATCTGTTCTTATCCCAGCCAGGGGAAAGTACTCTGGGTTGTAAAGTGTGAACTCGTGAACTGGCGGAAGACTTTTGAAACCACCTGACTCTATTTATATACTACCACAATCTATAATAAAATCTCAACTCATACAATATTAAAAAATGAGCACAAACTCACAAATACAGATGGGGACAAACACTATTTGTTGCCCAAACAGTTTGATAGGTTGTATATCTTTAACATTTTTGCTCTTTCATAAATAGATTTTATTTGTTTGTTTGCTTGATAATAATCTACAATTTTGCTGTAAGGCTGTTTACTGTAACTTTTCTATTGTGATAAATTACCCAATATAGTGTGACAACATGCCCCAATAGCAGGGTCAATACGTGTTAAATGGACTGCATGTTTCTTCCAGGTCATTAACGGTGGAAATGTTCAATAGTGTTTTCTGTAGCTACTAGCACGGTATATGCCTATTCAGAAATGGACATTCAAATATGAACTACCCTGAGAAATATTCACTGAAGTAAATTGTGTGACAGCTAGCCCTGATCTACGTGATATATTTTTATGAAATTAAAGGTTATATAAACAATGAAAGTGAAATGATCAACATTTGTTGTTTGTAGAAGCGTCTTCAGTAAGTCATTGGTTAGTACCACAAGCTCAGCTTCACTGCGTCTACTGCACAGGAAAGCTGGTCTCTACGGCAACAAGAGGGCAGCTATTTTGGGCCGTAAGTAAACTGGTGCTCTGTTACCCAGAAACATCCAGCATTGTGAAGAAAGAGCAAAAGAAATGTATCTCAAGAGGAGAAGTTAACATTAACGACACATCTCCTCTATATTCTTCATCTCAAACTGTTGTTAGAAATAAAGACCCATGTGAGAAAACATCCTTATAATGTCAGATGAATCCTCATGTGAAGAACATGACATAAGTAAAGTGAAGAAAAAGGAAATGAATCCACAAGCACATAAAATGCCTTCTTCTTCATGCTGAGTCAATGGCAGCCCACAGAACCATGTGGTAAAAAGTTGAAAAGTGAAATTTGGCACATTGAAAGAGGAGATTCTGACCATTCCTGATGGCCCCTTCTCAAACACTATCTTAAATCTCAAACACTTAAGCATCACCAACAAGTCAAAATTGCATTTTTAACCAGCACTTGGTAACCTTAAAAAATGTTGTGGTGATTATGCTTGTGGTGAGGTTGTGTGAGCATTTAGTGCTAAAAAATATATTTTATAATTATGTCCTTAGGTCAAGTCACATTTATTTATATAGTGCTTTATACAAAACTGATTGTTGCTAAGCAGCTTCATATTAATAATCAGGAAAATAACAAGTGTAAGTGTTGTCAGATTCAGTTGATCAAACACTCATGCAGAGTACAATTATATCTTGCAACATAGCATATTATTAGAATAAGAAGCTGTGAATATGCATGAACATGCAGTTGTGGGTTTGTGTGAGAGAGGTGTTATCTAACAGAAGAGATTAAGTTTGCATGTAAGCTGTGTGAAGGGTTTTCTTCATTACTATGGTAAGAAAGCACAGATGGGAGGATTGTATGCTACTTTTATGTCATCAGATTTGTGTGGTATGGCTGCCCATAATCTTGGTACAAATACTGTTATGGAAGAATATTATCAAATTTCTTCAGATTTGAAAACTTTGTTGAATTGTGATTTTTTTTTGTTTTTTTTTTTGCTTTATGATTATATTTTAGTATTTTGTGTTGTAATGCTAAAAATCGTAGTCATTTGATAGATATTTTGATGCAATAGGGTAAAATTCACATCCTGGTTTTATTATTATGAATGAGAACCTTAACCTGTAATCAGTCTTTTAACTAGTGGCTAAGAAGGTTCAGGATAAAAGGATTACACAAACAGCTATGTCCCTTGACATCCACTTTTCCCATGGCACACATGTATCTCAAAGACAAATGCCATGAGAGAACTCCAGCTACTGCAAAACACGAGATTTATCTCCCATGATAAAACAAGAACAAACACACAAGAGTATGGTACCTGTGTATACAGTATTAACTGCTTACACAGTTATTTTCACTTTAAAGCTTATGATATGCCTTCATTTTGCTGTTAAATTAACAGTAAAATAACAATAAAAAAACAAATAAAAAACACTTCTAAGGATTGATATCCAAGATTGATCCAGCCATCTATAAAATCTATAAAAATGTTGATGGCACTTTATTTTACACTACGCGTACTTACGCAGGTGTACTTACCTAAGAAAATACTGGGTAATATAAGGTACCTACAGGGGTTAAAGTTAGGTTTAAGAGTATAGGTTCGGAGTTAGTACCAAGTTATTACCCAGTTATTGTAATTACTGTAATAAGTTAATTGTATGTGCATGGAAAACTGGACTGTAAAAGGAAGTGCTACCAAATTGATAAGTCATTTGAACAGAAAATGCTACAGTAAAAAAATATTTTTGGTTAACTTTATTTTACTGTATATGGTAAAAAAAATACATACAATTTTAGCCGATCATGCAATCTCTTAGGAACGAACCCATGACCTTGGCGTTGCTATCACCATGAGCTATGCGATTGCAGAGAATTATTTAAAATGGTAAATTATTTATGACTGAATCAACCACACAACATTATTTTTAAGGGTCAGATCAGTTAAGTCACTTTATTTTCAGGCCAGAAACACTTCAAAAGTGCAGCCTCACTGTACATAATTAATGTGTGCTCTTGCGCTACTATGGCAGTATCACAGCTCAGTGCTCAAGGGGGTCATTAAACCAGACGTGTTATAATTCTGGTAGCAGTTATAAACATGTCAATAGTAAATTGCAAGACTCTATGACAGTATAAGTTTGTTCAAGACACATGTTTGAAAAAAGCCATTATTTTTGCACATCCATTTGATGACCCTACAGAAATGAAAAACCTTCACCTATTTTTTCTCAGCTTGAGTGTTCTCTCTCCATGCATATGGGTTTGGTGTATGTGCATTTGTGCCAGTACTTACGAGTGCCATCGAAACGAGTTGCAATGGTATCCAAGAAGGTGTTCTGGGGTGCCAGCAGCCCCTTCATCACTGGCATGATGCCAGGTTTCCAGAGTCAGCAGATGTTTAGGGGAAAAGCCTGTATGAAGCATCAATCTTCTCTACATCCCAAAGAAAGGGTGGCCAGGGCAGATGTGAGGTACAGCAGAGAGAGCGCATCCTAAAAGAGCGAACGTCCCCCCAAATGATGACTCCTCACTGTGTACTTCCTCAGTCCAGTGAATGAATGATCAAGAAACAAACAAATCCCTTTCCTTATTAATGCATACCGTGATGAACACTTCCACTTAGTTCCTTATCCTCTGTCTTCCCTGGTGAGTCTCTCTCAGCTGTGTACACCTGCATGACAGGAGAATTCACAAGCTGTGCATCTCTAAAACGGTCTGGGCTTGTTTTTGTTCTGTAATACACTGTGGCAGAGCTACAGAGACAGTTACATTTGTCTTCACCCCTCCTTCTCTGGCTCTTTCTCTCTTTATCCACACCCACTATTCATTTCCTCCAGTTCTCTTCAGCCACTGAGAGCACACACACACATTCTTGAAAGAAATCTATCCCACATACTCATCTTTACATATCATTCCTGTACAGTCATAATAAAAGTCTTAATAATGGTAATAATAGGTATTTTTTATGTCCTCTGCCTTTTCAAATTATATTACAAAAACATTCATGTAATAATGAGAGAAATAACTTTCATAGGAATATTGTTATTGTTTGCTTATTCTTTAATGCCAATGCTTTTCCTGGATAGCTACAGTCAAAGAAAAAAAAAGGTTCAGTTGAGTTCAGTAGAACCTTAGGTTTCTCAACTCAATTTTAAAGAACACTTTATGCCAAAAAGGTTCTAAATGAGGAATAATGTCTATATGGAGTCCAGTGTCTATATGATTCCATTAATGTATTTATAAAGATGCAGCCAGCATTGCTAAAATGTTATTATAGTTACAATGACTTTTTAGTAATTCAGATTTATTTTTGTCAAATAAGTGAAAACATTGTTATTAATATCCGTGTTGTGTTCTTGTAAATACATATTGTGAGTGATAATACAGTTACTAACCTCTATAAATTCATCACTGATGGCTTTAAGTAAAGTGAAAACATAAGATGCAATTTTCATAAAGCAAATGTTAAGAAATCATGAAGATTTGCTCATTATACATTTTAAGTTGTTTACTTGTAAATGTAACTAATGAACAATAATTCCTTTAATAAAATAATGGGGGGAAAAATATTAATATGAATCATTAATTATTAATACAAACAGATGAAAAAAGTAAAAATTCCAAACTGCTATAAGCAATACTATGCATATGGCTGAGGAGATACTGATTTTTTAACAAATCAAAATGACCATTCATGACCTCTAATGCAAACATTAGCCATTAAATACATAATTGATAACTAATTGGTATACATCAAACAAGTGTCTCTGGATCTATTTTATATTTGATAATTTATAAATCAGTGTATAATGGATTATGACTATGCACATTGAAAAAGCAAATGCATGACAAGTAATTATAAACATAATATAAATGTAACTTTAACTGTTCTTATAATGAGTCTTTATCAATATATTTATAGAATAGTAATACTTCCTTATAAATAAGTATAAATGGGGCTATAATTCATTATAAGCATGGTCTTCATAGAAAATGTTGCCAAAACAAAACTTCCATCTGTTCATATGAACCAAAGATTTTAATTTCTTGGAAATCCCTGGAATGACTTTGCACAGTATCCATTGACAGATGCACGCTTGTAAATCCTCTCTGGGTCACCAAAGGATACCCACACTATGTGCTCAGGACATTCAACCCTGCCTCATTTATACAGCAAATTGATCTTATGCAGAATGAGAAATTTCATTATGAATAAAAGCACTTAGTTAATGGTAGGTCCAATGTCGATGTCAAATTTATTAATATAACACTATTAAAAACAGCATGAGTTTACTTGAGTCAATGCACTTTACAACAATAAATCAAGAGCCTTAAAATAATAATTAGTGAGATCTTTGGACAAAGGTGAAGCTGGCCAATTAGGAAACTGAGACTGAGCCAGAGGGATTGAGGACCAATGCAGAGCCAGAGGGATGGCTCGAGGACTGGAGACCCAAGGCGAAGCCAGAAGAATGGAGGTCCGAGGTGGAGCCAGGGGATCACAGGCCAAAGTGGAGGATGGGGAATGAGGGACCCCAGTAGAGACACCAGGATGGAGGACCACAGTGAAGCTGAGGGACTGAAGAGCCAAGGTGGAGCTGAAGGATTAAAGGGCCAATGTGGAGACAAGATATCTGAGATCACAGAAGTTTTGGCGGGGCAGGAAACCATGATAGAGTGGGTGAAGCTGGAAGTCCTTGGTCCCCTGAGTGTTCATCACCCCTGGAGGGATGGAGCCCATAATTGGATGGCACCAGAGAAGGAGGAGGGGCTGGGTCTTGGCAGGACTAGGGAGTATATCATGCTGGACAGAACCAGTGGAGGAGGAAGGGTAAGAGTTAATTAAGCCAGACTGAACCATCAGACAATGAGGAAAAACTGCTTTTATGGCCGGGATAATGAGAATTGTATCTACCTCAAGCAGGATTATAGGGGTGGGCATAACAGGGCTCCAGACTAACATTTGAGAGCAGTGTCATTGGTGTCACCAAGTTTTAAAGATGATGCCTACAACACCTGGTTTGGTAGCACTGGAGGGGGGAGGCATGATATTAATCATAAAATTGTTGTATGTAAGGGTCTATGGCAGGCTCAGGGTCTGTTGTAGACATTTGCACAGGCTTAGGGTTCATGGTAGGCATGTGTGCTACTGTAGCTCGAGGCCCATAACTGTGTGTGCTGGCTCGAGGTCTGTAGTGAAGAAGATTGAAAGCTCCAGGGCAGGAGTGGCTCAGGGATGAGCTCTGGGGAGCAGTGAATTGGAGGTCATCCTCCACCATCCCATCATTTGAAGAGCCAATTGACAAAAAAATAAAAAAAATGTACAAAACACCATTGGCAAAAACCATCTGCATGTACTTATTACATCAGAGGGTGCTTTAAACCTTTAAATCAAATTAGAAGGATAAGCTGGACAACCACTTGATACATTTGTCTGTCTAATCAGTTATAGTCACAAGAGGATAATCCTAGTATGTGCAAACATACCATCTTAACAAAAGCATGTTAAGGCAAGATTAGACACTAAATTGAGGAAACAAAGGGATTTATATTTATATTTTATATTTATACAGTGAGCTCAACTAGAAACAAGTGATGAATAATGAAATATTTTTGTAGGCCAACCCTGAGTTTCACTCTGCAAAAATAATTTTCCGGATTTTTCCATTGACTTTTGGATAATTACAGAAAATAAGCTCTGTGACTAACAAAAGTGTTTGATTGTTTCACATTTTGTTCACATTATAATCTTCACAATCAAACATTTTTAGTTGTACATTGCACCACGGCATCATCCGATGTCTAGAGCCCTAAGACACCTGCTTGGATTAGATATAAGCAATACAAATAAAAGTTCCCACTCCCAGCACTGTGCTCCTGCTACTTGAAGGATTTTCTGCTTATATCTCACAAACGCTGCAGCCAAGAACCCCGAAACATGGGTCGATCGGAGGTCCCTTTGGCCCCATCCGCAAACCGTTCATCGCAAGCTTGTCTCTCAAACTTGTGGTCGATTCTCACCAAATTTGGTACATAGCCATGTTTTTATATTATGTAGGAACTTTTCAATTTTTGTAATGGTAAGCCATTTAAAATTGATGCAATTAACAGTGATTGGCCTCTGGCAGCCATGCTAACATTTTTGCATTCGGCAAATAAGACTATTAGTCAAAATTAGGCAACACCCCAATTATTCACTGGCTCTTTGCAATGCTTAGATGCATCTAAAATATGTTGATAACTTTTTGTCATGACGGTCTCAAGACGATGTGAGTCAAATTGCAAATCAGATCAATGGCCTAAGAGGAGTTTAAAAAAGTATATTTTTCAGTAAATGGACAAAAAGTTTTATTGACGAATTAAAATGATGAGATCTATGCTTTGTAGGGCTTGAATGAAGGATTCAAAGGAAACATTTGGCGTTATTTAATTAATAAAAATTGTCCTATTTGTAAGTGCTAAACTGACTGATGAATATCTGTTTCAATGTTAATTGCACATAATTTGGTTCTATTAGATGCATGGTTTGTTATTTAACCATAATCATGATAGCATTGTAACTGTCACATTTCACACACTTTATATCCGCAAACAACTGCATACAAACCACACATGGGACTAATAAAACTCAATGAAAATGCTGGAGTCTTAACTCATTCTCATTGTCTTTCATGTAGCGAAACTTCTTGCAGTACTGGTGTGATGCACAATAACTGGTGTGTAAATTCCCCTTCAAACTAAACATGTACACTTCATTCGGATTGGAATTTCATATTAATGTTGGAATACAATGTGAAGTCCACTTCACAGGGCACTTACAATCGAATGAAACAAACCTAAACACAATAGGTAGCAGCACCTATAATACCAAGGCCCAAACAGCTGAAAGGCATTCAGAATCAACTAGAAAGATTTATTATAAATCTTTATTATATAATTTAACATAATAATCAGAAATAGTGCAAATATGTGAAAATGATTATAACATGCTATCGCTGTCAAACTGAAAAATAAAACATTTAAGATCATTTCAGACATTTCAGTCTGCAACCCAATGTCAAGATTCTAATATACAGTACTCCATCCACTGGTAAAAGAGAAGTTCTCGCTGTTTCTTGTGGTGGTAATTTTAGCCAGGGTCATTTTTTATCAGGGTTTCGTCTAATCACAGAAAACCACTAGAATAAAGCAACCATCAGAAATAGGGCACTGCTAAAAATATTAACCTACATACAGTGAAGAACAGAGGACCTCAGCCAGCAGAAGAACAAGGGCATAAACCTACAGCACACTCCTCAAGGGGTCTGTGCAGCACAAGCCTCTTTGTGTCTAATAGTGCTTTTCACACCACCAGTACAGATTTTCAAGAAACTAGAGAAAAAAAAGTGCTCTGTGAAATTCAAAGGTATACACTATCCTGGAGGGCCACTGTCCTGCAAAGTTTAGTTCCAACCCTAATCAAACACACCTGAATCAGCTCATCAAGCTCTTCAGAATCGCTTGAATATTCAAAGGCAGGTGTGCTGAAGCAGGTTGGAACTAAACTCTGCAGGACAGTGGCCCTCCAGGAGCAGGATTGAAGACCTCTGCACTATGGTAACTGCAGGTTACTTGCAGATAAGATATATTTTAATAATAACGTGAGTTTGGGCTTTGGCTCAGCTTTTCAGTGTGGATAAATATGAAGGTATGCAGTACCATGTACCCATGGCTATAGATTTTTTTTTTTTTATTAGAGCAAATGTCATTAATGACGTCAAAACTCGCACCTTCCAAAGATGAAAAAAGAGAATTATGGTTTATGATGGGGATTATGATTTTGTGACTGGTAACGCTTTACAACAATATTATATACTACATTACCATTTACATACAACATGTATTTTCCTACATTCTAGACTATGCATTTAATGAATATCTGTTTTTATATATTCGTTCATCTTGGTTAATGTTATTTTAATAAAATACAATTTGTTCATTGTTAAATTATGTTATTTCTTAATGATGCTATACATCACTTTAATATAATATGAATTAGTACTCCATAAAGTGTTGAGACATTGGAGAGAGAGAAAAAAAGAATATTTATTTGTTTGTTTTTAATGAGAATTTATCACTGTTCTATCATCACTGTTGTTACAACACTTCATTCTTCAGATATAAAACAAAATAAAAGAACAAAAGTCAATTAATCCAACATGTTTCCAATATGGTTGAACTTGCATTTTTCCAACGTGTTAAACTATGGGGTATCAGACAGGGATTGGAAGCACGAGCATTGCCAACATTAGACCAACATGAATTTTGTTTCCATGAGTCATGGTCAAATTTCTGCATACAGTGTAGGAACAGTATATTCGATTTATGTCCATTTTGTCAAGGCAGTGAAGGCACATTTATGTGGTCAAGTGTAATTTGAATGTACATAGACAATCAGACATCTTTTTGGTCCATAAAAATGGACATGAAGTGACCAAAAGTAAATACCAGAAGAAAAAAATTCAACAGGATTCTAGCAAAATGAACAAAGAGAAAATCTGGAATGGTTTTCCTCCCCTTTATTCACCGGTCTCCATGTTGGCATGTAACAGCCACTTTTCACAATCAAAACAAATTCTGTTCTATATTATGATCACCGTTTCATGTTGATCCACAAAAGATTGTTTGACCAAATGATGCACTCTGGTAGTCCAGTCAATCTTCACCTTTGATTCATGATTAACCCTTATCCTCTCCTCCTGTACCTGAAACAAATCCTTCCCTCGCAGAATGACCCCAAAGCCATAAAATTATACTACTTTTTTTTTTTTTTTCATAAAGCTTATATAATTTGTATAATTTATTTTAACATTTTTGAAATAAAACAATCACAAATAATACAAATACAGACTTTTTTTGGCGAGGTTTTATTTACCTCTAAATTGCTAGATTTTATCAATAATTCAGAATACTTCATATTATTTCACTTAAACACAAAATAACAGCTCTAGGTGTCTCTGCCAACCTCTTGTATATAAAAAAAAATATATATAACACATTTCATGGCTCTTGTCTTTAGATGGCCTTATAGCTCTATATGGAGCAAATGAACTGTTCCCCTGGGTCCTAAAGTCAGTTTTTCAGTTGTTTCTCTCTCCCTTCAATATGCATCCATTTAAACATTATAAAATAATTTTTTGGTAAAGTTTTAGCATTTTTAGTTTTAGGTTTGTATTTATACTGAAGTGTCGGAATTTGTAATAATTGAAGCTAGTAAGGTGGGCAGCAGAAAAAATAAAAGTTGTGCACTGTGTTCAAATCTAACCACTTCATAATGTGTGCAGTCTGCATTGTGACTGAGTTTAAATAGGAATTCCTTGGTGTGTGTATGCATGCGAGTGTGTTCTGCATCGGGGATGTTCCATAGTCTCATGGCCTCATTTGTATGTGTGTGTGTTTGTTTGTCCTGGATTGAGCCAGATTTTTTTTTTTTTTTTTTGACAAAAAAAAAAAATAAAATAAAAATGTTCCCCCCAATTCCTATGGGGGTCAAATTGACCTGCAAGGGAAGGATTTGTTACTATTTTTATTACAATCACAAACTCCTTTAAACCAGTAAAAAAAATTAAAGGTCCCATATTATGCCCCTTTTCACAAGATGTAAAATAAGTCTCTGATGTCCCCAGAGTGTGTAGAAGTTTTAGCTCAAAATACCCAACAGATCATTTTTTACAACATGTTTAAATAGTCATTTTTTGGGGCTCAGAAAAACGCGCTGTTTTAGTGTGTGCCCTTTAAATGCAAATAAGCTGCTGCTGCACGGCCCAGGGGGCGGAGCTTCATGAGCTCGCGCTCAGTCTCTCAGGACAATTTCATCTCAGGAATGATGATAATATCAGAAACTCTCAGTAACGGTGTTCATTTCGAGTCGGACAATAATGCTGTATAGAGATGGAACAGGTATAGTTTAGTAGTTTAATTACGGTTATAACGTATTTGTCATCTGCTTGTATGTATCCATTATTAATAGCCTACAACTTCTGCTGTTTCGGATCAGGTCCGAATGATGATCAAACATATACTGATGAGTTTAATAAAGTTTATTGTACATCACACAAAAGATGAAGCGTCAGTTTTACTTCAGAAAATCACCGTAAGAGCTGAGTAAACACAGTAAGTTATAAGAAGTGCGCAAGTAACGTTACATAAACGAATTTCGGTAGAGTTGAGGGAGCATTTTCTTTAAAAACAAAATAATTCCACCTCGTGTTCAGTGGCTGCCTCAGATTTCGGGAGTAAATAGAGAGAGCTATGTGGATTAATACATCCAGCCACACAACACCTACAACGCTTGGGAGACATTCTCATCTATGGCTGTGAACTCGATCAGGGCGGGTCTATGTTGAAACGGCAGTGTCTGTCAACACTCGTGGGAGGGGCCTGTGCTTAGTGACGTCACTAAAACAGCATTCTGAAAACAGGTCGTTGGGAGACACTGCTGATGATTTATGGGGATTAATAAAAAAGGAGTGGATTTTTATCACTATTGGCTGGTTGTGTACACACACTGCCAACACACATTTATGTCCAAACAGCATGCAAAAGTGAATTTTGCATAATAGGGAACCTTTAAAAGTATTTTAATATAGTGTATCTAAAATTGTGTATTCCAAGCTCAAGTGCAACAATTCTCCCAAGGTGTTGGACCACTCCGATGAACACTCAATGTTTAAAACTGAAAGGAAATGAATTTCGGGTCAAAATGACCCAAGGAGAGGATGAGGTTTGACCTGGCAAGAATAACAATTCTAGGCTTCAGTATGCACACAATCAAACATATTAATGGTTTGGTTTATTTGACAATTTTTTTCTCTTTTTAAAAAATATCAACAGTGTGAATTAGATTAACAAACAAATCAGATTTATACACAAAACAACAACCAAGAAAGATAATTAAGCCTTCATTAAGGGATGCAACTCCCTTCCTATAAGATCCTACTTTTTTCTTTCACTTTCTGCTGCCCTACCCTTCATCACTATCTCTCTCCTGACGCTCTCGCTCTCGTCTCATCTCCTTCAGTTCTTGCCGGTACTTCCTTTCGATGAAGCGCTTCTGATGAGCCATCTGAGGAAAGTTATCTGCAGAAGACAAGAATAGAATATGTAAATTAGAAAATCTGCACTGTAACATTATTTCCATTACATGTTTGCTACAGTGCACTTAAACCTAAAGTGTCATTTCTGCACCACTAGCAGCACCAAGTTAAATTGCAAAAGTAACGTCCATTGCTCCCGTCCCATCAAACAGGTGTCATTTGGCACAAGACACTGGTATTTTTCACAAAACTGTAAATGGTTTTAAAAGAAACATTCTTATGTGGGAATGATTAATAGCTGATTATTGATAGAGAATGACAATGTTAAGAAGCTTTTCACAAAATCACCCACATTTCTCCAGGGCATCCATGGCTGCACCCATCTCGGCTTGTTGAATACTGTTGGGATAAAATGGAAAGTTATAAATGTTTAGTAGCTCAAACAATGGATCATTATCATTCTACTGAAAGGATTACATCCAGCATGGATTTAATGACCCAAAGAATCTACGGTAGGGATCTTTATCCACTTTTTCTTGACAGCCAGATATTATAAATTAAAATTCAAGGGAGGCCAAACATTTTAATGCATCTAAGCACCGAATTCTTGGTTATAGAGCCTTCAAACATGGCAAACAGATGACATGGTTTGCAATTAGAATGTTTTGTAAAGTTTAAAGTTTTGGGCATTTGCCAATGAGCTCACAAGATACAGGTAACGCCTGTCGCAGAAGCTGTGTGTATGCAGAGCGGGAGCAGCATACACACATTGTGCTTTCACACGGGCAGTGTTTGTCACACACAGGACTATGGCTTTTGTACTTGCAAATGTGACCCTGGATCACAAAACCAGTCACAAGTCGCACGGGTATATTTGTGGCAATAGCCAACAATACATTGTATGGGTCAAAATTATCGATTTTTCTTTTATGCCAAAAATCATAAGGATATTAAGTAAAGATCATGTTCCATGAAGACATTTAGTAAATTTCCTACCGTAAATATATAAAACATTTATTTGTGTGAGTGAATGCAGCACAATCGTAAACATAAATGGACAACTTTAAAGGCGATTTTCTCAATGTTTCGATTTTTTTGCACCCTCAGATTCCAGATTTTCCAATAGTTGTATCTCGGCCAAATATTATATCCTAACAAACCATACATCAATGGAAAGCTTGTTTATTCAGCTTTCAGATGATGCATACATCTCAATTTTAAAAAAATGTACCCATGTGACTGGTTTTGTGGTCCATGGTCACAAATACAGATGAGTATTGTCCGTTCTGTCACATTTTTCAGGTGTTCTATGACGACGAATATATATATATATATTTTTTTATCATGATAAAAGTAATCTTCAAGTTAAGATATACCTCTAGTTTTATTCATTTAAACAGACTTTTGAAGTATGGGCAAAAACTCCTGGCAATGATGTTTTCTAGTTTTTTTCTTTTCTTCTTTCACAGAGCTGTATGTATATATGATATGATTTCATGGTGAAATTTGTTATTTGTCATGTTAACTCTCTAAGCACTCTGGCTTTAATTCAGATTGATCGGTGCAGCAAAAATATACTCTCCCCCGAAACGATCGTGGCACAGCTGCTTCTGCTCTGCTATGCACTGCTGTTTCACCTCGGCGTCAGTGTGAATGCTCTAATATGTTAATATGCGTAGTGAAAATATGCTCTGTTTAGGTGTCCAGTGTGAAAATCTAATCTGTGAGTTAATGGATTGTCCATAGTATGTGTGTGATGAGAGTTTTTTTTTTTTTTGTGTGTGTTGAAGTTAGGGTTTCAATTATGCCATCTTCAGGTGTGAAAGCCAAAAACCAAACACTGCACTTCAAAAGAACCACCTCAGTCACACAAAATGGTAGTTTGATAGTCTGGGGATATTTGCACAGTATTTGCAGTTCTGCTTCAAATTCTGACTTAAATAGAAACAGAAAAAAGTTTCGTTGAAGCTGACGAGACTCCGAAGTAGAGAGTTAGAATAAAGTATAGAATCAAGATTGTATGACCTCCTAAGGATATTGAAAACTGAAGTCTGATTGTGTCAACACAAAAAAAAACTGAAAACCATATAATATCTTGGAATAAATGAGGTAGATGGGAAAATGTATTCATCAGTGGTTTGTGTGAGGGAATTGAAGGTGATAGTGAAGGTTTTCAGATCTTCTGAAAGAAGAAAGGATGGAAATAATGAGAGTTATAAACTCAGTATCTGTAGTCAAAGAAGCAGAAAAGGGCTGAAGCCAGAAGACAAAGACACAAAATTAGTATAAACATTGGTATGGTGTGGAAAGATTAGATGACAAAGAAAAAGTTGCTTCTTTTTTGTAGGACAAATAAGGGAATTAATAGTTTAGACCACTATTAAAATGCACCAGTATCAGTGTAATTTACATAAAACTCATAAAAGTTTCCTTTGATACGATCATGCAGATCCATGTCGATAAACGGCATTGTGGCAGAGGTAGAAAGAGTACTGAAAAAATATACTCAAGTAAAAGTACAATTACTTTACAAAAAATGTAGTATGAGTAGAGTAAACTTACTTTTCCAAAAACCCAACAACCATCTCGAGTCAGAGTAAAAGAGTAGCTTATTTAAAAGTGCTTGAGTAGTGAGTACTGAGCTGCGTATTATACCCCCTTATAATTTAGATTTAAGATTTAGTCATTTAGCAGACGCTTTTATCCAAAGCGTCTATAAACACTGTACCAATAATAAACACTGTACACTGCAATTTAAAAATGTAGAAACTGCACATACTGTATTTCATATTATCTTTTGTTGTTTGTCAGAAAGAATGAAGAAAATCTATCGGTCAACAGTTTTAATTTTGACTGCCAACATTTATAAGAGGAGATACCCAGCAATGTAGCAATGAGGGCAAATATATGAGTGTATTATTAGTACCTTGGTCCTTTTCCACAGCCAATACGTTCACCTTTGAAATACACTGCCACTGTGTAGGTCCTGGCATGAGAGGGTCCAACTGTCTGAAGTGTTCTGTAAAACAAGATGAGGAGCATCACACTGGAGATGAGCCAAACCACTTAACCGGAACAATTAAGTGGATTTGTGGTCACATTATACTATTATTATATCAGAATAAAAAAAGAGAGGATAGGACTTTAAACAGTCCAGTGGCCTTACAGCAGTAAATGTAAGTAAACGTATAACAACATGCCTTAAAGCTACAGAAAAAGTTTCACAACTCAACCACTGAATATCCAATGTTTATAAAAAACGGTTAGTTCCAATCCTTGATTCTGATTGGTCAATAGCTGTGTTTTATTCACGATAAAACACGGCTATGACCACTTGACCCAACGGTTCTATGTATCACTACACAACACCCCTAGCAACCACTCTTGCAGTAAAGTTATACACTCCCGCAAGTGTATAACTTTATCCCACATACATACAGTATAGCAAGAGTTCTCAAGGTCCACTATGGAGGTTACCTCCAACCCTAATCAAACACACCTGAACAAGCTAATCAAGGTCTTCAGGTTTACTGGAAAGTTACAGGGAGGTGAGTTTGATCAAGGTTGGAGCAAAACTCTACAGGAAAGTAGACCTCGAGGGCCAGAGTTGAGAACCCTTTCAGTATAGTCACATAGCGATATACTATATAGCAAGTCTCAACTCTCCAGAGATGTTTGATTAAGTTCAAGTCTGGGCCACTTTCATAGAGTTTGCAGTTTTACGGTCATTATCCTGTCGGAAGGTGAATTTCTGGCCCAGTTTCTAGCACTCTGGACTAGGTTTTCATTAATATCTCTGTATTTTGCTGTATTCAGCAGCATTTTCTGTCAACTAGTTCCTGCCACTGAAAAACACCCACAGAATGGTTTCCATCAGATATGACAATTTGAATCAAGGCCTCAATTCCAAGAATCTTATTCTCAGAGTCAAAGTGGGATTTAATTTTTATTACGGAGTAGAGGCTTCCATCTGGCCACTCTGCCTTAAAGCCTGGATTGCTGGATCGTTGCAGAGATGGTTGTCCTTCTGCAAGGTTCTCCCATCTCCACGCATGAACTCTGGAGCTCAACCAGACTGACCATCAGATTATTGGTCACCTCTTACCAAGGCCCTTTTCTTAAGATTGCTCAGATTGGCTGGACGACTAGCCCTAGCAAGAGTCCTGGTCCATCCAAACTTCTTCTATTTAAGAATGATAGAGGCTACTGTGTTCTTGGGAAACTTCATGCAGCAGAACATTTTTGTAGCCTTCCTCAGATCTGTGCCTCTACACAATGCTGTCTCTGAGCTTTGCAGTCAGTTCCTTTGTCCTTGTGGCTTGGTTTTTGTTCTGATATGTATTTTCAGCTGTTAGACCTTATATAGACAGGTGTACACCTTTTCAAAGTGTAGAAACATCTCAAAGATAATCCGGAGAAATGGGATTTTATTACAAGTGTAGCAAAGGGCTCGAGTACGGATTCAGTATTCTTCTTTCTAATAAATTTGCAAAGTTATCACAAATCTGTTTTTTGCTGTCATTTTGGGGTATAGAGTGTAAATTGATGTGGAAAAAATAGCATAAGGCTGCAACAAAAAATGCGTAAAAAATAAAGGGGTTTGAATAATTTCGCATGGCTTCGCATGCTACTATACAGATCATGTCTTTCCAGTGCAGCAGCATGCCGTGTGAAAATGCAGGACCTGTTTTCCTGTGATTTGCATTCTCTAAGGCCACATGTGTATTCTTTTGTGTCCAGATACTGTTTGGGCTCACTGTAAATCTCTTAAAACAGATAATCAAAGGTGGAAAGAGATGAAGAGGTGAATCAAAGGATGTTTATGGACAGAAGCTTCTTACTTGTATAGAGGAATGTCTGGCTCTTTGCCCTCTGTCCGCAAGGTTAAACAGCACTGCTGTAGCTGCGATTTTGGGTCATTCCAGTCCTGGTTCAAGATAAACTCCTGAAACAATAATTAAACTGATCAAACAGCAGTACATTAAAAAAAATTTTTTTTTTATATGCAAATACAAAACAATCAAAAGATACAGCAGTTATTTTAGGACAAAAGCAGACAGACTGCACAGAGCACTGGCACAGAGCTGAAGGCGGATTTGGATGTGTAGGCTAAGACCAGAAACGTCTCATGATGAATTCCTATCGATCAATCTCAGTGTCTATAAACTTTGCAGTGTATGCGTAGTAAGTGAAGACAGCAAGCCGGTTTAGTGTTGCTGTGTGTCTATGCAAGCAAGTAGCAAGCTGACCCAAGAAATTCAATGAATCCTGAAGAATTGTCAGTGGTTGTGTGATCTAAACTTCAATAAAAAAAAATCATAATATGATTAAGTGATCTTTAAAGAAAGATTTGAATGTTCACTTTTTAGTTTTAATCACAGTTCATCTTTACAGGGTACCCTGTTCTCTTCTTTTTCCCAACCACAAGTGCTGTATCAGGGGTGATTTATTACTTTTAACTTGACACAGTGTCTTAAAAGCATAAGACTTTGACAATTAAAAACAGCCAGGTTAGAATACAAGACCATGTCCTTTGTAAATGGCACCTTATTTCAGTGAAGGTTTTTTTTTTTTTTTCAGATAGAAAACACATGAGTGGAGCTGTGAATCTTTGGGTAAACAGTAAATTGATTCAATTTGCGATTCATAGGTTTTTGATTTGATTCAAGAACGATATTTGCAAATTCAGAACGATTAGATTCGAGACGATTCTCAGCGAGATTCAATGCAATTCGATTAACAATTTGATTCTACATTTTTTAAGTGCATTCATAAGATTATTTAATGCTTCCCCTAATGCATCTTGGTCAGGGTGCGAATTACACAGCGAACTTCATGGGGTCAGAGAGTGAGGGCTAAAAAAATCCTTAAGTCCACTGTTAAATGTTAGTTCATGTTAGTTCTTAATGATGCTACATCACTTTGATAGCCTATGAAAAATAGGTCTATGTAGAAATGTACATAAACCAAGTTCAAGATTTTGTAGCCCCGCCCCTTTTCAACGCTGCACTTGTTGTGTTGTCTTCCGGTTTGTATTTACACAGCATGAAGGTAAGATCTTACGGATTAATGAATGAGCCACTCATTTTAAAATCTTCCCGGTCTACTGAAATTTGTTGACATCCGCTTCAAACATTACAATGCTCATGATAACTTCAGTTAACTCTACAATACGTAAATCCACTTCACTAGCTAATTACTCTTCGACAGCAACGCCATAGAAATATACAAAGCTACCACAAAAACAGAAGTTCAGCTTCAAACACAAAATTCTAAAGACAGCTGCATGCTTGTTTCTCTGGCGCATAAGACCTATAGTCCACATGGCCTTATTACAGTGTTCCAGATGCATTAATGCTTACATAAATAGACTACCCTAGTATATCATGCACTTTCCCAACTATTCCTAAACTATCTTTTATTCACTGAATAGTAAAGAAGCCCTCTTTGTTCTCTTTCTCATGTCTTCATTTGTAATTGAAAGCTTAGTGCATTATTCTTAAAGTATTCATAAAATGGATAGTTCCGGTCAGAGCCATAGAGAGAAAGAGTTGCGACACTCCCATAGACCTCCGTTGTAAACAATGGCGGCGCTTTTAACCGCCTACTTCCGGGATTAGAAGATCGGAATAGTTCCAAACACTGTCATTTTGGCGTTGGACACCATTCACTTACATTGCAGCGCGTTGAGTTGTTCCAGAGTTAAGTTGTTGAGATATCGACCTCTTTTGAATTGTCAACTGTCTATATTGTATCAGAGGCCCTTTGCGATGCTTATACTGGTCTTCATTTGTACATGCACAGCGTAATTATTTATATTTTATGTTGGATGTTTCAACCAATTTTCAAGCACTGCGATAGCTAGTTAACTTCGTCAGCTGTCACTGTGACAGTAAGAGTTCGGTAATGAATCGCTACCACCTTTATAGCAACTTTTATTTAATTTAATTTTTTGGGATATACTAACTTTTCATTATGTTTTATTGTCTTGAGTGAAGCGGCTTGTGAGAACAATGCTGGACCTCTAGGATTGTTATGGGATCACCAGTCCTGTCTGTTTCATGGATCACCTGCCCCTGGTTTTTGTTTTTCTTGTTCACACACAAGCACACATTTTTGTTGTCTGTCATTGTTTAATAAAAAATATTTAAGCGAACTCTGAACGGACGGCCACGGCACACCTCTTTGCGTGATCACGAAGGTGTAGCAGCTAATGGCTGAATCAAAATTTATAAGCAAAATCACGGGAATCAATAGCCTAATACAGCCCAGTTGTGCTAAAATAAATATCATGAGACGTCCATCATCAGATGAATGATATGGAAAAGTTAAGTTAGAGCCGCTAAAGCCAGTGCTACTACCCATGCGAACATGAACACTATGCTTTTCCCTCCAAAAATATAGCCTAAAACTTATCTCCAAATGCAAAACTGACATTAACAAAATGCAATAATGCAATAACAGCTGAAAAAGTACTTGGGTGTGTGTTTTATTTTATATTTACCGTTCAATAATGCAATCGCTGCTGTCTGTCCCATAGAAGAACATGACAGCCAGCGTGTGTTTTGGAACTATTGCGGCTTACATGAACCACGTGACAGCCATAGCGGCGACATCAATGAGTGTCGCAACTCTTTCTCTCTATGGCTCTGGTTCCGGTCATTGATTATGATTGGTTGAGCCACATTCAAAGCAGTTGTAAATTACTCATGAATAGTGTAAATTAAAGCATTTGTAAAGATGCCTCTGCATGACATGAGGTTCTTTATCTTATTTTAAAAAAAATACTACTTTTTTACTTTTCCTTTCTGTGATGATGATTCTGAAATAAAATGTGGCAGGTGTCTACTGTTGCTATCCACATTTTTCCAAGACTGAAACAAAACATTTCAAATCATAAGGTTGTGCTCCAGATAAGTACAGACATGTGAATATGGGTAAAAAATATCAAGTAACCTGATTCTTTGGTAATCTCCAAATAAGTTTGCCATACCTTGAGTCGTGGGAAGAAGCAAACATTCATAAATGTGTGCACAAACTCCAGGTCTTTATCGATGTAAAGAGCTGCAATGAATGCTGAGAAAAAAAAAAGAAAAAAAAAGTACAGTGAATAAATAACAAAAATAACACTGCTTGCACAAAATCATTTATATAATAAATAACGAAACATTCTGTAGGACCGCTGGGATTTGTAAGGATTTTACTTCTTGTATTTTTAATTTTACTTTTCGTTCCTCTGATAATTATTATATTATTTATAGTAAATAATATATATATTCACAATTTTTGTTAATGTTGAATGCAGATAATTGCAAGGGAGCTTTGATTTTAGTGTCATGTCATACTTACACTCCAGTAGATCGGCTAAAGTCTTGGTCCGCAGGGCAACAGGCCGTTTGGTCTTGTCGTTGGTGATGGCATATTCCTGCATGCCCAATTCCTCTGCAACCTTTGCCTGAGTCCGGTTATTCACCAAAGAGCTGCGCAGGAGCTAAAATCACACAAATCAACACACTTTATACTTTAACTGACTAAACAGATCTCATCATCTTGATTATATCATTCCCTAACAGTGGGACGGGCCAACCAGTGACTGAAGTGGCTGGATTTTTTTTGTACTATATAGTAGGGGAGACCAGGGAGTTTGTTGGCACAGGATTCACATATTTACAATTTACAATATTTTAGAGATGCACCGATTGATCGGCTGGTGACCGGAATTGGCCGATTTTCACGTGATCGGCCGTGACCGGCGACCGGCCAGTCAGTCTGACAAATGCCGATTTTTATGCCGGTCAAATGCACTCGGGCGCCGCATGATTAACATCGCGCATCATCACCATCACACGTGCACACGGAACACACATGTAAAAACCTCGTGAATTACGTCCGTTCAGACCGCAAGCGCGTATTTTTTTTCGGCGTGCATGTTAATCAATGAGTGCATTCACAACGGGAGCAGGAGCAGCGCGTGAGCGTCAAGCAGGAGCGTCACGAGCAGTGAAGCGCGTGTTTCGGCGCCGAGTCTATTTGCTGCACTGCTCACGCTCAATTAAAGGGAAAGCACACTTTCGATGGACAAAATAGCCTAAATAGGGTTTCACAAAAAAAGTGCCCAAAATGCACAGAATTTGCTGTTTTAACAAGAACTGGAGTAGGCTATGTCAGAAAAGAAAACGAAGACTAATATTTATAGAAAATGTACCCATTTAAACTTTTTATTATTCAGTTTGTACAAGTGATTGCAATAGGCCTGTGTGTGTGTGTGCTTTGAGAAATATCTTTATACTGCAAGGCTATATTTATTTTTATTTTTTATTTATATATTATTTTATTGCCATTCCCTGTTTTCATACAGACGTTTAGTTTGCTAAATACATATATAAAAAAATTATTGGATATTGAATGTGAAAAGGAAATGGTTCTTCCATAACACTGCACTTTAGATGTGTGTGAATTACCCACACCTGGAGTAATTTATATAGTTCTGTTCTATAGCGTTTATCTGTTCAAAACAATATGTATATGCAAATTGTAAAATGTTCTATTACAGAAAAGATATAAAATAAATATTTGTGTGTGCTGTAAAGTGGTTAGAAAAAATGAAATCGGAATCGGCTAAAATCGGTTTCGGCAGGTCAAACTTAATGAAAAATCGGAAATCGGAATCGGCCCAGAAAATTGTAATCGGTGCATCTCTACAATATTTACAATATTTACAAACTATGGTAGATAGATGTAGATCCTCTAACATCACTTATGATGTTGAGCCTCGTAAGGTGGTGTGCAAAGTTCAAATAATTTTTTAAAACGTTGTCAGTCACCACCAGGGTTTTAGATCATCTTCACAAAATCTTCATGGCCCCAGAATATTTTTTTTAAAGGGCTCTAATATCAGCACGGCTGTGATTTGGCCATAAAATGAGCACAAGATGATGGATATACTCACTGTCAAATGTCCTTCATGATGGTCTGGGAAGTGGATGAACAGATATTCAGTTGCCACCAACTGCATGATAGAATCTCCTAGGAACTCCATCCTCTGGTTGTGGCCTCTGCAGACACATAAATTGGCTTCATGAAGCTCTAGTTGATAGTTAACTAAATAGGGCTACATGATATTGAAGAAAAATGCAATATGGGTTAACACGTTAAATAATGCGATATTTGATTTGCAATACGATAATGCTTTATGCAAGTAAAATAAATTACATTTATATTTAAATATACCGGTATTTAAAAACTAAAATTGATATAACCAACATACATTTTTTCACATTCTTTATGTGAGAAGAAAGCATCCCTTCAACTTCTGAAAGTGTACAGGAGTGTTTTACTGTAGCATTAGCTACATAAAAAATAAGCGTCATTTTTACGTCAGTGTAAACCAGAGAGTTTAGGGTTTCAGGTAGGCCAACATTAGGGTTATTTAGCAACAGAAATTTAATAATCAAATGTAAAAATAAAACACTGTTTAGACTTCACTGAATGAATTAAGGCTATCTATTCACTGGGCATTCTTGTTAAAGCTACAAAAGTATTATTTATCAATTATTTATTATCAATAAATGAAACTGAAACCACTCAGAGTTTGAAAAGCAAAAACAGAAGTTATTTTACAAAAGTCATCAAATTGCAAAAAGCAGGAGGGCATGCACTATCCTCCGATCACCTGTGTTTATTGTCAATTGTTGTTTGATTAACATTGAGAAAATCACTTATTGCTCTTGACGGAATAACAATAATGGGCTTGTTTGGGGGTTGTTTTTTAAGCGACGGTTGCTTATTTGATTTTTCATAGTAATAAAAAATCATTTAGTTCAGTTAGAGAACAGACACTACAATAATAAAAAAAAAAAAATGAAGGCGTTTGCTCAATTTAGACTTTTCCTAACGAGAGTTGCAGCACAGATCAGCAGCAGTCGTCAGATTTCACCTCACTTCGCCTCACTCTTGGCTGAATTTGAAAGCGAAAGTAAAATGCGCACGGCCATTCAGGTGTGTTTTATAACGGTGTGTTTCACTTAAAGACATTTGTGCAGCAGCGACATGGTCCTCTCCTTGTACATTTGCGAGGTTCTACAGCGTCATTGTTGCTTCTTCTCAGGATGTAAGTTACTTTCCTCGTGACTTTGTTGGTATGGGTCATCCACTAATATATGACCGTCTCTGGCGGTCAGGGGGAATGAAACAGAATGGTGGTTACATTTGTAACTGTGGTTGTGTGAATCCCGGATGACCCCCAGAGTTCCCTATCACTGCGAGAGGTGCTTCGAGGTGGGGCGCTGAGCTGCAGTGGCTTAGATTCCTTCAGCTCAAGTCACTATGTGACTTTGTCGGTAAATATTTTTTCGACCTATCTGGCTGGCGCTGCAATTATCCACTAAAATAAAACAGTTAGTTCCAGTCCTTGATTCTGATTGGTCAATGGCTGCGTTTTATTCACAATAAAACACGGCTATGACCGCTTCACCCAACGGTTCTATGTATCACTACACAACACCCCTACTCTTAGCAAAGTAAACGTTCTCATTGATATTGTTCATTGAAGCTTATAGAGTAGAGTATTGTGAGAGATCAAGTAAGTGAGTGTACCTGCATTTACAGTAGACATAGCATTTTCCTTCAGGTCAGTCCTATATTCGTAATAAAAAATCCTTTTGAATGTCCGTTTCGAAATCTTGTCCTTTTAACAGTCAAGGGGTTTCCCGTGCCCTGACATGCTAGTCATTTGTCACTTGCGTCTCGCTTCTCCGTGTTAGTTTCAGTCCTGACTCACTTACTCATAAAGACAGTCTTTGCCTCCATCTAATGGCAAAATAATGTAACTTCTGTTGCTATTTGCTTTGCGTCATGCCTAACAATGCCCTTGCGGTGCCAACATATAACACCGTCTCTGGGGGTCATCCGGAATTCACAGAACCACGTTTACATACGTAACCAGCGGTTTGAAGCCAAAAGAGGGTCCAACCCGGTATTAGTAAAGTGTCCCTAATAAAGTGGCCAAGTGAGTGTTCATTATATACATTATATCATTACAAAGTCCCAGACGCACTGAAGCACTCACAGGGTGAGGTGGTTGAAGCCCACTGTACGCAGAGTGAAGGCCCGTGCGAGGAGACGGACATGAGTGAACAGCACTCCAATGGCATCCTCAAAACTAGTGAGTTTCTGCAGAACTGGAGACGACTCGATCAACTGCCTGTCTGTCAGTGTCTCCTGCACCTATACAACAGAACATGAAGTGTGAGCTTTCATGCATTAAATAAACTGAACTACTTTATTAAAACAATAAATGTTACAGTTTTCTGGTAACACTTTATAATAAGGTTCATTAGTTAACACTAGTTAAATGTATTAACTAACATGAACTAGCAATGAACAATACATTTGTTACAGTATTTATTAATCTTTGTTCAAGTTAGTTCACAGTGCATTAACTAATGTTAACAAATAAAACTTTTGATTTTAATAACATTAGTAAGTGTTGAGATTAATATTAACTAAGATTAATAAATGCTGAAGTATTGTTCATTCTTAGTTCATGTTAACTAAGGTTAACTAATGAACCTTATTGTAAACCGTTACCAGTTTTCTTAAAAAACAAAAAAAACAAAAAAAAAAAAACAGCTGAAATGTCATTAGTTTATAATAAAACTTCAGTTCTATTTCTTCAGTACAAAATGTTGTCCTAATTCATGTTTGAAACCTATAAGACCTCATTCATCTAATTTTTTTTATTTTTTGTCCATCCACTAAAAGTCTAGGCAATCAACATGTTCAAGCTTTAAGAAAGTTCAGAAAGAAAATCCATATGAATTAGGCAGTTTTATTTCAAGCACCCTGTTATTTCCCTGTGCATCAAGCATGTATGTTTGAGATTCCATTTGGGTCTCCTCACAAGGTTTGGATTATACCGCTCAATTCATATGGACTCCTTGTACAATGTTTTTATGTACTTTTTGAAGCTTGAACATTTTGCTTGCATAGATTTTCAATGGATTGACAAACATGATTACAGAATATTAAAAATATCTTCACTTGTTTTTTAAAGATAAATGAAAGACTTTTAGAGATGAGTTTAGAGCAACAAGAGGGTGAGTAAATGATGACAATATTAATTTTGGAGTAAACTGCCTTTAAATTGCCCTGCACAAATGAACATTAGCCAATATTGAAACAATATATATACACATTATTTTTAATGTAAGAGCAGGCACAGCCATTTTGAACTTGAATGTGTGAGGCTTCTGGTCTCAGCCACTTCCAGTTATTTTATCTGTACACACAAGAATGCATTATGCTGCTTGACTTTGCAAAGTGTTATTTGTTATCATGGTTAAATTTATTAGTTTAATTTATTTATCTTAAACAAACACACTAGTTTGTAGCACACATATTTTTACCATTTACTGCACTTTGTTATTTTTCTAGATATTTACCCAAGTGTCTGATGAATGTGTATGTATGTGTTTTTACACTGGTGCATGACGAACATTAAAAATCAAGTCTGCTCACACCTGTAAAGGATGAGGTGGATAGTTGAGCCAAACATCCCTCAGGTCCTGAAAGACAAAGAGAGAGGAAATTAACTGAATAAAAGATGACAGTCCACTTGAGAAGAATCTGAGTATATGAGGGACAATTCAGACTTCTATGACAAAACATTTATCACATGCTGGAATAAAGATTGAGTCATGGACAAATTTTTTTCCCCTGTGGTATTGTGTGTGATTAGTTTTTTTCTTTTTTTTCAGTTTTAGGCAACAGTCAATTAACTGATTTGATGACACCAATAAAGTTACTCACAGATCATATTAAATTACATTTGTGCTCTTCGAGCTATCACTCTGCTGTGCTTCTCATTTTCATCATAACAAAACAGTAACTATGCTGAAAAAACTTAACTGTTCTCTACCATAACATATTAACATTTTAATGACAGCAGTACGAGTACAAAATAATTGCTTTAAAGTCCCCATGTAGTCAATAATTTTATCCCTTAAAATTAATCTTTGATCACCAAAATTACATATTTAAATGTTTTTTTCCTGCGAAAAAAAAAAATTCTTAATGCCTTAAAATAGCTTAAATTTAACTCTATACCCTTGCTTCATTTAGTATATGCGGAACCATAAATATATGCATATTAACCCGCCTCCACCCACTCACACCGGCTCAGAGACCCACTCGGTTACTCAAGTTACTGTAGTAAACACTGCACAATTGTATCGCTCTTTACAACGTCGGACACATAGCGGTAATTAATATGATTAGCCTTTGGCTTGACTACGTTATCAAACAGCTAATAATTTGCTGCTAATGTTACACGAACCATGTTCCCGTTCGCCATCTCAGACTCAGACAGCTGCCTTCTAACAGTCAGTATCCTTAGAAACTCAGAACGTCAGTAGAGAAAGGCATATAGTTCATCATAACATCGTGATATACATCATATATATATTTCACCCGCTATATTGCTAAATGTACCTGATTTTTCATTAATAATATGCTAGAGCCCGCCGGCACGTTGACGTGATTGGTTACAAGGTAGTTTGTGACATAAGAAACACCAATGATTTCAAACCATGTTTTTGAGACTCCACATAGACATATAAACAACATTTAAAACTTGATTTCCACCACAGGGGGTCTGCAAATACCAAACGGACATGATCTGTTTTCTTTTTACATCTTATAAAAAGTATTTTAACACTACAAATTATACTGGGGAAGTAGGGAAAAAATATTTTAGAGAGACAAAAAGTTATAAAACTATTATAAACTATCCTTCAAACTTGGATTTTTTTTAAAGCTCTCATTTCCCCCCCCCAAAACTGAATCAGTTTTAAACAGTGCTGAAATTGGGCCGGTACGCACTTCTATATTTTAATCTGTAGTGTACCATCACTTTTTCTTGTGTAGCGGCACTTCTCACATGTTGCCGGTACTCTGACAACCCACACGAAACAGAATTGGACTATTAATTAATTGTACACATTACATGTTTGGAGCTTTTATAAGCTATACGAGCTGAACGAATCAATTATGCGCAATATGACTGAAGCCCAATTGTTTAAATTTGCATGACATAAAACTCATGACCACCATGACTAGAATTTATCATGTTCTATTGTATTTATTGTGGTAAATTTTGACTAACTTGTTGTAGAATTTATAAAAGAATCGGTAACACTTTATTTTGATGGTCCCTTTTGAACATTCTGTTGACTATAAGTAACTTTGCAACTACATGTCAACTAAATCCCATGATTAGAGTATTAATAGACTGTCTGCATAATATCTGCTAAATTTTTATTGTGATGCTCCTCCAACAGACATTCTACTGCCTTTAAGTAACTTTGCAACTACATATCAACTCATTCTATCCCTAACCCTACCAGTCTACTAATACTATACTACTACTCTAATGAAAGCAAGTAGACATGTAGTTGCAACGTGACTTATAGTCAACAGAATGAAGGGACCATCAAAATAAAGTCAAACCAAAGAATCTGTTAAGGGAATAGATTTTTCACAAAAGATTTATATTAAAACTGTGGCATGTTGTTAGCTATAGTTTCTAAACGCGTAGGTTGCTGTTTTTCATAACAAATGCTATAGATAAAAAAAAAGAAAGAAAAAAAAGTTAACATTGGCCTAAGCATGGTAATAAGGAGCCATCAGTGGTCTTGCCTGTAGACTAATTGTATCCTTATTGTAAAAAATGCTATGGATAAACAATTACAAGAACGGTTACTTTTCATAAGGCCAAGTACAAGTTAGATTTAGAATCAAGACTCAAGAGCTTTAAAGTATGGGCCTTCTTGAATTATTCTCCATATGTACAATACTGTATGTGTCCTGCTAATAATGAAAGATATTAGGAAAAACCTGCTTTCAGATATCCCAAGGGATGACAGGAAATTAACATGTTCACTATAAGAACATTTTAAGTAAAGATAGTTTGACTTCCCATGGCACTTTTTAAACAAGTGATTGTTAACTATAGGCTATTACTTTATTGCAGTTATGTTATCAACCAACTTCCAATGTGTGGACCATTTTGCAAAAGAACATTTTGCAAAAACAAATAAACCTCACAAGGGAGCATGCCCTGGGACCCTGTTAAACGGTTCACACTTCAACCCCCCAGTGTTCAAACCAAAACTACGTAAATCCAAGTTTACAAATGTTTGTTTTTAATGCAAACCATGTTTAGCCCTACAAACACATACACAAAAAAACCTCACCTCACTGTTGAACAGCAGTCTCCCAAAGAGTAGTTTGGCTTCCTTTAAACCACCTTCTAGGTAAACGGCCCCTAAAAAATTTAATAAAAAATACCACAGAAGAAATACTGAATTATATAAAAAAAATAAAAAAAGTCTCATTTTGTGCTAAAGCAAATCAAATTTTAAATCAAAGAGAGTTCAAGCTTACTCAAACAAAAATTAAACAAATACACTACCGTTCAAAAGTTTGGGATCTCTATAAAAAATTTTTTTAAAGAAATGATACATTTATTCAGCAAGGACACATGAAATTGATCAAAGTGACCATAGAGACACTTATGATGTTAATAATTCTATTTCAAATAAATTATTCAAAATTAATTACAAACACCCTTCATTAAGCAGAACAACCATTTATTTTAACTGTGAAAATAATACAATTATGAGTAGCAAATCAGATTTGATTTTATACAGTTTTAGAATGTATTAGATCTGGTATTAGAATGTTTTCTGAAGGATCATGTGACTGAAAACTGGAGTAGCTTCGTATTGAAATAATATTTTACTGTTTACAAAAATACTGTTTTGACTATTTCTGACGAAATAAATACAGTCTTGGTGAACACAAAAGAATGTTTTCTTTTAAAAACATTTAAAATTCAAACAGATGAATTCAATAAAGACTGTCTCTCACTCATCCAAACTTACACAGGAGTTCTGTGTATATATGTGTAGAATACAAATTAAACCAAGAAGTGTTGTTAACCTAATGTTAACCTAACTAACATATACATCTAGTAATGTTAAGAAATTAGTCTATGCATAAACAAATGTTAACAAATACAACCTTACTGTAAAGGGTTACTACAACTTTTAGGCTTAAATGAAATACCATATTTGCTGTAATGAATAATTAATAATTTATAGAAGAAAAGTCTGCTACTACTAATAGGACAACATTATATTAGAAGTTCCCATCAGGTATTAAATATGTAGGCTGCACTATAATCAGTCGTGACTTTGTTGTTACATATTCTCGACTATCTAGCTGGCACTTCAATCATCCACCAGTGAAGTTTCAGTTCTGGGGACCAACAGCTCTGCACATTTTGTATGTCTCTTATTTAACACACCTGATTCAAATTATCTAGGTATTAGGTAACCGCTCCATGATCTGAACTTAGGCTACGTTCAGACTGCAGGCAAAGGTGTCCCAAGTCAGATTTTTTTGCTCATATAGACTCAGATACGTTATTTGTTTTTTTTCCATAACAGCACAAACCACATGAATCTGATCTTTTCAATTCTGATTTGGGTCACTTCTATGTGTGGTCCTAAATCGGATACAGGTATGATGTTTTGCAATGCGACCTCAGTCTGAACAGTCATACCGGAATTCATGCGACTCTAGATCAAAATTCGTCACAATTCTGCACACATTTTACATACTGGTAGTCCTTTGGTCAACTCTGTGAATACGGAAGACGGGAGCCAAGTTAGTCAGTGGAGAGATGGTGAGCTGTAATATTAATAAATATTACAGAGACAACTCTAAACAAACAAAAATTAAAGGTTACACTTTATTTTAAGGTGTCATTGTTACAGTGTAATTATATATTTAAGTACTGAGTGATATTAAGCAACTACATGTACTCACTCTAGGGTTAGGGTAGGATTAGGATTTGGTTGAGGGTTAGTTGCATGTAATTATGCATAATTTACTGTTATTACTACGGTAAGTACATGTAGCATATGTAACAAGGACACTGTAAAATAAAGTGTTACCAAATGTAAGGAAAAACTGTACGAGAAAAACTTCTCATCCTCGTCTGCTTCCTCCTTATAGCCGGCGCACATCCGCGGCACATCACCTTATATATGAACACGTAAATGTTGAATTCAGTAACCTCTGTTAATTCCATCCTGCGTGCCGTCTTTGTTATTGTTCTTTTGCGTGTGAGGGTCAGTTCAGGATCGTGACCTGTTCAGACTCGAACCGGATACTGGCAACATTTAAAAAAATAACATGACCAGCCAAAAAATGAATTAATAAATCAGATCATGTCAGATAAGAGAGACAAACAAAATGTGCAGAATGATGGGTCGCCAGGTCCAGGATTAAAAACCACTACACTAGTGATTTGCACTGCCTCTGGCGGTGATCCAGAGTTCACAGAACCACAGATACATGTATTCTTATGTAACCTATTTTGTTTTGTTTAACAAGCACATCAAGTACTTTCAGTGACTTCATATCAAAAGCAACATTTTGACCTCAGTGTGTTGAAATACAGTATGAAATAAAGACAGACATGCATGAGAAAGCACTTACCTATCAGGGCTTCAAAACAGTTTGCCATAGCATGTCGGAGGTCTGACTCTCGGCAAAGGTCAGGGCCGTGAGCATATAACATGAACCGATCCAACTCCAATTTCTGGGGATCCAAAACAATGATAAAGATTAAATTAACACAAATATGAAATTATGTGCTAAATGCACTCACCAATGATTGAATTTCATTAAAAAGTCTAACATTAATACAATTATACAAAAATCTGCTAATTTTAAATAAGCAATATATAATTTTTAAAAAGCATTTTCGGTTTTGATTTCGGTTCTCGGCCAAGAACATCCAGATTTTGCAGTTTCTGCCCAGAATTTTCATTTGGGTGAATCCCTAACTGAGATATCTTAAAATATGTCAGTGCCATTGTTGTCTCAAGATGCACCTCAGTAATGTTTTTTAAGGCACGTTAATAACAGCTTATTGAAGCAAGCAAGGTCAAATCCTGGCTTAATCTAAACCCTGTCTGTGAAACCAGGCCTTACAGTGTGTGTTTTCTGAGAGAGGCTTAACGAACATACTTGTTACACTTTCTTTCCAAAAGCACAGCTTTGAACATCTAGTAAACAGTCACCTTAGCAAGCATAGCAAGATGCTGATTCTGAACGATTGCTGTGCGATATGTGGCGAGTCCTCCCTCCTCCAGACTTGGGAACAGGTAGTAGAGATGCACACTGGAAAAGAAAGTACGACAAATAAGACTTACAACAGGCAGACAAACGAAAGCTTGAGAGAACAACAGACTGATTGCAATCTGTGCAACAGCTCTAAAATCATAAAGACTTCAAAAACTTCAAAATCACTTCAAAAGCTAAACTCAGTGAGACATGCTCTATATAGCCACAGATTTATAGCAATGGTGAAAGGTCAGAGATCTCACCTGGTCAGGAACTCAACAACTGCATCACCAAGAAACTCTAACCGCTCATTATGATTGATTCTGTTAAAGACCGGGATAACACATTTACAAAATCCACCTATTTGCTTGTTTGAGTTGTTATAATGGTTATAATGCCTTTTCATGGACAAAACATATACATTTGATTAACACTAAATGGACAGAGTTACAACAAATACATTTCTTTCACAAAAAAAATAAATAATAATAATAATAACAAAATAAAATAAAATAAAAACCACAAACCTGGAGGGTGATGGGTCATCCTGGCCCAACCGTGACATAATATTGATTAAGGTGTTGATTCCTAATGGAAAAGGGACAGAACCGTCAGCAGAGTGGGACTTCTTCAAAAAAATGCTCTCACATACATGAACAGAGAGATTTGCAAACCTTTTTTCCTCATGTACATATGATGCACTTTCCGGTCTCCATATTTGGGCTGGCGTATGCCACAGTTGGACAGAGAGTTGCGAGCATGGTCAGGATTCATCCCAAAATTAAGATGATGACTGGGGTGAGTCATTGCCAACTTAGCAAGAAAGAAAAGCAAAAGAGAAATAAAGTGAGAATTATAATACATGATGTGAATCACAGCACTGGCTGTTGAACACAGTGTGCTATAATGAACTTTTATGGCCATTAAACACTTTAAAGCAAGGCTACATGCTAACACATAGTTGTAATCACATTGATCCTGCAGAACAGTTTTCAGTTCTTAACACGTTGATGGGTGTTTAGTTCAAAGACTTAGGCCAGACAGAGGCTTAGGTTAAGCCAGTATTAGGCCTTCAGTTATTCAGTTATTCAATTAGCCTTAGAAAAAATGCAAATCATGCACATAATCTTGAGACAAAACAATGACACCGACATATTTTAAGTTTCTTTCAGGTAAAACAACTCAAACAAGCATTTTAGTCCAGGGGTTAGAGTCTTTTTATAGTCTATCAAAGACTTACACTATCAAGAAAACAGCAAATATAGTACTATTTTGTATTTTAACATTGCTAATGTAATGTTATACTTATTAAAGTTTATTTCTCATCAAGTTAGTACTTTCTTAGCATTTTTTACATTTATTCCAAAATTACTATAAGAATGCAGTAACAAATGTAATATTTTATGAATATTTATTTGTTAACTGATGGTCTTTTTAACAGTCAACTTGTTTTTGGATCCTCTTTTGGAAAACGCCTGAAAACACTACTATGGATCGAGAACGTTTTTAAACGTAAATGCATTTTTCAAATGTATCCGGATTAATGTAGACGTAGCCTTAATTCCACCAAGCTGATTTCTCAATTGTTTTCAAGTAATTTCAGGTTTGATATCTAAAGCCCCATTCACACAGTGCGTTGATCCCTGGAAATTGGCGTAAAATTGCTAGAGTGCCTTCTGTGTGAACGCAAACACGTCCCGGGATTGATGCCAGGATCGATGCTGGGATGGGGACCTAGTAAAATGTGAACAAAAGCCAGGACCAATGCCGTAAGAGTTGTGTCGTAGTGATGACGCACGTGCCATCACACGGGCCTTTCTACAACCTATGCTACAGCATATGGGGAACGAGCCACTCGGCAAACCCAGTGGCGCTACTAGGGAGTATGGACTCGTCTTCGTGTAGAAATGACGAAGAGGAGTTATCAGCAGAACTGACATCTGACAGGAGTTATCACATCCTGACGTCACGTGTCTTTACGGGATCTGTACGGGATGTGTGTGAACGCACTCACAGATTCCGGAAAATCACTGGCAGTGAAATCCCGGGACACATTATCCATGTATTTTCTGGAATCTCTGTGTGAAGGGGCTTAAGGGGCCATTTACAAAACCCCCGTTTTCAAATAAAAACAGAAATTTTAATGTGTTTAGGCCATTCATATACACAACAACAGTGTTTTGAGGGCCTGAAAATGCTAACTTTTGAAAACGGGGTTCAAAGTGCAAGTTTTTAAAAACAACACCATTATTGTAAACTACAAAATTGTGAATTTAAGAAAAGTATTTCGTGTATAGTCTATAGGTGCGTAGCTTCTTCACAGAGTGACCAACTACTGAATACCAGCTACTGGCCTGGCATGCATAATACACGGTTTTTATCATTTTGACAACGTTGTTGTCTGTATGCGAAAAACACAAAAGGAAAAACTTTTCCACTATTAGTACATCGTTGTCATGTAAACGTACCATAAGAAGGATATAATGCCCAAGAACTATGACATTTTCCTGGACATACTAAAAACACACAATATTACAGGAAGAAAAACAACCCTATAAAAGTCTTTACACTTTCTCTCACCTGCAGCAAGCATCGTTCCTTGAACTTGTAACCGATCAGCTTGTCCAAATGCATCAGGCACTGGTGGTAGCGGATGTGGTGGGTGAGAACTGGAAGCATCATGGCGTGCTGCAAAAAAAGCAAAACCTAAGTCCTCTGAACACTCTTAAGACAACAGCATGTGCGAGAAAAAGTGTTTTGCACAACACATTAAATATCTACAATAAAACAGACAAATATTATAAATATTCTAATATGGACACAAATATTTTGTCCAGATCATTATTTATGTGCTTCGATTTAAATATTTAGTGTAGGGCTGGACCCGAATATTCGAATATTCATTCGGTGGGTTGGTATTCGATTTGAAAATTTGACATTCGAATATTCGTTTTTTTTTTTTTGCACACCTGGGATCCCCCACGAAACGGTTCTCATTCGCGCTTGAATAAGGCCTGCGACACACTGGCTGCGTGGCATGAGTGGCCTGAGCTGAGTGGCGTGTCCGTTTTTATTTCGGCTCCCATGTTAACAGGTTGGAGTTTGCACACTGCCTGCGTGAGACACATGCTCGAGAGCCACGGGGAAAACGCGTGCATGCTAGAAATAGAACCGACGCCTAATAAGTGTTCCAGCAACTGAAGTGTTCTCTGGCTAGAGCGCAGAACAGCGGAGTTTGTATGGACCAAAGTGCATGCCTGAGCTTGTGTTTTGGGTTAAGCTGCGTTGCTTTGACATTGTGGAAAATAGAATAATAGAAACAAAATGTATTAGCCTTTTTACCCGTTATTATCAATCTAAATTAATCTCGTTTTTAATTTAACTTAATTTCGTTTTTCTTTATTTAAATTTCGCTTTTTCTTTATTTAAATTTCGTTTTTCTTTATTTAAATTTCGTTTTTTCTTTATTTATATTTCGATTTTCTTTATTTAAATTTCGTTTTTCTTTATTTAAATTTTATTTTTTCTTTATTTATATTTCGTTTTTCTTTATTTAAATTTCGTTTTTCTTTATTTAAATCTACCCTTTACTGTGTCAGTAATTTGTTAGTCAGAAAAATATTAGACTACCTTAAAAGTATTGCTTAAGTTAACAGACCTGTGTGTGTGCGTTTTGCGTTTTATATCACTAGTCCGTTCTCGGAGCATTATAAGCCCTGCCCGCGTGAGGTGCGCTGCTTCCCGCTCGCGCTGTTCTGTAGTTTACTAAAAGTTTATTAATTCTGAACTTGTCACGTCTCGCGTGTCCATCTATATTGCACCAAATGCGACACTGCACTCCCTTGTGAAGTCGATTGGATGAACGGTTCTCGAAATAATCAAAATGCAAACGGACATACATACACATAGAGATTCCTGCCTTTATTAGAGAGAAGAATATGTTCAGCACCCTCTCTCCGAAGCTTCGAATATTCGATGTTCATTACTACCGAAGCTTCGAAGCTCAAAAAATGGTATTCGGACCAGCCCTAATTTAGTGCACTAATTTAAATATTGCTCAATTCACAGATAACTCAATTACCAAGATTTGAATGATGAATCAGTTGTCTTTTTTCATGCATATTTATAATACGGTCAGCAATTGCAATGAAATGCCAATCAAGTAGTTGTCCTTTAAATTTTATTGACTTCTCAAGTGAGTTTTCTAAAACAGGTTTTAATTTTGAGACAAACACAATAATGAGTAAAGTGACTTAGTGAACTTATTCAGGAACCACCACTTTTTCTATTTTGCCGAAAATGTGAACAAAATGTTTTTGTTTTTTTTATTATTCAATATAAAAAATAAAAAATAAAGTAATTTATAAATTCACTGTTTTTATTAAAATTCAAATGTGCAAGTTTATCTGGATAAAAATTCTAAGTTTGATTTTGACATCCCTAGCTCACACACTGTGTGGGAGTGTGTGTGTATACCTGGCAGACATCAGAGCGAATACCAGTCTTCCAGAAACTCTGACTGCTGAGCTCCACTGTGACCTCCCTTCTCATTGTATTCTTCTGCCTGATCTTCTGCAGAGCTTCCTGTAAATCACAGTTTTTGGACACAGTATTCACACCATTAAGACAATGTACTTACACTTAATGCACAGCCTTGATGTGTTTTTTTAAAGAATTTCTATAAAAAATAAATAAATCATGCTACCCTTCCATCGTGGCCATATTTATTATTTTAATGCATCTGTCACATTAGCCATTTCTAAATACATAAACAACACATGCAGACACTTACCTCCCTTTGCGTTAACTTCTGTTTGTCAATTTGTTTAACCTTCGGGCTGTTGGCCAGCAGGTGCCGCAATTTCACATAACTCTTCCACAACTTTTGATACCTGCAATGAAAGCAGTAATCTGCAGTATTTAATCTATTTCATCATTATATTATAATAAAAATCATTATTCATGACACTCCTGGGCAAAAAAGAGCCAAGCCCATATATAGAATTCAAACTAATACTAACTAACTGTTGGATTAAGGATAAACAATTAATCAAAATAAAAAGGAAATGGTGATACGGCTTAGTGAAATGATCAAATTATACTTCTAGGCTGCTCTTTTATAAAATAAATAAAAGTGTTTCAGAGTGAAGTGCAGCTCTGTGTACATTTAAACACAAGCAGCTCATGATCCAGTGTCAGGATGTCTGTTCACAGAGCAGATTCACTGAGTTTGGGTCGCTTATAACATGCATTTGGGAGTGCAACATGCAATACCCATTTCTTCTAGGGGTTTGTTAGACTAATCAGCTGCAAAATTTCTGTTTAAACTTTAATGAAATTAGTTGTGGCGCACATCCCTAATTATAAGAAACACTTCAGAAAACCCTTACCATCAGAAGTTAACCTAACATGCAAGAAGAGAAGTGGCGAGAGCTCGTCACACTTACTGTGGGTCTCCGGCATAGCTAAGCTGAGCGGGTCGGATACCAAAGTGCACAATGATGGGGAAAGTGATGACACTGGAGTTGAACTGCTCGCGGTCTAACTGGTCAATCCTCACGGAGCTGGGTTTCTGTGTGAGTATAAGCACACACATAAAAACACATTAAAAGACATGACAGCGGTATTGAACTTATAGACTGCAAGAGTCAGGTTGCAAATTGCACCAAAAGAGCCTTGCGGTAAACAGCTTCTCCCATGAAAATCTCACCATCAGTTTTCATTCGATTACCATTCGCAATGCGTGGGGTTGTAGTTAATTCCTTCACTGAAGTAGTTATTTCTGTATTACTTTTTTCATCTCATTGCTGATTGGCCTGGTTCATAGCTCATAACGCTTTAACAAAGGGTGCAATTCAATCAGCTCCCTAGCTTCCTAGGTCGTGAATCAGTATACCGTGTTCACAAATTCAGGCACTGTTAAGGACAATAAGATGCTGGCTCACTCACTACACATTGGGACCTCAGTGACTATTTCCCGCGACATGACAATGTCCTCATTGTACAACATCACTACTGGTATTTATAAACAATGGCAGAACTGAGATCTTTCTGACATTATTTTTTAATGCTATTTAAAGTACATTATGATAAATACTTTGCTATGTGTTAGCTAGACCTGTCTAGCGATGTATGTTTATGCTGAAATATAATTAAATAATGGTTTGTATTTAAAAAAAAAAAACCTTTCACGTGTCATTATGTGTGCAACGTCTGTTAAGGGAGAACATAGTGAGCAGCATAGATGCCCCATGGTTTTCAGGGTGCATTGTGGGACTTTTTAGGGAACAAAGGTTTCAGTGCACTGGTAGGATTTTGCAATTGAGACAGCCCTTAAAATGGCCGACACTATAATCAGTGCCCTGACTACTGAACTAGGGAGCTGATTGAGACGCACCAAAAGATCACTATGAAAAAATTATTTCTCAGACCAACTAAACTGAAAAAGTGGATGTGCATTAATGCACACTTTTGACACGCAGAATCTTTTAAGCAGAAAGTTTTTAGCTACTGATGTCAGTGTAGAAAGACTCTATTCACAGACACATCTCACCCATTTCTTATTTTATTCCACAATGTTTCATCACATTGAAAAAAGGTTAATTGACTTCCTCTGTGCCATTATCTCACAGATGCATTTAAATATTCAGTCTGCTCCTGACTTGACATCATGCCACGTTTGTGTAAATGTGTTTTACCATGCCAGGGTTGGTGACAATCATGCCCTTGCACTCCTCAGCATATTTCTGCCACTCCAGCTCCTCCCACTGTAGCATATTTGCGATCTCCTCTTCGGGAACAAGAGGCGTGCTGCTGCGCAGCAAATACAGCAGCACCTGGTGCATTGACAGCACCTCCTTTCCTCCATCTGACACACATGAGCAGACAGGGAAACCACTGTAAAATGGATTATAATTTTATAATAAACAGAGCAATTTGCTCCCTCACACCATTGGTGCTCAGGCCCTAAAAAATATTTTAAAACACCTTGTGTGGACATGCACATTATTAAGCTGAATTGGCAAAAAATTTCTTCATGCGAGTTTGAATAAAACAGTTTTCATTTGTATAAAAGCTCATCGGTGTTTACACAACCATGTCAAAAAAAAAAAAAAAAATGTATTCCGTCATTTATGATTTTTATTTACTTTCCCCAGCAGCACTCAGAAGGAGATAATACAATGAATATGCTGATGGGTTAATTCAGGACAACACATCATGATTCACTGTAACGCTTTATAAAGCACTGAGAGTGCCAACAAAAAAACTACATGCAGCTCGCTAATAAATCACCACATTCATTTTCAATCATATTCTTCTTCTGGTGCTCAATGGCAGTTTCAAACCACCCTGAAAGGTTAATCTTCTACAACCGAATTAACTCCCCAAAAAAAAAAGAAGTAATGTTGTAACATCCACAACAAAATTTCGATGCAGTGTGTACAGAACCGGACTGAACAACTAGTTGTTAATGACGTATTTAAAAGCACATCAGAGATGTGTCTCTCTTCTGTATGTGTGGTGCAAGAAAATTACAGAGAAAGAGGTACGAGCCTCGACTCATTTGTGTTGCCAGATCTTGCTAAAACTTCTTGTATTTATTAGTTTATATTACATCCAACTTTTCCCAAATGACAGTTGTGACGCTCTTGAAGTGGCTTCCATTTTTTTTAACAATAAAGTGTTTTCCTTATTGTGTTGACATTACCTATTAAAACAGTCAGATGGGGCATATCAAAGGACTAGCCCCATTTTTTTTTATATAATGAACATTCCTCAAATGCCTGTGTTTTATTTGACACTTACAATTTAAAATGATTTTTCTAAAACCGATGTATGGATAATCAAGTAAATCCAAGCTAATTCAGTTTAGTAAGTGTTCCTATTGAAATAATACTAAAATTATCAAATATATTCTTGATTACTTTATAAATATCAGTAAAGATTTCACAGCAAAAAGACATGTGTACCACAACCTGACTGAGGACATTTTTATAATTATACTAAAGGCTTTTTTGCTATCAGTCAGACAACAGTAGTAGAACATGTTGAGAATTTAGAGGCCTTAGAAATTTGTGTATCAAATATGATACAGTCTGCTTTGTAGGGTTATCATAAAATTAATAACATTTTTACACAAAAACTTTAGTAAAATTGTATCTGATATAAAAAGAAGCATTTAATTTACAAAGTGGATAGCAGCTTTACATTGCTTCTGTCATTAGTCATTCCATTTAAGTCATAAGTTCACACAAAGAAACTGTTAAAAATATTTTTTTAAAGAATGCCAGTAATAATAAATAAAAATCAATCAAGTAAATGTCTTTTAAATGGTTAGCAAAATTACATTTAGTTTTTTAAGACTTTTAAATCAGCCATCTACCAATTATTTGGCATCTGCATATGAGGAAATGCTCACTTTCAGCTGTAGTGTATTTGCCCACTTTAACAAGCTGTTTGACTGACACAATCACAAAGCAACATCAATCAAATGGAGAGAGGGGCATTTAAAACTCACCCGGGAGGAACCGAACAAACCGTGGCATGAAATGAAACTTCTGACAACCTGAGGGGCCGTTTTCTTCAGGACCTGTATGACAGCAAAACTATATTACCATGGCTATATGGCAGGAGTTTGCACCCCTGGCGAATAATGTGTTTATGTATAGCTGTGTGTGCATGTGCTTGTTACCTGTGAGGTTCCAATCGTACAACTCTAAGATGTCTTTAAAGAGGTATGAGGAAAACAGCTCCAGGCCTTTAACGCAGTAGTTCTGGTCAAACACAACATTACAATAGCAGAGCATTTGGGTCACTTCACATGTGCTAGAAACAACCAAGATGTCTAAAGTAGCACTCAAATTACAAAGTGATTGGTAAGGACAGCAAGAAAATGAAATTGCCATAAAATTAATTGTTAACAGTTAAAAGTGTCAAGATATGTTTGTCTCATTATGAGAATGTTAATTGTATATATAAAGTGAAAATTATAACAGATTATAACCATTTGAACTGGAGAAGATGTGGACAGTGTCAAATTTGATAACAGACCTCAGGTGACATCTCTTCTATAAAGTGGATGGTGTAATCAATGTTGAAGCGAATAACCCGACACAAAGGGATCTAAAACGGGGAGGAAAACACGTGTCGGCATGTTAAATCTCATCAACACTCACCCCCATCGATACTCATTTTACTCCATAAGCACTTTTGAGTTTATGAACTTAAATACAACTGATAATATATAACAGTATCTGTGGAATGTTGTCAATTGCCACTGAACCTCCTTTTCACACTTCCCTCAACAAAAAATCCACAATAATGTACTCGCAAGTCAGTTAGGCGAGACATTCACAAAAGTTTAAAATCAGAGATCTACAGCACAGAAGAATTTTTCAAGGTATGCAAGAACCAAAAAGCCCTGCAAACATTCTACTAAACATTTTCTTTTGTGCTCCACAGAAGAAAATAAGTCATTCGAGTTTGAAATATCATATAAATGAGTGAATGATGAACTAGAACATCAAGAGTTATTTTAGCTGTTGGACTAGTTATAAGCAGAACAACTTCTTATGTGTTGCTGATGTAATATCTATTAGTGGAGTTTGCTTTTCTGACAGTCACAGCATGGCTCATCTGCTGTCCTTGTGTATATCATGACAAGGTTAGATTTTTTTTTAAAACTATTACACAAACCACAAGTAGATCATGTGGTTATCTAGTTTGAACGCAACCATGCAGCAGTTGTATGCTTACATTATTAAGTGGTGTGTGAGAAAAGCAGGAAAAGCCCTCAAACAGGTACTCGTGATCATCATACTCAATAACCGTGGGTCTATCTGTCTGAAAGAGAGAGCAACGGTTACACTGAATGGTAGAAACAATATGAAAACATAAAAAAATGATTTGATTGAATTTGTTAGTTTAAAGGGACAGTTCCCCCAAAAGTGAAAATTCTGTCATTAATTGCTCACCCTCATGTCGTTCTAAACCCGCAAGACCTTCGTTCATCTTCGGAACACAAATTAAGATTTTTTTTTTATGAAATCAGAGAGCTTTCTGACCCAGTGGTGTGCACAGGGGGCGCTTGAGCCCCTGCCCCTTTAATCGTGAAAGCAAAAGTGCCTATCGCACGATTTCCCCCAGGTCTGTGCACACCATTGTTCTTACCCCACATACACTGAAACGTTATCACCACTTTCAAGGCCCAGAAAGGTAGTAAAGACATCGTTAAAATAGTCCATGTGGTTCAACCTTAATTTTATGAAGTGACAAGAAAACTATTTTTATGCCCAAAAAAACAAACACAAAGTCACATGGACTATTTTAACAATATCTTTACTACCTTTCTGGGCCTTGAAAGTGGTGATAAAGTTGCAGTCTATGGGGGGGGTCAGAAAGCTCTCGGATTTCATCAAAAATATCTTAACTCGTGTTCCGAAAATGAACGAAGGTCTCACAGGTTTGGAACAACATGAGGGTAAGTAATTAATGACAGAATTTTCATTTTTGGGTGAACTAACCCTTTAAGACAGCACAGAAACCTACCAGGAAGTTGGTAGGAGGGGACACAGTTATTCTGTAGTGGAACAGCTTGCCGGCATTGTTATTCATCGGACGACACTGTTTCACCAGCTGTAAGAGAGAGAGAAAATCACCAATCCAATCAGCTTGATATCCGAGACAGATGATTGACATTTCAAAATGCTGGGGTTAAACACAACATTTTATTCTCAGAAAAAACCTGAATACCAAGAACAGCACAATTATGATAACACTGTAATCACCATTATGTCTAGAATTTACATTAAAAGTTATTTTTTACAACTGCATGTCAAATTCTTCATATAGCTACACATCTAAAATTCCTAAATGATTGTATTTGTTTTATACACCAGTGAAAATTAACAAAGGCAACAATGTCTAACATCAGACAAAAAAAGAGCTAAAATTCTGTGAAGTATCCTACAAATAAACTGACACAACATAAGTGAAATCCGACTCTTGCTGCACTGTGCTGCAACTCTGCAGCTAAGTTTATAAGCGTAGCATCCGATTATCTAACTGAACTAAACGGTTTTTACTTCTATAAAAAAGAAAAACGGCAGTGGGGGCAGTGCCCAGGTAATGTAATCGCTGTACGGCCGGTAACACCGACTACAGCAGCAAGCCTATGCTGATAGGCAATGCAGAATTCAACCAAAGTACTACATCTGAGAATATTTACTACCAAGTGCTTGCAATCCTAGGTACATCATGGTCCCGCAATCATTTAGCCCATTCATGTAAAAATCGAGATCATTGTTAAGGGTTCACAACTGTATCATTTCAGAATATTACATATTTTTCTAACGCCTCAGCACAAGCTTCTAAAGCTTCTCTCTCCTGTACCCATATTGTTTGCGCTTTTCATATTCTACAGAAGTTTTTTTTCCTCTCCAGTTGTCTTATTAATTCTAAACTTCAGAAACATTCAATGCATATGACAGCGTCTAACCGAATTCTAAACTAGGTTTTTAAAACAGATGAGGTGACTCAATAAAGGCATGTATACCTGTTCACCAGGGTAAATACTGTGTCGAATTCCAGTTCGTCTGGCTTTGGCACTGCACTTGCATAATGGTCCATCATTCATCTGAGATTTAAGCATATGATCAAGAAAATAAGAATACATGTAACTTCATTTTAAACCATAGAAATACACTTACATTAAACAATTTAGAATTAGTGGTTAATTCAGGAACTCTTTAGATTACTTTTCCTCTCCAGATTTGAAATCAGTTCTGAGTGAACATCACTGGCTGTGGCATAGATGTTTACTATTGCTTAAAGAGAACCTTGCAGAGCAAGTCAGTTAAAAGTGTTTATTGATAAAAAATAGAATATTAATAGAATTTGTTTAGGTATTCCAAAATTTAAATTAGTATTTCTGGATTCATTTTCTGGCCTATAGTGTCCAGAATGGTCTGGTTTTAATTATTTTAATTTTGATGCATCACTAGATTAAAGGGGTCATGAACAGCAAATCTTTTCTAAATCTTATAATGTTCTTGGAGGTCCTCCTATAATGTTAGCAAGATTTTTTTAAATATCCTAATTTAGAAGAAATATGCTATTTTCTGTCTCATTTTTGACACTCCGTTTTGATGCCGCATTTGACAAGTTTTGAAAGTAAACGCCCACTGCTATGACTGGGTAACAATCATTTTTGCATATTAAAATTATTTTCAACATTCCCACCATTACACGTGGAATTGTTTTGAAACCGGCAACCACCAGAGTCTGATCCTGAATTGGAAGCCAACTAATCAACCTACAGATCAAATTCTAAGGGTACTCCAGTCTGCAACAGCTTGGTAATTAATCATCTTTATTTATAATTAAGTATTTGTAAGGTAGTTATTATATTAGTGTTTAAACAAAGACAATATAGAAAGGTGTTTATCTTGTTACATAGTTGAAACATTTTCTTAATGTTAGAATCACAAAAAGGGCAATGCAAAGACTATGTTTTTCCACAACCTGGCAAAACGTCTTGTAACGTCTACTTCTAGGAGCTTGGTTTCAATAAAAGCTGTTTTTTTACTTACGAGGAAGTTTTGAGTTCTGAAACTTGCAGGATATGTTTATAGTACAATGACCTCTTACATGTCAAAAAGATCCAAGGAAATTTTGATTTCTCAATTCATGACCCCTATAAAATGGATTTGAGCAAAACATACCATAAAACTAAAATTTATCAGCAAAGAGTCTACAGTGCATACCTGTCCGGGGTCATTATACCACAGCTCTTCATGGAGGCGGTCAGGGTGCGCTTTCTTCCTCTTGATCTCAGCGATGACATCAAACACATCAGAGTCAGAGCTACTGGAGCAGCTGCTACCACCTCCATCAGACTCACACTCTGATTCGCTGGAGCTCTCTTCTTTTAAAACAAACCGACAATCATCTTCTACAGCATGCCATTTTTGATTGTATAAAATCTCATCTTAAACATCTGCTTAAACGTTGATAATATTCTTTAAGGTCTTAAGAGGTCATGAAACACTAAACTACATTTTCTGAGATTTTAATAAGGATATGTGTGTTGCACATCATACAAGACCATGTAACAACCATCCATTAGTTTTAATTGTTTAATTTTAAAGCTAGGCTGTGCAGTTTCGCAATGATTGGACAAACCTTTTTTGGTCCTGAGACTTCCAAAGAAGATATACATACATACATACATACATATTTGTTTAAATATTCAGACAACTTTAATTATTGATTGCTATCAGGACGTGAAGAGACGTTCAACAAGTATAGTGTTATTTTCATTTTCCAGGTTTAAAATCTTTGTGTTAGCGCCACAGGATTTGATATTTTCTTACACCTATATTACATCGATGACTCATTGGTGTCTGTAAGAGATGCATTAACGGATCAAAATGAGTGTTTGTTTTTTGCTCTGTAAGAGTAATAAGTTCTCTTCCATAGACCCCGAGTCCTCGATAAATGCAATTCATCCACATTGTGGCTGCAATCGGTCTTTATGGCTCCATGATATATCCAATCAAACGGCGCAAAATAGGCCTCAAAAGTTATTAAAGATGCAACAGTGAATTCATTTATTTTCAATGAAGAGTACAAATGTGAGCGGATGTGCATTTATTTTTGCATTAAATTGTAGTTGTCACAGCATAAGTAAAGTATGTTTAATTTACGGTGAGCTTACAAAACCATGTAAAATAAACGTTCAAATTTATTGCGTGTAATGGTAAATTGCAGTGTGTGGGAAGCTTTGATGCTTTAACTTAATTTGAGTTAAATAAAACTGTTTGAATTAGAAGCCTTTTTGTGGATTGTAGCACTTTTTGTAGCAACTGGTGCTGAAACAAGGGGTCTCATGACCCTTTAACAGACAGGATGAAACCCTCATTCGGTTTTGAAGTCCATTTGAACCACTTAGTCATGTCTTCACCTTTCACCTCAACACCCTTAGTATAACAGCACTGGGAAGTTTTACTCCTCTCGACTATGCTTGTGGCTTTCAAATGACTCTTTTTACATTTCCAATTCAAGCAAAACCTTTTTTGTTACTTTTTTGTGCTTTATTTTACATACAGATTGAAATAAAAAATGGAATAAACAATATTATGAATTATAAAATAAATATTTCGTATGGAAACTATATATGGAACCGAGTTGTTTAGAAATGTATTTGAGCCATATTATGTTGGTAAATATTCTAGAGTAAACTGTGCATATTTGAAATAGTAAAATCTTGGGACACGATACCCTGATCCTGGTCCAGTTTGGTCTTGGGTGGATCCCATTTAGGCCTGGTGGATTTGGCCCGCTCCTGCCTTCGGCCAAGCTCTTCCTCAAAACGCTCGTACAGATCTCTCAACTTACTGGTTCCCACGACCGTAGAGTCACCCTACGAATGAATAATAACACGTGAAAGATAAGTAAGAGCTCCATCACCATCAGATAAGTAAAAAACACCATCACAATATTTGGTACAAAACTCTTCTGGATCATCTATAGTGCACATTTTAAAGGTGTAGTGTGTAATTTTGTTTAATGGATTAGTTCACTTCAGAATAAAAATTTCCTGATAATTTACATCCAAGTCATCCAACATATTCATGTCTTTCTTTCTTAAGTCGAAAAGCAATTAATATTTTTGAGGAAAACATTCCAGGATTTTTCTCCATATAGTGGAGCAGGACCAAATTACAGTTTCAGTACAGCTTCAGGGCTCTACACAATCCCAAAGACAGACATGAACATCTTGGATGGCATTGGGGTGAGTAAATTATCAGGAAATTTTAATTCTGAAGTGAACTACTCCTTTAATGAGTCTCTATAAGTAAATCATTGATATTTTGATAGTTCACTCCTGTGATTACCACTTGGTCCATTGGGTCATTGGAGTAGTAGTTCTCAGCATGTGTGCAGCGGATCCAGGCAGGTTTGAGTAACTCTTCCTCTCCTTTCTCCTCCTCGTGGCGGTCAGTGGACGTCTCCTCTGCCTCTCTACTCCTGCTAGAGTTCACAGATCTCTCTCGACTGCTGGAGGCTCCATCTGTTCTCCTCTCTTTCTCCTCCTCCACACGCCGGCGCTTTCTCTCTCGACTGCCTGAGCGACTGTGAATGTGTTTCCTGTGTCTGTCTGAGGGGGGCGAACCTGGCTCGTCTCTATGCCGATATCGTTCTCTGGTGGATGAAGGCAATATTACTGTGGTAAAAAATAACGGAACAGACAACCCAGCGAAAGTACTTATTAAACTAAGTCTATAAAAGTGTGTATGTGTGTGTTTGAAGGGGTTTAAACAACTGAAATCACACAAAAATGCAGTAAGATGTCATTACTTGGTCACCTGTAATAGTGTCAAAAGGACCCAGAGATGATAAGCAATACTTCTTTTCTTTGCATAAATTAAAAATTCATGCAGTACCGGTAGTTTACTAATGACTCACAACTGGTGTTTAAACATAAAAACTGTGGGTCCCAAATGTCGTGTCACCACTTACTGTTGGGAGCAACTTGCAAAATGAAAGGCACAAGAAAAAATATGAATAGAGAGCAGTGAAGCGTATTACCTGCTGCGGTGTCTTGATGGCACGCGCCCTCTATCGTAGTCCGCTTTACACCGTGGGCTGTCTGACCGCCTGCGCTCTGAACTGCACCCTCTGTCCCGGTCCCGCTTCTCTCCTCCAAACTCACGGTTATGTCGACTTCCATATCCTCCGTAGCTGTGGCCTCTGTGCCGGTGATCGTCATGGTGACGGAGTCTCTCGGGCGAGCGGGAGGATGTGTCCGTCTTGTATTGAGTGTTTGGGCGGGAGCGTTCAGATTTGAAGGAACCTCCGGGCTGCACGTAAGCTGGGTTGAAACTGGGTGGAGGGGGAATCTGTGGCTGTGGAGGGTAGCTCATGGGATATGATGGCGAGTAGGGCATGGAAGGTGGCACTGATGGGGGCTGAGGGGGCAACGGTGGAGGGGGGACGGTGGGCATCATGTAGGGGTAAGAGCTCTGAACCGGGACGGGAGCCGAGCCGTCTGAGCTGCGAGGAGCAGGTGGAGGAAAAGGGGGCGGATCTGGGAAGCCTGGTGGGCGTAAGGGACATTGGGGCAGAACGTTAGAACCCTGTGATGGTGGAGGGAAGTGGAAAGGCATGAAATCAGGATGAGGTGGCATGTAGCCACTGCCTCCCTGAGGGTTATAGACAGGACCGGGAGCAGCTGGAGGGTCGTAGTGATAGCGTGGTGGAGGGGGCCGGTACATTTGGCCTGGAGCGGGTGGTCTTCCCCATGGGCATCCGCGGCCAGCGTGAAAAGACATCTGTAAAGAAGACATGGACGTAAGAAAGATATGGATATAGAAGATTTTCATACAAAGATGGGTTACACTATTTCAATGGTCCACTTTAGACATTCTACTACTATAAGTAACTTTACAACTACATGTCATTAGAGTAGACTTAAGTTATTAGTAGACTTTAGAATACTATTAGGTTAGGGTTAGATGTTAGGCCTGGTTGTGGAATAAGTTGGCATGTACCGGTAGTTGCATTGTTACTTAGTCAGTAGTAGAATGTCTGGCGGGGCACCATGAAAATAAAGTTTTAGCAGATATTAAGCAGACAGACAGCCTACTAATACTCTAATGAGGGTTAGATTAGCAAAGTTACTTAGTTAGTCGAATGTTTAAGTGGACCATCAAAAAACAAAAATGTTACCCAAGTATGCACTTGAACTAATCAGTCCGAACTGGAGAAAACCACATCTGAATTTTGTTATTTGTTATTGACTGTTTACTTGTCTTCAATAAATCCTTGGTTTTTTTGGTTTCCATTTTTTTAGTATAGTATAGTTTATCACATTAGTTAGCCTATAATTCGCTGTGTGGTGTTATCAAAGTTGGTACCAAGAATTGTGAAGTTTCATGAGTATCTAAAATTTTGATAATGTAACAATTTGCAGCAAAAATAACTACTGTGATACAGCCTTATCGTGAGATAAAATTACTTAGACCTATAGCGTGATATTTTAGTAATCTTAAAAGTAGATTAAAAGTAGTTTTCTACTACTTTAATGAATGTTGTGAACACCATTGATTTAAAGGGATAGTTCATCAAAAAAAAAGAAAATTCTTGTCTCATGTCTTTCCAAACCTTGATGATTTTTTATATTTTGTGGCACATAAAATAATGTCCATAAAGCGGAAGTCAATGGTAGCAACAGTCCAACAGGGTTTGATTACCAACATTCTTCAAAATAGAAGAATAGCATATTTAGGTAAGAAACGACATAAGGGTAGACGCCATAAGAGTAAATAACAGAATTAAATGTTTTATGTGAACTGTCCCTTTAAATAAAATACCCTCGTACCGATTAGCGAAAGACATTTCTTTCGACATAAAGGCATTTTCTAATTATGAGGCCAAAAGAAAACGACGTTTCTAGCATCGTGGATGCAGCGATTTACATGGGCCCAGGTTTTTTGTTCGCTTTTGTGGTTGAGACAGTGACAATTTTGACATGGCAAGTGAAAAATTGAAACACTGGCCCTGTAAGCACAGGGTTTTGGCCGAGTCACGTCTTGTAGGCGTCTTGAAACAATTTATTATCCCTCTCAAATGCGTATTTTCTAATGAATTTTCACCTAGTGTTTTAACACACTGAAAACGCGATCTGAAATATATCTAAGCTACATCAATTCAGCATCTCCTATGATTCAATGACAGAACAGCACTTTAATAATGATGACGAAAAACTTCCTGAAGAATAAACCTTACCTTTAGAAGTCTTTGCTACAGCTTGGGAAATAAATCAGTGATGCTGTTTATAATGTTTTATGTTTACAGGGGAAAATAATGCTCAGTTTATGACGCTGGCAACGCGGTGTGTGCTGCTGCCAATCAGATTTAGGCTGTGTGACAAGTGACCAATGAGAACGCGAGAAATTATCCCTCGCTAAAATAGTCTTCTTCTTGTTCTTTTGGTGCATCACTGCCACCAACTGAACCGGAGTGTGAAGAGTCGATGCAGAAAGACATCTCATACAAGGGGGAAGAAAACAAATGCGTATTGTATTCTTAATTCGAGTAAATTTTCGCTTTGACATCAATTTTCCTATTTGTACATCGAAGGACAGTTCGTTCACCCATACTCCCACAAATTACACCACATCAGTATGTTCATTATCATGCACACACATATATTTTAAGTAAGTATTTTTTCTCTTTCTACAAAACACATCACTTGTGTCTTTGCTATTCATAATCATAAACCTGATGTATTTCTATCTGAATCTTTATCTCAATGTATGTAATAGTCTGCTCTCTCTCTTCTACAGTTGTGTCCTCTGCATAGTGATAATCCAATCATAAGAGTTTCAGAAGATCAGTCTCTTATCAGATTTCTCAGCAGTCCAGCCATGATGGGTGTTTGGATGCTTGAGCAAACACAAGGGTAAACAATTCATAATTGGATTTTATATTGCAAGTTTGTATTGATTGTATGGTTTCAAAAGCATCAGATCATATGTGTAGAATTTTATCAGCATTTCAATCTGAGTGATAAACTCAATTGAAAAATTAACGTTCTCATCAAGTCATGATACCATTGTTTCTGGATGTTCTCAGAACATTCAAAAAGTCAATAATAAAATAAAATAAAAACTTTTGCTTGGTTATGCAAAAGTTAAGGAAACATTCAATTTTATCATGTTGCAAAAATTATGAGAATGATACTTTTGAATGTTCTCAACATTCAGAAACGAGTAGTAACATTTTTAATTTCTTTTTAAAGTTCTTTGAACATCCGACTAAAACATTTCAGGAAAAAAAGTTCCATGAACGATGTACTATAATGTTTTTGTGCTAACATTTGGAGAACATTATTAAACTTTAAATGCACATTCAATTAATGTTACTGGAAGAAAACTTTAAGAGAACATTGCCAGAATATTACCCAAAGTTCTGAAAACATTCCCTGTTAGCTGGGACATTTCTTGTCTTATCTTCATTTTAAAAGTTTCAAAATCCTAATACTTTCCAGGTTTAAATGAAAAAATAAATAATTTTCCCAACTCATCAGTACAATATATTTGTTTTAGTTTCATTGAAAAGTTCATGCTGAGTAAAACAGTAGATGGCATCAGCATTTCTGTATTACAATAAATAACATTGTAGCTCTCAAAGGTCAAGAGACAAGACATCCAGCCTGCTCTTGATGGAAGGCCAAAGGACTTTACATTTCATTGAAGAAGTCAAAAATTATAGGTACCATGCACATTACAGTTAATTAATAAATTAAAGATTACATTACATTAGCATGTAGGCCTATTCATTTACAGATGCTTTTGTCCACAATGAATTTGTAAGTAGTGCAAACTAAAGTGATGAATTGTAAAGGAAAAAATGTACTACAACTGAGCAGTGTCATCTTGTACAGGTGAAAACACAAAACAACGAACTATGGAGACAAATGCACACAGAAAAATGGTACCCCCAAAAAAGAAAAAGGAACCTGTTATTGGAGAATGTTTGCTACTGACTGTCTACTATCTTCTGTCTTGAACGACGAACTCAAACTTCGGAAGAGCCGCAGCACCTCCTGCTGGTGAGTGCCAGCCAAGCGCGTTTCAAACTATCTGACATCGATTTCTCGTGTCTGTCATTCGTTTCCGGTGACCGATTATTCAGGTCTAATATCAAAATGGCGGCAGTAGCAGCTACAAACCCTTCGCAGCTTTTACCTCTCGGTATGTGCGACTTTCATTTTAATTGATTGTTTGCTTTATTGGATTAAGTTTGTAGTTGTTGTAGTAGGGAGCATAGAGTTCCCTTAAGTCGCATTCAAACCTCAGTACTTTTTATTATATTTTATTGGACACACGTGTACACAAACGGTTTATAGGTATAATCGTTGAAACATTTTATTTAATTCAAATGAATCGTAGGATATAAACTGAAATCAGACCCCACAGTCAGTATGGGTGAATTCTGTTAAAGTGCCTGCATCACCGTGTCTGTGACCGAATTCGCACCCATAGCCTCATTCACAATTAGGCTATTTCATTCATTCATGTGCCTTTCAAGTATATTAATTACGAGTTACAAGCACATGTATGACCAAGCGTCATCATGACTAAAGTCGTTTTACAAGTGGGTAACTTAATCTCGGAATTCTAGATGATAGACGACCAGTTGCTGAGTTTTGAAGTTGAAAGGGGCGTGTTGATTTAAAACATTGTTAAATGCAATTCTGTATGAATGATTTAGTAAATTGCAGTCATTTTTAGAGATGTTTCATTATTTAACAAAAATACTTAGTTTTGATACCATGTATAAATAAGTGATATATTTATAATATTCAGTTTTTGAATTCAGATGTACTTATTTTGGTTTATTGTTCGTAATATAATTAATTTGTTTTATTTGGGCTATCTAGCCTATTTTATTCAGCATGACATGATTAAGGCTTGATATGCAAATATGATCGTCTTCATGCGAGGGACCCCTATCCTAAAATAATAATAAATAAAAAAAATCTTTATAGTTTCTTGTATAAAAAAAATAACCAATTTGTACTGTAAAAAATCATATTAATAATTTCAAAATATTATTTTATAGTTACATGTACATTACAAATATATTTTTTTCTCAGAAGTACTGTACTGTTAGATTGATTCATTTACTTATGTTTGTATGTTTATATATATATATATGTATACAGTACTGTGCAAAAGTCTTAGGCATGTTCATCTCACTGGATTATTATAATTAATGGCAAAAAGAAAATGTTGAAAAAAAAATAAGTTTGGAAATGTAGCCTAAACTGATATTTCCTACTGACACACTACACTGTGTTCAGTGCGTGTGACATGAATATCTTCATTACAAGGATTAAACTTGATAATACCGATTGTTAGGGACCAACTCCATGTCTTCATTCATGTTGCTAAATAGGAGATTTGAATTTGTCACATACTCGCACACATACAGGTTGGACCGTCGGCGAAAGCCTTAAAACTGCTACTGATAGAATGTGCACTGTAGCACAATACTTGATCTCTCTGTAAAGAGACATTTTAATGTTCACAATATTGTCATATCACACACACCTTCTTGTTACAAAATTGTCTGTGACTTCTCTAACAATCGCAAACTCCAAATATAATTAACTCTAAAATTAGTATTAATGTCAAACTTGTTGAAGATTAAATTATATATTTGCTGTTCATAAACCCTTCGAACTATAGGCGTGACTGTGACAGCTAATATAACTGCTTTATTATTCACCGTTTCGGTGTGTTGTGAGATGATGTGTGTCTTTGCATCTGGTAGCTTTTACACATTCTTAACAGTATGCACACTGCAAACATCACACAGCCTCAGTCTCACACTGCTTCTGTTGTCTTTGATTGTGTTTGTCATGACTTGTATGATGTCTTTCAGAGCTGGTGGATAAATGCATTGGCTCTCGGATTCACATCGTCATGAAGAACGATAAAGAGATTGTGGGAACTCTGCTCGGGTTCGACGACTTTGTCAGTATCCTTTAACAGCTGGGAAAAACGCTGACACCTATTTGTGATGGCTAATATTTTAGGATTAGATTTAACTTAATTGAGCAAAATACAAGTAGCCAGTAATACAGGTACACATTCACTTATTTGTTCTGTAAATGTAAGAGACTCTTACATTTTTTACAATGCCATTTTTGTTACTGTTTTAATTAAGTGAAATAAAAAGCAAATTACCTCTGCAGCAATTCTGCTGACATGATGTAAAGAAAGAGAAGGTGCATTGAATTCAAAGAGTGTGGCAGGAATGTACTAAAGATTCTCATTTCATAATGTAATGCATTCTTTGTGATGTTTTCTTGATTCTTTTGATCAGACATGGTCCTTGAGGATGTGACAGAGTTGTAAGTAGATGTTCCTACCCACAACATTTCAAATATATGCCTAATAATTTATGCCAAATAACTTTTCTTTATTTATGCATCCAACTTCTTTGACTTAAACTTCACAAACATACAAGTAAATATACATGATATAAAACATATTCTAATGTAGGCTAGATGTTTCTCTGGGATATTTGGGGGCCAGACACCATGGCGTTCTTATTAACAGGGTTCAAACAGAGTTTGGAAAATGGCAAATATTTTTAATCTCCTTAAAACATCCAGCGTTAAATAAATTAAACATTTGAAATTTAAGAAATGATGTCTTCACTTGAGGTTCCCTTGTGTCTCGTGAGTGTCTTTGCTTTGTTTCCACTAAAAATGGCATCCACCTGTCTTGTCTCCAACATTATCAGTGTACGTTTCAAAAGCATAGTTGAAATTTCTGAAAAACATCTTAGTATTGCAAAAAACGTTTGTGATGAAGAAGCCTTTCCATTCAATGTAAACATGTTCATTACATTGTTCAGGTTATATTAAGTAACCCCATGGGAACCTTATAACCTGAACAATGTAATGAACATGTTCATATATTTATGATTCAGAAAGTTATATGATAATATATTTATGATTCAGAAACTCACTTGGAATACATTTTCGAAAATGAAGTGTACATTGTTTTCAAGGTGTAAGGAAAATATGCCTCTTTTTGTGTGGTCCCACATTTTTTAGAATGATGAAATCAAGTATGTAATTCGATAATCATTTTGCAAAAAATTATGAAATTTACATTTGTGAAAACTTACTTTATTTTTCATCTTAAACATTATTTATTATTGAGCCATAACTAAAGTTGCTGTTGTGTCACAGTGAAATCACTCCAGAGGGAAGAAGAATCACAAAACTGGATCAGATTCTGCTCAATGGCAATAACATCACAATGGTATGATCTTTTGAGTTTAGTGTATGAATATGCATTCGGGTGATATGAGTGAAGCTCTTATGCAAGTTTATTTTTTGTTTAGTTATGGTATTTTGCTTAAATTTATGTGTAACCTGAATTTATCAAACATTTAAGCCCTAAAGAACGCTGTCTCTTTAATTTTACCGATTTGTAATTCAGTAATTCCAATTTAATCTTTTAGTCACTTGATAATAATACCATCAGCATGCAAATTAAAGATAGTCGCAATGCACCAAATTTACACTGACATCCAACTGTTAGGATTCAGTTGAGCTTGGTCATTTGAGTCTTTTGACAGTTTTGTTTCAGTTTATCAGTTTTCACTAAATGAAAACAAGGAAAAATATGTTTCCACCCACCTATTTTTATTCACGCTGGAAAAAACGCTGGATGGAAATGCCAAGATGCGCATTAAAAAACGTATGCACTCAATTCACCCTTTGTTGGGAGTTTGATTGACAGGCCATCTGACCAATCATAATGCTGAATCTGCCATTTTGTCTGACAAACAAACCAGATAGTTGATTAACCAACTTGAAAAATGGTGTATACTGATGTCTTTCTGTGGTTGAAACAACATACCTTCTGATGTTCATTCATGTTTATTTTGTGCTATAACTAGTAGGAAGAGGCGATCGGTTCACGTGCCGCTTGAACTAAGGCGCCACAGCGATCTGTCACGACACATTAATGAGCCACAAAACCATATTTATTGTTTGAATTTCTTAAAAAATGTCACAATTTGAAAGCTGAAACTTTCATACCAAAAGTAACGTGCTCTGTGTTGTCTGTCGCCGTGTTGTCAGTGTCCTCTGTTGCACGATGTATTTTAAACTGCGTGAGAACATGATGTGTGGCATGAGAACACCATTGCTTGTCAGACATAGCAACAGTAACCAAAGGTCAATTGAGGTGGATCATTTTTTTTAATCTTTTTATCTATTTATATGTGAAGACATGCACATAAACTATGATGGATTCACATTTACTGAATAAATCCCTCAATGCACTGCACAACAAAAACCTCTCAGGATGTGATTGGATAACTGGCCTAACCAACAGACCAATCGAAGCGTCTCACACAATTGTGTTCCCAAACACCAGCATCCGAACGCAAGAGCGTTTCGTCTGCGTGTTATGAGGCACAAGTCATTTTGTCAGCCACAGTTTCTTCTCCGATTGCAGCAATTTCCATTCTTATTGCAGATATTTTTGCACCAGTGTCCTAGGAAGACGATTTTGTTCTCTTGAACACATGGGATGAAAATGGTGCTTTATTCACAAATGTTTTATGTTATATTCCTATTTTGCGATCAAGTTAAATTTGCAACTTGCAAACATAGCTAATGATACAAAGTCATTTTTTTTTTTTATATGGACCTGTAAAACAAAACATAATAATTAACAGAAATACTTGCCTAGATCTATAAAGGCTATAGAAAGACTAGTTATTAACCCATTTCAGATTTCATGTTGTTCAGATTTCAGATTTGTTACATCTGTCGAAATGCGGTTTTAATTATTTGGACCATATATTCCATTTAATAACATTACCAAGACTCAACACAATTAAAAATTGCATTAATGGATGAACGCTAATCAACATGGCAGGTCACTTTGTCATATATAACGAAACCATGTGTTTCTGCTGTTTTCCAGTTGATTCCAGGAGGAGAAGGACCAGAAGTTTGAGAAACGTGTAGCACATGACAGAAAATAAATGTACAAATTATGTTCCTGTTTCATGGAAGAATTGATCACTTCTTTTTTTTTAAAGAGGCATTTTCATTTCATGAGAGGAGTTTTTCCACAATAGTTATTTTATTCTTTAAGTGATCCAAAATGGTTTTGTAAACATTTGTTGCTTGTTACAATAAAACAAATAAAATTAACTGGACTGTGTTGGAATTCATTGTATAACAGCATTTTGTGTTATATTCCTGAAGTGGAATCTGTAGATGAAGAAACTGAAGATCTTTTGTGAAATCATTGTTGGTTTTAATGTTTTTTTGTTGTTTTTTTTGCTTTAAGAACATGACCTACGAGTGTATTTGCTATTAGGTTTTCCTTATTTAATTTTGTATATGCTGAAACAGATGTACATGTAGCTTTGAATTCAACTACCACTGTGATTACTTTAACAAGTTTAGTAACAAACCCATTTAAAAGATGAATGTACTGTCAAAGTGTCATGCAACTACTGTATCTAGAATGTCAAAAATGAAAAGAAATGAGAAATTCTTAAAACTGGTCTAGTTGTACAACTGTATGTATATTAAGATCCCAGTAAGTATCTGTCTCAGTACATGGATGGCTTCTCTTCTCCTTTGGGGTTTGTCACTTTCTCCAGGTTCTTGCTGATGACGTCATATAGTTCAGCCTGAGTACAAACAACAGAAATCTGAATATACAGCCGTACAGATGATTCCACATTCATAAAGGCCATATCTTTCACTTGTGTTGTAGCGTTTCTCATTTAGAAGCTGTTTGCTAAATAAATAAATGTAAACTACTCACGTAGAATCCGCGTATATCAAGCACAATCACTCTGATCTCAGAATATGCTGCTTCATCCTTCTCGTGCACCAGAGAGCGATAATCCATCTATCAAAAGAACATGCCCTTTATTATTACACAAAACCTGTAACCTGAACCTGATGTAAACCAGGGTGTGTCCGAAATCGCCCCCATATTTCGCACATATCGCACTATCTGAGGGGACAGCCATTTGTAGGTGCAAACCCACTACAAGTGCACTATCGAGTATACTCATTCAATCCCATAATGCACCACAATAATGAGCGTACAACGGATGAACACTCAACAGCTAGAGAATACCCATAATGCACTTTATTAAATGATTATTAAACAGCAAGCACAAACTATGAAAGAGCAGCAGCCCTTTCAGCACAGTCAGTGTCCAAATTCGCTCACTCGTTTTCAATCACTCCTTCAAGAGCGTATATTAATGGATTAATGTAGGGATTGATGTAAATGAGGGTATAGGGGGTGATTTCGTTGCTCAGGTTAGATTGGCATGGTTTTGTCAACTCTAAACCTATTCTGAAACTGAGTTTGTTCAGCTAGCTTCATGCAACAGGCCACTGGTGATTTACCCCTAAACAGTTAATATGCAAATCATGTAATAATCATGTATTATTTTAAAGCAAACTTCAGATAAAACTTATTTATTCAATGAAATAAATAATTTTAATAATTAAAAAGGATTTCATTGCTGTGTACACACCTTTTCATATTATTAAAAGGTGGGGGAGGGTGATGTTTAATGTGTGTGAAAATACTAAAAATACTAAAAAACCATGATAATATGATATTGAAAGCCCTATTTAATAACTGTAGTTATACAAAAAAGTTTACTCTAATAAGTGGATTGGATAGGTAACTCACCACATGTGTGTCTTTGGAAGCTTTGGCCACTGCATCACCTCTCTCTGAGAAGTACCTGCAGATAAACACACTTTGATTACCAACATGACAACATGAATAAATTAGGGCAGTGTAAAACATGTAAACAATGAGAGCTTGTTTCCGCCACAGAATAAAAAAAAATTAAAAAGCTAATAGTGGACTTTGTTCTCACAATTGTTTATATCTCAATATTGTGATTTTCTTTCTCGCAATTGCAAGATTAAAGTTGCAATTACTTTTTTCCTTTTTTTATTACGTGCCTGAAACAAGCTTCCATAGTGTGCATAATCAATGAACTGAAATAGTTAGGAATTGCGCATACTTGTTAATGTTGGTCTGAAAGCCCTCCACCTTGGTCTTCACAGCAGTAATCCTCTCAAGGATTTTTTCCTAAAATTTCAACCAGTCATGTTAACCATTCAGAAACAAAAAAACATTATGTGCCATAGTCGATCACAGTCTATAACACCTTCTATAAACCAGCCATCTTCAAAGAAGAATTAAGGGTTAATAACCTGAATTGCAACTCCAAAATCATTTCCATCTTCAATTTTTGGAATCAGATGAGCAATCCAGCAAGAGACCTGAAGAAAAGTAAAGAAAAAAGCTGCCAAACTACGGTCTTGGAAAATGCTGAAAACGTTTCTACGAGTCAATTTTGCCCACTTACAGTGATGCAGGTCTCCTTCAGAGCCATTATCTCCGGTTTTACAATATCCAGCAACTTCACAATCCGCTCATTTCCTTTGATGAAGCCACACTTGGGAGCTGACACAAGAAAATGTAACGTTACAACAAAATTCCATATTTACAGTTAAGGTTTGGTTCTTACATTACCATCACTCTGGTAAACATACATTTTCATCTAATCAGTGCATAACCCTTTTACCCACTTTTTTAGCAGATTCTCCAGTCATACTCTTTTGTTGATTACCAGGTATTTTTGGTGCTGTTAACTTCACCAGTGTGTTTTCTTTCTAAACCAGCATTCGATGGTATCACACCTGTCGGACTGCTTCAATAATCCACCATCATGAATATATATGCTTTTCATTTTCTCTTTTCACTTATTTTCTGTCACGATTCACAAGGATAAAGGTGCACAAAGTAACTTTACTATGGTAAAACCCCACCTACGTCAGCGTACAGCAGCACTCCGACATGTGGTGCGGAAACCCCCGCCCCCACCCCTTCCTGTCCCATGCAAAAAAAATACATTTTAAAAAGGTATTCCACCTAGACTAAAATGCATCGATGGAAACAAAAAGAAAGAATACCAGGATCATAATAAACAAATTGATTAAAATTGATTCAAGGTTTTTAACGTCACAGGACGATGTTGTGAAGCAGTAATTTTCCATTGCTTTTGGTTTGATATAGTAACACTTGTTTGATTTGTGCTGGTCAGTTGAAGTAAAGGACAAAATTTAGATGGTGTACAAATGAAGAAGAGAAAAAAGTACAACCCAATTCCCAGAGAAGTTGGGACATTTTGTTAAATTTACTAAAATTCTAAATCTGTGATTTGTCCATTATGAATTCTATAATTGATAGAATTAATATTTAAGAATGAACGTTTCCCACTTGTAATTACGACTTTGCTTAGTCAATCATTTGCTCGGAACTAATAATTGCACTATTGCCTCTACTTGAAGGGCACATGCCTTTCTGTAAAGTTCAGCAATCCTTATTAAACACACATAAACTAGCTAATTAAGATCTTAAAGAACATTTGATATTTACAGACATGTGTGTTGAAGCAGGGTTAGAACTGAACTCTGGCAGGAAGGAGGATATGCAGGAACAGGATTGGCACTCCTGGTCAAGACAAAGCCTTTCTTCTCCACCCTCATCATCATCGAGATCACATGATTAACCAGTTAAATCTCATTTACGTGTGTGTGCAAAATTACCTTTCTTCTTTTTCTCATCATCTTCATTTTTATCTGTCTCCATCTCCTATTAAAATATTTTAATAAATGTTAGGGTAAGGGACATCTATTTCTAGAATTATTATGAATCCTGATCCGGATGCCAACCTCCTCCTCTGCAGCAGGTGGGTCAGGAATGGGAATGTCCAGGGGTGCGTGGAGAGACGAAAGGTCAGTGATACTGAATTCATCCCCCTAAAACCATAAAAGAGAAGCATTTTTCATTTCACTTGATGCTGGAGTAAAATTTCTCAACTGGTAGCCTAACCATGGGCAGCAAAACTAAGGTCATGAGTTAATTTCCCAAGGACACACATACAGACTGACATGAATACCTAAAGGTACAGGTCACTTTGGATAAAAATCTACCAAATGAAAAAAAGAAGAAAAAAAAGTACCTTCAGCAGGTTGTCAAGCTGTGAGATCTTCAAAGGTATGTGATTGGAGAACAGCTCTTCTGCCTACCAATACAATGAATATTGTAAGCACAAACAGCCACAGTGCACGATCTCAAATAGCCTATGTGTGTATTATTTCAAGTGAATTCATACCTGCTTATACAGTGACTGGCGGTAGTTTTCTATCTGGATGAAGGTAACACAGATGAACAATTATTATTTTGTTTAATATATTTAAATGAAATATTTAGGTTGTCTTTGTCCATGAAAATGATCGCGCCTTCAGGTAATGGCCATGTTTACTTTCACTTTCAACATTCGTGGATGAGGAAGTGTGACTCAGGGTTTTTTCTTTTTTCTTTGTTTTTACATATAAACACCGATTTCCAGTAGTGTTTTATTTTCAACAATCATTAAACAATCTATAAAGAGCCCTTTAAATCTTCTTAGGAGCCATACCGTCACAGCTCAAACAGACGCAAACGCGTTTACTTTTTCTATTTGTTCGACTCTGTTGACAGTGGAGATACTATAAAATCTATAGAGATGAACTTACCCTCACTGCATTATCGGAGTTTATCTTCAGTACTTTAGCTCTGGACATAATGTAAGCAATTCTGCGTTATTTTCAGAGGAAAAGATCACGGTACACTTAGCAGCAGACGTTCAGGTGGCTCGCGCAATTCACTTTCACTTCGCGACACTTTCGATTTAATAATGACGCCCACAATCCACGACTAAAGGATAAAGTGAAATAGGCTACTTATTTTTTTCATCATTATTAATATTTTAATTTTTGTATTTACGTTTTTAGATTAATGTGTTCAGCTTTGCATAATTAATTTACACATTCCTCATTATTTCATTTAAAAAGCGCCGTTTTGTGCACACACATGCAAGGCATGCGCCCACCAGACGCTAGGGGGATCCAAAAACACCACTTTGGAATTAATTTTAATAGTTTATTTCTGTATCTTACACACATGAACACGTTTTAACCATTAATAGTGAAGTGAAATAAAATTTGAAATTTTTCGAATTTGAAAATAAAAATGGTATATTATAGAGAGTGATAAGTAAAAGTGAACCCATTCTCCCTATACTGTACAAAATAAAGCGCGAAGAAGAATAACATGATGGACGGAAAGACAAGGCTCTTTTTTAATAGTGAGTAGATGAAGCTGTATTTCTAAACATACTGAGCACACACACACACACACACGCACACACAGACAGACAGACAGACACTCACGTTGGTCTACTCATTATCATAATGGTTTTTATACTGGACAAACTATATATTCTATTCCCCAAGACTAAACCTAACCAGCACAGAAAACTTTCTGCATTTTTAAATTTTTAATAAAACATTGTTTAGCATGTTTTTCATGCCATTTTAATCACGCCATTTTAATCCCTCAGGAAATGTCCACATAAACAACGTTTATGTTGTAATCAGTGGCATAACTTTGTACTGCTGCCACTGTCACAGGTAATGTCCAAAATAACAGCAGAGCAGTGCACACCTCACCATAGGTGGATGTTATGGAGTCCACAATCAACATCTTGGCAAGTTGATAGATTGAGGACTGCTGAGCAATTTTTGCTCTAAAACAGGCAATTTTTGCTCTAATTTTTGCTCAAAAAACAAATTTTTGTGCAGGAAATGTTAATCCTGTGTCCAAAATCCAAAATTTTAGTCTGCAGAATCACTTGAAAAATGAAAGGGAATTTCTTTTTTTTCCCTGCTCCTTCACCACACTCGTCCTTGAAATGAAAAAGGACGAGGATGTAATGGATGTATGTGGATGTAATGATAGCACTGACAAAAATATATCTGACAAGTGACAAGCACAGTGCTTTCATTACATCCACATATCAGTACTGAATAGCAACAATGGATTCATTTCTAGAGGACCAGCGGGTGGGACATAGTCGCTTCAGTGTTACACCCGAGTGAGGGCTCTATGGAGTCGATGCCAGTGAGCATGGCCCACCTTTTAATACTGTGGCCAAAAAACACATACAAATGTTCGATGTTGTCACAGAACTGTGATGCTTCTGGAATGTTTTTTACTGCATCATTCAGCACTAGGTTCAGGTTATGTGGCGCACAGTGTACATACGTTGCAAGTGTCTCTTTTTCCCTGATCCTGGCCTGCCCTCCCGCATAGACGGAGTGGAGTTATGGAGTTATAGTGCTTGTAACTTGTAAATATATAACTTGTAAACAATAACTTGTAAAATCAAATAATTATTTAGTCATTAATTAGGCGTATCAAATACTCCTTTTTTAAGTATTTCACAGGACAGTTGTACCTAATATCCAACATATTTATATTTTCATTTTTATAATTAGAGTTAAAACTATTTTATAATAATAATATCAATAGGCCCTATACTCGCAGCCCTATATTAAAATAAAACCAAATAAAATTAAACAAGTAAACCCAAAATAAAGAAAAGATTCAATATTTCATCGGTTTACTTGCATGTCTCTTCTGACCGTTCCCAATGTCAGAAAACCATAAACATGCGAATGTGTGTGGAATTATTGAAATATTAAGTTCAAATCTGAGCGTTTGGCTGTCAAAAAAAGTTTGGGAACATCTGGTCTAATTGAAGCTGAGGAAATGAGCTGGTTACAAAAGAACAAGCGTTCAGAGTTCTGTGCTGCTTGTAGACAGAGAGAAAAAAGCCTGTCGATCGCCCCCTGGAGGAGGAAGAAATAATGACGAGGCTGAGCTGACCTTTGCACACCGAAAACAGACAGAAGCCAGAGAGAAAGCAAAATAAAAGACAAATAAATGAAGCAATTGAATTTAAAAGGATAAAGGACCAACCGTGGGAGCAGAGCCATGAAGTGTATTAGTGAAGATAAAGCAAAAGCTTACAGCACCTGGTATTCCCAGGCGGTCTCCCATCCAAGTACTAACCAGGCCCGACCCTGCTTAGCTTCCGAGATCGGACGAGATCGGGCGTGTTCAGGGTGGTATGGCCGTAAGCGAGAGTCTCAGCCAATAAAGAGCTATTTAAAGAAGGGAGACCGGAGCTCGGCCAGCATTCACACACGTCCCAGACTGCAGCTGAAAGACAAACAGGAAGCACCAAGTGTTTTCATGCAGGCTTGATCATGAAACTGAGAGGACTCGTGTATTTTTAAAAAAAAAATCAGACAAATGGCCCCAATCTCTGACTCCCTTCACCCATGCATTATTGTAGTGGGGTGAACTGCGGTCTCCAAATAGCCAACAGGGTTCACAGTATGCACTGTCACACTCATTCATTCATGGACAGTGGTTCCACATGATTAAAACAAGTAATCTTAACAAAACAGGAACAAATAAAACGCAATAAAATCAACCATGTAAAACCAACTAGCTACCAATGGTGTTCATTTAACTTGAATGAAAGGTTTTAGTTATTTAGTAATGTCCAAAATAACAGCAGAGCAGTGCACACCTCACCATAGGTGGATGTTATGGAGTCCACAATCAACATCTTGGCAAGTTGATAGATTGAGGACTGCTGAGCAATTTTTGCTCTAAAACAGGCCCTGAATGACAGTAGTTGTGCAGGAAATGTAAATCCTATGTCCCTGTTGTAGTGGTCAGACAGATGTTTTGCCTTGACATACAGCTCATCATCACTTGCGAGCTGAAGAGTCATGGGGTGTAGGGCCTCAACATGTCAGAGGTTGCTCGCATACTGTTGAATCTTTGAGAGAGCTGGTTGATTATTGTGTCTAGATTAGCGTTAAAAATGTTGACTCTGAAATAACGTTCTGTGTTGGACAGGCGCTCTTCTTCACACAAGTAGTCATAATGACATTTCATTCTTATGACTCACATTTTCGAAAGTTGTCTGAGATCCCCATTTTTCTGCGAGCGTCTGTGCCTTAACCTTTGTCTGGTCAAGAGCGCCACGATACTCAGACAAGCTCTGAATGGTGTTGTCCAGCAATGTCAATGTCTTCTGCATGTCCTGTATTTTACAGGACAGTTGTACCTAATATCCAACATATTTATATTTTCATTTTTATAATTAGTTAAAACTATTCTATAATAATAATATCAGGCCCTATACTCACAGCCCTATATTAAAATAAAACCAAATTAAATTAAACAAGTAAACCCAAAATAAAGAAAAGATTCAATATTTCATCTGTTTACTTGCATGTCACTTCTGACCATTCCCAACGTCAGAAAACCATGAACATGCGAATGTGTGTGGAATTATTGAAATATTAAGTTCAAATCTGAGCGTTCGGCTGACAAAAAAAGTTTGGGAACATCTGGTCTAATTGAAGCTGAGGAAATGAGCTGGTTACAAAAGAACAAGCGCTCAGAGTTCTGTGTTGCTTGTAGACAGAGAGAAAAAAGCCTGTCGATCGCCCCCTGGAGGAGGAAGAAATAATGACGAGGCTGAGCTGTCCTTTGCACACCGAAAACAGACAGAAGCCAGAGAGAAAGCAAAATAAAAGGCAAATAAATGAAGCAATTGAATTTAAAAGGATAAAGGACCAACCGTGGGAGCCGAGCCATGAAGTGTAATAGTGAAGATAAAGCAAAAGCTTACAGCACCTGGTATTCCCAGGCGGTCTCCCATCCAAGTACTAACCAGGCCCGACCCTGCTTAGCTTCCGAGATCGGACGAGATCGGGCGTGTTCAGGGTGGTATGGCCGTAAGCGAGAGTCTCAGCCAATAAAGAGCTATTTAAAGAAGGGACACCGGGGCTCGGCCCGCATTCACACACGTCCCAGACTAGTCCCAACTAGTCATAATGACATTTAATTCTTCGGACTCTCACATTTTCGAAAGTTGTGTGAGATCCCCATTTTTCTGCGAGCGTCTGTGCCTTAACCTTTGCCTGGTCAAAAGCGCCACGATACTCAGACAAGCTCTGAATGGTGTTGTCCAGCAATGTCAATGCCTTCTGCATGTCAGTGTTTGTAGCTTGAAGCATTGTAGATACAGCATTCACACTCTCCAAAATGTTAGTCTGCAGAATCACTTGAAAAATGAAAGGGAATTTCTTTTTTTCCCCTGCTGCTTCACCACACTCGTCCTTGAAATGAAAAAGGACGAGGATGTAATGGATGTATGTGGATGTAATGATAGCACTGACAAAAATATATCTGACAAGTGACAAGCACAGTGCTTTCATTACATCCACATATCTGTACTGAATAGCAACAATGGATTCATTTCTAGAGGACCAGCGGGTGGGACATAGTCGCTTCAGTGTTACACCCGAGTGAGGGCTCTATGGAGTCCATGCCAGTGAGCATGGCCCACCTTTTAATACTGTGGCCAAAAAACACATACAAATGTTCGATGTTGTCACAGAACTGTGATGCTTCTGGAATGTTTTTTACTGCATCATTCAGCACTTGGTTCAGGTTATGTGGCGCACAGTGTACATACGTTGCAAGTGTCTCTTTTTCCCTGATCCTGGCCTGCCCTCCCGCATAGACGCCACTCATATTGGCCACTCCGTTGTATCCCGGCCCACGACATTTAGAAATATCAAGGCCATTTTTCGCAATGCTGTCGAGGATTTTGTTTTCCAGTTCACTTGCAGATGTGCGAGATGTTTTCTGAAATCCGAGAAAAGCTTCAGCTATATCGATAGCTATGTCCAATGTGTTCCTCACTATGGTGGTGACTTATCTGTAAACTTAGTTGGTGTCGCTTGGACAGGGCTTGTGTGGTATAATTGAAAAAAATGGTGCTTTGTTTGATTTCAGTCGTAATCTCCTGCTGAACACGCTGTGAAAAAAATATAAAGGAGCTTATTTTGGATAGAGGGACTAAGGTATTTATTTGAACCCTTGGGCCGTTTGATCTGCTCTTGCAGCACATGGTCATAGGTCAATAATGCTCAATAATGGCAAGGAAATTCCCACTGTTTGGCTGTCCCAAAATGTCTCCGTGTCCCCGGAACGCTAGGTTGCACAATGCGCTTTAGCACCTGTTTAAAAAAAAGCGCAGCATCATGTCCTTCTCCAACTGCGCATCAATGGTGCCATTAAGTTTCCACTGTTCATACAACTAGTAAAAGTTGTGAAACTGTATAACTTTACACAAAAATGTTTAGCGAGTCATTTTTTAACACTAAAATCCACGTTAACAACCACATTACTTATGTCTGTGGCTTTATCTTTGAAACTGAGATTATAAGGTTTGGCCCCATTTAGGATACTTCCATTTTCTCACTGTCACGCAAATGCCCGTAAACTAAAGTTTGTCCAGAATCATCCAGTTGTGCGCTCAGGAACTCATACATCACCATTTCATTCATAAAGTAGACAACAAACTCATGACAAATATGGAGTTATGGTGCTTTTAACTTGTAAATACAGTGGGGAGAACAAGTATTTGATACACTGCCGATTTTGCAGGTTTTCCTACTTACAAAGCATGTAGAGGTCTGTAATTTTTATCATAGGTACACTTCAACTGTGAGAGACGGAATCTAAAACAAAAATCCAGAAAATCACATTGTATGATTTTTAAATAATGAATTTGCATTTTATTGCATGACATAAATATTTGATCACCTACCAACCAGTAAGAATTCCGGCTCTCACAGACCTGTTCGTTTTTCTTTAAGAAGCCCTCCTGTTCTCCACTCATTACCTGTATTAACTGCACCTGTTTGAACTCGTTACCTGTATAAAAGACACCTGTCCACACACTCAATCAAACAGACTTCAACCTCTCCACAATGGCCAAGACCAGAGAGCTGTGTAAGGATATCAGGGATAAAATTGTAGACCTGCACAAGGCTGGGATGGGCTACAGGACAATAGGCAAGCAGCTTGGTGAGAAGGCAACAACTGTTGGCGCAATTATTAGAAAATGGAAGAAGTTCAAGATGACGGTCAATCTCCCTCGGTCTGGGGCACCATGCAATATCTCACCTCGTGGGGCATCAATGATCATGAGGAAGGTGAGGGATCAGCCCAGAACTACACGACAGGACCTGGTCAATGACCTGAAGAGAGCTGGGACCACTGTCTCAAAGAAAACCATTAGTAACACACTACGCCGTCATGGATTAAAATCCTGCAGCGCATGCAAGGTCCCCCTGCTCAAGCCAGCGCGTGTCCAGGCCCGTCTAAAGTTTGCCAATGACCATCTGGATGATCCAGAGGAGGAATGGGAGAAGGTCATGTGGTCTGATGAGACAAAAATAGAGCTTTTTGGTCTAAACTCCACTCGCCGTGTTTGGGGGAAGAAGAAGGATGAGTACAACCCCAAGAACACCATCCCAACCGTGAAGCATGGAGGTGGAAACATCATTCTTTGGGGATGTTTTTCTGCAAAGGGGACAGGACGACTGCACCGTATTGAGGGGAGGATGGATGGGGCCATGTATCGCGAGATCTTGGCCAACAACCTCCTTCCCTCAGTAAGAGCACTGAAGATGGGTCGTGGCTGGGTCTTCCAGCATGACAACGACCCGAAACACACAGCCAGGGCAACTAAGGAGTGGCTCCGTAAGAAGCATCTCAAGGTCCTAGAGTGGCCTAGCCAGTCTCCAGACCTGAACCCAATAGAAAATCTTTGGAGGGAGCTGAAAGTCCACATTGCCCAGTGACAGCCCCGAAACCTGAAGGATCTGGAGAAGGTCTGTATGGAGGAGTGGGCCAAAATCCCTGCTGCAGTGTGTGCAAACCTGGTCAAGAACTACAGAAAACGTATGATCTCTGTAATTGCAAACAAAGGTTTCTGTACCAAATATTAAGTTCTGCTTTTCTGATGTATCAAATACTTATGTCATGCAATAAAATGCAAATTAATTACTTAAAAATCATACAATGTGATTTTCTGGATTTTTGTTTTAGATTCCGTCACTCACAGTTGAAGAGTACCTATGATAAAAATTACAGACTTCTACATGCTTTGTAAGTGGGAAAACCTGCAAAATCGGCAGTGTATCAAATACTTGTTCTCCCCACTGTATATAACTTGTAAACAATAACTTGTAAAATCAAATAATTATTTTGCCATTAATTAGGCGTATCAAATACTCCTTTTTTAAGTATTTTGCAGGACAGTTGTACCTAATATCCAACATATTTATATTTTCATTTTTATAATTAGAGTTACAACTATTTTATAATAATAATATCAATAGGCCCTATACTCGCAGCCCTATACTAAAATAAAACCAAATCAAATTAAACAAGTAAACCCAAAATAAAGAAAAGATTCAATATTTCATCTGTTTACTTGCATGTCTCTTCTGACTGTTCCCAACGTCAGAAAACCATGAACATGCGAATGTGTGTGGAATTATTGAAATATTAAATTTAAATCTGAGCGTTCGGCTGACAAAAAAAAAGGTTTGGGAACATCTGGTCTAATTAAAGCTGAGGAAAGGAGCTGGTTACAAAAGAACTGAGAGAGAAAAAAAGCCTCTCGATCGCCCTCTGGAGGAGGAAGAAATAATGACGAGGCTGAGCTGACCTTTACACACCGAAAATAGACAAGCCAGAGAGAAAGCAAAATAAAAGACAAATAAATGTAGCAATTGAATTTAAAAGGATAAAGGAACAACCCGTGGAAGCCGAGCCGTGAAGTGTAATAGTGAAGATAAAGCAAAAGCTTACAGCACCTGGTATTCCCAGGCGGTCTCCCATCCAAGTACTAACCAGGCCCGACCCTGCTTAGCTTCCGAGATCGGACGAGATCGGGCGTGTTCAGGGTGGTATGGCCGTAAGCGAGAGTCTCAGCCAATAAAGAGCTATTTAAAGAAGGGACACCGGAGCTCGGCCAGCATTCACACACGTCCCAGACTGCAGCTGAAAGACAAACAGGAAGCACATAGTGTTTTCATGCAGGCTTGATCATGAAACTGAGAGGACTTGTGTATTTAAAAAAAAAAAATCAGACAAATGGCCCCAATCTCTGACTCCCTTCACCCACGCATTATTGTAGTGGTTTGACCTGCGGTCTCCAAATAGCCAACAGGGTTCACAGTATGCACTGTCACACTCATTCATTCATGGACAGTGGTTCCACGTGATTAAAATAAGTAATCTTAACAAAACAGGAACAAATAAAACGCAATAAAATCAACCATGTAAAACCAACTAGAACCAATGGTGTTCATTTAACTTGAATGGAGTCCACAATCAACATCTTGGCAAGTTGATAGATTGAGGACTGCTGAGCAATTTTTGCTCTAAAACAGGCCCTGAATGACAGAAGTTGTGCAGGAAATGTAAATCCTATGTCCCTGTTGTAGTGGTCAGACAGATGTTTTGCCTTGACATACAGCTCATCATCACTTGCGAGCTGAAGAGTCATGGGGTGTAGGGCCTCAACATGTCAGAGGTTGCTCGCATACTGTTGAATCTTTGAGAGAGCTGGTTGATTATTGTGTCTAGATTAGCATTAAAGATGTTGACTCTGAAATAACGTTCTGTGTTGGACAGGTGCTCTTCTTCACACAACTAGTCATAATGACATTTCATTCTTCTGACTCTCACATTTTCGAAAGTTGTCTGAGATCCCCATTTTTCTGCGAGCGTCTGTGCCTTAACCTTTGTCTGGTCAAAAGCGCCACGATACCCAGACAAGCTCTGAATGGTGTTGTCCAGCAATGTCAATGCCTTCTGCATATCCTGTATTTCACAGGACAGTTGTACCTAATATACAACAAATTTATATTTTCATTTTTATAATTAGAGTTAAAATTATTTTATAATAATAATATCAGGCCCTATACTCGCAGCCCTATACTAAAATAAAACCAAATTAAATTAAACAAGTAAACCCAAAATAAAGAAAAGATTCAACATTTCATCTGTTTACTTGCATGTCTCTTCTGACCGTTCCCAACGTCAGAAAACCATGAACATGCGAATGTGTGTGGAATTATTGAAATATTAAGTTCAAATCTGAGCGTTCGGCTGACAAAAAAAGTTTGGGAACATCTGGTCTAATTGAAGCTGAGGAAATGAGCTGGTTACAAAAGAACAAGCGCTCAGAGTTCTGTGTTGCTTGTAGACAGAGAGAAAAAAGCCTGTCGATCGCCCCCTGGAGGAGGAAGAAATAATGACGAGGCTGAGCTGTCCTTTGCACACCGAAAACAGACAGAAGCCAGAGAGAAAGCAAAATAAAAGACAAATAAATGAAGCAATTGAATTTAAAAGGATAAAGGACCAACCGTGGGAGCCGAGCCATGAAGTGTAATAGTGAAGATAAAGCAAAAGCTTACAGCACCTGGTATTCCCAGGCGGTCTCCCATCCAAGTACTAACCAGGCCCGACCCTGCTTAGCTTCCGAGATCGGACGAGATCGGGCGTGTTCAGGGTGGTATGGCCGTAAGCTAAAGTCTCAGCCAATAAAGAGCTATTTAAAGAAGGGACACTGGAGCTTGGCCCGCATTCATACACGTCCCAGACTGCAGCTGAAAGACAAACAGGAAGCACCAAGTGTTTTCATGCAGGCTTGATCATGAAACTGAGAGGACTCGTGTATTTAAAAAAAAATGTTTTCAGACAAATGGCCCCAATCTCTGACTCCCTTCACCCATGCATTATTGTAGTGGGGTGAACTGCGGTCTCCAAATAGCCAACAGGGTTCACAGTATGCACTGTCACACTCATTCATTCATGGACAGTGGTTCCACGTGATTAGTAATCTTAACAAAACAGGAACAAATAAAACGCAATAAAATCAACCATGTAAAACCAACTAGCTACCAATGGTGTTCATTTAACTTGAATGAAAGGTTTTAGTTATTTAGTAATGTCCAAAATAACAGCAGAGCAGTGCACACCTCACCATAGGTAAATGTTATGGAGTCCACAATCAACATCTTGGCAAGTTGATAGATTGAGGACTGCTGAGCAATTTTTGCTCTAAAACAGGCCCTGAATGACAGTAGTTGTGCAGGAAATGTAAATCCTATGTCCCTGTTGTAGTGGTCAGACAGATGTTTTGCCTTGACATACAGCTCATCATCACTTGCGAGCTGAAGAGTCATGGGGTGTAGGGCCTCAACATGTGAGAGGTTGCTCACATACTGTTGAATCTTTGAGAGAGCTGGTTGATTATTGTGTCTAGATTAGCGTTAAAAATGTTGACTCTGAAATAACGTTCTGTGTTGGACAGGCGCTCTTCTTCACACAAGTAGTCATAATGACATTTAATTCTTCGGACTCTCACATTTTCGAAAGTTGTCTGAGATCCCCATTTTTCTGCGAGCGTCTGTGCCTTAACCTTTGCCTGGTCAAGAGCGCCACGATACTCAGACAAGCTCTGAATGGTGTTGTCCAGCAATGTCAATGCCTTCTGCATGTCAGCGTTTGTAGCTTGAAGCATTGTAGATACAGCATTCACACTCTCCAAAATTTTAGTCTGCAGAATCACTTTAAAAATGAAAGGGAATTTCTTATTTTTTGTCTTTATTCCTGCTGCTTCACCCGCTCATGCTTCTTGTCACTTGTCAGATATATTTTTGTCAGTGCTTTCATTACATCCACATATCTGTACTGAATAGCAACAATGGATTCATATCTAGAGGACCAGCGGGTGGGACATAGTCCCACAAAATATAAATGAGCTTATTTTGGATAGAGGGACTGAGGTATTTAATTGACCCCTTGGGCCGTTTGATCTGCTCTTGCAGCACAGGGTCATAGGTCAATAATGCTCAATAATGGCAAGGAAATTCCCACTGTTTGGCTGTCCCAAAATGTCTCTGTGTCCCCGGAACGCTAGGTTGCACAATGCGCTTTAGCACCTGTTTAAAAAAAAACCGCAGCATCATGTCCCTCTCCAACTGCGCATCAATGGTGCCATTAACTTTCCACTGTTCATACAACTAGTTTAAAGTTGTGAAACTGTATAACTTTACACAAAAATTCTTAAAGCGAGTAATTTTTTAACAGTAAAATCCACGTTAACAACCACATTATTTAATGTCTGTGGTTTTAACTTTGAAACTGAGATTACTAGTATAAGGTTTGGCCCCATTTAGGATACTTCCATTTTCTCACTGTTCTCAAATGCCCGTAAACTAAAGTTTGTCCGGAATCATCCACAAATATGGAGTTATAGTGCTTGTAACTTGTAAATATATAACTTGTAAAAAATAACTTGTAATCAAATAATTATTTTGTCATTAATTAGGCGTATCAAATACTCATTTTTTAAGTATTTCACAGGACAGCTGTACCTAATATCCAACATATTTATATTTTCATTTTTATAATTAGAGTTAAAACTATTTTATAATAATAATATCAGGCCCTATACTCACAGCCCTATATTAAAATAAAACCAAATAAAATTAAACAAGTAAACCCAAAATAAAGAAAAGATTCAACATTTCATCTGTTTACTTGCATGTCTCTTCTGACTGTTCCCAACGTCAGAAAACCATGAACATGCGAATGTGTGTGGAATTATTGAAATATTAAGTTAAAATCTGAGCGTTCGGCTGACAAAAAAGTTTGGGAACATCTGGTCTAATTGAAGCTGAGGAAAGGAGCTGATTACAAAAGAACAAGCGCTCAGAGTTCTGTGTTGCTTGTAGACAGAGAGAAAAAAGCCTGTCGATCGCCCCCTGGAGGAGGAAGAAATAATGACGAGGCTGAGCTGTCCTTTGCACACCGAAAACAGACAGAAGCCAGAGAGAAAGCAAAATAAAAGACAAATAAATGAAGCAATTGAATTTAAAAGGATAAAGGAACAACCGTGGGAGCAGAGCCATGAAGTGTAATAGTGAAGATAAAGCAAAAGCTTACAGCACCTGGTATTCCCAGGCGGTCTCCCATCCAAGTACTAACCAGGCCCGACCCTGCTTAGCTTCCGAGATCGGACGAGATCGGGCGTGTTCAGGGTGGTATGGCCGTAAGCGAGAATCTCAGCCAATAAAGAGCTATTTAAAGAAGGGACACCGGGGCTCGGCCCGCATTCACACACGTCCCAGACTGCAGCTGAAAGACAAACAGGAAGCACCAAGTGTTTTCATGCAGGCTTGATCATGAAACTGAGAGGACTCGTGTATTTAAAAAAAATGTTTTCAGACAAATGGCCCCAATCTCTGACTCCCTTCACCCATGCATTATTGTAGTGGGGTGAACTGCGGTCTCCAAATAGCCAGCAGGGTTCACAGTATATGCACTGTCACACTCATTCATTCATGGACAGTGGTTCCACGTGATTAGTAATCTTAACAAAACAGGAACAAATAAAACGCAATAAAATCAACCATGTAAAACCAACTAGCTACCAATAGCCGCGTTTCAACTGTCGGGCCAGGGCCGGGCCGGGCCGTGCTAGTGCGTGCCAGGGCCAGTCGCGTTTCCACTGTCACTTCCGGGGCTTGATCGGGGCTTACTCGGGGCCAACGGTCAGGATTTCTGGCCCGTCGAATACCTTGGGCCAAAGCGGGCCAGTTCGGGCTAGAGGAGTGGTTACGAACAGAGGCGGAGTTCACCTGAGTCGGGAGACGGCAGCGCCGGATGATTCTGTCAGCATTAAAGACTTTTAAAATAATTTAACTCGCGTTCATGTTTGAATGCCTTCTGTTTGTGATGCAAAAGATATGCGCGCTAACCATTACCATAGTAAACGCTTGAAGATAAGCATAGTAAAAAAACATAGTGAACGCCTGAAGAAATCAGACCAATCATAAAGGCTATCACAGTCATGTTTTTATTTTATCTGTCAGTAGCCTACGTCTCGTCTCTTTATACCGGACTATCATAAAATAAAGCAACTTTTTTTTCGGGAGCTTCCTCTGATTCTCTGACTGAAAATATCTATATGGAAGTCGAGAGAGTGCTAAAGCTCCTCAGGTCGTATTTTTGGTGGCATATAGCCTATTTGTAGAAATTATCATTCTTTCTAAATGTGATGTAAATATGTCCTGTAACTACCAGATAAACAGAAACAGACGCGACTGAAGAAGTAAGTCTGTCCTCTACCTCCTCTTTCTTTTGTGAAATAGACCTAACGGTAATTTATTTCTGAGTGACTAATGTGCAATTTTGACATAAATTAATTCATTATGATCAGTGTATCACTTTTTATTGTAAACCTGTGGTAAAAACATCGATGCTTGGGTTTTAAATATTCAAGTAAACAACACAAATGCCAGCAAACGGCCGCTTTTATCATGTTTGTTTTCAACGCTGTTTCCAGTGATTTCTGATTAGTTTTCTGATAAAACTTCTATTTGTTGGTGAAATGATGGGTTAGTGTGACGTTGTTCCACAGAGGCGTGTTACGGGCGTGTTTTAGTGAAGCGCTGTGGAGCTTCTGGCCTGACAGTGGAAACGCAGGCCCGGTGCTATTAGCCCGAGGCTATTAGCCCGGCACGGCCCGTTTAAAGCCCTGGCTCGCACTGGCCCGACAGTGGAAACGCGGCTAATGGTGTTCATTTAACTTGAATGAAAGGTTTTAGTTATTTAGTAATGTCCAAAATAACAGCAGAGCAGTGCACACCTCACCATAGGTGGATGTTATGGAGTCCACAATCAACATCTTGGCAAGTTGATAGATTGAGGACTGCTGAGAAATTTTTGCTCTAAAACAGGCCCTGAATGACAGTAGTTGTGCAGGAAATGTAAATCCTATGTCCCTGTTGTAGTGGTCAGACAGATGTTTTGCCTTGACATACAGCTCATCATCACTTGCGAGCTGAAGAGTCATGGGGTGTAGGGTCGCAACATGTCAGAGGTTGCTCACATACTGTTGAATCTTTGAGAGAGCTGGTTGATTATTGTGTCTAGATTAGCGTTAAAAATGTTGACTCTGTAATAACGTTCTGTGTTGGACAGGTGCTCTTCTTCACACAACTAGTCATAATGACATTTCATTCTTCTGACTCACATTTTCGAAAGTTGTCTGAGATCCCCATTTTTCTGCGAGCGTCTGTGCCTTAACCTTTGCCTGGTCAAAAGCGCCACGATACTCAGACAAGCTCTGAACGGTGTTGTCCAGCAATGTCAATGCCTTCTGCATGTCCTGTATTTCACAGGACAGCTGTACCAAATATACAACAAATTTATATTTTCATTTTTATAATTAGAGTTAAAATTATTTTATAATAATAATATCAATAGGCCCTATACTCGCAGCCCTATATTAAAATAAAACCAAATAAAATTAAACAAGTAAACCCAAAATAAAGAAAAGATTCAATATTTCATCTGTTTACTTGCATGTCACTTCTGACCATTCCCAACTTCAGAAAACCATGAACATGCGAATGTGTGTGGAATTATTGAAATATTAAGTTCAAATCTGAGCGTTCGGCTGACAAAAAAGGTTTGGGAACATCTGGTCTAATTGAAGCTGAGGAAATGAGCTGGTTACAAAAGAACAAGCGCTCAGAGTTCTGTGTTGCTTGTAGACAGAGAGAAAAAAGCCTGTCGATCGCCCCCTGGAGGAGGAAGAAATAATGACGAGGCTGAGCTGTCCTTTGCACACCGAAAACAGACAGAAGCCAGAGAGAAAGCAAAATTAAAGACAAATAAATGAAGCAATTGAATTTAAAAGGATAAAGGAACAACCGTGGGAGCCGAGCCATGAAGTGTATTAGTGAAGATAAAGCAAAAGCTTACAGCACCTGGTATTCCCAGGCGGTCTCCCATCCAAGTACTAACCAGGCCCGACCCTGCTTAGCTTCCGAGATCGGACGAGATCGGGCGTGTTCAGGGTGGTATGGCCGTAAGCGAGAGTCTCAGCCAATAAAGAGCTATTTAAAGAAGGGACACCGGGGCTCAGCCCACATTCACACACGTCCCAGACTGCAGCTGAAAGACAAACAGAAAGCACCAAGTGTTTTCATGCAGGCTTGATCATGAAACTGAGAGGACTCGTGTATTTAAAAACATTTTTTCAGACAAATGGCCCCAATCTCTGACTCCCTTCACCCATGCATTATTGTAGTGGGGTGAACTGCGGTCTCCAAATAGCTGACAGGGTTCACAGTATGCACTGTCACACTCATTCATTCATGGACAGTGGTTCCACGTGATTAAAACAAGTAATCTTAACAAAACAGGAACAAATAAAACGCAATAAAATCAACCATGTAAAACCAACTTGAACCAATGGTGTTCATTTAACTAGAATGAAAGGTTTTAGTTATTTAGTAGACAAGCTCTTAATGGTGTTGTCCAGCAATGTCAATGCCTTCTGCATGTCAGTGTTTGTAGCTTGAAGCATTGTAGATACAGCATTCGCACGCTCCAAAATTTTAGTCTGCAGAATCACTTGAAAAATTAAAGGGAATTTCTTTTTTTTCCCTGCTGCTTCACCACACTCGTCCTTGAAATGAAAAAGGATGAGGATGTAATAGATGTATGTGGATGTAATGAAAGCACTGACAAAAATATATCTGACAAGTGACAAGCACAGTGCTTTCATTACATCCGCATATCAGTACCGAATAGCAACAATGGATTCATTTCTAGAGGACCAGCGGGTGGGACATAGTCGCTTCAGTGTTACACCCGAGTGAGGGCTCTATGGAGTCCATGCCAGTGAGCATGGCCCACCTTTTAATACTGTGGCCAAAAAACACATACAAATGTTCGATGTTGTCACAGAACTGTGATGCTTCTGGAATGTTTTTTACTGCATCATTCAGCACTAGGTTCAGGTTATGTGGTGCACAGTGTACATACGTTGCAAGTGTCTCTTTTTCCCTGATCCTGGCCTGCCCTCCCGCATAGACGCCACTCATATTGGCCACTCCGTTGTATCCCGGCCCACGACATTTAGAAATATCAAGGCCATTTTTCGCAATGCTGTCGAGGATTTTGTTTTCCAGTTCACTTGCAGATGTGCGAGATGTTTTCTGAAATCCGAGAAAAGCTTCAGCTATATCGATAGCTATGTCCAATGTGTTCCTCACTATGGTGGTGACTTATCTGTAAACTTAGTTGGTGTCGCTTGGACAGGGCTTGTGTGGTATAATTGAAAAAAATGGTGCTTTGTTTGATTTCAGTCGTAATCTCCTGCTGAACACGCTGTGACAAAATATAAATGAGCTTATTTTGGATAGAGGGACTAAGGTATTTATTTGAACCCTTGGGCCGTTTGATCTGCTCTTGCAGCACATGGTCATAGGTCAATAATGCTCAATAATGGCAAGGAAATTCCCACTGTTTGGCTGTCCCAAAATGTCTCAGTGTCCCCGGAACGCTAGGTTGCACAATGCGCTTTAGCACCTGTTTAAAAAAAAGCGCAGCATCATGTCCCTCTCCAACTGCGCATCAATGGTGCCATTAAGTTTCCACTGTTCATACAACTAGTAAAAGTTGTGAAACTGTATAACTTTACACAAAAATGTTTAGCGAGTCATTTTTTAACACTAAAATCCACGTTAACAACCACATTACTTATGTCTGTGGCTTTATCTTTGAAACTGAGATTATAAGGTTTGGCCCCATTTAGGATACTTCCATTTTCTCACTGTCACGCAAATGCCCGTAAACTAAAGTTTGTCCAGAATCATCCAGTTGTGCGCTCAGGAACTCATACATCACCATTTCATTCATAAAGTAGACAACAAACTCATGACAAATATGGAGTTATGGTGCTTTTAACTTGTAAATACAGTGGGGAGAACAAGTATTTGATACACTGCCGATTTTGCAGGTTTTCCTACTTACAAAGCATGTAGAGGTCTGTAATTTTTATCATAGGTACACTTCAACTGTGAGAGACGGAATCTAACACAAAAATCCAGAAAATCACATTGTATGATTTTTAAATAATGAATTTGCATTTTATTGCATGACATAAATATTTGATCACCTACCAACCAGTAAGAATTCCGGCTCTCACAGACCTGTTAGTTTTTCTTTAAGAAGCCCTCCTGTTCTCCACTCATTACCTGTATTAACTGCACCTGTTTGAACTCGTTACCTGTATAAAAGACACCTGTCCACACACTCAATCAAACAGACTTCAACCTCTCCACAATGGCCAAGACCAGAGAGCTGTGTAAGGATATCAGGGATAAAATTGTAGACCTGCACAAGGCTGGGATGGGCTACAGGACAATAGGCAAGCAGCTTGGTGAGAAGGCAACAACTGTTGGCGCAATTATTAGAAAATGGAAGAAGTTCAAGATGACGGTCAATCTCCCTCGGTCTGGGGCACCATGCAATATCTCACCTCGTGGGGCATCAATGATCATGAGGAAGGTGAGGGATCAGCCCAGAACTACACGACAGGACCTGGTCAATGACCTGAAGAGAGCTGGGACCACTGTCTCAAAGAAAACCATTAGTAACACACTACGCCGTCATGGATTAAAATCCTGCAGCGCATGCAAGGTCCCCCTGCTCAAGCCAGCGCGTGTCCAGGCCCGTCTAAAGTTTGCCAATGACCATCTGGATGATCCAGAGGAGGAATGGGAGGAGGTCATGTGGTCTGATGAGACAAAAATAGAGCTTTTTGGTCTAAACTCCACTCGCCGTGTTTGGGGGAAGAAGAAGGATGAGTACAACCCCAAGAACACCATCCCAACCGTGAAGCATGGAGGTGGAAACATCATTCTTTGGGGATGTTTTTCTGCAAAGGGGACAGGACGACTGCACCGTATTGAGGGGAGGATGGATGGGGCCATGTATCGCGAGATCTTGGCCAACAACCTCCTTCCCTCAGTAAGAGCACTGAAGATGGGTCGTGGCTGGGTCTTCCAGCATGACAACGACCCGAAACACACAGCCAGGGCAACTAAGGAGTGGCTCCGTAAGAAGCATCTCAAGGTCCTAGAGTGGCCTAGCCAGTCTCCAGACCTGAACCCAATAGAAAATCTTTGGAGGGAGCTGAAAGTCCACATTGCCCAGTGACAGCCCCGAAACCTGAAGGATCTGGAGAAGGTCTGTATGGAGGAGTGGGCCAAAATCCCTGCTGCAGTGTGTGCAAACCTGGTCAAGAACTACAGAAAACGTATGATCTCTGTAATTGCAAACAAAGGTTTCTGTACCAAATATTAAGTTCTGCTTTTCTGATGTATCAAATACTTATGTCATGCAATAAAATGCAAATTAATTACTTAAAAATCATACAATGTGATTTTCTGGATTTTTGTTTTAGATTCCGTCACTCACAGTTGAAGAGTACCTATGATAAAAATTACAGACTTCTACATGCTTTGTAAGTGGGAAAACCTGCAAAATCGGCAGTGTATCAAATACTTGTTCTCCCCACTGTATATAACTTGTAAACAATAACTTGTAAAATCAAATAATTATTTTGCCATTAATTAGGCGTATCAAATACTCCTTTTTTAAGTATTTTGCAGGACAGTTGTACCTAATATCCAACATATTTATATTTTCATTTTTATAATTAGAGTTACAACTATTTTATAATAATAATATCAATAGGCCCTATACTCGCAGCCCTATACTAAAATAAAACCAAATCAAATTAAACAAGTAAACCCAAAATAAAGAAAAGATTCAATATTTCATCTGTTTACTTGCATGTCTCTTCTGACTGTTCCCAACGTCAGAAAACCATGAACATGCGAATGTGTGTGGAATTATTGAAATATTAAATTTAAATCTGAGCGTTCGGCTGACAAAAAAAAAGGTTTGGGAACATCTGGTCTAATTAAAGCTGAGGAAAGGAGCTGGTTACAAAAGAACTGAGAGAGAAAAAAAGCCTCTCGATCGCCCTCTGGAGGAGGAAGAAATAATGACGAGGCTGAGCTGACCTTTACACACCGAAAATAGACAAGCCAGAGAGAAAGCAAAATAAAAGACAAATAAATGTAGCAATTGAATTTAAAAGGATAAAGGAACAACCCGTGGAAGCCGAGCCATGAAGTGTAATAGTGAAGATAAAGCAAAAGCTTACAGCACCTGGTATTCCCAGGCGGTCTCCCATCCAAGTACTAACCAGGCCCGACCCTGCTTAGCTTCCGAGATCGGACGAGATCGGGCGTGTTCAGGGTGGTATGGCCGTAAGCGAGAGTCTCAGCCAATAAAGAGCTATTTAAAGAAGGGACACCGGAGGTCGGCCAGCATTCACACACGTCCCAGACTGCAGCTGAAAGACAAACAGGAAGCACATAGTGTTTTCATGCAGGCTTGATCATGAAACTGAGAGGACTTGTGTATTTAAAAAAAAAAAATCAGACAAATGGCCCCAATCTCTGACTCCCTTCACCCACGCATTATTGTAGTGGTTTGACCTGCGGTCTCCAAATAGCCAACAGGGTTCACAGTATGCACTGTCACACTCATTCATTCATGGACAGTGGTTCCACGTGATTAAAATAAGTAATCTTAACAAAACAGGAACAAATAAAACGCAATAAAATCAACCATGTAAAACCAACTAGAACCAATGGTGTTCATTTAACTTGAATGGAGTCCACAATCAACATCTTGGCAAGTTGATAGATTGAGGACTGCTGAGCAATTTTTGCTCTAAAACAGGCCCTGAATGACAGAAGTTGTGCAGGAAATGTAAATCCTATGTCCCTGTTGTAGTGGTCAGACAGATGTTTTGCCTTGACATACAGCTCATCATCACTTGCGAGCTGAAGAGTCATGGGGTGTAGGGCCTCAACATGTCAGAGGTTGCTCGCATACTGTTGAATCTTTGAGAGAGCTGGTTGATTATTGTGTCTAGATTAGCATTAAAGATGTTGACTCTGAAATAACGTTCTGTGTTGGACAGGTGCTCTTCTTCACACAACTAGTCATAATGACATTTCATTCTTCTGACTCTCACATTTTCGAAAGTTGTCTGAGATCCCCATTTTTCTGCGAGCGTCTGTGCCTTAACCTTTGTCTGGTCAAAAGCGCCACGATACCCAGACAAGCTCTGAATGGTGTTGTCCAGCAATGTCAATGCCTTCTGCATATCCTGTATTTCACAGGACAGTTGTACCTAATATACAACAAATTTATATTTTCATTTTTATAATTAGAGTTAAAATTATTTTATAATAATAATATCAGGCCCTATACTCGCAGCCCTATACTAAAATAAAACCAAATTAAATTAAACAAGTAAACCCAAAATAAAGAAAAGATTCAACATTTCATCTGTTTACTTGCATGTCTCTTCTGACCGTTCCCAACGTCAGAAAACCATGAACATGCGAATGTGTGTGGAATTATTGAAATATTAAGTTCAAATCTGAGCGTTCGGCTGACAAAAAAAGTTTGGGAACATCTGGTCTAATTGAAGCTGAGGAAATGAGCTGGTTACAAAAGAACAAGCGCTCAGAGTTCTGTGTTGCTTGTAGACAGAGAGAAAAAAGCCTGTCGATCGCCCCCTGGAGGAGGAAGAAATAATGACGAGGCTGAGCTGTCCTTTGCACACCGAAAACAGACAGAAGCCAGAGAGAAAGCAAAATAAAAGACAAATAAATGAAGCAATTGAATTTAAAAGGATAAAGGACCAACCGTGGGAGCCGAGCCATGAAGTGTAATAGTGAAGATAAAGCAAAAGCTTACAGCACCTGGTATTCCCAGGCGGTCTCCCATCCAAGTACTAACCAGGCCCGACCCTGCTTAGCTTCCGAGATCGGACGAGATCGGGCGTGTTCAGGGTGGTATGGCCGTAAGCTAAAGTCTCAGCCAATAAAGAGCTATTTAAAGAAGGGACACTGGAGCTTGGCCCGCATTCATACACGTCCCAGACTGCAGCTGAAAGACAAACAGGAAGCACCAAGTGTTTTCATGCAGGCTTGATCATGAAACTGAGAGGACTCGTGTATTTAAAAAAAAATGTTTTCAGACAAATGGCCCCAATCTCTGACTCCCTTCACCCATGCATTATTGTAGTGGGGTGAACTGCGGTCTCCAAATAGCCAACAGGGTTCACAGTATGCACTGTCACACTCATTCATTCATGGACAGTGGTTCCACGTGATTAGTAATCTTAACAAAACAGGAACAAATAAAACGCAATAAAATCAACCATGTAAAACCAACTAGCTACCAATGGTGTTCATTTAACTTGAATGAAAGGTTTTAGTTATTTAGTAATGTCCAAAATAACAGCAGAGCAGTGCACACCTCACCATAGGTAAATGTTATGGAGTCCACAATCAACATCTTGGCAAGTTGATAGATTGAGGACTGCTGAGCAATTTTTGCTCTAAAACAGGCCCTGAATGACAGTAGTTGTGCAGGAAATGTAAATCCTATGTCCCTGTTGTAGTGGTCAGACAGATGTTTTGCCTTGACATACAGCTCATCATCACTTGCGAGCTGAAGAGTCATGGGGTGTAGGGCCTCAACATGTGAGAGGTTGCTCACATACTGTTGAATCTTTGAGAGAGCTGGTTGATTATTGTGTCTAGATTAGCGTTAAAAATGTTGACTCTGAAATAACGTTCTGTGTTGGACAGGCGCTCTTCTTCACACAAGTAGTCATAATGACATTTAATTCTTCGGACTCTCACATTTTCGAAAGTTGTCTGAGATCCCCATTTTTCTGCGAGCGTCTGTGCCTTAACCTTTGCCTGGTCAAGAGCGCCACGATACTCAGACAAGCTCTGAATGGTGTTGTCCAGCAATGTCAATGCCTTCTGCATGTCAGCGTTTGTAGCTTGAAGCATTGTAGATACAGCATTCACACTCTCCAAAATTTTAGTCTGCAGAATCACTTTAAAAATGAAAGGGAATTTCTTATTTTTTGTCTTTATTCCTGCTGCTTCACCCGCTCATGCTTCTTGTCACTTGTCAGATATATTTTTGTCAGTGCTTTCATTACATCCACATATCTGTACTGAATAGCAACAATGGATTCATATCTAGAGGACCAGCGGGTGGGACATAGTCCCACAAAATATAAATGAGCTTATTTTGGATAGAGGGACTGAGGTATTTAATTGACCCCTTGGGCCGTTTGATCTGCTCTTGCAGCACAGGGTCATAGGTCAATAATGCTCAATAATGGCAAGGAAATTCCCACTGTTTGGCTGTCCCAAAATGTCTCTGTGTCCCCGGAACGCTAGGTTGCACAATGCGCTTTAGCACCTGTTTAAAAAAAAAACGCAGCATCATGTCCCTCTCCAACTGCGCATCAATGGTGCCATTAACTTTCCACTGTTCATACAACTAGTTTAAAGTTGTGAAACTGTATAACTTTACACAAAAATTCTTAAAGCGAGTAATTTTTTAACAGTAAAATCCACGTTAACAACCACATTATTTAATGTCTGTGGTTTTAACTTTGAAACTGAGATTACTAGTATAAGGTTTGGCCCCATTTAGGATACTTCCATTTTCTCACTGTTCTCAAATGCCCGTAAACTAAAGTTTGTCCGGAATCATCCACAAATATGGAGTTATAGTGCTTGTAACTTGTAAATATATAACTTGTAAAAAATAACTTGTAATCAAATAATTATTTTGTCATTAATTAGGCGTATCAAATACTCATTTTTTAAGTATTTCACAGGACAGCTGTACCTAATATCCAACATATTTATATTTTCATTTTTATAATTAGAGTTAAAACTATTTTATAATAATAATATCAGGCCCTATACTCACAGCCCTATATTAAAATAAAACCAAATAAAATTAAACAAGTAAACCCAAAATAAAGAAAAGATTCAACATTTCATCTGTTTACTTGCATGTCTCTTCTGACTGTTCCCAACGTCAGAAAACCATGAACATGCGAATGTGTGTGGAATTATTGAAATATTAAGTTAAAATCTGAGCGTTCGGCTGACAAAAAAGTTTGGGAACATCTGGTCTAATTGAAGCTGAGGAAAGGAGCTGATTACAAAAGAACAAGCGCTCAGAGTTCTGTGTTGCTTGTAGACAGAGAGAAAAAAGCCTGTCGATCGCCCCCTGGAGGAGGAAGAAATAATGACGAGGCTGAGCTGTCCTTTGCACACCGAAAACAGACAGAAGCCAGAGAGAAAGCAAAATAAAAGACAAATAAATGAAGCAATTGAATTTAAAAGGATAAAGGAACAACCGTGGGAGCAGAGCCATGAAGTGTAATAGTGAAGATAAAGCAAAAGCTTACAGCACCTGGTATTCCCAGGCGGTCTCCCATCCAAGTACTAACCAGGCCCGACCCTGCTTAGCTTCCGAGATCGGACGAGATCGGGCGTGTTCAGGGTGGTATGGCCGTAAGCGAGAATCTCAGCCAATAAAGAGCTATTTAAAGAAGGGACACCGGGGCTCGGCCCGCATTCACACACGTCCCAGACTGCAGCTGAAAGACAAACAGGAAGCACCAAGTGTTTTCATGCAGGCTTGATCATGAAACTGAGAGGACTCGTGTATTTAAAAAAAATGTTTTCAGACAAATGGCCCCAATCTCTGACTCCCTTCACCCATGCATTATTGTAGTGGGGTGAACTGCGGTCTCCAAATAGCCAGCAGGGTTCACAGTATATGCACTGTCACACTCATTCATTCATGGACAGTGGTTCCACGTGATTAGTAATCTTAACAAAACAGGAACAAATAAAACGCAATAAAATCAACCATGTAAAACCAACTAGCTACCAATAGCCGCGTTTCAACTGTCGGGCCAGGGCCGGGCCGGGCCGTGCTAGTGCGTGCCAGGGCCAGTCGCGTTTCCACTGTCACTTCCGGGGCTTGATCGGGGCTTACTCGGGGCCAACGGTCAGGATTTCTGGCCCGTCGAATACCTTGGGCCAAAGCGGGCCAGTTCGGGCTAGAGGAGTGGTTACGAACAGAGGCGGAGTTCACCTGAGTCGGGAGACGGCAGCGCCGGATGATTCTGTCAGCATTAAAGACTTTTAAAATAATTTAACTCGCGTTCATGTTTGAATGCCTTCTGTTTGTGATGCAAAAGATATGCGCGCTAACCATTACCATAGTAAACGCTTGAAGATAAGCATAGTAAAAAAACATAGTGAACGCCTGAAGAAATCAGACCAATCATAAAGGCTATCACAGTCATGTTTTTATTTTATCTGTCAGTAGCCTACGTCTCGTCTCTTTATACCGGACTATCATAAAATAAAGCAACTTTTTTTTCGGGAGCTTCCTCTGATTCTCTGACTGAAAATATCTATATGGAAGTCGAGAGAGTGCTAAAGCTCCTCAGGTCGTATTTTTGGTGGCATATAGCCTATTTGTAGAAATTATCATTCTTTCTAAATGTGATGTAAATATGTCCTGTAACTACCAGATAAACAGAAACAGACGCGACTGAAGAAGTAAGTCTGTCCTCTACCTCCTCTTTCTTTTGTGAAATAGACCTAACGGTAATTTATTTCTGAGTGACTAATGTGCAATTTTGACATAAATTAATTCATTATGATCAGTGTATCACTTTTTATTGTAAACCTGTGGTAAAAACATCGATGCTTGGGTTTTAAATATTCAAGTAAACAACACAAATGCCAGCAAACGGCCGCTTTTATCATGTTTGTTTTCAACGCTGTTTCCAGTGATTTCTGATTAGTTTTCTGATAAAACTTCTATTTGTTGGTGAAATGATGGGTTAGTGTGACGTTGTTCCACAGAGGCGTGTTACGGGCGTGTTTTAGTGAAGCGCTGTGGAGCTTCTGGCCTGACAGTGGAAACGCAGGCCCGGTGCTATTAGCCCGAGGCTATTAGCCCGGCACGGCCCGTTTAAAGCCCTGGCTCGCACTGGCCCGACAGTGGAAACGCGGCTAATGGTGTTCATTTAACTTGAATGAAAGGTTTTAGTTATTTAGTAATGTCCAAAATAACAGCAGAGCAGTGCACACCTCACCATAGGTGGATGTTATGGAGTCCACAATCAACATCTTGGCAAGTTGATAGATTGAGGACTGCTGAGAAATTTTTGCTCTAAAACAGGCCCTGAATGACAGTAGTTGTGCAGGAAATGTAAATCCTATGTCCCTGTTGTAGTGGTCAGACAGATGTTTTGCCTTGACATACAGCTCATCATCACTTGCGAGCTGAAGAGTCATGGGGTGTAGGGTCGCAACATGTCAGAGGTTGCTCACATACTGTTGAATCTTTGAGAGAGCTGGTTGATTATTGTGTCTAGATTAGCGTTAAAAATGTTGACTCTGTAATAACGTTCTGTGTTGGACAGGTGCTCTTCTTCACACAACTAGTCATAATGACATTTCATTCTTCTGACTCACATTTTCGAAAGTTGTCTGAGATCCCCATTTTTCTGCGAGCGTCTGTGCCTTAACCTTTGCCTGGTCAAAAGCGCCACGATACTCAGACAAGCTCTGAACGGTGTTGTCCAGCAATGTCAATGCCTTCTGCATGTCCTGTATTTCACAGGACAGCTGTACCAAATATACAACAAATTTATATTTTCATTTTTATAATTAGAGTTAAAATTATTTTATAATAATAATATCAATAGGCCCTATACTCGCAGCCCTATATTAAAATAAAACCAAATAAAATTAAACAAGTAAACCCAAAATAAAGAAAAGATTCAATATTTCATCTGTTTACTTGCATGTCACTTCTGACCATTCCCAACTTCAGAAAACCATGAACATGCGAATGTGTGTGGAATTATTGAAATATTAAGTTCAAATCTGAGCGTTCGGCTGACAAAAAAGGTTTGGGAACATCTGGTCTAATTGAAGCTGAGGAAATGAGCTGGTTACAAAAGAACAAGCGCTCAGAGTTCTGTGTTGCTTGTAGACAGAGAGAAAAAAGCCTGTCGATCGCCCCCTGGAGGAGGAAGAAATAATGACGAGGCTGAGCTGTCCTTTGCACACCGAAAACAGACAGAAGCCAGAGAGAAAGCAAAATTAAAGACAAATAAATGAAGCAATTGAATTTAAAAGGATAAAGGAACAACCGTGGGAGCCGAGCCATGAAGTGTATTAGTGAAGATAAAGCAAAAGCTTACAGCACCTGGTATTCCCAGGCGGTCTCCCATCCAAGTACTAACCAGGCCCGACCCTGCTTAGCTTCCGAGATCGGACGAGATCGGGCGTGTTCAGGGTGGTATGGCCGTAAGCGAGAGTCTCAGCCAATAAAGAGCTATTTAAAGAAGGGACACCGGGGCTCAGCCCACATTCACACACGTCCCAGACTGCAGCTGAAAGACAAACAGAAAGCACCAAGTGTTTTCATGCAGGCTTGATCATGAAACTGAGAGGACTCGTGTATTTAAAAACATTTTTTCAGACAAATGGCCCCAATCTCTGACTCCCTTCACCCATGCATTATTGTAGTGGGGTGAACTGCGGTCTCCAAATAGCTGACAGGGTTCACAGTATGCACTGTCACACTCATTCATTCATGGACAGTGGTTCCACGTGATTAAAACAAGTAATCTTAACAAAACAGGAACAAATAAAACGCAATAAAATCAACCATGTAAAACCAACTTGAACCAATGGTGTTCATTTAACTAGAATGAAAGGTTTTAGTTATTTAGTAGACAAGCTCTTAATGGTGTTGTCCAGCAATGTCAATGCCTTCTGCATGTCAGTGTTTGTAGCTTGAAGCATTGTAGATACAGCATTCGCACGCTCCAAAATTTTAGTCTGCAGAATCACTTGAAAAATTAAAGGGAATTTCTTTTTTTTCCCTGCTGCTTCACCACACTCGTCCTTGAAATGAAAAAGGATGAGGATGTAATAGATGTATGTGGATGTAATGAAAGCACTGACAAAAATATATCTGACAAGTGACAAGCACAGTGCTTTCATTACATCCGCATATCAGTACCGAATAGCAACAATGGATTCATTTCTAGAGGACCAGCGGGTGGGACATAGTCGCTTCAGTGTTACACCCGAGTGAGGGCTCTATGGAGTCCATGCCAGTGAGCATGGCCCACCTTTTAATACTGTGGCCAAAAAACACATACAAATGTTCGATGTTGTCACAGAACTGTGATGCTTCTGGAATGTTTTTTACTGCATCATTCAGCACTAGGTTCAGGTTATGTGGTGCACAGTGTACATACGTTGCAAGTGTCTCTTTTTCCCTGATCCTGGCCTGCCCTCCCGCATAGACGCCACTCATATTGGCCACTCCGTTGTATCCCGGCCCACGACATTTAGAAATATCAAGGCCATTTTTCGCAATGCTGTCGAGGATTTTGTTTTCCAGTTCACTTGCAGATGTGCGAGATGTTTTCTGAAATCCGAGAAAAGCTTCAGCTATATCGATAGCTATGTCCAATGTGTTCCTCACTATGGTGGTGACTTATCTGTAAACTTAGTTGGTGTCGCTTGGACAGGGCTTGTGTGGTATAATTGAAAAAAATGGTGCTTTGTTTGATTTCAGTCGTAATCTCCTGCTGAACACGCTGTGACAAAATATAAATGAGCTTATTTTGGATAGAGGGACTAAGGTATTTATTTGAACCCTTGGGCCGTTTGATCTGCTCTTGCAGCACATGGTCATAGGTCAATAATGCTCAATAATGGCAAGGAAATTCCCACTGTTTGGCTGTCCCAAAATGTCTCAGTGTCCCCGGAACGCTAGGTTGCACAATGCGCTTTAGCACCTGTTTAAAAAAAAGCGCAGCATCATGTCCCTCTCCAACTGCGCATCAATGGTGCCATTAAGTTTCCACTGTTCATACAACTAGTAAAAGTTGTGAAACTGTATAACTTTACACAAAAATGTTTAGCGAGTCATTTTTTAACACTAAAATCCACGTTAACAACCACATTACTTATGTCTGTGGCTTTATCTTTGAAACTGAGATTATAAGGTTTGGCCCCATTTAGGATACTTCCATTTTCTCACTGTCACGCAAATGCCCGTAAACTAAAGTTTGTCCAGAATCATCCAGTTGTGCGCTCAGGAACTCATACATCACCATTTCATTCATAAAGTAGACAACAAACTCATGACAAATATGGAGTTATGGTGCTTTTAACTTGTAAATACAGTGGGGAGAACAAGTATTTGATACACTGCCGATTTGGCAGGTTTTCCTACTTACAAAGCATGTAGAGGTCTGTAATTTTTATCATAGGTACACTTCAACTGTGAGAGACGGAATCTAACACAAAAATCCAGAAAATCACATTGTATGATTTTTAAATAATGAATTTGCATTTTATTGCATGACATAAATATTTGATCACCTACCAACCAGTAAGAATTCCGGCTCTCACAGACCTGTTAGTTTTTCTTTAAGAAGCCCTCCTGTTCTCCACTCATTACCTGTATTAACTGCACCTGTTTGAACTCGTTACCTGTATAAAAGACACCTGTCCACACACTCAATCAAACAGACTTCAACCTCTCCACAATGGCCAAGACCAGAGAGCTGTGTAAGGATATCAGGGATAAAATTGTAGACCTGCACAAGGCTGGGATGGGCTACAGGACAATAGGCAAGCAGCTTGGTGAGAAGGCAACAACTGTTGGCGCAATTATTAGAAAATGGAAGAAGTTCAAGATGACGGTCAATCTCCCTCGGTCTGGGGCACCATGCAATATCTCACCTCGTGGGGCATCAATGATCATGAGGAAGGTGAGGGATCAGCCCAGAACTACACGACAGGACCTGGTCAATGACCTGAAGAGAGCTGGGACCACTGTCTCAAAGAAAACCATTAGTAACACACTACGCCGTCATGGATTAAAATCCTGCAGCGCATGCAAGGTCCCCCTGCTCAAGCCAGCGCGTGTCCAGGCCCGTCTAAAGTTTGCCAATGACCATCTGGATGATCCAGAGGAGGAATGGGAGGAGGTCATGTGGTCTGATGAGACAAAAATAGAGCTTTTTGGTCTAAACTCCACTCGCCGTGTTTGGGGGAAGAAGAAGGATGAGTACAACCCCAAGAACACCATCCCAACCGTGAAGCATGGAGGTGGAAACATCATTCTTTGGGGATGTTTTTCTGCAAAGGGGACAGGACGACTGCACCGTATTGAGGGGAGGATGGATGGGGCCATGTATCGCGAGATCTTGGCCAACAACCTCCTTCCCTCAGTAAGAGCACTGAAGATGGGTCGTGGCTGGGTCTTCCAGCATGACAACGACCCGAAACACACAGCCAGGGCAACTAAGGAGTGGCTCCGTAAGAAGCATCTCAAGGTCCTAGAGTGGCCTAGCCAGTCTCCAGACCTGAACCCAATAGAAAATCTTTGGAGGGAGCTGAAAGTCCACATTGCCCAGTGACAGCCCCGAAACCTGAAGGATCTGGAGAAGGTCTGTATGGAGGAGTGGGCCAAAATCCCTGCTGCAGTGTGTGCAAACCTGGTCAAGAACTACAGAAAACGTATGATCTCTGTAATTGCAAACAAAGGTTTCTGTACCAAATATTAAGTTCTGCTTTTCTGATGTATCAAATACTTATGTCATGCAATAAAATGCAAATTAATTACTTAAAAATCATACAATGTGATTTTCTGGATTTTTGTTTTAGATTCCGTCACTCACAGTTGAAGAGTACCTATGATAAAAATTACAGACTTCTACATGCTTTGTAAGTGGGAAAACCTGCAAAATCGGCAGTGTATCAAATACTTGTTCTCCCCACTGTATATAACTTGTAAACAATAACTTGTAAAATCAAATAATTATTTTGCCATTAATTAGGCGTATCAAATACTCCTTTTTTAAGTATTTTGCAGGACAGTTGTACCTAATATCCAACATATTTATATTTTCATTTTTATAATTAGAGTTACAACTATTTTATAATAATAATATCAATAGGCCCTATACTCGCAGCCCTATACTAAAATAAAACCAAATCAAATTAAACAAGTAAACCCAAAATAAAGAAAAGATTCAATATTTCATCTGTTTACTTGCATGTCTCTTCTGACTGTTCCCAACGTCAGAAAACCATGAACATGCGAATGTGTGTGGAATTATTGAAATATTAAATTTAAATCTGAGCGTTCGGCTGACAAAAAAAAAGGTTTGGGAACATCTGGTCTAATTAAAGCTGAGGAAAGGAGCTGGTTACAAAAGAACTGAGAGAGAAAAAAAGCCTCTCGATCGCCCTCTGGAGGAGGAAGAAATAATGACGAGGCTGAGCTGACCTTTACACACCGAAAATAGACAAGCCAGAGAGAAAGCAAAATAAAAGACAAATAAATGTAGCAATTGAATTTAAAAGGATAAAGGAACAACCCGTGGAAGCCGAGCCATGAAGTGTAATAGTGAAGATAAAGCAAAAGCTTACAGCACCTGGTATTCCCAGGCGGTCTCCCATCCAAGTACTAACCAGGCCCGACCCTGCTTAGCTTCCGAGATCGGACGAGATCGGGCGTGTTCAGGGTGGTATGGCCGTAAGCGAGAGTCTCAGCCAATAAAGAGCTATTTAAAGAAGGGACACCGGAGGTCGGCCAGCATTCACACACGTCCCAGACTGCAGCTGAAAGACAAACAGGAAGCACATAGTGTTTTCATGCAGGCTTGATCATGAAACTGAGAGGACTTGTGTATTTAAAAAAAAAAAATCAGACAAATGGCCCCAATCTCTGACTCCCTTCACCCACGCATTATTGTAGTGGTTTGACCTGCGGTCTCCAAATAGCCAACAGGGTTCACAGTATGCACTGTCACACTCATTCATTCATGGACAGTGGTTCCACGTGATTAAAATAAGTAATCTTAACAAAACAGGAACAAATAAAACGCAATAAAATCAACCATGTAAAACCAACTAGAACCAATGGTGTTCATTTAACTTGAATGGAGTCCACAATCAACATCTTGGCAAGTTGATAGATTGAGGACTGCTGAGCAATTTTTGCTCTAAAACAGGCCCTGAATGACAGAAGTTGTGCAGGAAATGTAAATCCTATGTCCCTGTTGTAGTGGTCAGACAGATGTTTTGCCTTGACATACAGCTCATCATCACTTGCGAGCTGAAGAGTCATGGGGTGTAGGGCCTCAACATGTCAGAGGTTGCTCGCATACTGTTGAATCTTTGAGAGAGCTGGTTGATTATTGTGTCTAGATTAGCATTAAAGATGTTGACTCTGAAATAACGTTCTGTGTTGGACAGGTGCTCTTCTTCACACAACTAGTCATAATGACATTTCATTCTTCTGACTCTCACATTTTCGAAAGTTGTCTGAGATCCCCATTTTTCTGCGAGCGTCTGTGCCTTAACCTTTGTCTGGTCAAAAGCGCCACGATACCCAGACAAGCTCTGAATGGTGTTGTCCAGCAATGTCAATGCCTTCTGCATATCCTGTATTTCACAGGACAGTTGTACCTAATATACAACAAATTTATATTTTCATTTTTATAATTAGAGTTAAAATTATTTTATAATAATAATATCAGGCCCTATACTCGCAGCCCTATACTAAAATAAAACCAAATTAAATTAAACAAGTAAACCCAAAATAAAGAAAAGATTCAACATTTCATCTGTTTACTTGCATGTCTCTTCTGACCGTTCCCAACGTCAGAAAACCATGAACATGCGAATGTGTGTGGAATTATTGAAATATTAAGTTCAAATCTGAGCGTTCGGCTGACAAAAAAAGTTTGGGAACATCTGGTCTAATTGAAGCTGAGGAAATGAGCTGGTTACAAAAGAACAAGCGCTCAGAGTTCTGTGTTGCTTGTAGACAGAGAGAAAAAAGCCTGTCGATCGCCCCCTGGAGGAGGAAGAAATAATGACGAGGCTGAGCTGTCCTTTGCACACCGAAAACAGACAGAAGCCAGAGAGAAAGCAAAATAAAAGACAAATAAATGAAGCAATTGAATTTAAAAGGATAAAGGACCAACCGTGGGAGCCGAGCCATGAAGTGTAATAGTGAAGATAAAGCAAAAGCTTACAGCACCTGGTATTCCCAGGCGGTCTCCCATCCAAGTACTAACCAGGCCCGACCCTGCTTAGCTTCCGAGATCGGACGAGATCGGGCGTGTTCAGGGTGGTATGGCCGTAAGCTAAAGTCTCAGCCAATAAAGAGCTATTTAAAGAAGGGACACTGGAGCTTGGCCCGCATTCATACACGTCCCAGACTGCAGCTGAAAGACAAACAGGAAGCACCAAGTGTTTTCATGCAGGCTTGATCATGAAACTGAGAGGACTCGTGTATTTAAAAAAAAATGTTTTCAGACAAATGGCCCCAATCTCTGACTCCCTTCACCCATGCATTATTGTAGTGGGGTGAACTGCGGTCTCCAAATAGCCAACAGGGTTCACAGTATGCACTGTCACACTCATTCATTCATGGACAGTGGTTCCACGTGATTAGTAATCTTAACAAAACAGGAACAAATAAAACGCAATAAAATCAACCATGTAAAACCAACTAGCTACCAATGGTGTTCATTTAACTTGAATGAAAGGTTTTAGTTATTTAGTAATGTCCAAAATAACAGCAGAGCAGTGCACACCTCACCATAGGTAAATGTTATGGAGTCCACAATCAACATCTTGGCAAGTTGATAGATTGAGGACTGCTGAGCAATTTTTGCTCTAAAACAGGCCCTGAATGACAGTAGTTGTGCAGGAAATGTAAATCCTATGTCCCTGTTGTAGTGGTCAGACAGATGTTTTGCCTTGACATACAGCTCATCATCACTTGCGAGCTGAAGAGTCATGGGGTGTAGGGCCTCAACATGTGAGAGGTTGCTCACATACTGTTGAATCTTTGAGAGAGCTGGTTGATTATTGTGTCTAGATTAGCGTTAAAAATGTTGACTCTGAAATAACGTTCTGTGTTGGACAGGCGCTCTTCTTCACACAAGTAGTCATAATGACATTTAATTCTTCGGACTCTCACATTTTCGAAAGTTGTCTGAGATCCCCATTTTTCTGCGAGCGTCTGTGCCTTAACCTTTGCCTGGTCAAGAGCGCCACGATACTCAGACAAGCTCTGAATGGTGTTGTCCAGCAATGTCAATGCCTTCTGCATGTCAGCGTTTGTAGCTTGAAGCATTGTAGATACAGCATTCACACTCTCCAAAATTTTAGTCTGCAGAATCACTTTAAAAATGAAAGGGAATTTCTTATTTTTTGTCTTTATTCCTGCTGCTTCACCCGCTCATGCTTCTTGTCACTTGTCAGATATATTTTTGTCAGTGCTTTCATTACATCCACATATCTGTACTGAATAGCAACAATGGATTCATATCTAGAGGACCAGCGGGTGGGACATAGTCCCACAAAATATAAATGAGCTTATTTTGGATAGAGGGACTGAGGTATTTAATTGACCCCTTGGGCCGTTTGATCTGCTCTTGCAGCACAGGGTCATAGGTCAATAATGCTCAATAATGGCAAGGAAATTCCCACTGTTTGGCTGTCCCAAAATGTCTCTGTGTCCCCGGAACGCTAGGTTGCACAATGCGCTTTAGCACCTGTTTAAAAAAAAACCGCAGCATCATGTCCCTCTCCAACTGCGCATCAATGGTGCCATTAACTTTCCACTGTTCATACAACTAGTTTAAAGTTGTGAAACTGTATAACTTTACACAAAAATTCTTAAAGCGAGTAATTTTTTAACAGTAAAATCCACGTTAACAACCACATTATTTAATGTCTGTGGTTTTAACTTTGAAACTGAGATTACTAGTATAAGGTTTGGCCCCATTTAGGATACTTCCATTTTCTCACTGTTCTCAAATGCCCGTAAACTAAAGTTTGTCCGGAATCATCCACAAATATGGAGTTATAGTGCTTGTAACTTGTAAATATATAACTTGTAAAAAATAACTTGTAATCAAATAATTATTTTGTCATTAATTAGGCGTATCAAATACTCATTTTTTAAGTATTTCACAGGACAGCTGTACCTAATATCCAACATATTTATATTTTCATTTTTATAATTAGAGTTAAAACTATTTTATAATAATAATATCAGGCCCTATACTCACAGCCCTATATTAAAATAAAACCAAATAAAATTAAACAAGTAAACCCAAAATAAAGAAAAGATTCAACATTTCATCTGTTTACTTGCATGTCTCTTCTGACTGTTCCCAACGTCAGAAAACCATGAACATGCGAATGTGTGTGGAATTATTGAAATATTAAGTTAAAATCTGAGCGTTCGGCTGACAAAAAAGTTTGGGAACATCTGGTCTAATTGAAGCTGAGGAAAGGAGCTGATTACAAAAGAACAAGCGCTCAGAGTTCTGTGTTGCTTGTAGACAGAGAGAAAAAAGCCTGTCGATCGCCCCCTGGAGGAGGAAGAAATAATGACGAGGCTGAGCTGTCCTTTGCACACCGAAAACAGACAGAAGCCAGAGAGAAAGCAAAATAAAAGACAAATAAATGAAGCAATTGAATTTAAAAGGATAAAGGAACAACCGTGGGAGCAGAGCCATGAAGTGTAATAGTGAAGATAAAGCAAAAGCTTACAGCACCTGGTATTCCCAGGCGGTCTCCCATCCAAGTACTAACCAGGCCCGACCCTGCTTAGCTTCCGAGATCGGACGAGATCGGGCGTGTTCAGGGTGGTATGGCCGTAAGCGAGAATCTCAGCCAATAAAGAGCTATTTAAAGAAGGGACACCGGGGCTCGGCCCGCATTCACACACGTCCCAGACTGCAGCTGAAAGACAAACAGGAAGCACCAAGTGTTTTCATGCAGGCTTGATCATGAAACTGAGAGGACTCGTGTATTTAAAAAAAATGTTTTCAGACAAATGGCCCCAATCTCTGACTCCCTTCACCCATGCATTATTGTAGTGGGGTGAACTGCGGTCTCCAAATAGCCAGCAGGGTTCACAGTATATGCACTGTCACACTCATTCATTCATGGACAGTGGTTCCACGTGATTAGTAATCTTAACAAAACAGGAACAAATAAAACGCAATAAAATCAACCATGTAAAACCAACTAGCTACCAATAGCCGCGTTTCAACTGTCGGGCCAGGGCCGGGCCGGGCCGTGCTAGTGCGTGCCAGGGCCAGTCGCGTTTCCACTGTCACTTCCGGGGCTTGATCGGGGCTTACTCGGGGCCAACGGTCAGGATTTCTGGCCCGTCGAATACCTTGGGCCAAAGCGGGCCAGTTCGGGCTAGAGGAGTGGTTACGAACAGAGGCGGAGTTCACCTGAGTCGGGAGACGGCAGCGCCGGATGATTCTGTCAGCATTAAAGACTTTTAAAATAATTTAACTCGCGTTCATGTTTGAATGCCTTCTGTTTGTGATGCAAAAGATATGCGCGCTAACCATTACCATAGTAAACGCTTGAAGATAAGCATAGTAAAAAAACATAGTGAACGCCTGAAGAAATCAGACCAATCATAAAGGCTATCACAGTCATGTTTTTATTTTATCTGTCAGTAGCCTACGTCTCGTCTCTTTATACCGGACTATCATAAAATAAAGCAACTTTTTTTTCGGGAGCTTCCTCTGATTCTCTGACTGAAAATATCTATATGGAAGTCGAGAGAGTGCTAAAGCTCCTCAGGTCGTATTTTTGGTGGCATATAGCCTATTTGTAGAAATTATCATTCTTTCTAAATGTGATGTAAATATGTCCTGTAACTACCAGATAAACAGAAACAGACGCGACTGAAGAAGTAAGTCTGTCCTCTACCTCCTCTTTCTTTTGTGAAATAGACCTAACGGTAATTTATTTCTGAGTGACTAATGTGCAATTTTGACATAAATTAATTCATTATGATCAGTGTATCACTTTTTATTGTAAACCTGTGGTAAAAACATCGATGCTTGGGTTTTAAATATTCAAGTAAACAACACAAATGCCAGCAAACGGCCGCTTTTATCATGTTTGTTTTCAACGCTGTTTCCAGTGATTTCTGATTAGTTTTCTGATAAAACTTCTATTTGTTGGTGAAATGATGGGTTAGTGTGACGTTGTTCCACAGAGGCGTGTTACGGGCGTGTTTTAGTGAAGCGCTGTGGAGCTTCTGGCCTGACAGTGGAAACGCAGGCCCGGTGCTATTAGCCCGAGGCTATTAGCCCGGCACGGCCCGTTTAAAGCCCTGGCTCGCACTGGCCCGACAGTGGAAACGCGGCTAATGGTGTTCATTTAACTTGAATGAAAGGTTTTAGTTATTTAGTAATGTCCAAAATAACAGCAGAGCAGTGCACACCTCACCATAGGTGGATGTTATGGAGTCCACAATCAACATCTTGGCAAGTTGATAGATTGAGGACTGCTGAGAAATTTTTGCTCTAAAACAGGCCCTGAATGACAGTAGTTGTGCAGGAAATGTAAATCCTATGTCCCTGTTGTAGTGGTCAGACAGATGTTTTGCCTTGACATACAGCTCATCATCACTTGCGAGCTGAAGAGTCATGGGGTGTAGGGTCGCAACATGTCAGAGGTTGCTCACATACTGTTGAATCTTTGAGAGAGCTGGTTGATTATTGTGTCTAGATTAGCGTTAAAAATGTTGACTCTGTAATAACGTTCTGTGTTGGACAGGTGCTCTTCTTCACACAACTAGTCATAATGACATTTCATTCTTCTGACTCACATTTTCGAAAGTTGTCTGAGATCCCCATTTTTCTGCGAGCGTCTGTGCCTTAACCTTTGCCTGGTCAAAAGCGCCACGATACTCAGACAAGCTCTGAACGGTGTTGTCCAGCAATGTCAATGCCTTCTGCATGTCCTGTATTTCACAGGACAGCTGTACCAAATATACAACAAATTTATATTTTCATTTTTATAATTAGAGTTAAAATTATTTTATAATAATAATATCAATAGGCCCTATACTCGCAGCCCTATATTAAAATAAAACCAAATAAAATTAAACAAGTAAACCCAAAATAAAGAAAAGATTCAATATTTCATCTGTTTACTTGCATGTCACTTCTGACCATTCCCAACTTCAGAAAACCATGAACATGCGAATGTGTGTGGAATTATTGAAATATTAAGTTCAAATCTGAGCGTTCGGCTGACAAAAAAGGTTTGGGAACATCTGGTCTAATTGAAGCTGAGGAAATGAGCTGGTTACAAAAGAACAAGCGCTCAGAGTTCTGTGTTGCTTGTAGACAGAGAGAAAAAAGCCTGTCGATCGCCCCCTGGAGGAGGAAGAAATAATGACGAGGCTGAGCTGTCCTTTGCACACCGAAAACAGACAGAAGCCAGAGAGAAAGCAAAATTAAAGACAAATAAATGAAGCAATTGAATTTAAAAGGATAAAGGAACAACCGTGGGAGCCGAGCCATGAAGTGTATTAGTGAAGATAAAGCAAAAGCTTACAGCACCTGGTATTCCCAGGCGGTCTCCCATCCAAGTACTAACCAGGCCCGACCCTGCTTAGCTTCCGAGATCGGACGAGATCGGGCGTGTTCAGGGTGGTATGGCCGTAAGCGAGAGTCTCAGCCAATAAAGAGCTATTTAAAGAAGGGACACCGGGGCTCAGCCCACATTCACACACGTCCCAGACTGCAGCTGAAAGACAAACAGAAAGCACCAAGTGTTTTCATGCAGGCTTGATCATGAAACTGAGAGGACTCGTGTATTTAAAAACATTTTTTCAGACAAATGGCCCCAATCTCTGACTCCCTTCACCCATGCATTATTGTAGTGGGGTGAACTGCGGTCTCCAAATAGCTGACAGGGTTCACAGTATGCACTGTCACACTCATTCATTCATGGACAGTGGTTCCACGTGATTAAAACAAGTAATCTTAACAAAACAGGAACAAATAAAACGCAATAAAATCAACCATGTAAAACCAACTTGAACCAATGGTGTTCATTTAACTAGAATGAAAGGTTTTAGTTATTTAGTAGACAAGCTCTTAATGGTGTTGTCCAGCAATGTCAATGCCTTCTGCATGTCAGTGTTTGTAGCTTGAAGCATTGTAGATACAGCATTCGCACGCTCCAAAATTTTAGTCTGCAGAATCACTTGAAAAATTAAAGGGAATTTCTTTTTTTTCCCTGCTGCTTCACCACACTCGTCCTTGAAATGAAAAAGGATGAGGATGTAATAGATGTATGTGGATGTAATGAAAGCACTGACAAAAATATATCTGACAAGTGACAAGCACAGTGCTTTCATTACATCCGCATATCAGTACCGAATAGCAACAATGGATTCATTTCTAGAGGACCAGCGGGTGGGACATAGTCGCTTCAGTGTTACACCCGAGTGAGGGCTCTATGGAGTCCATGCCAGTGAGCATGGCCCACCTTTTAATACTGTGGCCAAAAAACACATACAAATGTTCGATGTTGTCACAGAACTGTGATGCTTCTGGAATGTTTTTTACTGCATCATTCAGCACTAGGTTCAGGTTATGTGGTGCACAGTGTACATACGTTGCAAGTGTCTCTTTTTCCCTGATCCTGGCCTGCCCTCCCGCATAGACGCCACTCATATTGGCCACTCCGTTGTATCCCGGCCCACGACATTTAGAAATATCAAGGCCATTTTTCGCAATGCTGTCGAGGATTTTGTTTTCCAGTTCACTTGCAGATGTGCGAGATGTTTTCTGAAATCCGAGAAAAGCTTCAGCTATATCGATAGCTATGTCCAATGTGTTCCTCACTATGGTGGTGACTTATCTGTAAACTTAGTTGGTGTCGCTTGGACAGGGCTTGTGTGGTATAATTGAAAAAAATGGTGCTTTGTTTGATTTCAGTCGTAATCTCCTGCTGAACACGCTGTGACAAAATATAAATGAGCTTATTTTGGATAGAGGGACTAAGGTATTTATTTGAACCCTTGGGCCGTTTGATCTGCTCTTGCAGCACATGGTCATAGGTCAATAATGCTCAATAATGGCAAGGAAATTCCCACTGTTTGGCTGTCCCAAAATGTCTCAGTGTCCCCGGAACGCTAGGTTGCACAATGCGCTTTAGCACCTGTTTAAAAAAAAGCGCAGCATCATGTCCCTCTCCAACTGCGCATCAATGGTGCCATTAAGTTTCCACTGTTCATACAACTAGTAAAAGTTGTGAAACTGTATAACTTTACACAAAAATGTTTAGCGAGTCATTTTTTAACACTAAAATCCACGTTAACAACCACATTACTTATGTCTGTGGCTTTATCTTTGAAACTGAGATTATAAGGTTTGGCCCCATTTAGGATACTTCCATTTTCTCACTGTCACGCAAATGCCCGTAAACTAAAGTTTGTCCAGAATCATCCAGTTGTGCGCTCAGGAACTCATACATCACCATTTCATTCATAAAGTAGACAACAAACTCATGACAAATATGGAGTTATGGTGCTTTTAACTTGTAAATACAGTGGGGAGAACAAGTATTTGATACACTGCCGATTTGGCAGGTTTTCCTACTTACAAAGCATGTAGAGGTCTGTAATTTTTATCATAGGTACACTTCAACTGTGAGAGACGGAATCTAACACAAAAATCCAGAAAATCACATTGTATGATTTTTAAATAATGAATTTGCATTTTATTGCATGACATAAATATTTGATCACCTACCAACCAGTAAGAATTCCGGCTCTCACAGACCTGTTAGTTTTTCTTTAAGAAGCCCTCCTGTTCTCCACTCATTACCTGTATTAACTGCACCTGTTTGAACTCGTTACCTGTATAAAAGACACCTGTCCACACACTCAATCAAACAGACTTCAACCTCTCCACAATGGCCAAGACCAGAGAGCTGTGTAAGGATATCAGGGATAAAATTGTAGACCTGCACAAGGCTGGGATGGGCTACAGGACAATAGGCAAGCAGCTTGGTGAGAAGGCAACAACTGTTGGCGCAATTATTAGAAAATGGAAGAAGTTCAAGATGACGGTCAATCTCCCTCGGTCTGGGGCACCATGCAATATCTCACCTCGTGGGGCATCAATGATCATGAGGAAGGTGAGGGATCAGCCCAGAACTACACGACAGGACCTGGTCAATGACCTGAAGAGAGCTGGGACCACTGTCTCAAAGAAAACCATTAGTAACACACTACGCCGTCATGGATTAAAATCCTGCAGCGCATGCAAGGTCCCCCTGCTCAAGCCAGCGCGTGTCCAGGCCCGTCTAAAGTTTGCCAATGACCATCTGGATGATCCAGAGGAGGAATGGGAGGAGGTCATGTGGTCTGATGAGACAAAAATAGAGCTTTTTGGTCTAAACTCCACTCGCCGTGTTTGGGGGAAGAAGAAGGATGAGTACAACCCCAAGAACACCATCCCAACCGTGAAGCATGGAGGTGGAAACATCATTCTTTGGGGATGTTTTTCTGCAAAGGGGACAGGACGACTGCACCGTATTGAGGGGAGGATGGATGGGGCCATGTATCGCGAGATCTTGGCCAACAACCTCCTTCCCTCAGTAAGAGCACTGAAGATGGGTCGTGGCTGGGTCTTCCAGCATGACAACGACCCGAAACACACAGCCAGGGCAACTAAGGAGTGGCTCCGTAAGAAGCATCTCAAGGTCCTAGAGTGGCCTAGCCAGTCTCCAGACCTGAACCCAATAGAAAATCTTTGGAGGGAGCTGAAAGTCCACATTGCCCAGTGACAGCCCCGAAACCTGAAGGATCTGGAGAAGGTCTGTATGGAGGAGTGGGCCAAAATCCCTGCTGCAGTGTGTGCAAACCTGGTCAAGAACTACAGAAAACGTATGATCTCTGTAATTGCAAACAAAGGTTTCTGTACCAAATATTAAGTTCTGCTTTTCTGATGTATCAAATACTTATGTCATGCAATAAAATGCAAATTAATTACTTAAAAATCATACAATGTGATTTTCTGGATTTTTGTTTTAGATTCCGTCACTCACAGTTGAAGAGTACCTATGATAAAAATTACAGACTTCTACATGCTTTGTAAGTGGGAAAACCTGCAAAATCGGCAGTGTATCAAATACTTGTTCTCCCCACTGTATATAACTTGTAAACAATAACTTGTAAAATCAAATAATTATTTTGCCATTAATTAGGCGTATCAAATACTCCTTTTTTAAGTATTTTGCAGGACAGTTGTACCTAATATCCAACATATTTATATTTTCATTTTTATAATTAGAGTTACAACTATTTTATAATAATAATATCAATAGGCCCTATACTCGCAGCCCTATACTAAAATAAAACCAAATCAAATTAAACAAGTAAACCCAAAATAAAGAAAAGATTCAATATTTCATCTGTTTACTTGCATGTCTCTTCTGACTGTTCCCAACGTCAGAAAACCATGAACATGCGAATGTGTGTGGAATTATTGAAATATTAAATTTAAATCTGAGCGTTCGGCTGACAAAAAAAAAGGTTTGGGAACATCTGGTCTAATTAAAGCTGAGGAAAGGAGCTGGTTACAAAAGAACTGAGAGAGAAAAAAAGCCTCTCGATCGCCCTCTGGAGGAGGAAGAAATAATGACGAGGCTGAGCTGACCTTTACACACCGAAAATAGACAAGCCAGAGAGAAAGCAAAATAAAAGACAAATAAATGTAGCAATTGAATTTAAAAGGATAAAGGAACAACCCGTGGAAGCCGAGCCATGAAGTGTAATAGTGAAGATAAAGCAAAAGCTTACAGCACCTGGTATTCCCAGGCGGTCTCCAATCCAAGTACTAACCAGGCCCGACCCTGCTTAGCTTCCGAGATCGGACGAGATCGGGCGTGTTCAGGGTGGTATGGCCGTAAGCGAGAGTCTCAGCCAATAAAGAGCTATTTAAAGAAGGGACACCGGAGGTCGGCCAGCATTCACACACGTCCCAGACTGCAGCTGAAAGACAAACAGGAAGCACATAGTGTTTTCATGCAGGCTTGATCATGAAACTGAGAGGACTTGTGTATTTAAAAAAAAAAAATCAGACAAATGGCCCCAATCTCTGACTCCCTTCACCCACGCATTATTGTAGTGGTTTGACCTGCGGTCTCCAAATAGCCAACAGGGTTCACAGTATGCACTGTCACACTCATTCATTCATGGACAGTGGTTCCACGTGATTAAAATAAGTAATCTTAACAAAACAGGAACAAATAAAACGCAATAAAATCAACCATGTAAAACCAACTAGAACCAATGGTGTTCATTTAACTTGAATGGAGTCCACAATCAACATCTTGGCAAGTTGATAGATTGAGGACTGCTGAGCAATTTTTGCTCTAAAACAGGCCCTGAATGACAGAAGTTGTGCAGGAAATGTAAATCCTATGTCCCTGTTGTAGTGGTCAGACAGATGTTTTGCCTTGACATACAGCTCATCATCACTTGCGAGCTGAAGAGTCATGGGGTGTAGGGCCTCAACATGTCAGAGGTTGCTCGCATACTGTTGAATCTTTGAGAGAGCTGGTTGATTATTGTGTCTAGATTAGCATTAAAGATGTTGACTCTGAAATAACGTTCTGTGTTGGACAGGTGCTCTTCTTCACACAACTAGTCATAATGACATTTCATTCTTCTGACTCTCACATTTTCGAAAGTTGTCTGAGATCCCCATTTTTCTGCGAGCGTCTGTGCCTTAACCTTTGTCTGGTCAAAAGCGCCACGATACCCAGACAAGCTCTGAATGGTGTTGTCCAGCAATGTCAATGCCTTCTGCATATCCTGTATTTCACAGGACAGTTGTACCTAATATACAACAAATTTATATTTTCATTTTTATAATTAGAGTTAAAATTATTTTATAATAATAATATCAGGCCCTATACTCGCAGCCCTATACTAAAATAAAACCAAATTAAATTAAACAAGTAAACCCAAAATAAAGAAAAGATTCAACATTTCATCTGTTTACTTGCATGTCTCTTCTGACCGTTCCCAACGTCAGAAAACCATGAACATGCGAATGTGTGTGGAATTATTGAAATATTAAGTTCAAATCTGAGCGTTCGGCTGACAAAAAAAGTTTGGGAACATCTGGTCTAATTGAAGCTGAGGAAATGAGCTGGTTACAAAAGAACAAGCGCTCAGAGTTCTGTGTTGCTTGTAGACAGAGAGAAAAAAGCCTGTCGATCGCCCCCTGGAGGAGGAAGAAATAATGACGAGGCTGAGCTGTCCTTTGCACACCGAAAACAGACAGAAGCCAGAGAGAAAGCAAAATAAAAGACAAATAAATGAAGCAATTGAATTTAAAAGGATAAAGGACCAACCGTGGGAGCCGAGCCATGAAGTGTAATAGTGAAGATAAAGCAAAAGCTTACAGCACCTGGTATTCCCAGGCGGTCTCCCATCCAAGTACTAACCAGGCCCGACCCTGCTTAGCTTCCGAGATCGGACGAGATCGGGCGTGTTCAGGGTGGTATGGCCGTAAGCTAAAGTCTCAGCCAATAAAGAGCTATTTAAAGAAGGGACACTGGAGCTTGGCCCGCATTCATACACGTCCCAGACTGCAGCTGAAAGACAAACAGGAAGCACCAAGTGTTTTCATGCAGGCTTGATCATGAAACTGAGAGGACTCGTGTATTTAAAAAAAAATGTTTTCAGACAAATGGCCCCAATCTCTGACTCCCTTCACCCATGCATTATTGTAGTGGGGTGAACTGCGGTCTCCAAATAGCCAACAGGGTTCACAGTATGCACTGTCACACTCATTCATTCATGGACAGTGGTTCCACGTGATTAGTAATCTTAACAAAACAGGAACAAATAAAACGCAATAAAATCAACCATGTAAAACCAACTAGCTACCAATGGTGTTCATTTAACTTGAATGAAAGGTTTTAGTTATTTAGTAATGTCCAAAATAACAGCAGAGCAGTGCACACCTCACCATAGGTAAATGTTATGGAGTCCACAATCAACATCTTGGCAAGTTGATAGATTGAGGACTGCTGAGCAATTTTTGCTCTAAAACAGGCCCTGAATGACAGTAGTTGTGCAGGAAATGTAAATCCTATGTCCCTGTTGTAGTGGTCAGACAGATGTTTTGCCTTGACATACAGCTCATCATCACTTGCGAGCTGAAGAGTCATGGGGTGTAGGGCCTCAACATGTGAGAGGTTGCTCACATACTGTTGAATCTTTGAGAGAGCTGGTTGATTATTGTGTCTAGATTAGCGTTAAAAATGTTGACTCTGAAATAACGTTCTGTGTTGGACAGGCGCTCTTCTTCACACAAGTAGTCATAATGACATTTAATTCTTCGGACTCTCACATTTTCGAAAGTTGTCTGAGATCCCCATTTTTCTGCGAGCGTCTGTGCCTTAACCTTTGCCTGGTCAAGAGCGCCACGATACTCAGACAAGCTCTGAATGGTGTTGTCCAGCAATGTCAATGCCTTCTGCATGTCAGCGTTTGTAGCTTGAAGCATTGTAGATACAGCATTCACACTCTCCAAAATTTTAGTCTGCAGAATCACTTTAAAAATGAAAGGGAATTTCTTATTTTTTGTCTTTATTCCTGCTGCTTCACCCGCTCATGCTTCTTGTCACTTGTCAGATATATTTTTGTCAGTGCTTTCATTACATCCACATATCTGTACTGAATAGCAACAATGGATTCATATCTAGAGGACCAGCGGGTGGGACATAGTCCCACAAAATATAAATGAGCTTATTTTGGATAGAGGGACTGAGGTATTTAATTGACCCCTTGGGCCGTTTGATCTGCTCTTGCAGCACAGGGTCATAGGTCAATAATGCTCAATAATGGCAAGGAAATTCCCACTGTTTGGCTGTCCCAAAATGTCTCTGTGTCCCCGGAACGCTAGGTTGCACAATGCGCTTTAGCACCTGTTTAAAAAAAAACCGCAGCATCATGTCCCTCTCCAACTGCGCATCAATGGTGCCATTAACTTTCCACTGTTCATACAACTAGTTTAAAGTTGTGAAACTGTATAACTTTACACAAAAATTCTTAAAGCGAGTAATTTTTTAACAGTAAAATCCACGTTAACAACCACATTATTTAATGTCTGTGGTTTTAACTTTGAAACTGAGATTACTAGTATAAGGTTTGGCCCCATTTAGGATACTTCCATTTTCTCACTGTTCTCAAATGCCCGTAAACTAAAGTTTGTCCGGAATCATCCACAAATATGGAGTTATAGTGCTTGTAACTTGTAAATATATAACTTGTAAAAAATAACTTGTAATCAAATAATTATTTTGTCATTAATTAGGCGTATCAAATACTCATTTTTTAAGTATTTCACAGGACAGCTGTACCTAATATCCAACATATTTATATTTTCATTTTTATAATTAGAGTTAAAACTATTTTATAATAATAATATCAGGCCCTATACTCACAGCCCTATATTAAAATAAAACCAAATAAAATTAAACAAGTAAACCCAAAATAAAGAAAAGATTCAACATTTCATCTGTTTACTTGCATGTCTCTTCTGACTGTTCCCAACGTCAGAAAACCATGAACATGCGAATGTGTGTGGAATTATTGAAATATTAAGTTAAAATCTGAGCGTTCGGCTGACAAAAAAGTTTGGGAACATCTGGTCTAATTGAAGCTGAGGAAAGGAGCTGATTACAAAAGAACAAGCGCTCAGAGTTCTGTGTTGCTTGTAGACAGAGAGAAAAAAGCCTGTCGATCGCCCCCTGGAGGAGGAAGAAATAATGACGAGGCTGAGCTGTCCTTTGCACACCGAAAACAGACAGAAGCCAGAGAGAAAGCAAAATAAAAGACAAATAAATGAAGCAATTGAATTTAAAAGGATAAAGGAACAACCGTGGGAGCAGAGCCATGAAGTGTAATAGTGAAGATAAAGCAAAAGCTTACAGCACCTGGTATTCCCAGGCGGTCTCCCATCCAAGTACTAACCAGGCCCAACCCTGCTTAGCTTCCGAGATCGGACGAGATCGGGCGTGTTCAGGGTGGTATGGCCGTAAGCGAGAATCTCAGCCAATAAAGAGCTATTTAAAGAAGGGACACCGGGGCTCGGCCCGCATTCACACACGTCCCAGACTGCAGCTGAAAGACAAACAGGAAGCACCAAGTGTTTTCATGCAGGCTTGATCATGAAACTGAGAGGACTCGTGTATTTAAAAAAAATGTTTTCAGACAAATGGCCCCAATCTCTGACTCCCTTCACCCATGCATTATTGTAGTGGGGTGAACTGCGGTCTCCAAATAGCCAGCAGGGTTCACAGTATATGCACTGTCACACTCATTCATTCATGGACAGTGGTTCCACGTGATTAGTAATCTTAACAAAACAGGAACAAATAAAACGCAATAAAATCAACCATGTAAAACCAACTAGCTACCAATAGCCGCGTTTCAACTGTCGGGCCAGGGCCGGGCCGGGCCGTGCTAGTGCGTGCCAGGGCCAGTCGCGTTTCCACTGTCACTTCCGGGGCTTGATCGGGGCTTACTCGGGGCCAACGGTCAGGATTTCTGGCCCGTCGAATACCTTGGGCCAAAGCGGGCCAGTTCGGGCTAGAGGAGTGGTTACGAACAGAGGCGGAGTTCACCTGAGTCGGGAGACGGCAGCGCCGGATGATTCTGTCAGCATTAAAGACTTTTAAAATAATTTAACTCGCGTTCATGTTTGAATGCCTTCTGTTTGTGATGCAAAAGATATGCGCGCTAACCATTACCATAGTAAACGCTTGAAGATAAGCATAGTAAAAAAACATAGTGAACGCCTGAAGAAATCAGACCAATCATAAAGGCTATCACAGTCATGTTTTTATTTTATCTGTCAGTAGCCTACGTCTCGTCTCTTTATACCGGACTATCATAAAATAAAGCAACTTTTTTTTCGGGAGCTTCCTCTGATTCTCTGACTGAAAATATCTATATGGAAGTCGAGAGAGTGCTAAAGCTCCTCAGGTCGTATTTTTGGTGGCATATAGCCTATTTGTAGAAATTATCATTCTTTCTAAATGTGATGTAAATATGTCCTGTAACTACCAGATAAACAGAAACAGACGCGACTGAAGAAGTAAGTCTGTCCTCTACCTCCTCTTTCTTTTGTGAAATAGACCTAACGGTAATTTATTTCTGAGTGACTAATGTGCAATTTTGACATAAATTAATTCATTATGATCAGTGTATCACTTTTTATTGTAAACCTGTGGTAAAAACATCGATGCTTGGGTTTTAAATATTCAAGTAAACAACACAAATGCCAGCAAACGGCCGCTTTTATCATGTTTGTTTTCAACGCTGTTTCCAGTGATTTCTGATTAGTTTTCTGATAAAACTTCTATTTGTTGGTGAAATGATGGGTTAGTGTGACGTTGTTCCACAGAGGCGTGTTACGGGCGTGTTTTAGTGAAGCGCTGTGGAGCTTCTGGCCTGACAGTGGAAACGCAGGCCCGGTGCTATTAGCCCGAGGCTATTAGCCCGGCACGGCCCGTTTAAAGCCCTGGCTCGCACTGGCCCGACAGTGGAAACGCGGCTAATGGTGTTCATTTAACTTGAATGAAAGGTTTTAGTTATTTAGTAATGTCCAAAATAACAGCAGAGCAGTGCACACCTCACCATAGGTGGATGTTATGGAGTCCACAATCAACATCTTGGCAAGTTGATAGATTGAGGACTGCTGAGAAATTTTTGCTCTAAAACAGGCCCTGAATGACAGTAGTTGTGCAGGAAATGTAAATCCTATGTCCCTGTTGTAGTGGTCAGACAGATGTTTTGCCTTGACATACAGCTCATCATCACTTGCGAGCTGAAGAGTCATGGGGTGTAGGGTCGCAACATGTCAGAGGTTGCTCACATACTGTTGAATCTTTGAGAGAGCTGGTTGATTATTGTGTCTAGATTAGCGTTAAAAATGTTGACTCTGTAATAACGTTCTGTGTTGGACAGGTGCTCTTCTTCACACAACTAGTCATAATGACATTTCATTCTTCTGACTCACATTTTCGAAAGTTGTCTGAGATCCCCATTTTTCTGCGAGCGTCTGTGCCTTAACCTTTGCCTGGTCAAAAGCGCCACGATACTCAGACAAGCTCTGAACGGTGTTGTCCAGCAATGTCAATGCCTTCTGCATGTCCTGTATTTCACAGGACAGCTGTACCAAATATACAACAAATTTATATTTTCATTTTTATAATTAGAGTTAAAATTATTTTATAATAATAATATCAATAGGCCCTATACTCGCAGCCCTATATTAAAATAAAACCAAATAAAATTAAACAAGTAAACCCAAAATAAAGAAAAGATTCAATATTTCATCTGTTTACTTGCATGTCACTTCTGACCATTCCCAACTTCAGAAAACCATGAACATGCGAATGTGTGTGGAATTATTGAAATATTAAGTTCAAATCTGAGCGTTCGGCTGACAAAAAAGGTTTGGGAACATCTGGTCTAATTGAAGCTGAGGAAATGAGCTGGTTACAAAAGAACAAGCGCTCAGAGTTCTGTGTTGCTTGTAGACAGAGAGAAAAAAGCCTGTCGATCGCCCCCTGGAGGAGGAAGAAATAATGACGAGGCTGAGCTGTCCTTTGCACACCGAAAACAGACAGAAGCCAGAGAGAAAGCAAAATTAAAGACAAATAAATGAAGCAATTGAATTTAAAAGGATAAAGGAACAACCGTGGGAGCCGAGCCATGAAGTGTATTAGTGAAGATAAAGCAAAAGCTTACAGCACCTGGTATTCCCAGGCGGTCTCCCATCCAAGTACTAACCAGGCCCGACCCTGCTTAGCTTCCGAGATCGGACGAGATCGGGCGTGTTCAGGGTGGTATGGCCGTAAGCGAGAGTCTCAGCCAATAAAGAGCTATTTAAAGAAGGGACACCGGGGCTCAGCCCACATTCACACACGTCCCAGACTGCAGCTGAAAGACAAACAGAAAGCACCAAGTGTTTTCATGCAGGCTTGATCATGAAACTGAGAGGACTCGTGTATTTAAAAACATTTTTTCAGACAAATGGCCCCAATCTCTGACTCCCTTCACCCATGCATTATTGTAGTGGGGTGAACTGCGGTCTCCAAATAGCTGACAGGGTTCACAGTATGCACTGTCACACTCATTCATTCATGGACAGTGGTTCCACGTGATTAAAACAAGTAATCTTAACAAAACAGGAACAAATAAAACGCAATAAAATCAACCATGTAAAACCAACTTGAACCAATGGTGTTCATTTAACTAGAATGAAAGGTTTTAGTTATTTAGTAGACAAGCTCTTAATGGTGTTGTCCAGCAATGTCAATGCCTTCTGCATGTCAGTGTTTGTAGCTTGAAGCATTGTAGATACAGCATTCGCACGCTCCAAAATTTTAGTCTGCAGAATCACTTGAAAAATTAAAGGGAATTTCTTTTTTTTCCCTGCTGCTTCACCACACTCGTCCTTGAAATGAAAAAGGATGAGGATGTAATAGATGTATGTGGATGTAATGAAAGCACTGACAAAAATATATCTGACAAGTGACAAGCACAGTGCTTTCATTACATCCGCATATCAGTACCGAATAGCAACAATGGATTCATTTCTAGAGGACCAGCGGGTGGGACATAGTCGCTTCAGTGTTACACCCGAGTGAGGGCTCTATGGAGTCCATGCCAGTGAGCATGGCCCACCTTTTAATACTGTGGCCAAAAAACACATACAAATGTTCGATGTTGTCACAGAACTGTGATGCTTCTGGAATGTTTTTTACTGCATCATTCAGCACTAGGTTCAGGTTATGTGGTGCACAGTGTACATACGTTGCAAGTGTCTCTTTTTCCCTGATCCTGGCCTGCCCTCCCGCATAGACGCCACTCATATTGGCCACTCCGTTGTATCCCGGCCCACGACATTTAGAAATATCAAGGCCATTTTTCGCAATGCTGTCGAGGATTTTGTTTTCCAGTTCACTTGCAGATGTGCGAGATGTTTTCTGAAATCCGAGAAAAGCTTCAGCTATATCGATAGCTATGTCCAATGTGTTCCTCACTATGGTGGTGACTTATCTGTAAACTTAGTTGGTGTCGCTTGGACAGGGCTTGTGTGGTATAATTGAAAAAAATGGTGCTTTGTTTGATTTCAGTCGTAATCTCCTGCTGAACACGCTGTGACAAAATATAAATGAGCTTATTTTGGATAGAGGGACTAAGGTATTTATTTGAACCCTTGGGCCGTTTGATCTGCTCTTGCAGCACATGGTCATAGGTCAATAATGCTCAATAATGGCAAGGAAATTCCCACTGTTTGGCTGTCCCAAAATGTCTCAGTGTCCCCGGAACGCTAGGTTGCACAATGCGCTTTAGCACCTGTTTAAAAAAAAGCGCAGCATCATGTCCCTCTCCAACTGCGCATCAATGGTGCCATTAAGTTTCCACTGTTCATACAACTAGTAAAAGTTGTGAAACTGTATAACTTTACACAAAAATGTTTAGCGAGTCATTTTTTAACACTAAAATCCACGTTAACAACCACATTACTTATGTCTGTGGCTTTATCTTTGAAACTGAGATTATAAGGTTTGGCCCCATTTAGGATACTTCCATTTTCTCACTGTCACGCAAATGCCCGTAAACTAAAGTTTGTCCAGAATCATCCAGTTGTGCGCTCAGGAACTCATACATCACCATTTCATTCATAAAGTAGACAACAAACTCATGACAAATATGGAGTTATGGTGCTTTTAACTTGTAAATACAGTGGGGAGAACAAGTATTTGATACACTGCCGATTTTGCAGGTTTTCCTACTTACAAAGCATGTAGAGGTCTGTAATTTTTATCATAGGTACACTTCAACTGTGAGAGACGGAATCTAACACAAAAATCCAGAAAATCACATTGTATGATTTTTAAATAATGAATTTGCATTTTATTGCATGACATAAATATTTGATCACCTACCAACCAGTAAGAATTCCGGCTCTCACAGACCTGTTAGTTTTTCTTTAAGAAGCCCTCCTGTTCTCCACTCATTACCTGTATTAACTGCACCTGTTTGAACTCGTTACCTGTATAAAAGACACCTGTCCACACACTCAATCAAACAGACTTCAACCTCTCCACAATGGCCAAGACCAGAGAGCTGTGTAAGGATATCAGGGATAAAATTGTAGACCTGCACAAGGCTGGGATGGGCTACAGGACAATAGGCAAGCAGCTTGGTGAGAAGGCAACAACTGTTGGCGCAATTATTAGAAAATGGAAGAAGTTCAAGATGACGGTCAATCTCCCTCGGTCTGGGGCACCATGCAATATCTCACCTCGTGGGGCATCAATGATCATGAGGAAGGTGAGGGATCAGCCCAGAACTACACGACAGGACCTGGTCAATGACCTGAAGAGAGCTGGGACCACTGTCTCAAAGAAAACCATTAGTAACACACTACGCCGTCATGGATTAAAATCCTGCAGCGCATGCAAGGTCCCCCTGCTCAAGCCAGCGCGTGTCCAGGCCCGTCTAAAGTTTGCCAATGACCATCTGGATGATCCAGAGGAGGAATGGGAGGAGGTCATGTGGTCTGATGAGACAAAAATAGAGCTTTTTGGTCTAAACTCCACTCGCCGTGTTTGGGGGAAGAAGAAGGATGAGTACAACCCCAAGAACACCATCCCAACCGTGAAGCATGGAGGTGGAAACATCATTCTTTGGGGATGTTTTTCTGCAAAGGGGACAGGACGACTGCACCGTATTGAGGGGAGGATGGATGGGGCCATGTATCGCGAGATCTTGGCCAACAACCTCCTTCCCTCAGTAAGAGCACTGAAGATGGGTCGTGGCTGGGTCTTCCAGCATGACAACGACCCGAAACACACAGCCAGGGCAACTAAGGAGTGGCTCCGTAAGAAGCATCTCAAGGTCCTAGAGTGGCCTAGCCAGTCTCCAGACCTGAACCCAATAGAAAATCTTTGGAGGGAGCTGAAAGTCCACATTGCCCAGTGACAGCCCCGAAACCTGAAGGATCTGGAGAAGGTCTGTATGGAGGAGTGGGCCAAAATCCCTGCTGCAGTGTGTGCAAACCTGGTCAAGAACTACAGAAAACGTATGATCTCTGTAATTGCAAACAAAGGTTTCTGTACCAAATATTAAGTTCTGCTTTTCTGATGTATCAAATACTTATGTCATGCAATAAAATGCAAATTAATTACTTAAAAATCATACAATGTGATTTTCTGGATTTTTGTTTTAGATTCCGTCACTCACAGTTGAAGAGTACCTATGATAAAAATTACAGACTTCTACATGCTTTGTAAGTGGGAAAACCTGCAAAATCGGCAGTGTATCAAATACTTGTTCTCCCCACTGTATATAACTTGTAAACAATAACTTGTAAAATCAAATAATTATTTTGCCATTAATTAGGCGTATCAAATACTCCTTTTTTAAGTATTTTGCAGGACAGTTGTACCTAATATCCAACATATTTATATTTTCATTTTTATAATTAGAGTTACAACTATTTTATAATAATAATATCAATAGGCCCTATACTCGCAGCCCTATACTAAAATAAAACCAAATCAAATTAAACAAGTAAACCCAAAATAAAGAAAAGATTCAATATTTCATCTGTTTACTTGCATGTCTCTTCTGACTGTTCCCAACGTCAGAAAACCATGAACATGCGAATGTGTGTGGAATTATTGAAATATTAAATTTAAATCTGAGCGTTCGGCTGACAAAAAAAAAGGTTTGGGAACATCTGGTCTAATTAAAGCTGAGGAAAGGAGCTGGTTACAAAAGAACTGAGAGAGAAAAAAAGCCTCTCGATCGCCCTCTGGAGGAGGAAGAAATAATGACGAGGCTGAGCTGACCTTTACACACCGAAAATAGACAAGCCAGAGAGAAAGCAAAATAAAAGACAAATAAATGTAGCAATTGAATTTAAAAGGATAAAGGAACAACCCGTGGAAGCCGAGCCATGAAGTGTAATAGTGAAGATAAAGCAAAAGCTTACAGCACCTGGTATTCCCAGGCGGTCTCCCATCCAAGTACTAACCAGGCCCGACCCTGCTTAGCTTCCGAGATCGGACGAGATCGGGCGTGTTCAGGGTGGTATGGCCGTAAGCGAGAGTCTCAGCCAATAAAGAGCTATTTAAAGAAGGGACACCGGAGGTCGGCCAGCATTCACACACGTCCCAGACTGCAGCTGAAAGACAAACAGGAAGCACATAGTGTTTTCATGCAGGCTTGATCATGAAACTGAGAGGACTTGTGTATTTAAAAAAAAAAAATCAGACAAATGGCCCCAATCTCTGACTCCCTTCACCCACGCATTATTGTAGTGGTTTGACCTGCGGTCTCCAAATAGCCAACAGGGTTCACAGTATGCACTGTCACACTCATTCATTCATGGACAGTGGTTCCACGTGATTAAAATAAGTAATCTTAACAAAACAGGAACAAATAAAACGCAATAAAATCAACCATGTAAAACCAACTAGAACCAATGGTGTTCATTTAACTTGAATGGAGTCCACAATCAACATCTTGGCAAGTTGATAGATTGAGGACTGCTGAGCAATTTTTGCTCTAAAACAGGCCCTGAATGACAGTAGTTGTGCAGGAAATGTAAATCCTATGTCCCTGTTGTAGTGGTCAGACAGATGTTTTGCCTTGACATACAGCTCATCATCACTTGCGAGCTGAAGAGTCATGGGGTGTAGGGCCTTGCTCGCATACTGTTGAATCTTTGAGAGAGCTGGTTGATTATTGTGTCTAGATTAGCATTAAAGATGTTGACTCTGAAATAACGTTCTGTGTTGGACAGGTGCTCTTCTTCACACAACTAGTCATAATGACATTTCATTCTTCTGACTCTCACATTTTCGAAAGTTGTCTGAGATCCCCATTTTTCTGCGAGCGTCTGTGCCTTAACCTTTGTCTGGTCAAAAGCGCCACGATACCCAGACAAGCTCTGAATGGTGTTGTCCAGCAATGTCAATGCCTTCTGCATATCCTGTATTTCACAGGACAGTTGTACCTAATATACAACAAATTTATATTTTCATTTTTATAATTAGAGTTAAAATTATTTTATAATAATAATATCAGGCCCTATACTCGCAGCCCTATACTAAAATAAAACCAAATTAAATTAAACAAGTAAACCCAAAATAAAGAAAAGATTCAACATTTCATCTGTTTACTTGCATGTCTCTTCTGACCGTTCCCAACGTCAGAAAACCATGAACATGCGAATGTGTGTGGAATTATTGAAATATTAAGTTCAAATCTGAGCGTTCGGCTGACAAAAAAAGTTTGGGAACATCTGGTCTAATTGAAGCTGAGGAAAGGAGCTGATTACAAAAGAACAAGCGCTCAGAGTTCTGTGTTGCTTGTAGACAGAGAGAAAAAAGCCTGTCGATCGCCCCCTGGAGGAGGAAGAAATAATGACGAGGCTGAGCTGTCCTTTGCACACCGAAAACAGACAGAAGCCAGAGAGAAAGCAAAATAAAAGACAAATAAATGAAGCAATTGAATTTAAAAGGATAAAGGAACAACCGTGGGAGCAGAGCCATGAAGTGTAATAGTGAAGATAAAGCAAAAGCTTACAGCACCTGGTATTCCCAGGCGGTCTCCCATCCAAGTACTAACCAGGCCCGACCCTGCTTAGCTTCCGAGATCGGACGAGATCGGGCGTGTTCAGGGTGGTATGGCCGTAAGCGAGAATCTCAGCCAATAAAGAGCTATTTAAAGAAGGGACACCGGGGCTCGGCCCGCATTCACACACGTCCCAGACTGCAGCTGAAAGACAAACAGGAAGCACCAAGTGTTTTCATGCAGGCTTGATCATGAAACTGAGAGGACTCGTGTATTTAAAAAAAATGTTTTCAGACAAATGGCCCCAATCTCTGACTCCCTTCACCCATGCATTATTGTAGTGGGGTGAACTGCGGTCTCCAAATAGCCAGCAGGGTTCACAGTATATGCACTGTCACACTCATTCATTCATGGACAGTGGTTCCACGTGATTAGTAATCTTAACAAAACAGGAACAAATAAAACGCAATAAAATCAACCATGTAAAACCAACTAGCTACCAATAGCCGCGTTTCAACTGTCGGGCCAGGGCCGGGCCGGGCCGTGCTAGTGCGTGCCAGGGCCAGTCGCGTTTCCACTGTCACTTCCGGGGCTTGATCGGGGCTTACTCGGGGCCAACGGTCAGGATTTCTGGCCCGTCGAATACCTTGGGCCAAAGCGGGCCAGTTCGGGCTAGAGGAGTGGTTACGAACAGAGGCGGAGTTCACCTGAGTCGGGAGACGGCAGCGCCGGATGATTCTGTCAGCATTAAAGACTTTTAAAATAATTTAACTCGCGTTCATGTTTGAATGCCTTCTGTTTGTGATGCAAAAGATATGCGCGCTAACCATTACCATAGTAAACGCTTGAAGATAAGCATAGTAAAAAAACATAGTGAACGCCTGAAGAAATCAGACCAATCATAAAGGCTATCACAGTCATGTTTTTATTTTATCTGTCAGTAGCCTACGTCTCGTCTCTTTATACCGGACTATCATAAAATAAAGCAACTTTTTTTTCGGGAGCTTCCTCTGATTCTCTGACTGAAAATATCTATATGGAAGTCGAGAGAGTGCTAAAGCTCCTCAGGTCGTATTTTTGGTGGCATATAGCCTATTTGTAGAAATTATCATTCTTTCTAAATGTGATGTAAATATGTCCTGTAACTACCAGATAAACAGAAACAGACGCGACTGAAGAAGTAAGTCTGTCCTCTACCTCCTCTTTCTTTTGTGAAATAGACCTAACGGTAATTTATTTCTGAGTGACTAATGTGCAATTTTGACATAAATTAATTCATTATGATCAGTGTATCACTTTTTATTGTAAACCTGTGGTAAAAACATCGATGCTTGGGTTTTAAATATTCAAGTAAACAACACAAATGCCAGCAAACGGCCGCTTTTATCATGTTTGTTTTCAACGCTGTTTCCAGTGATTTCTGATTAGTTTTCTGATAAAACTTCTATTTGTTGGTGAAATGATGGGTTAGTGTGACGTTGTTCCACAGAGGCGTGTTACGGGCGTGTTTTAGTGAAGCGCTGTGGAGCTTCTGGCCTGACAGTGGAAACGCAGGCCCGGTGCTATTAGCCCGAGGCTATTAGCCCGGCACGGCCCGTTTAAAGCCCTGGCTCGCACTGGCCCGACAGTGGAAACGCGGCTAATGGTGTTCATTTAACTTGAATGAAAGGTTTTAGTTATTTAGTAATGTCCAAAATAACAGCAGAGCAGTGCACACCTCACCATAGGTGGATGTTATGGAGTCCACAATCAACATCTTGGCAAGTTGATAGATTGAGGACTGCTGAGAAATTTTTGCTCTAAAACAGGCCCTGAATGACAGTAGTTGTGCAGGAAATGTAAATCCTATGTCCCTGTTGTAGTGGTCAGACAGATGTTTTGCCTTGACATACAGCTCATCATCACTTGCGAGCTGAAGAGTCATGGGGTGTAGGGTCGCAACATGTCAGAGGTTGCTCACATACTGTTGAATCTTTGAGAGAGCTGGTTGATTATTGTGTCTAGATTAGCGTTAAAAATGTTGACTCTGTAATAACGTTCTGTGTTGGACAGGTGCTCTTCTTCACACAACTAGTCATAATGACATTTCATTCTTCTGACTCACATTTTCGAAAGTTGTCTGAGATCCCCATTTTTCTGCGAGCGTCTGTGCCTTAACCTTTGCCTGGTCAAAAGCGCCACGATACTCAGACAAGCTCTGAACGGTGTTGTCCAGCAATGTCAATGCCTTCTGCATGTCCTGTATTTCACAGGACAGCTGTACCAAATATACAACAAATTTATATTTTCATTTTTATAATTAGAGTTAAAATTATTTTATAATAATAATATCAATAGGCCCTATACTCGCAGCCCTATATTAAAATAAAACCAAATAAAATTAAACAAGTAAACCCAAAATAAAGAAAAGATTCAATATTTCATCTGTTTACTTGCATGTCACTTCTGACCATTCCCAACTTCAGAAAACCATGAACATGCGAATGTGTGTGGAATTATTGAAATATTAAGTTCAAATCTGAGCGTTCGGCTGACAAAAAAGGTTTGGGAACATCTGGTCTAATTGAAGCTGAGGAAATGAGCTGGTTACAAAAGAACAAGCGCTCAGAGTTCTGTGTTGCTTGTAGACAGAGAGAAAAAAGCCTGTCGATCGCCCCCTGGAGGAGGAAGAAATAATGACGAGGCTGAGCTGTCCTTTGCACACCGAAAACAGACAGAAGCCAGAGAGAAAGCAAAATTAAAGACAAATAAATGAAGCAATTGAATTTAAAAGGATAAAGGAACAACCGTGGGAGCCGAGCCATGAAGTGTATTAGTGAAGATAAAGCAAAAGCTTACAGCACCTGGTATTCCCAGGCGGTCTCCCATCCAAGTACTAACCAGGCCCGACCCTGCTTAGCTTCCGAGATCGGACGAGATCGGGCGTGTTCAGGGTGGTATGGCCGTAAGCGAGAGTCTCAGCCAATAAAGAGCTATTTAAAGAAGGGACACCGGGGCTCAGCCCACATTCACACACGTCCCAGACTGCAGCTGAAAGACAAACAGAAAGCACCAAGTGTTTTCATGCAGGCTTGATCATGAAACTGAGAGGACTCGTGTATTTAAAAACATTTTTTCAGACAAATGGCCCCAATCTCTGACTCCCTTCACCCATGCATTATTGTAGTGGGGTGAACTGCGGTCTCCAAATAGCTGACAGGGTTCACAGTATGCACTGTCACACTCATTCATTCATGGACAGTGGTTCCACGTGATTAAAACAAGTAATCTTAACAAAACAGGAACAAATAAAACGCAATAAAATCAACCATGTAAAACCAACTTGAACCAATGGTGTTCATTTAACTAGAATGAAAGGTTTTAGTTATTTAGTAGACAAGCTCTTAATGGTGTTGTCCAGCAATGTCAATGCCTTCTGCATGTCAGTGTTTGTAGCTTGAAGCATTGTAGATACAGCATTCGCACGCTCCAAAATTTTAGTCTGCAGAATCACTTGAAAAATTAAAGGGAATTTCTTTTTTTTCCCTGCTGCTTCACCACACTCGTCCTTGAAATGAAAAAGGATGAGGATGTAATAGATGTATGTGGATGTAATGAAAGCACTGACAAAAATATATCTGACAAGTGACAAGCACAGTGCTTTCATTACATCCGCATATCAGTACCGAATAGCAACAATGGATTCATTTCTAGAGGACCAGCGGGTGGGACATAGTCGCTTCAGTGTTACACCCGAGTGAGGGCTCTATGGAGTCCATGCCAGTGAGCATGGCCCACCTTTTAATACTGTGGCCAAAAAACACATACAAATGTTCGATGTTGTCACAGAACTGTGATGCTTCTGGAATGTTTTTTACTGCATCATTCAGCACTAGGTTCAGGTTATGTGGTGCACAGTGTACATACGTTGCAAGTGTCTCTTTTTCCCTGATCCTGGCCTGCCCTCCCGCATAGACGCCACTCATATTGGCCACTCCGTTGTATCCCGGCCCACGACATTTAGAAATATCAAGGCCATTTTTCGCAATGCTGTCGAGGATTTTGTTTTCCAGTTCACTTGCAGATGTGCGAGATGTTTTCTGAAATCCGAGAAAAGCTTCAGCTATATCGATAGCTATGTCCAATGTGTTCCTCACTATGGTGGTGACTTATCTGTAAACTTAGTTGGTGTCGCTTGGACAGGGCTTGTGTGGTATAATTGAAAAAAATGGTGCTTTGTTTGATTTCAGTCGTAATCTCCTGCTGAACACGCTGTGACAAAATATAAATGAGCTTATTTTGGATAGAGGGACTAAGGTATTTATTTGAACCCTTGGGCCGTTTGATCTGCTCTTGCAGCACATGGTCATAGGTCAATAATGCTCAATAATGGCAAGGAAATTCCCACTGTTTGGCTGTCCCAAAATGTCTCAGTGTCCCCGGAACGCTAGGTTGCACAATGCGCTTTAGCACCTGTTTAAAAAAAAGCGCAGCATCATGTCCCTCTCCAACTGCGCATCAATGGTGCCATTAAGTTTCCACTGTTCATACAACTAGTAAAAGTTGTGAAACTGTATAACTTTACACAAAAATGTTTAGCGAGTCATTTTTTAACACTAAAATCCACGTTAACAACCACATTACTTATGTCTGTGGCTTTATCTTTGAAACTGAGATTATAAGGTTTGGCCCCATTTAGGATACTTCCATTTTCTCACTGTCACGCAAATGCCCGTAAACTAAAGTTTGTCCAGAATCATCCAGTTGTGCGCTCAGGAACTCATACATCACCATTTCATTCATAAAGTAGACAACAAACTCATGACAAATATGGAGTTATGGTGCTTTTAACTTGTAAATACAGTGGGGAGAACAAGTATTTGATACACTGCCGATTTTGCAGGTTTTCCTACTTACAAAGCATGTAGAGGTCTGTAATTTTTATCATAGGTACACTTCAACTGTGAGAGACGGAATCTAACACAAAAATCCAGAAAATCACATTGTATGATTTTTAAATAATGAATTTGCATTTTATTGCATGACATAAATATTTGATCACCTACCAACCAGTAAGAATTCCGGCTCTCACAGACCTGTTAGTTTTTCTTTAAGAAGCCCTCCTGTTCTCCACTCATTACCTGTATTAACTGCACCTGTTTGAACTCGTTACCTGTATAAAAGACACCTGTCCACACACTCAATCAAACAGACTTCAACCTCTCCACAATGGCCAAGACCAGAGAGCTGTGTAAGGATATCAGGGATAAAATTGTAGACCTGCACAAGGCTGGGATGGGCTACAGGACAATAGGCAAGCAGCTTGGTGAGAAGGCAACAACTGTTGGCGCAATTATTAGAAAATGGAAGAAGTTCAAGATGACGGTCAATCTCCCTCGGTCTGGGGCACCATGCAATATCTCACCTCGTGGGGCATCAATGATCATGAGGAAGGTGAGGGATCAGCCCAGAACTACACGACAGGACCTGGTCAATGACCTGAAGAGAGCTGGGACCACTGTCTCAAAGAAAACCATTAGTAACACACTACGCCGTCATGGATTAAAATCCTGCAGCGCATGCAAGGTCCCCCTGCTCAAGCCAGCGCGTGTCCAGGCCCGTCTAAAGTTTGCCAATGACCATCTGGATGATCCAGAGGAGGAATGGGAGGAGGTCATGTGGTCTGATGAGACAAAAATAGAGCTTTTTGGTCTAAACTCCACTCGCCGTGTTTGGGGGAAGAAGAAGGATGAGTACAACCCCAAGAACACCATCCCAACCGTGAAGCATGGAGGTGGAAACATCATTCTTTGGGGATGTTTTTCTGCAAAGGGGACAGGACGACTGCACCGTATTGAGGGGAGGATGGATGGGGCCATGTATCGCGAGATCTTGGCCAACAACCTCCTTCCCTCAGTAAGAGCACTGAAGATGGGTCGTGGCTGGGTCTTCCAGCATGACAACGACCCGAAACACACAGCCAGGGCAACTAAGGAGTGGCTCCGTAAGAAGCATCTCAAGGTCCTAGAGTGGCCTAGCCAGTCTCCAGACCTGAACCCAATAGAAAATCTTTGGAGGGAGCTGAAAGTCCACATTGCCCAGTGACAGCCCCGAAACCTGAAGGATCTGGAGAAGGTCTGTATGGAGGAGTGGGCCAAAATCCCTGCTGCAGTGTGTGCAAACCTGGTCAAGAACTACAGAAAACGTATGATCTCTGTAATTGCAAACAAAGGTTTCTGTACCAAATATTAAGTTCTGCTTTTCTGATGTATCAAATACTTATGTCATGCAATAAAATGCAAATTAATTACTTAAAAATCATACAATGTGATTTTCTGGATTTTTGTTTTAGATTCCGTCACTCACAGTTGAAGAGTACCTATGATAAAAATTACAGACTTCTACATGCTTTGTAAGTGGGAAAACCTGCAAAATCGGCAGTGTATCAAATACTTGTTCTCCCCACTGTATATAACTTGTAAACAATAACTTGTAAAATCAAATAATTATTTTGCCATTAATTAGGCGTATCAAATACTCCTTTTTTAAGTATTTTGCAGGACAGTTGTACCTAATATCCAACATATTTATATTTTCATTTTTATAATTAGAGTTACAACTATTTTATAATAATAATATCAATAGGCCCTATACTCGCAGCCCTATACTAAAATAAAACCAAATCAAATTAAACAAGTAAACCCAAAATAAAGAAAAGATTCAATATTTCATCTGTTTACTTGCATGTCTCTTCTGACTGTTCCCAACGTCAGAAAACCATGAACATGCGAATGTGTGTGGAATTATTGAAATATTAAATTTAAATCTGAGCGTTCGGCTGACAAAAAAAAAGGTTTGGGAACATCTGGTCTAATTAAAGCTGAGGAAAGGAGCTGGTTACAAAAGAACTGAGAGAGAAAAAAAGCCTCTCGATCGCCCTCTGGAGGAGGAAGAAATAATGACGAGGCTGAGCTGACCTTTACACACCGAAAATAGACAAGCCAGAGAGAAAGCAAAATAAAAGACAAATAAATGTAGCAATTGAATTTAAAAGGATAAAGGAACAACCCGTGGAAGCCGAGCCATGAAGTGTAATAGTGAAGATAAAGCAAAAGCTTACAGCACCTGGTATTCCCAGGCGGTCTCCCATCCAAGTACTAACCAGGCCCGACCCTGCTTAGCTTCCGAGATCGGACGAGATCGGGCGTGTTCAGGGTGGTATGGCCGTAAGCGAGAGTCTCAGCCAATAAAGAGCTATTTAAAGAAGGGACACCGGAGGTCGGCCAGCATTCACACACGTCCCAGACTGCAGCTGAAAGACAAACAGGAAGCACATAGTGTTTTCATGCAGGCTTGATCATGAAACTGAGAGGACTTGTGTATTTAAAAAAAAAAAATCAGACAAATGGCCCCAATCTCTGACTCCCTTCACCCACGCATTATTGTAGTGGTTTGACCTGCGGTCTCCAAATAGCCAACAGGGTTCACAGTATGCACTGTCACACTCATTCATTCATGGACAGTGGTTCCACGTGATTAAAATAAGTAATCTTAACAAAACAGGAACAAATAAAACGCAATAAAATCAACCATGTAAAACCAACTAGAACCAATGGTGTTCATTTAACTTGAATGGAGTCCACAATCAACATCTTGGCAAGTTGATAGATTGAGGACTGCTGAGCAATTTTTGCTCTAAAACAGGCCCTGAATGACAGTAGTTGTGCAGGAAATGTAAATCCTATGTCCCTGTTGTAGTGGTCAGACAGATGTTTTGCCTTGACATACAGCTCATCATCACTTGCGAGCTGAAGAGTCATGGGGTGTAGGGCCTTGCTCGCATACTGTTGAATCTTTGAGAGAGCTGGTTGATTATTGTGTCTAGATTAGCATTAAAGATGTTGACTCTGAAATAACGTTCTGTGTTGGACAGGTGCTCTTCTTCACACAACTAGTCATAATGACATTTCATTCTTCTGACTCTCACATTTTCGAAAGTTGTCTGAGATCCCCATTTTTCTGCGAGCGTCTGTGCCTTAACCTTTGTCTGGTCAAAAGCGCCACGATACCCAGACAAGCTCTGAATGGTGTTGTCCAGCAATGTCAATGCCTTCTGCATATCCTGTATTTCACAGGACAGTTGTACCTAATATACAACAAATTTATATTTTCATTTTTATAATTAGAGTTAAAATTATTTTATAATAATAATATCAGGCCCTATACTCGCAGCCCTATACTAAAATAAAACCAAATTCAATTAAACAAGTAAACCCAAAATAAAGAAAAGATTCAACATTTCATCTGTTTACTTGCATGTCTCTTCTGACCGTTCCCAACGTCAGAAAACCATGAACATGCGAATGTGTGTGGAATTATTGAAATATTAAGTTCAAATCTGAGCGTTCGGCTGACAAAAAAAGTTTGGGAACATCTGGTCTAATTGAAGCTGAGGAAATGAGCTGGTTACAAAAGAACAAGCGCTCAGAGTTCTGTGTTGCTTGTAGACAGAGAGAAAAAAGCCTGTCGATCGCCCCCTGGAGGAGGAAGAAATAATGACGAGGCTGAGCTGTCCTTTGCACACCGAAAACAGACAGAAGCCAGAGAGAAAGCAAAATAAAAGACAAATAAATGAAGCAATTGAATTTAAAAGGATAAAGGACCAACCGTGGGAGCAGAGCCATGAAGTGTAATAGTGAAGATAAAGCAAAAGCTTACAGCACCTGGTATTCCCAGGCGGTCTCCCATCCAAGTACTAACCAGGCCCGACCCTGCTTAGCTTCCGAGATCGGACGAGATCGGGCGTGTTCAGGGTGGTATGGCCGTAAGCTAAAGTCTCAGCCAATAAAGAGCTATTTAAAGAAGGGACACTGGAGCTTGGCCCGCATTCATACACGTCCCAGACTGCAGCTGAAAGACAAACAGGAAGCACCAAGTGTTTTCATGCAGGCTTGATCATGAAACTGAGAGGACTCGTGTATTTAAAAAAAAAATGTTTTCAGACAAATGGCCCCAATCTCTGACTCCCTTCACCCATGCATTATTGTAGTGGGGTGAACTGCGGTCTCCAAATAGCCAACAGGGTTCACAGTATGCACTGTCACACTCATTCATTCATGGACAGTGGTTCCACGTGATTAGTAATCTTAACAAAACAGGAACAAATAAAACGCAATAAAATCAACCATGTAAAACCAACTAGCTACCAATGGTGTTCATTTAACTTGAATGAAAGGTTTTAGTTATTTAGTAATGTCCAAAATAACAGCAGAGCAGTGCACACCTCACCATAGGTAAATGTTATGGAGTCCACAATCAACATCTTGGCAAGTTGATAGATTGAGGACTGCTGAGCAATTTTTGCTCTAAAACAGGCCCTGAATGACAGTAGTTGTGCAGGAAATGTAAATCCTATGTCCCTGTTGTAGTGGTCAGACAGATGTTTTGCCTTGACATACAGCTCATCATCACTTGCGAGCTGAAGAGTCATGGGGTGTAGGGTCGCAACATGTCAGAGGTTGCTCACATACTGTTGAATCTTTGAGAGAGCTGGTTGATTATTGTGTCTAGATTAGCGTTAAAAATGTTGACTCTGAAATAACGTTCTGTGTTGGACAGGCGCTCTTCTTCACACAAGTAGTCATAATGACATTTAATTCTTCGGACTCTCACATTTTCGAAAGTTGTCTGAGATCCCCATTTTTCTGCGAGCGTCTGTGCCTTAACCTTTGCCTGGTCAAGAGCGCCACGATACTCAGACAAGCTCTGAATGGTGTTGTCCAGCAATGTCAATGCCTTCTGCATGTCAGCGTTTGTAGCTTGAAGCATTGTAGATACAGCATTCACACTCTCCAAAATTTTAGTCTGCAGAATCACTTTAAAAATGAAAGGGAATTTCTTATTTTTTGTCTTTATTCCTGCTGCTTCACCCGCTCATGCTTCTTGTCACTTGTCAGATATATTTTTGTCAGTGCTTTCATTACATCCACATATCTGTACTGAATAGCAACAATGGATTCATATCTAGAGGACCAGCGGGTGGGACATAGTCCCACAAAATATAAATGAGCTTATTTTGGATAGAGGGACTGAGGTATTTAATTGACCCCTTGGGCCGTTTGATCTGCTCTTGCAGCACAGGGTCATAGGTCAATAATGCTCAATAATGGCAAGGAAATTCCCACTGTTTGGCTGTCCCAAAATGTCTCTGTGTCCCCGGAACGCTAGGTTGCACAATGCGCTTTAGCACCTGTTTAAAAAAAAAACGCAGCATCATGTCCCTCTCCAACTGCGCATCAATGGTGCCATTAACTTTCCACTGTTCATACAACTAGTTTAAAGTTGTGAAACTGTATAACTTTACACAAAAATTCTTAAAGCGAGTAATTTTTTAACAGTAAAATCCACGTTAACAACCACATTATTTAATGTCTGTGGTTTTAACTTTGAAACTGAGATTACTAGTATAAGGTTTGGCCCCATTTAGGATACTTCCATTTTCTCACTGTTCTCAAATGCCCGTAAACTAAAGTTTGTCCGGAATCATCCACAAATATGGAGTTATAGTGCTTGTAACTTGTAAATATATAACTTGTAAAAAATAACTTGTAATCAAATAATTATTTTGTCATTAATTAGGCGTATCAAATACTCATTTTTTAAGTATTTCACAGGACAGCTGTACCTAATATCCAACATATTTATATTTTCATTTTTATAATTAGAGTTAAAACTATTTTATAATAATAATATCAGGCCCTATACTCACAGCCCTATATTAAAATAAAACCAAATAAAATTAAACAAGTAAACCCAAAATAAAGAAAAGATTCAACATTTCATCTGTTTACTTGCATGTCTCTTCTGACTGTTCCCAACGTCAGAAAACCATGAACATGCGAATGTGTGTGGAATTATTGAAATATTAAGTTAAAATCTGAGCGTTCGGCTGACAAAAAAAGTTTGGGAACATCTGGTCTAATTGAAGCTGAGGAAATGAGCTGGTTACAAAAGAACAAGCGCTCAGAGTTCTGTGTTGCTTGTAGACAGAGAGAAAAAAGCCTGTCGATCGCCCCCTGGAGGAGGAAGAAATAATGACGAGGCTGAGCTGTCCTTTGCACACCGAAAACAGACAGAAGCCAGAGAGAAAGCAAAATAAAAGACAAATAAATGAAGCAATTGAATTTAAAAGGATAAAGGACCAACCGTGGGAGCCGAGCCATGAAGTGTAATAGTGAAGATAAAGCAAAAGCTTACAGCACCTGGTATTCCCAGGCGGTCTCCCATCCAAGTACTAACCAGGCCCGACCCTGCTTAGCTTCCGAGATCGGACGAGATCGGGCGTGTTCAGGGTGGTATGGCCGTAAGCGAGAATCTCAGCCAATAAAGAGCTATTTAAAGAAGGGACACCGGGGCTCGGCCCGCATTCACACACGTCCCAGACTGCAGCTGAAAGACAAACAGGAAGCACCAAGTGTTTTCATGCAGGCTTGATCATGAAACTGAGAGGACTCGTGTATTTAAAAAAAATGTTTTCAGACAAATGGCCCCAATCTCTGACTCCCTTCACCCATGCATTATTGTAGTGGGGTGAACTGCGGTCTCCAAATAGCCAGCAGGGTTCACAGTATATGCACTGTCACACTCATTCATTCATGGACAGTGGTTCCACGTGATTAGTAATCTTAACAAAACAGGAACAAATAAAACGCAATAAAATCAACCATGTAAAACCAACTAGCTACCAATAGCCGCGTTTCAACTGTCGGGCCAGGGCCGGGCCGGGCCGTGCTAGTGCGTGCCAGGGCCAGTCGCGTTTCCACTGTCACTTCCGGGGCTTGATCGGGGCTTACTCGGGGCCAACGGTCAGGATTTCTGGCCCGTCGAATACCTTGGGCCAAAGCGGGCCAGTTCGGGCTAGAGGAGTGGTTACGAACAGAGGCGGAGTTCACCTGAGTCGGGAGACGGCAGCGCCGGATGATTCTGTCAGCATTAAAGACTTTTAAAATAATTTAACTCGCGTTCATGTTTGAATGCCTTCTGTTTGTGATGCAAAAGATATGCGCGCTAACCATTACCATAGTAAACGCTTGAAGATAAGCATAGTAAAAAAACATAGTGAACGCCTGAAGAAATCAGACCAATCATAAAGGCTATCACAGTCATGTTTTTATTTTATCTGTCAGTAGCCTACGTCTCGTCTCTTTATACCGGACTATCATAAAATAAAGCAACTTTTTTTTCGGGAGCTTCCTCTGATTCTCTGACTGAAAATATCTATATGGAAGTCGAGAGAGTGCTAAAGCTCCTCAGGTCGTATTTTTGGTGGCATATAGCCTATTTGTAGAAATTATCATTCTTTCTAAATGTGATGTAAATATGTCCTGTAACTACCAGATAAACAGAAACAGACGCGACTGAAGAAGTAAGTCTGTCCTCTACCTCCTCTTTCTTTTGTGAAATAGACCTAACGGTAATTTATTTCTGAGTGACTAATGTGCAATTTTGACATAAATTAATTCATTATGATCAGTGTATCACTTTTTATTGTAAACCTGTGGTAAAAACATCGATGCTTGGGTTTTAAATATTCAAGTAAACAACACAAATGCCAGCAAACGGCCGCTTTTATCATGTTTGTTTTCAACGCTGTTTCCAGTGATTTCTGATTAGTTTTCTGATAAAACTTCTATTTGTTGGTGAAATGATGGGTTAGTGTGACGTTGTTCCACAGAGGCGTGTTACGGGCGTGTTTTAGTGAAGCGCTGTGGAGCTTCTGGCCTGACAGTGGAAACGCAGGCCCGGTGCTATTAGCCCGAGGCTATTAGCCCGGCACGGCCCGTTTAAAGCCCTGGCTCGCACTGGCCCGACAGTGGAAACGCGGCTAATGGTGTTCATTTAACTTGAATGAAAGGTTTTAGTTATTTAGTAATGTCCAAAATAACAGCAGAGCAGTGCACACCTCACCATAGGTGGATGTTATGGAGTCCACAATCAACATCTTGGCAAGTTGATAGATTGAGGACTGCTGAGAAATTTTTGCTCTAAAACAGGCCCTGAATGACAGTAGTTGTGCAGGAAATGTAAATCCTATGTCCCTGTTGTAGTGGTCAGACAGATGTTTTGCCTTGACATACAGCTCATCATCACTTGCGAGCTGAAGAGTCATGGGGTGTAGGGTCGCAACATGTCAGAGGTTGCTCACATACTGTTGAATCTTTGAGAGAGCTGGTTGATTATTGTGTCTAGATTAGCGTTAAAAATGTTGACTCTGTAATAACGTTCTGTGTTGGACAGGTGCTCTTCTTCACACAACTAGTCATAATGACATTTCATTCTTCTGACTCACATTTTCGAAAGTTGTCTGAGATCCCCATTTTTCTGCGAGCGTCTGTGCCTTAACCTTTGCCTGGTCAAAAGCGCCACGATACTCAGACAAGCTCTGAACGGTGTTGTCCAGCAATGTCAATGCCTTCTGCATGTCCTGTATTTCACAGGACAGCTGTACCAAATATACAACAAATTTATATTTTCATTTTTATAATTAGAGTTAAAATTATTTTATAATAATAATATCAATAGGCCCTATACTCGCAGCCCTATATTAAAATAAAACCAAATAAAATTAAACAAGTAAACCCAAAATAAAGAAAAGATTCAATATTTCATCTGTTTACTTGCATGTCACTTCTGACCATTCCCAACTTCAGAAAACCATGAACATGCGAATGTGTGTGGAATTATTGAAATATTAAGTTCAAATCTGAGCGTTCGGCTGACAAAAAAGGTTTGGGAATATCTGGTCTAATTGAAGCTGAGGAAATGAGCTGGTTACAAAAGAACAAGCGCTCAGAGTTCTGTGTTGCTTGTAGACAGAGAGAAAAAAGCCTGTCGATCGCCCCCTGGAGGAGGAAGAAATAATGACGAGGCTGAGCTGTCCTTTGCACACCGAAAACAGACAGAAGCCAGAGAGAAAGCAAAATTAAAGACAAATAAATGAAGCAATTGAATTTAAAAGGATAAAGGAACAACCGTGGGAGCCGAGCCATGAAGTGTATTAGTGAAGATAAAGCAAAAGCTTACAGCACCTGGTATTCCCAGGCGGTCTCCCATCCAAGTACTAACCAGGCCCGACCCTGCTTAGCTTCCGAGATCGGACGAGATCGGGCGTGTTCAGGGTGGTATGGCCGTAAGCGAGAGTCTCAGCCAATAAAGAGCTATTTAAAGAAGGGACACCGGGGCTCAGCCCACATTCACACACGTCCCAGACTGCAGCTGAAAGACAAACAGAAAGCACCAAGTGTTTTCATGCAGGCTTGATCATGAAACTGAGAGGACTCGTGTATTTAAAAACATTTTTTCAGACAAATGGCCCCAATCTCTGACTCCCTTCACCCATGCATTATTGTAGTGGGGTGAACTGCGGTCTCCAAATAGCTGACAGGGTTCACAGTATGCACTGTCACACTCATTCATTCATGGACAGTGGTTCCACGTGATTAAAACAAGTAATCTTAACAAAACAGGAACAAATAAAACGCAATAAAATCAACCATGTAAAACCAACTTGAACCAATGGTGTTCATTTAACTAGAATGAAAGGTTTTAGTTATTTAGTAGACAAGCTCTTAATGGTGTTGTCCAGCAATGTCAATGCCTTCTGCATGTCAGTGTTTGTAGCTTGAAGCATTGTAGATACAGCATTCGCACGCTCCAAAATTTTAGTCTGCAGAATCACTTGAAAAATTAAAGGGAATTTCTTTTTTTTCCCTGCTGCTTCACCACACTCGTCCTTGAAATGAAAAAGGATGAGGATGTAATAGATGTATGTGGATGTAATGAAAGCACTGACAAAAATATATCTGACAAGTGACAAGCACAGTGCTTTCATTACATCCGCATATCAGTACCGAATAGCAACAATGGATTCATTTCTAGAGGACCAGCGGGTGGGACATAGTCGCTTCAGTGTTACACCCGAGTGAGGGCTCTATGGAGTCCATGCCAGTGAGCATGGCCCACCTTTTAATACTGTGGCCAAAAAACACATACAAATGTTCGATGTTGTCACAGAACTGTGATGCTTCTGGAATGTTTTTTACTGCATCATTCAGCACTAGGTTCAGGTTATGTGGTGCACAGTGTACATACGTTGCAAGTGTCTCTTTTTCCCTGATCCTGGCCTGCCCTCCCGCATAGACGCCACTCATATTGGCCACTCCGTTGTATCCCGGCCCACGACATTTAGAAATATCAAGGCCATTTTTCGCAATGCTGTCGAGGATTTTGTTTTCCAGTTCACTTGCAGATGTGCGAGATGTTTTCTGAAATCCGAGAAAAGCTTCAGCTATATCGATAGCTATGTCCAATGTGTTCCTCACTATGGTGGTGACTTATCTGTAAACTTAGTTGGTGTCGCTTGGACAGGGCTTGTGTGGTATAATTGAAAAAAATGGTGCTTTGTTTGATTTCAGTCGTAATCTCCTGCTGAACACGCTGTGACAAAATATAAATGAGCTTATTTTGGATAGAGGGACTAAGGTATTTATTTGAACCCTTGGGCCGTTTGATCTGCTCTTGCAGCACATGGTCATAGGTCAATAATGCTCAATAATGGCAAGGAAATTCCCACTGTTTGGCTGTCCCAAAATGTCTCAGTGTCCCCGGAACGCTAGGTTGCACAATGCGCTTTAGCACCTGTTTAAAAAAAAGCGCAGCATCATGTCCCTCTCCAACTGCGCATCAATGGTGCCATTAAGTTTCCACTGTTCATACAACTAGTAAAAGTTGTGAAACTGTATAACTTTACACAAAAATGTTTAGCGAGTCATTTTTTAACACTAAAATCCACGTTAACAACCACATTACTTATGTCTGTGGCTTTATCTTTGAAACTGAGATTATAAGGTTTGGCCCCATTTAGGATACTTCCATTTTCTCACTGTCACGCAAATGCCCGTAAACTAAAGTTTGTCCAGAATCATCCAGTTGTGCGCTCAGGAACTCATACATCACCATTTCATTCATAAAGTAGACAACAAACTCATGACAAATATGGAGTTATGGTGCTTTTAACTTGTAAATACAGTGGGGAGAACAAGTATTTGATACACTGCCGATTTTGCAGGTTTTCCTACTTACAAAGCATGTAGAGGTCTGTAATTTTTATCATAGGTACACTTCAACTGTGAGAGACGGAATCTAACACAAAAATCCAGAAAATCACATTGTATGATTTTTAAATAATGAATTTGCATTTTATTGCATGACATAAATATTTGATCACCTACCAACCAGTAAGAATTCCGGCTCTCACAGACCTGTTAGTTTTTCTTTAAGAAGCCCTCCTGTTCTCCACTCATTACCTGTATTAACTGCACCTGTTTGAACTCGTTACCTGTATAAAAGACACCTGTCCACACACTCAATCAAACAGACTTCAACCTCTCCACAATGGCCAAGACCAGAGAGCTGTGTAAGGATATCAGGGATAAAATTGTAGACCTGCACAAGGCTGGGATGGGCTACAGGACAATAGGCAAGCAGCTTGGTGAGAAGGCAACAACTGTTGGCGCAATTATTAGAAAATGGAAGAAGTTCAAGATGACGGTCAATCTCCCTCGGTCTGGGGCACCATGCAATATCTCACCTCGTGGGGCATCAATGATCATGAGGAAGGTGAGGGATCAGCCCAGAACTACACGACAGGACCTGGTCAATGACCTGAAGAGAGCTGGGACCACTGTCTCAAAGAAAACCATTAGTAACACACTACGCCGTCATGGATTAAAATCCTGCAGCGCATGCAAGGTCCCCCTGCTCAAGCCAGTGCGTGTCCAGGCCCGTCTAAAGTTTGCCAATGACCATCTGGATGATCCAGAGGAGGAATGGGAGGAGGTCATGTGGTCTGATGAGACAAAAATAGAGCTTTTTGGTCTAAACTCCACTCGCCGTGTTTGGGGGAAGAAGAAGGATGAGTACAACCCCAAGAACACCATCCCAACCGTGAAGCATGGAGGTGGAAACATCATTCTTTGGGGATGTTTTTCTGCAAAGGGGACAGGACGACTGCACCGTATTGAGGGGAGGATGGATGGGGCCATGTATCGCGAGATCTTGGCCAACAACCTCCTTCCCTCAGTAAGAGCACTGAAGATGGGTCGTGGCTGGGTCTTCCAGCATGACAACGACCCGAAACACACAGCCAGGGCAACTAAGGAGTGGCTCCGTAAGAAGCATCTCAAGGTCCTAGAGTGGCCTAGCCAGTCTCCAGACCTGAACCCAATAGAAAATCTTTGGAGGGAGCTGAAAGTCCACATTGCCCAGTGACAGCCCCGAAACCTGAAGGATCTGGAGAAGGTCTGTATGGAGGAGTGGGCCAAAATCCCTGCTGCAGTGTGTGCAAATCTGGTCAAGAACTACAGAAAACGTATGATCTCTGTAATTGCAAACAAAGGTTTCTGTACCAAATATTAAGTTCTGCTTTTCTGATGTATCAAATACTTATGTCATGCAATAAAATGCAAATTAATTACTTAAAAATCATACAATGTGATTTTCTGGATTTTTGTTTTAGATTCCGTCACTCACAGTTGAAGAGTACCTATGATAAAAATTACAGACTTCTACATGCTTTGTAAGTGGGAAAACCTGCAAAATCGGCAGTGTATCAAATACTTGTTCTCCCCACTGTATATAACTTGTAAACAATAACTTGTAAAATCAAATAATTATTTTGCCATTAATTAGGCGTATCAAATACTCCTTTTTTAAGTATTTTGCAGGACAGTTGTACCTAATATCCAACATATTTATATTTTCATTTTTATAATTAGAGTTACAACTATTTTATAATAATAATATCAATAGGCCCTATACTCGCAGCCCTATACTAAAATAAAACCAAATCAAATTAAACAAGTAAACCCAAAATAAAGAAAAGATTCAATATTTCATCTGTTTACTTGCATGTCTCTTCTGACTGTTCCCAACGTCAGAAAACCATGAACATGCGAATGTGTGTGGAATTATTGAAATATTAAATTTAAATCTGAGCGTTCGGCTGACAAAAAAAAAGGTTTGGGAACATCTGGTCTAATTAAAGCTGAGGAAAGGAGCTGGTTACAAAAGAACTGAGAGAGAAAAAAAGCCTCTCGATCGCCCTCTGGAGGAGGAAGAAATAATGACGAGGCTGAGCTGACCTTTACACACCGAAAATAGACAAGCCAGAGAGAAAGCAAAATAAAAGACAAATAAATGTAGCAATTGAATTTAAAAGGATAAAGGAACAACCCGTGGAAGCCGAGCCATGAAGTGTAATAGTGAAGATAAAGCAAAAGCTTACAGCACCTGGTATTCCCAGGCGGTCTCCCATCCAAGTACTAACCAGGCCCGACCCTGCTTAGCTTCCGAGATCGGACGAGATCGGGCGTGTTCAGGGTGGTATGGCCGTAAGCGAGAGTCTCAGCCAATAAAGAGCTATTTAAAGAAGGGACACCGGAGGTCGGCCAGCATTCACACACGTCCCAGACTGCAGCTGAAAGACAAACAGGAAGCACATAGTGTTTTCATGCAGGCTTGATCATGAAACTGAGAGGACTTGTGTATTTAAAAAAAAAAAATCAGACAAATGGCCCCAATCTCTGACTCCCTTCACCCACGCATTATTGTAGTGGTTTGACCTGCGGTCTCCAAATAGCCAACAGGGTTCACAGTATGCACTGTCACACTCATTCATTCATGGACAGTGGTTCCACGTGATTAAAATAAGTAATCTTAACAAAACAGGAACAAATAAAACGCAATAAAATCAACCATGTAAAACCAACTAGAACCAATGGTGTTCATTTAACTTGAATGGAGTCCACAATCAACATCTTGGCAAGTTGATAGATTGAGGACTGCTGAGCAATTTTTGCTCTAAAACAGGCCCTGAATGACAGTAGTTGTGCAGGAAATGTAAATCCTATGTCCCTGTTGTAGTGGTCAGACAGATGTTTTGCCTTGACATACAGCTCATCATCACTTGCGAGCTGAAGAGTCATGGGGTGTAGGGCCTTGCTCGCATACTGTTGAATCTTTGAGAGAGCTGGTTGATTATTGTGTCTAGATTAGCATTAAAGATGTTGACTCTGAAATAACGTTCTGTGTTGGACAGGTGCTCTTCTTCACACAACTAGTCATAATGACATTTCATTCTTCTGACTCTCACATTTTCGAAAGTTGTCTGAGATCCCCATTTTTCTGCGAGCGTCTGTGCCTTAACCTTTGTCTGGTCAAAAGCGCCACGATACCCAGACAAGCTCTGAATGGTGTTGTCCAGCAATGTCAATGCCTTCTGCATATCCTGTATTTCACAGGACAGTTGTACCTAATATACAACAAATTTATATTTTCATTTTTATAATTAGAGTTAAAATTATTTTATAATAATAATATCAGGCCCTATACTCGCAGCCCTATACTAAAATAAAACCAAATTCAATTAAACAAGTAAACCCAAAATAAAGAAAAGATTCAACATTTCATCTGTTTACTTGCATGTCTCTTCTGACCGTTCCCAACGTCAGAAAACCATGAACATGCGAATGTGTGTGGAATTATTGAAATATTAAGTTCAAATCTGAGCGTTCGGCTGACAAAAAAAGTTTGGGAACATCTGGTCTAATTGAAGCTGAGGAAATGAGCTGGTTACAAAAGAACAAGCGCTCAGAGTTCTGTGTTGCTTGTAGACAGAGAGAAAAAAGCCTGTCGATCGCCCCCTGGAGGAGGAAGAAATAATGACGAGGCTGAGCTGTCCTTTGCACACCGAAAACAGACAGAAGCCAGAGAGAAAGCAAAATAAAAGACAAATAAATGAAGCAATTGAATTTAAAAGGATAAAGGACCAACCGTGGGAGCAGAGCCATGAAGTGTAATAGTGAAGATAAAGCAAAAGCTTACAGCACCTGGTATTCCCAGGCGGTCTCCCATCCAAGTACTAACCAGGCCCGACCCTGCTTAGCTTCCGAGATCGGACGAGATCGGGCGTGTTCAGGGTGGTATGGCCGTAAGCTAAAGTCTCAGCCAATAAAGAGCTATTTAAAGAAGGGACACTGGAGCTTGGCCCGCATTCATACACGTCCCAGACTGCAGCTGAAAGACAAACAGGAAGCACCAAGTGTTTTCATGCAGGCTTGATCATGAAACTGAGAGGACTCGTGTATTTAAAAAAAAAATGTTTTCAGACAAATGGCCCCAATCTCTGACTCCCTTCACCCATGCATTATTGTAGTGGGGTGAACTGCGGTCTCCAAATAGCCAACAGGGTTCACAGTATGCACTGTCACACTCATTCATTCATGGACAGTGGTTCCACGTGATTAGTAATCTTAACAAAACAGGAACAAATAAAACGCAATAAAATCAACCATGTAAAACCAACTAGCTACCAATGGTGTTCATTTAACTTGAATGAAAGGTTTTAGTTATTTAGTAATGTCCAAAATAACAGCAGAGCAGTGCACACCTCACCATAGGTAAATGTTATGGAGTCCACAATCAACATCTTGGCAAGTTGATAGATTGAGGACTGCTGAGCAATTTTTGCTCTAAAACAGGCCCTGAATGACAGTAGTTGTGCAGGAAATGTAAATCCTATGTCCCTGTTGTAGTGGTCAGACAGATGTTTTGCCTTGACATACAGCTCATCATCACTTGCGAGCTGAAGAGTCATGGGGTGTAGGGCCTCAACATGTGAGAGGTTGCTCACATACTGTTGAATCTTTGAGAGAGCTGGTTGATTATTGTGTCTAGATTAGCGTTAAAAATGTTGACTCTGAAATAACGTTCTGTGTTGGACAGGCGCTCTTCTTCACACAAGTAGTCATAATGACATTTAATTCTTCGGACTCTCACATTTTCGAAAGTTGTCTGAGATCCCCATTTTTCTGCGAGCGTCTGTGCCTTAACCTTTGCCTGGTCAAGAGCGCCACGATACTCAGACAAGCTCTGAATGGTGTTGTCCAGCAATGTCAATGCCTTCTGCATGTCAGCGTTTGTAGCTTGAAGCATTGTAGATACAGCATTCACACTCTCCAAAATTTTAGTCTGCAGAATCACTTTAAAAATGAAAGGGAATTTCTTATTTTTTGTCTTTATTCCTGCTGCTTCACCCGCTCATGCTTCTTGTCACTTGTCAGATATATTTTTGTCAGTGCTTTCATTACATCCACATATCTGTACTGAATAGCAACAATGGATTCATATCTAGAGGACCAGCGGGTGGGACATAGTCCCACAAAATATAAATGAGCTTATTTTGGATAGAGGGACTGAGGTATTTAATTGACCCCTTGGGCCGTTTGATCTGCTCTTGCAGCACAGGGTCATAGGTCAATAATGCTCAATAATGGCAAGGAAATTCCCACTGTTTGGCTGTCCCAAAATGTCTCTGTGTCCCCGGAACGCTAGGTTGCACAATGCGCTTTAGCACCTGTTTAAAAAAAAAACGCAGCATCATGTCCCTCTCCAACTGCGCATCAATGGTGCCATTAACTTTCCACTGTTCATACAACTAGTTTAAAGTTGTGAAACTGTATAACTTTACACAAAAATTCTTAAAGCGAGTAATTTTTTAACAGTAAAATCCACGTTAACAACCACATTATTTAATGTCTGTGGTTTTAACTTTGAAACTGAGATTACTAGTATAAGGTTTGGCCCCATTTAGGATACTTCCATTTTCTCACTGTTCTCAAATGCCCGTAAACTAAAGTTTGTCCGGAATCATCCACAAATATGGAGTTATAGTGCTTGTAACTTGTAAATATATAACTTGTAAAAAATAACTTGTAATCAAATAATTATTTTGTCATTAATTAGGCGTATCAAATACTCATTTTTTAAGTATTTCACAGGACAGCTGTACCTAATATCCAACATATTTATATTTTCATTTTTATAATTAGAGTTAAAACTATTTTATAATAATAATATCAGGCCCTATACTCACAGCCCTATATTAAAATAAAACCAAATAAAATTAAACAAGTAAACCCAAAATAAAGAAAAGATTCAACATTTCATCTGTTTACTTGCATGTCTCTTCTGACTGTTCCCAACGTCAGAAAACCATGAACATGCGAATGTGTGTGGAATTATTGAAATATTAAGTTAAAATCTGAGCGTTCGGCTGACAAAAAAAGTTTGGGAACATCTGGTCTAATTGAAGCTGAGGAAATGAGCTGGTTACAAAAGAACAAGCGCTCAGAGTTCTGTGTTGCTTGTAGACAGAGAGAAAAAAGCCTGTCGATCGCCCCCTGGAGGAGGAAGAAATAATGACGAGGCTGAGCTGTCCTTTGCACACCGAAAACAGACAGAAGCCAGAGAGAAAGCAAAATAAAAGACAAATAAATGAAGCAATTGAATTTAAAAGGATAAAGGACCAACCGTGGGAGCCGAGCCATGAAGTGTAATAGTGAAGATAAAGCAAAAGCTTACAGCACCTGGTATTCCCAGGCGGTCTCCCATCCAAGTACTAACCAGGCCCGACCCTGCTTAGCTTCCGAGATCGGACGAGATCGGGCGTGTTCAGGGTGGTATGGCCGTAAGCGAGAATCTCAGCCAATAAAGAGCTATTTAAAGAAGGGACACCGGGGCTCGGCCCGCATTCACACACGTCCCAGACTGCAGCTGAAAGACAAACAGGAAGCACCAAGTGTTTTCATGCAGGCTTGATCATGAAACTGAGAGGACTCGTGTATTTAAAAAAAATGTTTTCAGACAAATGGCCCCAATCTCTGACTCCCTTCACCCATGCATTATTGTAGTGGGGTGAACTGCGGTCTCCAAATAGCCAGCAGGGTTCACAGTATATGCACTGTCACACTCATTCATTCATGGACAGTGGTTCCACGTGATTAGTAATCTTAACAAAACAGGAACAAATAAAACGCAATAAAATCAACCATGTAAAACCAACTAGCTACCAATAGCCGCGTTTCAACTGTCGGGCCAGGGCCGGGCCGGGCCGTGCTAGTGCGTGCCAGGGCCAGTCGCGTTTCCACTGTCACTTCCGGGGCTTGATCGGGGCTTACTCGGGGCCAACGGTCAGGATTTCTGGCCCGTCGAATACCTTGGGCCAAAGCGGGCCAGTTCGGGCTAGAGGAGTGGTTACGAACAGAGGCGGAGTTCACCTGAGTCGGGAGACGGCAGCGCCGGATGATTCTGTCAGCATTAAAGACTTTTAAAATAATTTAACTCGCGTTCATGTTTGAATGCCTTCTGTTTGTGATGCAAAAGATATGCGCGCTAACCATTACCATAGTAAACGCTTGAAGATAAGCATAGTAAAAAAACATAGTGAACGCCTGAAGAAATCAGACCAATCATAAAGGCTATCACAGTCATGTTTTTATTTTATCTGTCAGTAGCCTACGTCTCGTCTCTTTATACCGGACTATCATAAAATAAAGCAACTTTTTTTTCGGGAGCTTCCTCTGATTCTCTGACTGAAAATATCTATATGGAAGTCGAGAGAGTGCTAAAGCTCCTCAGGTCGTATTTTTGGTGGCATATAGCCTATTTGTAGAAATTATCATTCTTTCTAAATGTGATGTAAATATGTCCTGTAACTACCAGATAAACAGAAACAGACGCGACTGAAGAAGTAAGTCTGTCCTCTACCTCCTCTTTCTTTTGTGAAATAGACCTAACGGTAATTTATTTCTGAGTGACTAATGTGCAATTTTGACATAAATTAATTCATTATGATCAGTGTATCACTTTTTATTGTAAACCTGTGGTAAAAACATCGATGCTTGGGTTTTAAATATTCAAGTAAACAACACAAATGCCAGCAAACGGCCGCTTTTATCATGTTTGTTTTCAACGCTGTTTCCAGTGATTTCTGATTAGTTTTCTGATAAAACTTCTATTTGTTGGTGAAATGATGGGTTAGTGTGACGTTGTTCCACAGAGGCGTGTTACGGGCGTGTTTTAGTGAAGCGCTGTGGAGCTTCTGGCCTGACAGTGGAAACGCAGGCCCGGTGCTATTAGCCCGAGGCTATTAGCCCGGCACGGCCCGTTTAAAGCCCTGGCTCGCACTGGCCCGACAGTGGAAACGCGGCTAATGGTGTTCATTTAACTTGAATGAAAGGTTTTAGTTATTTAGTAATGTCCAAAATAACAGCAGAGCAGTGCACACCTCACCATAGGTGGATGTTATGGAGTCCACAATCAACATCTTGGCAAGTTGATAGATTGAGGACTGCTGAGAAATTTTTGCTCTAAAACAGGCCCTGAATGACAGTAGTTGTGCAGGAAATGTAAATCCTATGTCCCTGTTGTAGTGGTCAGACAGATGTTTTGCCTTGACATACAGCTCATCATCACTTGCGAGCTGAAGAGTCATGGGGTGTAGGGTCGCAACATGTCAGAGGTTGCTCACATACTGTTGAATCTTTGAGAGAGCTGGTTGATTATTGTGTCTAGATTAGCGTTAAAAATGTTGACTCTGTAATAACGTTCTGTGTTGGACAGGTGCTCTTCTTCACACAACTAGTCATAATGACATTTCATTCTTCTGACTCACATTTTCGAAAGTTGTCTGAGATCCCCATTTTTCTGCGAGCGTCTGTGCCTTAACCTTTGCCTGGTCAAAAGCGCCACGATACTCAGACAAGCTCTGAACGGTGTTGTCCAGCAATGTCAATGCCTTCTGCATGTCCTGTATTTCACAGGACAGCTGTACCAAATATACAACAAATTTATATTTTCATTTTTATAATTAGAGTTAAAATTATTTTATAATAATAATATCAATAGGCCCTATACTCGCAGCCCTATATTAAAATAAAACCAAATAAAATTAAACAAGTAAACCCAAAATAAAGAAAAGATTCAATATTTCATCTGTTTACTTGCATGTCACTTCTGACCATTCCCAACTTCAGAAAACCATGAACATGCGAATGTGTGTGGAATTATTGAAATATTAAGTTCAAATCTGAGCGTTCGGCTGACAAAAAAGGTTTGGGAACATCTGGTCTAATTGAAGCTGAGGAAATGAGCTGGTTACAAAAGAACAAGCGCTCAGAGTTCTGTGTTGCTTGTAGACAGAGAGAAAAAAGCCTGTCGATCGCCCCCTGGAGGAGGAAGAAATAATGACGAGGCTGAGCTGTCCTTTGCACACCGAAAACAGACAGAAGCCAGAGAGAAAGCAAAATTAAAGACAAATAAATGAAGCAATTGAATTTAAAAGGATAAAGGAACAACCGTGGGAGCCGAGCCATGAAGTGTATTAGTGAAGATAAAGCAAAAGCTTACAGCACCTGGTATTCCCAGGCGGTCTCCCATCCAAGTACTAACCAGGCCCGACCCTGCTTAGCTTCCGAGATCGGACGAGATCGGGCGTGTTCAGGGTGGTATGGCCGTAAGCGAGAGTCTCAGCCAATAAAGAGCTATTTAAAGAAGGGACACCGGGGCTCAGCCCACATTCACACACGTCCCAGACTGCAGCTGAAAGACAAACAGAAAGCACCAAGTGTTTTCATGCAGGCTTGATCATGAAACTGAGAGGACTCGTGTATTTAAAAACATTTTTTCAGACAAATGGCCCCAATCTCTGACTCCCTTCACCCATGCATTATTGTAGTGGGGTGAACTGCGGTCTCCAAATAGCTGACAGGGTTCACAGTATGCACTGTCACACTCATTCATTCATGGACAGTGGTTCCACGTGATTAAAACAAGTAATCTTAACAAAACAGGAACAAATAAAACGCAATAAAATCAACCATGTAAAACCAACTTGAACCAATGGTGTTCATTTAACTAGAATGAAAGGTTTTAGTTATTTAGTAGACAAGCTCTTAATGGTGTTGTCCAGCAATGTCAATGCCTTCTGCATGTCAGTGTTTGTAGCTTGAAGCATTGTAGATACAGCATTCGCACGCTCCAAAATTTTAGTCTGCAGAATCACTTGAAAAATTAAAGGGAATTTCTTTTTTTTCCCTGCTGCTTCACCACACTCGTCCTTGAAATGAAAAAGGATGAGGATGTAATAGATGTATGTGGATGTAATGAAAGCACTGACAAAAATATATCTGACAAGTGACAAGCACAGTGCTTTCATTACATCCGCATATCAGTACCGAATAGCAACAATGGATTCATTTCTAGAGGACCAGCGGGTGGGACATAGTCGCTTCAGTGTTACACCCGAGTGAGGGCTCTATGGAGTCCATGCCAGTGAGCATGGCCCACCTTTTAATACTGTGGCCAAAAAACACATACAAATGTTCGATGTTGTCACAGAACTGTGATGCTTCTGGAATGTTTTTTACTGCATCATTCAGCACTAGGTTCAGGTTATGTGGTGCACAGTGTACATACGTTGCAAGTGTCTCTTTTTCCCTGATCCTGGCCTGCCCTCCCGCATAGACGCCACTCATATTGGCCACTCCGTTGTATCCCGGCCCACGACATTTAGAAATATCAAGGCCATTTTTCGCAATGCTGTCGAGGATTTTGTTTTCCAGTTCACTTGCAGATGTGCGAGATGTTTTCTGAAATCCGAGAAAAGCTTCAGCTATATCGATAGCTATGTCCAATGTGTTCCTCACTATGGTGGTGACTTATCTGTAAACTTAGTTGGTGTCGCTTGGACAGGGCTTGTGTGGTATAATTGAAAAAAATGGTGCTTTGTTTGATTTCAGTCGTAATCTCCTGCTGAACACGCTGTGACAAAATATAAATGAGCTTATTTTGGATAGAGGGACTAAGGTATTTATTTGAACCCTTGGGCCGTTTGATCTGCTCTTGCAGCACATGGTCATAGGTCAATAATGCTCAATAATGGCAAGGAAATTCCCACTGTTTGGCTGTCCCAAAATGTCTCAGTGTCCCCGGAACGCTAGGTTGCACAATGCGCTTTAGCACCTGTTTAAAAAAAAGCGCAGCATCATGTCCCTCTCCAACTGCGCATCAATGGTGCCATTAAGTTTCCACTGTTCATACAACTAGTAAAAGTTGTGAAACTGTATAACTTTACACAAAAATGTTTAGCGAGTCATTTTTTAACACTAAAATCCATGTTAACAACCACATTACTTATGTCTGTGGCTTTATCTTTGAAACTGAGATTATAAGGTTTGGCCCCATTTAGGATACTTCCATTTTCTCACTGTCACGCAAATGCCCGTAAACTAAAGTTTGTCCAGAATCATCCAGTTGTGCGCTCAGGAACTCATACAGTACATCACCATTTCATTCATAAAGTAGACAACAAACTCATGACAAATATGGAGTTATGGTGCTTTTAACTTGTAAATACAGTGGGGAGAACAAGTATTTGATACACTGCCGATTTTGCAGGTTTTCCTACTTACAAAGCATGTAGAGGTCTGTAATTTTTATCATAGGTACACTTCAACTGTGAGAGACGGAATCTAACACAAAAATCCAGAAAATCACATTGTATGATTTTTAAATAATGAATTTGCATTTTATTGCATGACATAAATATTTGATCACCTACCAACCAGTAAGAATTCCGGCTCTCACAGACCTGTTAGTTTTTCTTTAAGAAGCCCTCCTGTTCTCCACTCATTACCTGTATTAACTGCACCTGTTTGAACTCGTTACCTGTATAAAAGACACCTGTCCACACACTCAATCAAACAGACTTCAACCTCTCCACAATGGCCAAGACCAGAGAGCTGTGTAAGGATATCAGGGATAAAATTGTAGACCTGCACAAGGCTGGGATGTGCTACAGGACAATAGGCAAGCAGCTTGGTGAGAAGGCAACAACTGTTGGCGCAATTATTAGAAAATGGAAGAAGTTCAAGATGACGGTCAATCTCCCTCGGTCTGGGGCACCATGCAATATCTCACCTCGTGGGGCATCAATGATCATGAGGAAGGTGAGGGATCAGCCCAGAACTACACGACAGGACCTGGTCAATGACCTGAAGAGAGCTGGGACCACTGTCTCAAAGAAAACCATTAGTAACACACTACGCCGTCATGGATTAAAATCCTGCAGCGCATGCAAGGTCCCCCTGCTCAAGCCAGCGCGTGTCCAGGCCCGTCTAAAGTTTGCCAATGACCATCTGGATGATCCAGAGGAGGAATGGGAGGAGGTCATGTGGTCTGATGAGACAAAAATAGAGCTTTTTGGTCTAAACTCCACTTGCCGTGTTTGGGGGAAGAAGAAGGATGAGTACAACCCCAAGAACACCATCCCAACCGTGAAGCATGGAGGTGGAAACATCATTCTTTGGGGATGTTTTTCTGCAAAGGGGACAGGACGACTGCACCGTATTGAGGGGAGGATGGATGGGGCCATGTATCGCGAGATCTTGGCCAACAACCTCCTTCCCTCAGTAAGAGCACTGAAGATGGGTCGTGGCTGGGTCTTCCAGCATGACAACGACCCGAAACACACAGCCAGGGCAACTAAGGAGTGGCTCCGTAAGAAGCATCTCAAGGTCCTAGAGTGGCCTAGCCAGTCTCCAGACCTGAACCCAATAGAAAATCTTTGGAGGGAGCTGAAAGTCCACATTGCCCAGTGACAGCCCCGAAACCTGAAGGATCTGGAGAAGGTCTGTATGGAGGAGTGGGTCAAAATCCCTGCTGCAGTGTGTGCAAACCTGGTCAAGAACTACAGAAAACGTATGATCTCTGTAATTGCAAACAAAGGTTTCTGTACCAAATATTAAGTTCTGCTTTTCTGATGTATCAAATACTTATGTCATGCAATAAAATGCAAATTAATTACTTAAAAATCATACAATGTGATTTTCTGGATTTTTGTTTTAGATTCCGTCACTCACAGTTGAAGAGTACCTATGATAAAAATTACAGACTTCTACATGCTTTGTAAGTGGGAAAACCTGCAAAATCGGCAGTGTATCAAATACTTGTTCTCCCCACTGTATATAACTTGTAAACAATAACTTGTAAAATCAAATAATTATTTTGCCATTAATTAGGCGTATCAAATACTCCTTTTTTAAGTATTTTGCAGGACAGTTGTACCTAATATCCAACATATTTATATTTTCATTTTTATAATTAGAGTTACAACTATTTTATAATAATAATATCAATAGGCCCTATACTCGCAGCCCTATACTAAAATAAAACCAAATCAAATTAAACAAGTAAACCCAAAATAAAGAAAAGATTCAATATTTCATCTGTTTACTTGCATGTCTCTTCTGACTGTTCCCAACGTCAGAAAACCATGAACATGCGAATGTGTGTGGAATTATTGAAATATTAAATTTAAATCTGAGCGTTCGGCTGACAAAAAAAAAAAGGTTTGGGAACATCTGGTCTAATTAAAGCTGAGGAAAGGAGCTGGTTACAAAAGAACTAAGAGAGAAAAAAAGCCTCTCGATCGCCCTCTGGAGGAGGAAGAAATAATGACGAGGCTGAGCTGACCTTTACACACCGAAAATAGACAAGCCAGAGAGAAAGCAAAATAAAAGACAAATAAATGAAGCAATTGAATTTAAAAGGATAAAGGAACAACCCGTGGAAGCCGAGCCATGAAGTGTAATAGTGAAGATAAAGCAAAAGCTTACAGCACCTGGTATTCCCAGGCGGTCTCCCATCCAAGTACTAACCAGGCCCGACCCTGCTTAGCTTCCGAGATCGGACGAGATCGGGCGTGTTCAGGGTGGTATGGCCGTAAGCGAGAGTCTCAGCCAATAAAGAGCTACTTAAAGAAGGGACACCGGAGGTCGGCCAGCATTCACACACGTCCCAGACTGCAGCTGAAAGACAAACAGGAAGCACATAGTGTTTTCATGCAGGCTTGATCATGAAACTGAGAGGACTTGTGTATTTAAAAAAAAATAATCAGACAAATGGCCCCAATCTCTGACTCCCTTCACCCACGCATTATTGTAGTGGTTTGACCTGCGGTCTCCAAATAGCCAACAGGGTTCACAGTATGCACTGTCACACTCATTCATTCATGGACAGTGGTTCCACGTGATTAAAATAAGTAATCTTAACAAAACAGGAACAAATAAAACGCAATAAAATCAACCATGTAAAACCAACTAGAACCAATGGTGTTCATTTAACTTGAATGGAGTCCACAATCAACATCTTGGCAAGTTGATAGATTGAGGACTGCTGAGCAATTTTTGCTCTAAAACAGGCCCTGAATGACAGTAGTTGTGCAGGAAATGTAAATCCTATGTCCCTGTTGTAGTGGTCAGACAGATGTTTTGCCTTGACATACAGCTCATCATCACTTGCGAGCTGAAGAGTCATGGGGTGTAGGGCCTCAACATGTCAGAGGTTGCTCGCATACTGTTGAATCTTTGAGAGAGCTGGTTGATTATTGTGTCTAGATTAGCATTAAAGATGTTGACTCTGAAATAACGTTCTGTGTTGGACAGGTGCTCTTCTTCACACAACTAGTCATAATGACATTTCATTCTTCTGACTCTCACATTTTCGAAAGTTGTCTGAGATCCCCATTTTTCTGCGAGCGTCTGTGCCTTAACCTTTGTCTGGTCAAAAGCGCCACGATACCCAGACAAGCTCTGAATGGTGTTGTCCAGCAATGTCAATGCCTTCTGCATATCCTGTATTTCACAGGACAGTTGTACCTAATATACAACAAATTTATATTTTCATTTTTATAATTAGAGTTAAAATTATTTTATAATAATAATATCAATAGGCCCTATACTCGCAGCCCTATATTAAAATAAAACCAAATTAAATTAAACAAGTAAACCCAAAATAAAGAAAAGATTCAACATTTCATCTGTTTACTTGCATGTCTCTTCTGACCGTTCCCAACGTCAGAAAACCATGAACATGCGAATGTGTGTGGAATTATTGAAATATTAAGTTCAAATCTGAGCGTTCGGCTGACAAAAAAAGTTTGGGAACATCTGGTCTAATTGAAGCTGAGGAAATGAGCTGGTTACAAAAGAACAAGCGCTCAGAGTTCTGTGTTGCTTGTAGACAGAGAGAAAAAAGCCTGTCGATCGCCCCCTGGAGGAGGAAGAAATAATGACGAGGCTGAGCTGTCCTTTGCACACCGAAAACAGACAGAAGCCAGAGAGAAAGCAAAATAAAAGACAAATAAATGAAGCAATTGAATTTAAAAGGATAAAGGACCAACCGTGGGAGCCGAGCCATGAAGTGTAATAGTGAAGATAAAGCAAAAGCTTACAGCACCTGGTATTCCCAGGCGGTCTCCCATCCAAGTACTAACCAGGCCCGACCCTGCTTAGCTTCCGAGATCGGACGAGATCGGGCGTGTTCAGGGTGGTATGGCCGTAAGCGAGAGTCTCAGCCAATAAAGAGCTATTTAAAGAAGGGACACCGGGGCTCGGCCCGCATTCACACACGTCCCAGGCTAGTCCCAACATTTTTCTGCGAGCGTCTGTGCCTTAACCTTTGCCTGGTCAAAAGCGCCACGATACTCAGACAAGCTCTGAATGGTGTTGTCCAGCAATGTCAATGCCTTCTGCATGTCAGTGTTTGTAGCTTGAAGCATTGTAGATACAGCATTCACACTCTCCAAAATTTTAGTCTGCAGAATCACTTGAAAAATGAAAGGGAATTTCTTTTTTTCCCCTGCTGCTTCACCACACTCGTCCTTGAAATGAAAAAGGACGAGGATGTAATTGATGTATGTGGATGTAATGATAGCACTGACAAAAATATATCTGACAAGTGACAAGCACAGTGCTTTCATTACATCCACATATCTGTACTGAATAGCAACAATGGATTCATTTCTAGAGGACCAGCGGGTGGGACATAGTCGCTTCAGTGTTACACCCGAGTGAGGGCTCTATGGAGTCGATGCCAGTGAGCATGGCCCACCTTTTAATACTGTGGCCAAAAAACACATACAAATGTTCAATGTTGTCACAGAACTGTGATGCTTCTGGAATGTTTTTTACTGCATCATTCAGCACTAGGTTCAGGTTATGTGGCGCACAGTGTACATACGTTGCAAGTGTCTCGTTTTCCCTGATCCTGGCCTGCCCTCCCGCATAGACGCCACTCATATTGGCCACTCCGTCGTATCCCGGCCCACGACATTTAGAAATATCAAGGCCATTTTTCGTAATGCTGTCGAGGATTTTGTTTTCCAGTTCACTTGCAGATGTGTGAGATGTTTTCTGAAATCCGAGAAAAGCTTCAGCTATATCGATAGCTACAGTGAGGAAAATAAGTATTTGAACACCCTGCTATTTTGCAAGTTCTCCCACTTAGAAATCATGGAGGGGTCTGAAATTGTCATCGTAGGTGCATGTCCACTGTGAGAGACATAATCTAAAAAAAAAAATCCAGAAATCACAATGTATGATTTTTTAACTATGTATTTGTATGATACAGCTGCAAATAAGTATTTGAACACCTGAGAAAATCAATGTTAATATTTGGTACAGTAGCCTTTGTTTGCAATTACAGAGGTCAAACGTTTCCTGTAGTTTTTCACCAGGTTTGCACACACTGCAGGAGGGATTTTGGCCCACTCCTTCACACAGATCTTCTCTAGATCAGTCAGGTTTCTGGGCTGTCGCTGAGAAACACGGAGTTTGAGCTCCCTCCAAAGATTCTCTATTGGGTTTAGGTCTGGAGACTGGCTAGGCCACGCCAGAACCTTGATATGCTTCTTACAGAGCCACTCCTTGGTTATCCTGGCTGTGTGCTTCGGGTCATTGTCATGTTGGAAGACCCAGCCTCGACCCATCTTCAATGCTCTAACTGAGGGAAGGAGGTTGTTCCCCAAAATCTCGCAATACATGGCCCCGGTCATCCTCTCCTTAATACAGTGCAGTCGCCCTGTCCCATGTGCAGAAAAACACCCCCAAAGCATGATGCTACCACCCCCATGCTTCACAGTAGGGATGGTGTTCTTGGGATGGTACTCATCATTCTTCTTCCTCCAAACACGTTTAGTGGAATTATGACCAAAAAGTTCTATTTTGGTCTCATCTGACCACATGACTTTCTCCCATGACTCCTCTGGATCATCCAATTGGTCATTGGCAAACTTAAGACGGGCCTTGACATGTGCTGGTTTAAGCAGGGGAACCGTCCGTGCCATGCATGATTTCAAACCATGACGTCTTAGTGTATTACCAACAGTAACCTTGGAAACGGTGGTCCCAGCTCTTTTCAGGTCATTGACCAGCTCCTCCCGTGTAGTTCTGGGCTGATTTCTCACCTTTCTTAGGATCATTGAGACCCCACGAGGTGAGATCTTGCATGGAGCCCCAGTCCGAGGGAGATTGACAGTCATGTTTAGCTTCTTCCATTTTCTAATGATTGCTCCAACAGTGGACCTTTTTTCACCAAGCTGCTTGGCAATTTCCCCGTAGCCCTTTCCAGCCTTGTAGAGGTGTACAATTTTGTCTCTAGTGTCTTTGGACAGCTCTTTGGTCTTGGCCATGTTAGTAGTTGGATTCTTACTGATTGTATGGGGTGGACAGGTGTCTTTATGCAGCTAACGACCTCAAACAGGTGCATATAATTTAGGATAATAAATGGAGTGGAGGTGGACATTTTAAAGGCAGACTAACAGGTCTTTGAGGGTCAGAATTCTAGCTGATAGACAGGTGTTCAAATACTTATTTGCAGCTGTATCATACAAATAAATAGTTAAAAAATCATATATTGTGATTTCTGGATTTTTTTTTTTTTGATTATGTCTCTCACAGTGGACATGCACCTACGATGACAATTTCAGACCCCTCCATGATTTCCAAGTGGGAGAACTTGCAAAATAGCAGGGTGTTCAAATACTTATTTTCCTCACTGTATGTCCAATGTGTTCCTCACTGGTGGTGACTTATCTGTAAACTTAGTTGGTATCGCTTGGACAGGGCTTGTGTGGTGCTGCTTGGTTGATTTCAGTCGTAATCTCCTGCTGAACACGCTGTGACAAAATATAAATGAGCTTATTGTAGGGCCTCAACATGTCAGAGGTTGCTCGCATACTGTTGAATCTTTGAGAGATCTGGTTGATTATTGTGTCTAGATTAGCGTTAAAAATGTTGACTCTGAAATAACGTTCTGTGTTGGACAGGTGCTCTTCTTCACACAACTAGTCATAATGACATTTCATTCTTCTGACTCTCACATTTTCGAAAGTTGTCTGAGATCCCCATTTTTCTGCGAGCGTCTGTGCCTTAACCTTTGTCTGGTCAAGAGCGCCACGATACTCAGACAAGCTCTTAATGGTGTTGTCCAGCAATGTCAGTGCCTTCTGCATGTCAGCGTTTGTAGCTTGAAGCATTGTAGATACAGCATTCACACTCTCCAAAATTTTAGTATGTAGAATCACTTTAAAAATGAAAGGGAATTTCTTATTTTTTTTCTTTATTCCTGCTGCTTCACCATGCTCATACTTCTTGTCACTTGTCAGATATATTTTTGTCAGTGCTTTCATTACATCCACTTCACCCATGCATTATTGTAGTGGGGTGAACTGCGGTCTCCAAATAGCCAGCAGGGTTCACAGTATGCACTGTCACACTCATTCATTCATGGACAGTGGTTCCACATAATTAGTAATCTTAACAAAACAGGAACAAATAAAACGCAATAAAATCAACCATGTAAAACCAACTAGCTACCAATGGTGTTCATTTAACTTGAATGGAGTCCACAATCAAAATCTTGGCTTACATTTAAGGCTTCTTGTTTAGTCTATATGTCTATATCACATCAGGTTAATACAACTATGTGTAATAATTGTATCTTTCTTCAGTGACTCAGAAAAGACAACAGAAACGGCATACATACACTATAACATCCATTTACTGGGGGGAAGAAAAAGTTCACAAAATGTGTCATACCTTTCTACAGTAGCAAACACATTTTCTGTATTCTGAAGCTTACAGAATATTAGGAAAGGCAGCACAAAACATATGATAGGCTATTTCAGTAAACAGGAACTAGAAAAAACCTTGCTCCTACCATATTTATAACACAGCAACTTGTGGAAACACACCTGACCAAACCTCATTTTGAATATCCAAGCTCCTTCCAGTGCAAAATCTGCAGTAATACTCACCAGAAAAACTCTCTAAGCCAGCTACGCTATGGGCCCCCAGGTTGTCTGCAATCACAACTTGAACAGTACCCTCCAAAAACTCTGGATCTTACTTTTGTAAGAGTACACACAGCACAGGCAGCACACAAGTATGTGTAAATGTAGGCCTACAAAACAACATCATTTAGTTGACGCCAAAACAAGGTATTGCTATTGAGACCTGCAGGCGGCAGTAATGCGCGACAAGTGCAAAAGAATGACAATGATATCACGAAGAAGACAAGGACGTTGCTGTTATCCTGTCCGGTTGCTTCGAGTCCTTATGAAGTGAACAGTCAAATATTTATGTTTTAATCTGTTTGATTTAACTATTGGCATTTCATATTTACTTCTGCAAAAGGGAAACAACACAAAGGTAATTATATTCTTCTGCGAATTTTAGATGACGAATAAAGCCGCTGTGATAAACGATTTATCGATTATGTACATTTGATTATTATTGTTATTATGAACCTTCCTTAGCTGGCCATAGATTGTGAGGCTTGTAATATCAAAATCTAGAAAGAATCCTACCTAGAGTGTTTTTAGTTTGGCAGTTTGTTGTGATTTGCTTGAACCTTGTGTGTTTTCTGTTACTTCAAATTGTTCAATCCATCTTCCTAACAAAGGGTGACATACACAGACACATTACACACATTCGCACTCACCCCCATAAAAAAATTGTCTCCAATGCACCTGTCCTTCATGTCTTTGAATTGTGGGGTAAAACCGGAGCACCCGGAAGAAGAAAACCCACATCAGCACCACAGGGTGAACATGCAAGCAAACAAACACCACACAAAAAGGCCTCCATTCTACAATCGTTCAGATTTATTTCAGTTGTTATGATGGTTAATCTAAGAGAAAACAGTTTCACCAAAGGGAAGTGCAAATTATTTACAAAACCAAAACCATACACTACCTGTCAACAGTTTGGACTGGAGTAATTTAAGATTTTTAAAATGTAAAAAAAAAAAAAAAAAAAAAAAATATATATATATATATATATATATATATATATATATATATATGCTCACCAAGCTTGCATTTAATTTGATTAAAAATACTGTAAATCAGCAATGTTGTAAAATATTGTTACTATTTAAAATAATTTATTCCTGTGATGGCAAAGCTGAATTTTCAGCAGCTATTACTCCAGTCGTCAGAGTCACATGATCCTTCAGAAATCATTCTATGCTGTTTTGGTGCTTAAGAAACATGTTATGTTCAAGGTTAAAAACAGTTGTGCTGCTTAATATTTTTGTGAAAACACAACATACAGTACCATAAAAAGAAAAAGAAAAAAAGAAAACACTTTTTTTCAACAAGGATGCATTATATTGATCATAAGTGACATTTATACTAATGTTACAAAAGATTTCTATATAACAAAAATGATGTTCTTTTGAACTTTATCAAAGCATCCTGGAAAAAAAAAAGATCACAGGTTCCACAAAAATATTAAGCAGCAAAAACGTTGATAGTAATAAGAACTGATATAATTATTAGACCTGTAATAACTGATTACAGCACCAGTAATAATTGATAATAATTGAACACCAAATAAGCATATTAGAATGGTTTATGAAGGATCATGAATCAGCCTCAGCCAGTCGTAATAATCCCCCATCATCACTGGAGTAATGGCTGCTAGAAATTCAGCTTTGCATCACAGGAATACATTTTAAAATACATTAAAAATAAAAAATGGTTATTTTTAAGATGTAATAATATTTCACAATATCATTGTTTTTGCTGTATTTTTGATCAAATAAACGCAGCCTTGGTGAGCATAAGAGACTTTCCAAAACAGTGATAAAATCTGTCTTTTTTCCCCCTTTGGGTTTTTCTCAGATGGAGGAGGTGGAGTTGTCCTGTCTGGCTTATGCCAAAATGTTCCTACATGCCAGTCAGTTTCCACGCTGCAGTGTGAACGGCCTGCTGTTGTCCTCCAGTCCAGCAGGGGGAGCTGTGTGTATCACAGACTGTGTGCCGCTGCTCCACTCGCACTTGTCTTTGGCTCCAATCACACAGCTCGCTCTTACACAGGTAACTACGCCTTTAATGAATGTTGGCAGTGGAAAACTAGCACAGCGAGAGAAAAGTGGAGATAAGGTTAGAAAGCATGAAGTTTGCGGTGTCAAAATGCCAGTCTGTCAGTCAAGTCTGAAGCAAGACGCAACGCATTACGACAACGACAGATAGTCTGATTGCATATAAAAAATAAACATTAACGTTAAATGTCTTGTAAGTGATTTGTTACAAAAGTTTGCATCAGATATGCTAAACACAGAACCTCCAACGTGTGTGTGTGTGTGTGTGTGTGTGTCTGTGACGGACTAGAACAGACCTTATTGGTTCTTGTGCATCAATTGTGGGATCTAAGTACTCTCAATACAGCCATGATGAACAAGGGCCCTGTTTACACCTGGTATTAAGATGCGTTTTGGTCGATCGGATCACATTCAGGTGTAAATGAGGTCTGAAACATTTTGAGCTTGTCTACTTACGACCACTTCCAGAGGTAGTCGAAAACACATTCGACCGGATTGCTTTCGTAGTGTAGACGCTCATGCTTTCAAACAGCTACAAAAGACCGCCTGCTCTCCGTCTACTGACCTAACGCACGAACATTACGGGAAGCGCGCTAGCCAGACAGGATTTAAACTTTGTTAGCTGAAGACCCAAGTTTGGTTTGAAGATGAAAAACGTACCAAGCACAATGTTCTCTCACCATTCCTGATTTCTAACACACACTCAAAGCATTCGGCGTGGTCTTGCTGCTATCAGAGCAGAAAAGAAAGCTGCTGCTCTCTGTGTGTTTGGTCACGTCCATATATAAATTGAGTGAGTTTATTTTGTCCATTAGATCGAAAGATCTGAAAAAGCCCACAGATTTACCCTCCCCTTGAAGAAATCAGGACAGAAGTGGTTGAAAATGGACAAAAGTCACGGATTAAAACACCAGGTGTAAATGGTAGGGGTGTAACGATACCCTCATGTCACGATTCGATACATATCACGATACTGAACTCACGATACGATATTATTGCGATACTCCAAGACACATGATAAAAGATTAACAAAAATGTACTGTTTATTAAACTGATAAATGTGATATTACATTGTGTATAAATGAATATTCTTGGACTTGGTGCTGGAAACCCAAAGCACAGGACAATAGAGACACCAGAATAAAAATATTCATGATTCTGAAGCTGAAAATACAGAGTTATTTTAGACGAATATGTTTCTCTGTAACTGACTAGATACATTTAAAATAATGTAGGCCACTTTTTTACACAGATATTCCCCTATTGCATTATTATACATTATATTCAACATTATATATAATATTTTAATGTAGTACTGACACTAAAACTCTGAAAAGGTAATTTTTTCTCACATTTTTATTTTGGGTGAACTATTCACGATAAATATTGTCACTCACTATTCACGATACATATTGTTGCATTTTTGTATTGCGATATATTGTTACACCCCTAGTAAATGGGTATGTGTCTCTCTCTGTCTACTTGTGATCCAATCGATCAAAACGCATCTTAATACCAGGTGTAAACAGGGTGAAGAAAATCAAGGTCAGTCAGTGGACTAAAACTTTTTGGAGGCAACAAATTTGGGACAGATTTTTTTTTTTTTTTTTTTTTTTTGAAAGTGTAAAGGTTTACTAGAAATGATAGAATCTGAATCTTGCTCTTTTCTATCACAGAAAACAAAAATATATATTTTTAAAAACAACACTGTAAAAATAAGTACAAAAATGACTACACTCTCAAAAATAAAGGTTCCAAAAGGGGTTTTTCGCAGTGATGCAATAGAAGAACCATTTTGTTCCGTTTCACAACAGTTCTTAAAATAATTTATAAAATAGATACATAAAAAAAGGCTCCACAGATGTTAAAGGTTCTTTGTGGAACCATCTATACCAGTAAATAACCTTTATGTAGTATTTTCATAAGTTGAAAATGGAGGGTTAGTTTATAACAGCCAATTCCTAATAGAGAATTTCTGTATAATGATGATTTTGTATATATTTTTGCTTATTATCTCAATCAGTGTTTAAGTAGATTACATGTTCTTCTGAAATATCCAATATCTAAATGTTTTATTGTTTTCTAATAGTTTTTTTTTTTCCCCGAATGTGGCTGCCTAGTGTGAAAGAATTGAAGAATGATGTTGAATTATGCGAAATATGCTGCTCTAGAAATCTAGAATTCATGATGATATTTCCTGTTGTAGGTCGATGTTTGGTGTGCACAAACACAGCAAAGGATTGTGGGATATTATCAGGCCAACGCTTGTGTGTCAGACAGCAGGTACTCCTTCATCTTTTCTTATGTTTTGAGTTCCTTATTTTTCCACTGCGTTTCACTTTCTCTTACTGTCTTTCTCCAGCCCTACACCCTGTGCATTGAAGATCGCAGAGAAGATCTTCGAGCAGTGTAACAATGCCGTGTTACTTATGGTAATTTTTTTGGGAAATTTACTTATGGAAATGTCACCTTGTTAGAAAGTTACTAGGAAAAGTCCTTTTCTTAATTGGAAAAATGTTTGCCTCAGATTGATGGAGAAAAGATGTTTCCAGGCTGCCGTGTTCCTCCGATTGTGATGTATGAGCGCAAAGACGCTCGCTGGGCACTCAAAGACAAACACACGTAAGAAAATGTCAAAGAATGTGCTGCTTTGTTTTTGATGATAATGTTGTGGTGCAGCTTTTAATGACATGTGTTTTCATTAGAATAATGCTTCGGCAGTGGGAAGAAACCTGTTCTGTAGTTAATCAGCTGTTCAGCTCTGGTGATCAGGCACTGTTGGTGGATTTTGACAGCCATTTGGATGACATCACAAAAGATTGGACCAATCCGAAACTCAATGCCAAGATCATGGAGCTGGTCTCCCCAGCCAATGGAAATGTTTAACTATAAAGACTAAATCAGCTCATGTCATAGTGTTTTCACTTAAATTCTGTTTTTAATATTATTTGACTGTGTATCATGCTTAATTTTGTCATATTTTATATGATATAAATGAAATATGCTGAAACATAATTTTCTTCTGTTCATTATGATTCGGTGCTTTGATCCTAAAAATAAACACACACTTACATTGAGGTGGATGCAATACAACCAGCATATTTCCTTACTTTCATCATTCTATATGTCATATTTAAGTCATTTAATAATAAGCTATTAATTGTTGATTTAAAGATCTATCTAAACATTAAACAATTCTTTAATGAAAACTTTTTTCATTACATGGGATTCTCAGTTTTTTAGATTTAATAAGAATTTTTACTCATCCAGACTAAAACAGAAAAAAAAGAAAAAAAATGAAATGTAGAATTGTCTATATATTCAGCTATAACAAAATGAAGGTGATTGTATTAATGACTGATGGCATGTACACTAATCAAGTCTCTTTAGATGAGCAGGTGATTCCTTGCAGCAAATTGAGAAAAAATCAAAGCGCTCAGAGCAGCATGAGTGCCTTTTTAATTTGAAATATGAGAATCTTCGGGTGTGTCTGGAGCTTTTATTTGCGGTTCTCTTCCTTTCTTTTCAGAGCTGCTAATGTTTCCATTTCCAAACCTGTATGATTTGTGGAACATAAAAAATATTTTGAGAATTGTCTCTGTGTTTTTGTCCACACAATGAAAGTCAATTGGCACTATTAAATTTAATCTGTTTAAGCCAATCAGAATTCAGGGTTACTATCATGTTAAGTTAAGCCTGCTTTCTGGAATACCCTCCAGGGGAGCAAATAATCGCACATGCTGAGTAGCAATACAAAGTAAAGATTAAATGGATGAGTAAAGGTGTGGGAGGGAAGAGGGAGAGGGTCAAACACAACAATCAATAAAACGGACCTACAATACACTCGTTATACAGATATATGAATATTAAAACGTACGTGAAAACAAAACCAAAAGAATTTTGGCCACTTTGCAGTATTTAAAAAATATGACAAACTTGAAATCATCTTTATCACTAGACAGACACAAAACTGTCATGAACAAATCACATAAGATCTAACTACTTTTAGAAGATATTATTATTATTTATTTAATCATGTCAGGCAACTTGATTAATATGTTTTTTAATATTAAGTTAAATTAACATTTAATGATCTATAAGCATTTCAGAGTTCTTTTAAAACTATTTTTATAAAACTATATTGTCAGTTCTACAAATGAACTGGTTCTTTGCATTTATTTGTTATTCAAACTTATAGAAAAACAGACATTAGTATTACAGCCTCTGTCAGTTGAAACGGCTGAGTATATCTGATAGTATCTACAAAGCGATTAAATGTATAAAAATTATTTCGATAACTTTTTGCCAGCAATGTGTAGAACTGATGTGTTTGGTACAAATTTGACAAATGTACATTTTACATTTTGAAAGACAAATATAAAGAAAATATAAATAAATATAATAAGAAAATATAAATAAGTCTTCATTGCTTAAAGTAAGGATTCATGCACATTGGTGGAAACATCAAGTTCCTTATTATAGCACCACCATGTGTCCATTTTCGTAACGTTAGGCCAGTTTTTAGGCCAGGAACATTTTAGGATGTCAACCAAAGAAGACAAATGCCAATTTTCCTAAAATATCAAATACCAACTTTATCATTCATTCATTCATTGTAGTGCCCTCCTAGGTGCCATTTTTATGCGACTTGGGAGCGTGTCCTCCGAATGTCGTCTGGCCTATATCAAGTTTTGTTAAGTTTAAATATTGTGGTCAGGAGAGGTCAATTCGTGAGAAATGTGCGACAGCAGACTAAGTTTTAGATCAGATTAAATTATCCTTAAATCTTTGCAATGGTTTGATAAATCAAAATTGCCATCACTGTACCTAGCTGCTGTTTATAAAATTTGGTAAAGATCAGACCAATAGCCTAGAATGAGTACAAAAGTAAAAAAAAAAAAAAAAATCAAAATGGAGAAACAATTGTATAGCGGAATTTTTTTTTTCTCCAAGATTTTTTCCAAGATTTCCAAGAAGGCAAGATTTCCAAAACATAAATTGCCTTGTTATAACGCCCACACACTTTTAGGGGATGATGATGATGAAGAAAAAGAAGTAGAAGAGGGTTCCAGGACCTTCAGTGCTTAACTGGATCACTAAAACAGATGCATGACACCCCTGATACTTGCATGGTTAATTGTTTTTGTATAGCTATTGATGACTAAAGTTGGTATAAGCTAAAACAAGTAGCCTCACACTTATTTTTTTGTCGATGGAATCCAAGAAAAGTGAAGCTCTCAGTTTATGCCATTATGATTGAGACAGCAGAGGACAAGGCAAGTGACAACAACATTTATTGCCATTGATTAATGTAAAGTGACAAATTCAATGATACATTAGCGTTATCGAAAGTTATTTCAAACACTCGCTGGTGTCTGAAAGTGAGTTTTGAGCTGAAAAGTGTTTAAAATGTCTTAAATGTTGAAATTGTCTGGTAGCCTGGTATGACAACATGGGAAATGAACAGCAGTGCTGACCATCTCCTGACTCTGGTAAACTCCACCTTTGTTCATGACCACTCCTCGAGCCCCAGTTGGCCCGCTTTGGACCAAGGTATTCAGCTTTTGGCTAACATGGCTATTGACTAAAGACATGTCTTTGTATTACTTATAAATATTTAACTGCTATCTGGCTATATATTTAAGCAACTAATATTTGCAGCATTTCCACTAACTACATACAGTAATGGGTTTCTACCAGTTGTCTCAAGCCATGTTTAGAATGCTGCGAGTGATATCTTAGAGGTTTGTTACTTTGATACTTCAACAAAGGTTCAGAGTCACTTCCCCTGTAGGAGACTGGCTGGCCAAACATTTGAGAATTGCAATAGGGTCTCCTAGGGTCTTGACCTCTTCTATCTGCAACTCAACCCATGGGAGAGAGATCTGGAGAGAGAAAAATTTAAATGAAAAGTGCACCCAAAACAACGACTCTTTCGGAAATGTAAAGTTCTTTTTTTTTTTTTTTTTTTGCTGTACATCTCCCAAAAACAAATGTAGCATCTGATCTATATTATAAGGTCTTTTACCTTAATGATGATGTGTTTATCAGAGATGTTGTCTCCATCACACAGTTCTTCTCCGAAACACAGCATGATCTCACTTTGAGGTTCTTTTCCTCCATTGCGGAAAGCATCCAACTCTGAGAATAGGAAAGAAAATCTTCAAAACTTGGTCAAAACTTGGTATACAGGGAATCAGAAGAGGAAATAAACATATAGCTAGCTAATGTTGACCTTATGTTTACACAATATAGCCGGAGGAGAACTGACCCATAATTTTTTTCCCCTGAATCTAAAACCAACCTTTTTTTTTGTTTTATTCCTTGCCACAATTGCCTCTGGCTTGCTCACTGGGGGACTTAGGTTACATTCACACTGCCAGTCCAAATCCGAATATTTCTTCATCCAATTGTAATCTGATCTAAATGACAATGTCCACACTGTGTATTGCAACTGTTCAGGTCTGATTTGTGTGTCCCTAGCATTCTCCAAAATATCTGCAATGTTTTTTATGGCAATGCCGTTGCGTTGGTATGCCTACACGCCGAAAAACAACAACAGCAACATGGAGGCGTTGGGAATACAGTTGTATTACAACATGTGTAGCCGGTAGGGGTGTAACGGTACACAAAACTGATGGTTCGGTACATACCTCGGTTTTGAAGTCACGGTTCGGTATGGATTCAGTACAGAAGGGGGGGGAGAAAACTAAATATAAATGCTAAATGCTTCTTTTTTTTATTTATTAAACAGTGGTTTAATGAACAAATTGTGTCTCTGTCTTTAAATGAATTCAATTATAATTAAATGTTTCTTAAAGATAAATAAAATATTTCTGCTAATGCTGCAAACTATATATAAGGGAGCCCTTACTTGCACATTACTATAATATTAAAGGTTAACAACAGAGCCCAAAATATTATATTATTTAAATTCAGTAGCTGTTTATTACTAGCCGGAGCCCGTAGTCAGCCAGATCCGTGCACAGATCCTCAGCAAAGGCCATATCCAGCTAACAAAAATATGTTCTCAGAATGTCTTGCCATTAAGTTATGAAAACGTTCAAAACGTCCCGTTTTTTATATATATATATATATTTATGTATATATATATATTATATATAAGAAAGTTTTTCTTGGTTTATGTGTACGATAGAGGCCCTGTTTCCACCTGCGTTTTGGTCGACTGGATGTGGACAAGTGGACGACGCTAAATACAGGTGTAAACGGGGTGTACAACGTTTTGAGCTTGTCTACTTTCGACCACCGGTAGTCGGAACAGCATTCGACCGGATTGCTTTCATAGTCAAAATGCTCATGATTGAATGCATTTGAACAGCCATTAAAGACCGCCGACTCTCCGCCTACTGACCTAAGGCGTAAACATTTCACTAGTTCACACTTACAAATAAGTCAGATAGAATAAATGGGTATGTGTATTTGGCGTGCTGTCCAAGGAGAGAGCTCTGAGCTCGGTATTTGGCCTGAACCCAGAGTACTCCCCCGTATTCCTGGCTGTGGTAGGAACAAACCAAGAGTGAGGAGGGGTGGTGGTGGGATGCTGAAAATTGTCAAGAAATGTGTATATATGTATAGTTGACCAGTGGTTGGTCCCAGTATAGGTCATAAACCCCACCCTAGTGACCCTACCCATGAAGTCTAATGGACGCGATGGCAACTAAACAATCAAATTACACTTCAAATACATTTCTTCCAAAGATGATTTCTGTCATTTTAAGTAGTTTTAATCATGCTGGTTTAAGTTCAAGTTTTCGTTATTTTTTATTATATTTTTTTATCTTAGTTCGTTATTTGATGCTATAAAAACGGGAATAGTCACCTAAAGAAGTAGTCACCAAGGCAGGAGTGAGAGTGAGGGGGCGTCATCCATCTTTTTTTTTTACAGTCTATGGGATAGACGTGGTAATTGCTGATGAAGAGTTGATTGGATAAATTTTTTGAATGTGCTCCTCCTGAACTTTGTTAATGAAACAACATTACGGGAAGCGTGCTAGCCAGATGAGATTTAAACTTTGTCGGCTGAAGACCCAAGTTTGGGTTGAAGACGAAAAACATACCAAGCACAATGTTCTCTCACCATTCCTGATTTCTAACACACACTCACCACGTTCGGCTGGTCTTGCGGCATAAAGACAATTTAGTATCACCAGTTTACCTATGCTGCATGACTTTGAACTGTGGTGGAAACTAGATTACCTGGAGGAAAACCACATTGACAGAGGGAGAACATGCAAACTCCGCACAGAAAGACTCATGGCTAAGTTGGGACTCGAACTGGGGACTTTCTTGCTGCGAGGTGAGTGCTACCCACTGAGCTGTCCTGCTTATATTTATGTTTATATTAATTCAAATTATAAAAATAGAAAAAAATTAAACAAAAGTTCCAAAAACTGTGATAAGATACATTTTTCAGAGTGTTTACATTTTCCCACAGTATACAAGTTTCTAAGTGCATTAAATGTTTGAAGTATAAAATAAACAGATAAGACTTTACTTTAAGATTCACATTTTGCTGTAGTAGTACACTGAAGTCAAGTCAAGTCACCTTTATTTATATTGTTTATACAATGCAGATTGTTTCAAAGCAGGGGCTCGTTCTTCGTACGTTGCTTAAAACATCCGAGATCAAATGACACATCCAAGATGATATCATCGTGCTAATCATGATCCAGCTAATTGGGTTCTTCGAACACACCTGTTGTTTATGATTAGTATCGCTGGATTGAGTTATCTGAGATAACCGCGTTCATGCGCTGGTTTAAAAGGGGATATGTATCGATAGTAGAAACATTGATCAGCAACGCTGCTATTGGCTGCTCAGCGTGGCCAAAGAGCGCGCTCAGTTTTTCTCCTCAGATGAGCAAGAACTAATAGTCGAAGTTTATTTGGAATTTTAATGTTTAATCAAAACGCCAGGGAACACCTCAAAGTCTGCAAAAGCCAGGAGAGAGGGCTGGCAAAAAGTAGCAGACAATTTAAATCCGTTAGAAGTGGCCATGTTAGATGTTTTTATCACTTATTAGCCTTATTTGTATTTTAATAATTGCATAATTACTTTGTTCATTGTAATGTCAGAGTCACCACACTAGAACATGGGAACAAATAAAAGTGAAGTACAAAAATATTCTACATAATGGTCATTTTTAGTTATATTATAGTCTCTTCTATAAAAGGCACTGTTAAATAAATGGTTGTCTGTTTATAAAAGCAACCAAGAAAAAGGCTGAGAAAAAAAGAAAAGATCTTAGTAGCCTACACTGTAAAATATTTTTTGCTGCATTAAATTAAGGCCGTATAGTCATTTCAACTGTTAAATCTTGAGTAATGATGAATTGCTTTGACTTGTGAAAGTGAAAACTGATAAACTTTTTTCCCGAGTGTAGTTCATTGTAATGACATTGTGTTTTCCTCTTTTGTGCACTTTTACATAATACACCAACACTTGTATCTGTTCCCAAGAAAGTGGTGGCTGAAATACACAATAGAGAAAGAAAACACCAAAAAAAAAAGTTGTGAATATATTAACTGTTTCACTTGGAGTTTTAAACACTGTAATTTTACAAAATGCTTTGTGATGCTGCATGATGAAGAGACATAATAGTGTAATGGTTGTCTGCAGACTCTGGACGTTTGGCTTAAAAGTGGAGTGGAACAAAACACATGCGCAAAGCTGTGAGTAATAGAAAGACATTGAGAAAATTTAGTCCAGAATCAGATGATTTTATGAGTTAAATGGACAGTTGATCCATGATCCGTAAGGACCATGCCCCACGATTCGGCACGCATGATTTGTGGATGATTCGTGGATTAATTGCAAGTTTAACCACCAAGTGAAAGTTTATAATTTGCACGTGTTTTGTCTTGCCAGTTTACACATTCAATAGATTTTAAACCATTCCAGTGCTAGAAGAGGCAAAAGAGAATTTAAAAGAGGCACAGCCGCACACACACACCAAAGCGCATGCACACAGAGCGAGTTGTGTTTCAGATAGCGTGCAAACTCCGAATTGATTCCTCTTTCAATAAAAGTGAAAAGTGTTATTTTACATTTAATTATCACATACCTGAAATGAATACTACTGTTAGACCTTACTTTATTTGTAACTTTGTTATATTGTATTTATCTATATTTGCAATTAGTGTATTTGTTCTTATTTTTACTGATTGTTCACACATGCCTTTAATAATGTTTGAACTTTTTGCTGTGGTATCGGAGTACTTAAAGTATGCTTTAAGTAATAAATGGAAAGCAAAGTTAACCCCACACCCACCTATCGATCTGTGATCAGTAATATATGATCCGAACCATGAGTTTTGTGATCCGTTGAACCACTGAACAACAGGTGAAATGCTGTTACAGAAGGGAAAGTTCAAAGTCCTGATTGCTTAGTGTAATGCATTAGGTTTAATAAAGTCAGTTTATTATACCTGCTTGCCTTTATATTTTATTTGCATAACTTGCATTCAATTGTTTGTTCCTTATGCATGTGTCTTGTGACTTTATGTTCTCTTCTCTTCAATTCTCTTTAATGATAGTAACATTTAAAACATGTTAGATGTTTTAGATGTCCAACTAAAACATTACAAAAATACATTTCATGAACGATGTATAATAAATAATGTTTTTGTGCTAACGTTTGATTTTTTTTTTAAAGACCAGATAACTATGAACAAATGTTCTTTTAGCATTACTGGAAGAAAGTTTGTTCATAACTTTGAGAGAACCTTGCAAGAATGCAAGCCAAAGTTCTGAGAACGTTCCCTGTTAGCTGGGAATATGCTAAAAGTGACTATAAGGCATGAAGATATTAGGCCATTTTGACCACAAAATTTTATGCAAACATTCCAAAAACATTCAGCAAATATTAATAGCATCATAAAGACGTTCCAAGAATGTTGTTTTAAGAACGTTTTCTCTCATTGTTATGAGAACATTTAATTAAAAATAACATTGTAAGGACGTTCTGTGAACACTGTTCTCACAATGTTTTCTCTCTACATCATTAGTAGAACAATCATCAAGTACAAATTACATCGTAAAGTCATTCCATGAATGTTGTACTAAGAACATTTACTCTTAACATTGCAAGAACGTATATTAACTATTAATAACGTTAAAAGAACGTTCCATAAACATTATTTTAAGAACGTTTGTCCTAACATTTACATAACATTTAAAGAACATTACTGAAAGTTATGGGAACGTTCCCTCTAGACCTAACAGACACCTTCAGATCTTCAAGCAGAAGGAGCTGGAAGAAATATATTGAATGAACAGTCCACAATCTCACTTGTGATGCATCCTGGAATCATAATCACACATTTGACCAGAAGAGAACTGGCCCCCTGACTGAGCCTGGTTTCTCCCAAGGTTTTTTTTTCCTCCATTCTGTCACCTGAAGGAGTTTTGGTTCCTTGCCACTGTCACCTTTGGCTTGTTTAGTTGGGGACACTTAATATTCAGCCGTATTTTTTATTTGACTGCACTGACACTATCGGATGAGAACTGAGCTGGACCGATGACATCACTGTTTTCTGCAGAACTGCTTTATAGCAGAATTGAACTCATTTCATAATTGATGAGCTTTACACAGTTCTTATACCGAAAACAATCAACTCTGAACTGATTTCAACTGAATAGTGACAATACTGTGTTTAGAGCTGCTTTACAGCAGAATTGAAATCTGTTTGTATCACTGATCACTATTTTCCTGTTATCACAGTACAGCTTCTTTGAAACAATCTGTATTGTATAAGGCGCTATATAAATAAAGGTGATACAGTCTCCACTGGTCTTAAAACTCAAAGAGGTGTGTAGAAGAAGCAGATTAGCAGTATATTGTAATTTTGCAATCAACCAACACCATGAAACAACACAACCTTGTTTCTGCAACAACTCTCAGCATATTTTCTACTACAACGTCTGATGTGTTTATGTTTTTCATGGCGTGAGAAAGTAACAAAAGCAGAAAAACTACGCAAATTCCGATCAGAGCAGTCAGACTAAAAAGGATTTCTGGAAATTAGATTTGAATAGGATTTCAAACCATAAATTAATGTAGCTTGAAACAGATTTGTGAAAATTGCAATTCACATGATATTTTGACATTCACACTTGGATCAGATTCCAATCAGACATGCACAAAAAATTGGATTTGGACTGACAGTCTGAACAGGGCTTAGTCTATAGGACTAAAGATTTATGGAATTACTTTCTAGCAGAAAGGTGAGCACTATGACCAAAATCTTGTGCCACGAGATGGGTCATCTTCTATCACAGTAATGGCACAAATCAGGATTCTGCTGACGTTGGAATGTATCAACCACTATTCTCCACTTTTTCTACCAATTTCCACACAATGCAAACACACCATATTACCAAAACAAGCTCAATAGCACTTCATACACACTCAAACTCTTCAAAACATTAAGTTCTCTCCTCTGCCCCCTCTACCTCAAGGTGATGACTGCTATTTTTTTATACAAAGAACACGAATAATAGAAAAGCAAATGCCAGTATACTTACATCATTTATATATAATTTACTAGACAGAACTGTAAAACAGAGATAGTAAACTAATGGTGACAGAATAGGAGCAAACAGAAAAACGAATAAAAAAATGCCAAATATCAGCTGATATTTTGGGCCTGGCAATATATCAGCTGACCACTATTTAGGATGTTATTACATTCTTTAAAATAAAGGTTATTTATTGGCATCTATGGTTCCATGAAGAACCTTTAACATCCACAGAACCTTTCCTCTGGACAAAAGCTTCTTTATAGTGGATAAAAGTTCTTGAAATTATTGAAATGTTCTTAACACTAAGAAAACTGTTCTTTTAAGAACAGTTCACTGAAAGGTTCTTTGGTGAACTCAAAAAGCTTCTTCTATGGCAGGGGTTCTCAATTCCAGTCCTCACACCTCCCCAAATTCTAATCGGAAATGAGCATCCCTATGCCCTACTCACTCCGAAGTGCAGAACCATTGAAGTGGGGACTTCAGGGGGAGCAGGGCACTTGTGCGTCATAATGAAGCCGTTTGGAACACACTTGGCGAAGGGAGCAATGAAAGACCATGTAATTTCCTCATTAGCTTCACGTGGATTGTTACCACTACAAAGCTAGGCAGCGACAACAGGAATATCTTATTATACACTAATATATACAAATAAAAATATATATATAATTAATATATGTGTGTGTGTGTGTGTGTGTACGTTCCAGATCTTTTGTATTTGATGACATTATGTGTATGAACGTTTAAGCCAAAAAAGTACAGTATAAGGAACATAGGTAACACTTTACAATAAGGTTTATTGTATTAACTAACATTAACTAACCATGAGCAATCCATTTGTTACAGTATTTGTTAATCTTTGTTAACGTTAGTTAATAAAAATACAGCTGTTCATTGTTAGTTCATGTTAGTTTACAGTGCATTAACTAATGTTAACAAGATTTTAATAAAGTATAAGTAAATGTTGAAATTAACATTAACAAAGATTAATAAATGCTGTATACGTGCAGTTCATTATTAGTTCATGTTAAATAATGTAGTTAACTCATGTTAACTAATGAACCTTATTGTAAGTGTTACCGGAACATTTGAGTTGACCACTCAAGTAATGTTTTATTCTGGGTTTTCCAGTGCAAAATATTTGCTTGTGAAACACTTACCCTGTCTGAATGTATCCATGTTGAACAGCTGGGTGAGCTCACTTCCTCTCTCCATTTTACAGGGTTCTGTGGTGGTGTTGTGCGGTCCTCTCCAGAACACCCGTCCCTGACAGAAACGCTTGGCATAGATGCCTCCTCCTGTCAAGGTCAGCACTACTCCCCGCTCCATGAAGGGCAGTAATTTGTTAAGATCGTTCAAACGTGGCGCAAGGCTGGAGTCTGCAACCATGTCTAATGGGGGCTCTGGGAGAGGGATTCGATGGAAGCCATGGCCGTTCAGAGACGGTGGAGATGGAGGGACCGGTGACGGAGGCAGATAAGCAATCCGAACATCATTACCCCTTACTTCTCGCCGCAGAACCTCCTGACCAATGTAGTGCACGGTTATGTGGAAAGTGTTCAGCACTGAAAGAACAAAAGTGTTTTTAGAAACCATCTGCTGATAGTTTGGTTAAACATGAAACAATTGTGAGATCAGATTTGTTGTACTCAATAAATGAATCAAATTGCATTTTTAGTTACCTCTCTTTTCTTCAGACAATGGCACTGTTTCAATTGTAAAGTTTAACTGGATATCTTCAGCACCTCAAAAAAAATGTTGAATAACAATAAGTCAGTCATCCACTTTGCATTATTAACATCTACATTAACCACGAATGAACCAAGTTGAAAACTCAGGTAAAAATCATTGAGTAAAATCAGATAATTACTGTCACTCTTTAAGAGGATTGTCTGCATCCCGATCTCACTTCCTGTATGTGGGACAGTTTCCTGTGCACTCTGTTAAGATCAGAAGTAGAAATAATGCTCAGTTAATTGTAGACTCATACTCTGCTAAGTGGAATGTTTTCGACTGTTTGTTTTGCTTTTGTAAGTATGGAAGTAAAATAATGCCAAATGTTCTTGAAACAAAAAAGCCTGTTGAATTGCACTACTTGTAAAAATATGCATTGCATTAACCATGCTTGCATTTTAATGCATTGTATTTTTAGGGCTTGCATTTTTATGGGATGAAATTCAGCATGGTCGAATATTTAAGCTGTGACTATTTCAATTCAAAACATTTCAAACACATTTTCATTATTAAAAATTAAATAATCCATATTCACCTTTCATATTTCACTTCCAAAATATTCAAACTGTTTAAAAATACAACCTAAAATATTCAACAGGCAATTTTCGGTCCATTTTATTTCGCTTTGCAAAATCGCTTCCACAAATTCAGTGGTTCAAATTCGACAGAAAATACTATGTTGACATCCAGGAACTACAGGAAAAGCAGTAGATTACCGAGCATACTCTCCATCTGCTGTTAGTCGATCTCACCAGTAGGTGGTGCAAAAGCGCGTGTTGTTGACGAAGACCAGCAACAGTTAGAGCAAGCCATTCATTCATAAAACTCATTTACAGCAATGTAAGTGTATTTGTGATTATTATGACGGCTGTTTTATGTTAAATTCAGTGTCTTCACGGTTACTTTTCCTGTGTAGCCTACATACATCTTTCTCTACCGTGAACAAGATTATAATGTTATTCCTCTGCTGGACATATACAACGCTTAACGTAGCTTAATGGACTAATTACAGTGATATAAAAGACCAAACTCGCAGGCAAGCAGATGGACTCAAAGCTTAATGCTGAGCATTTCCCAGTGATAGACTGGCATAAAGTTGGTTTGACGTTGGACATTCGCACATTTAGGGACCGTCTCTAAAGTGTATACGACTTTGGTATACACGTTTCTAACTTCGATAGCATTTGAATAGAACGACTTACAGTCATAAAACCAACTGTAAAGTGTTCATGTAGTGTCAGGCATAATGCGCAGCCTTTGGATTTTTTATATTGTTGTATAATATAAAAAAAATGCAATTACCTGCCTCCTTGTTTATTATAGATGCCTTTTTGTTACACATATTTAGCCAATGTATTAGATATAATGCATTGCATTCAATGTTGTTATTTATTTATTTTTTGTAAAAGATGGCTTATATTGTTTTGGCATAGATGTACAGTAATTGGTTATGTATGTTTATGTGACTGTGGCAACCCATGTTGAGAGGAGCAGAAAAGTGCGATTATGTGTGTGCGCTAGAGGACTCCTAGAATTTTAAATGAACTCAGTCATCTTAGTTGAGTTTACTGGAGTTCAAGGACATGAAGAGGTGGACCGCTTGCACCTGCCTGGAGAAGGATCTGGGAAATTTTGGAGGAGTTTGGAGGAGTGCCAACCTAACGGCTGTTGCACAGGAGTATAAAAGACTGATGAACTGACTGCCTCTTGGGATACTGATACGCCAGTGCCCCCGACGCCTAGAAGCCCAGAGCTGAGGACAAGAAACCCCAAGCAGAAGATAAGAAGCCCAGAGCTTACTACACCTTTGATTCAAAACGTGATTATTGTATTTTATACTTAAACAATGAAGTTTTATTTGCCTTTATATTTTTGTTTATTATAAAAAGTAACCAATTAAAAGAAATTTAATTGATTACAAAATCTGCCTACTGAGACTTAGATTTATGATGCTGGAAGACTTTTAATGAGAACATACCACAGAGGAGTACCTTTTGAATGCTTATGGTTTAGGTCAGATTTGACTTTTTTTACCTTACCTGAGAATAATAAATAAATAGGTAAAAGGTGTTAAAAGTAAAGTACACACCGTAAAACAATATTTATTCAAATAAATTGAAGTTTGCTATTGAAGTTAGAAACGTGTATGCCAATGTTGTATGCAACTTTAGAGACGGTCCCTAAATGTGCAAATGTCCAATGTCAAGCCAATTTTACATTTAGTCATTTAGCAGACGCTTTTATCCAAAGCGATTTACAGTTAAACTAACAATAGGAGGACAACAATATGCAAGTGCTATGACTCTTCCCAGTTTAAGCTAATGCAATACACGTAGGCATACTATATATATATAGAGAGAGAGAGAGAAGAGAAGAGAAGAGAAGAGAAGAGAAGAGAAGAGAAGAGAAGAGAAGAGAAGAGAAGAGAAAGTGTTAGTATTGATTAAGTGTTGATTTTATGCCAGTATATCACGAAACGCTCAGCATGAAACTTTGCGCGTTAAGTTCATATTCTGAGTCCATCTGCTTGCCTGTAGCCTATATAGTAGCCTACAGCCCCAATAAGGTGCGAGTTTGGTCTTTCATATCACTGTATTAGTCCATTAAGCTACGTTAAGCATTTTGTCCCGACGGAAGGGGCATCCTTGAGTATGAGGTATTGAGGGAAACCAATTATAATCCCGTTCATGGTAGAGAAAGCTAATAACATGTAGGCTACACAGGGAAAGTAACAATGAAGTTATTGAATGAAACATAAACACAGCTTTTGTGTGTTTTTCATCTTTTCCGCATATATACTGACACAGATAATCATTTTTATTTTATGAATGAATGGCTTGCTCTAACTGTTGCTGGTCTTCGTCAACAACACGTGCTTTTGCACCACCTACTGGTGAGGTCGACTAACAGCAGATGGAGAGTATGCTCGGCAATCTACTGCTTTTCCTGCAGTTCCTGGATGTCAATGTTGAATTTACTGTCGAATTTGAACCACTTAATTTGTGGAAGCGAATTTGCAAAGCGAAATAAAATGCACCGAAAATTACCTGTTGAATATTATAGGTTGTATTTTAAACAGTTTGAATATTTTGGAAGTGAAATACGAAAGGTGAATATGGATTATTGAATTTTTGAATTTATTGAATGTTTTTAATTGAAATATTCACAGCTTAAATATTCAACCATGTTGAATTTCAGCCCATAAAAATGCAAGCCCTAAAAATACAATGCATTAAAATGCAAGCATGGTTAATGCAATGCCTATTTTTTTCAAGTAGTGCAATTCAACAGGCTTTTTTGTTTCAAAAACATTTGGCATTATTTTACTTCCATATGTAAGGCAGGCTTTCTCTATTTAGCATGCATGTTGCAAATAGCATCTTAATTAAAGTTTGAACAGTATAGCTCTTCAATTATTAGTTATGTTTTTACCATGTTGATGGGCTGGAGCACAACAACCTCCTTTTTGATCTTTTTGCATTCAATCTCCTGATCATGCTCAGATTCGCTGTGTCTCCTCCTGATGTTTCTCACTGCTTTCTGTCCGTTCTCTTTTTTTATTTTCACCCCTCCTATGATGAGAGGAAAATGAAGTAAATAATTACAAAAAGTAACTCCTGTACATACTCATTGGAGTTATTGTAGACTTTTTGCTGTTCATGCAAGTTGTAGGAATGTGCAAAACTTCAAATGTCATTTTTTTATAGTCAATGTTTGATGTTTAAGAAAGCTTAATTTCTCCATTTTTTATTTTTACAGAACATTCGATTCAATTCACTTCCATTTACTGTCATTGAGCAAGTACAAATACAAAGCCAATGAAATGCAGTTAACATCCAACCACCAGGATGCAGAAATAAAATAGTAATCATTCCAAGTAGTGCAAAAAAAGTGATTGAATATAACCATACATATGCATCCATAGGTAAGGGTGGCCTGCAGCACGCACGACAATAGAGTTCACAAACAAAGTCTTTATTTAGAATAACAAACACTCACGAGATATCTAGAATCTAGAAAAATCCAAACTATATAAACTGAAACGGGAATGAACAAAACAGGGAGTTTAAATACAAGTCGAACATAACGACTGACAGGTGGAAATTATACACAACTATAGAAAAAAACGAGATAATCAGTAACCAATGAAACCGGAACAAAACAGGGACAAACAGAACAGAATAACAAAATAGAAATCCACAATCGTGAAGGTACGGGGTATGGACATGGACCAGGAGCAGTCGGAGGACACAAACACCATGGTGGAGCCTTGACTGAAGGGCTAGGCGGAACCTGGGGACTGGCCGACGGGGCGGAATCTAATTGCTGGTGTTTCTCCATGTCCTCCATTCATTACTCTAGATAGCAAGCTCTTTAAAAGTCACCTTGTGAAATTTTATTGCTAGAATCTTGCTGCTAGTGGGTGTGTTTCACGACAATGATAAGCTTAAAACTGAGAAGTTTTTCCTTTGAGTTTTCCACGTACAGACGACACCATTGTCAAAACGATCCCCATTCACACGAATCTGCTGTATTCTGCTGCCAGGCCATTAGATGACGATGATACACTATAGACTGAAAGACTGTAGCGTCTAGGATAGAATGCGTATAGACTGAACATGTCATACGCACGCATGTGCATGATGTCATCGGTTTTGCGGATTCGCACTTTGAAGCCTGTTTTCAAAAGTTTGCGTTTTCAGGCACCCAAAACACTGTTGTGGGAATGAACGTTTGTAGTTGAAAATGGTGTCGTGTAAACAGCCCCTTAGACCAGTCCAATCAAGAACATCTGTTAGACCAGGGGTGTCCAATCCTGCTCCTGATGGGTCACTTCCCTGCAGATTTTATCTCTCCAGCACACCTGCCTGGAAGTTTCTAGTGGTCCTATAGACCTTGATAAGCTGGTTCAGGTGCGTTTAATTAGGACTAGAGCTAAACTCTGATGATAGTGGCCCAAGACTGGACACCCCTGGTTTAGACCAATCAAGCCTCATTATGGTGGGAAAATGCTAAGGATTTTTGCAAATTTAGGGATTATTTTGTGTTGAAATGTCTATGGGTGGTATGAGAGAAAGAGACTGAAGGTGTAAAATGCGTGAGAGTTGGCAACCCTGCTATGTTACAAACAAATGTTTCCACATCCATTTGTTACCTTGTTCTTCTAGTGGTACGAGGCGGTACACTTTGTAGGGTTCTGAGATGTCCAGCTGTGATCTTTCAGTGACCTCACTAAACTCTGGACTTTTGTTGAGGGCACAGCGAAGGCGAGTTTTCCAGGATGCAGGGTCATTTCCAGTCTCCAAAAGCTTCCCTTTAAACTCCGCCCAAGCCTTCAATTGGAAAAGTTCAAATGAATATTTCAAAAAAAAATTTTTTTTTTATTTCTTAATAAGTTAATTACTGCTCATACTATCTTTCAAATTAATTATAATCAATAATGTGCAAATAATTATCATCAACATGTAATTCCACAGAGGTGGAAACAAACAATTTGATATACTAGCAGAAAAAAGGTATCAAGAGTGAAAAGATCCAGTGCTTAGCCAGCCAGTATATATATATATATATATATATATATATATATATATATATATATATATATATATATATATAGTTATGTAATGTAATGTAGACATACATACACATGTCTGGTTCGCTATCTTTGTGGGGACTCTCCATAGACGTAATGTTTTTTTATACTGTAAAAACTGTATATTCTATCCCCTTACACTATCTCTACCCCTAAACCTACTCATCACAGAAAACTTTCTGCATTTTTACATTTTCAAAAAAACTCATTCTGTATGCTTTATAAGCTTGTTTCCTCATGTGGACCTCAATTTAGGTCCCCACTGTGACATGAGTCCCCATGAGTCAGTGTTCAGGTTGAAGTCCCCACAGGGATAAAAAAACATGAACACACACAAACACACACACACACACACACACACACATAGACAGAAAGAGAAAGATATAGATATTTCCACCTTGAAAATAGCTGCATCTTCCTCACTTCGGAAATCTTGTTTTCCTGCATGTTTCCATGGGATACGAAACATGGTTTTATCAGTGTTGTCCCACACTAGGCCGTGATACTTCCCACTGTTCACCTATATCCCAAAGCACACACAAGAAAGAAACAGATATTATTATTAATCATAATTATTAATATTTCTGACCTGAGACCCTTAGGTAATATTAGGCAGCTAGATAATCTGCCTGCACATACAAAATAAATCAAATAAATAAATAAAAAGGTAACTGTGGATGCCAGAAAAATAGGTAGCTAGCAACATTTTTAGATTTTACAGATTGTAGTTAAATTTACTGTAAAAAAAATATTTCAATAACTAAAATTACTAAAATACATTACAACTAATTTATTACCAAACTACTCAAATCATTTTTTTTTACCTTGATATTATACTGACATCCACCTTAAAAATACAAGTGGTAAAGAGACAGCTTGTACATAATGTATCACATGTAGCTTTTCCACAAGCTGAGATAAATACTAAATATAAGGTGCATGTGTCATACACACAAATACAAAACACCATCGTGGTAACACAGACTTAAACTTTACAGACTTAAACTTTAATTTAACAGCATAAGATGTAACTAAAAAAAAAGAAAAAAAAGAAGAAGCATTATTTCAATGAAAAACTATCAAATCTAAACTATCTAAGATTTTATTAACTCAGATCCTCTGACACACTCAACATACCACACACACGCACCTGTTCCACTATCCAGGAGCGCAGACGGCGCGTGGAGCGAATCCTTCCAGATGCCATCTGAAAACCACATTGATTGACAGATGCTGATTTGTCTTAAGAAAGTCAGACATCTCACACATTTGACAGTTCAGAGGTGGGTAATACCATGTTATTTGACATGGTACCATGGAAGGTATGCAATAAGGTATGCAGAAGTTATTCTATTTAGCCAAACTAAATGTTTTGTGTGTGTGTGTGTGTGAATAGTCCAATAAAATGAGTATTAAATTGAAGATGAATCTTTCATCTAAAGTGGTTCTCAACGGGGGCGATACCGCCCTCCAGGGGCGTTCAGAGAACTGAGTGAGTAAAGTTTCTGAATTAATGAATGTGTTTTGAGCCCAGTGAAATGAGATAATGCTGTTTTAGATGTGTTTCTGAGCTTGTTCTTGAGAGCTTTTTGGGGTTATTATTAGAACAACAGTGATCAATGGAGCTGTTCCTTATAAGCACACTTGACTAAAACATAAGCATGAATTGTAATTACGCACAGGTTGTTATAAATCTTATTTTGACTCTAAACAATTCTTAAATTATATTGACTCTAAACAATTCTTAAATTAATTTAATTTGGCAATCACCTTCGTCTTTCGAAAGAAATCGCTGTTTGGTTCCCTCCCTTGGTAGTGCAGTAACAGTTAGCCTACAGGAAGCGTACGCTATTTATGTTCCGTAATCATAAATGACTATTATTATATAAGCCTTAACTTTATTAAGACGCATTCACAATACTTTTTGTAAACTTATAATCGAATTATCTGCTTAAATAAAAATCAAATAGAGATACAAGGGATTTTATAATTTCAACAATTTCTTCCAAACTATCCACATCAAAATCAACGTAGCCTAATAGCTCGTTGTATAAATAAGTTCGCGGAAAAAACGACATTTTTGTATAACCTTGTGAAAATTATTAGTTTCGCTTAGCCTACCTTTAGTTTCGGTCGTATATACTGTCAGCAGTTCTGGAGATCACAGTCTGCCTGTCCAGCCCATCGCAGATGATCGCACTAGAAAATCCTGAAAGCAAAACAGTGGAGCGTCCTGAGCTGTTTGAGTCACTTTTGTAGGGGGCGCTCAGCGGCTCACAGCGTTATCACACTGCACTGTTCTTTGGAAAATCCGTAATCTTTTTGAATTAACAATCTATTCGTGAAATATGTTGGGGTTTTTTTTGCAATGTGCGGCTATATCACTTGGGGAATAATGAATATTACTACAACATGATGAGCAGGTGTTATGTGACATCTTTACTGAGCATGTCTTAACCACCCTAGACTGTAAAAATACATCATAAACCCCGCCCACTTTGGATATTATTCTCTCAGCCAATTTCCCTTCTGCCAGTTTAATTCGTTTCAAAAGAAACGCTGCTCTTCCCAGAAACCACGTGATAGTACGGATATCTTTTCAAGCACTCAGAAGGCAAAGAAAATATACACTGTAGAAATGTCGTCATACGTGGTGTATTATGAAAGATATGTAGTAGAACAAATGATAAGTAAAGCAAATTAAAATGAATGTGAACTGTACTGAAATAATTATTGATACACTATTTTTTTTTTAAAATAACACACACACGCGCGTTGGGTTTCCATGTTTTATGGGGACTTTAGACATAATTTGTATACTGTAGGCTACAAACTGTATATTCTATTCTCTAACCCTAACTACCATAAATCATACCCACCACAGAAAACTTGATTTTGACATTTATAAGCTGTTTTCTTTTTTTCATTTTTTTTTCATGGGGAGTCAAAAAATGTCGTAACGTAATAATATTTTTTGGGGCAGACTCTTTCTCTTGTTCTCTTTGTTCTAAATATTATTAAACTGATGCATTTATGTTTGGTAAACTATTTGGCAGGGGGAAATGTGGCATTTTTCTAAAAATCGAAGAAATGTAGTTGAAGTGAATACAAAGTTCTGTCATGAAACTGTAGATGGCGCAGGCTGATAGGTCCTATAGGTCCATTTGTTAGCGGGCACATTGTTATCTAGATAGCACAGCTGATAAGTTGCTGTTGCATTTGAGCTGCTCCAGGCATCCTCCAGCCGTTGATTTGGGTGCTCCAAAAGAGTGCAATGGCTTCCTGCTTGACTCACTTCTGAAATGTGACAATATCATTTCCCCATTGAACAATCTAGGTTGGCATTCATCAACTCCCACCTGACCGGCAGAGCACATGAGCTCTATGGGAGCAGGTAAGGTGATCTGTTAGTGGCTGATTTCACCAATTTCAATTCCGCATCCTAGTTTTACATTTATGCATTTGTCAGATGCTTTTATCCAAAAAGTCTTACATTGCAACAAAAGTATATGTTTTATAAGTTCATGCATTCCTTGGAAATTGAACAACCTTGACGTTACTAGTGCCATGTTTTATGTTTAAGCGACAGGAAAGATCAAACAGAAGAACTAATGTCTTTTGAAAATAAAACATTTGAGGGACAAATACAAGACAACTAAAACTTGACAAAAAAAAACAAAAAACAGGTTGACTAAATATGATAAAAACTATAAAAGATATTTAACAGAGGACTAAGCCTAGGTCATGACGTCACGTTCCAAGATGGTCGCTCTCTGTGAGAGCTCTGCAAACTTAAGAGTTTACAACGGTTAGTCTTGCTAAATTGGAAGTAAGAAATTCAAAGAAGTTTTGGAGATCTTGGAAATGGCACCGCCTAAGAAAACTGAGCCTAAAATGGAAAGCGATATGGAAGAAATCCGCAAGTCGCTCAGTCATATGTCTGGGGAACTTGTCAAAGTCACCGAACAGCTGACAAAGCTAACGCAAGTTGTAGAAGAGGTGAAACAACTGAAAGACATGATAAGTGCAAAAGACAAAATAATAAATGAACTCGAGAGAAGGCTCGATAACATTGAACAACACATGCGAATGGAGGATGTAATAATTACTGTCCTGACCATCAAACCTCGGTCTTATGCGAAAGCTGTTGCAAGTGGTAGCAATGTCAGTGAGGATGCGGAGAAAGCTGATTTGCAAACACTGGAAAGGCAAGTTCTTCAATTTTTGACAGAGAAGGATATACATGTGGATCCGAAAACCATCTCGGCGTGCCATACTCTACCACGCAAAGACAAGACGAGGCCTGCTTGTCATGCGCTTCGTAAATCGGAAAAACAAAACTGAAATGCTGAGCCAAGGAAAAAAGTTGAGAGGAACAGCGGTGTATCTGAATGAGCATTTAACGCAGAAAATGGCAAATATTGCAAGAGAAGCCCGCTCCCTGCGGAAAATTGGAAAAATCAAGGCGACATGGACAAGAAAGGGCAAGGTATTTATTCAACTTAATGGGTCAAATCCGGAACAAGCTAAAGTTGTGATGTTAAGAGACTTAATTGATCTAGAACAATTTAAATAATGAGACATATTCCTTTTTGCATTTTCGATACACCTCAAGATATGCCGATGTTAAACCCTGTGGGAATGAATATAATCTTGTCAAAATGGGAATTGTGGTCAGATCAATGGATTTATCTTGTTGTTGGACTGGGCCTGTATGATTTTATTAGAATGTCTATTCGATCCAAGTACTCACACTTTCGATCATGGTCCCAAATGTTGATAAAAACAGTGACAAAATATTTGATATGGAAACTGTCTTTGCACATAATATACTAGCGCCTGGGGAATGTCACTACTTTACAACACAAGAGTTTAATGGGACTACACAAAGGTTTTCTGATGACGCATTTTCCATCATACACTTTAATAGCCAAAGTTTGAAATGTAAATTATCAAAGATTAACAACTTTCTTAGCGATCTAAAACGGACATTTAAAGTGATTGCTGTAACAGAAACCTGGTTGAAGGAAATGCAAGTTGACAGTGTACAGATCAACGGTTACAACATGTTTTATGTAAACAGGATGGGGAAAGGTGGAGGAGGTGTTGCCCTCTATGTTGATGCTAAACTGAAATGTAAAGTTGTTGAGCACAAAACTATAGCTGTGACTGATTTGATGGAAGCATTAACGATAGAAATCATAAATGACAAAGGAAAAAATGTGTTAATCACTTGTGTTTATAGACCACCTGGGCCTGCTACTGATTTGTTTACAGAAAAAATTATAGAAATGTTTGAGGATGTAAAGAACAAATCAGTAATTGTATGTGGTGATTTCAATATAGATTTGGGTAGCAAAATAGCAACTAACGACTTTAAGAATTATATGGAAATTGCAGGTTTAGGCCCAATGATAACCAAACCAACCAGAATCACAACTCGTAGAGCTACGATTATTGATAATTTATACAAATATACACAGTGAAATTATAAATGGTATTTTCATGACAGATGTGAGTGATCATCTCCCTGTATTTATAATTTATGACAATTTCTGTATTAATACTATGCAAGATAACTCTCTCGTTGTCATAAGGGATAAGTCTAGTAAAGCTATTGAGGATTTTAAAGAAGATCTTAAGAGACAAAACTGGGATCAAGTATATACGAATGACTTAAATAATGCTTATAATGCTTTCATGACTACACTAATGTCACGATCCACACACACAGGAAACAAGAGAGATCCAATTTGCAGTATTTATTTGGGTAATCCGTACTCACAAAACCAGTCCAGGCAAAAGGTCAAAATCCATAAAGGCAATCCAAAAACAAGAACAAAACAGGAACCAGGCAGAAACGAACGTCAGAAGTGGTGTGATATGTTACAAGGACTCTGTGACACATACTAAAACAGACAGGGTTAAATACACAGGGAAATGACAATGCTAATGGGGAAATGGCTGAGTGCAATGATTAATGACAAGGGACAGCTGAGTGCAATGATGAGACAAGGATCGTGGGGAATGTAGTTCAAAAATGTGACAGACACCGTGGGGAAGGAGGACATCTAGTGGACACCTGAAGAACACAACCTGACACCGTGACATAACCCCCCCTCTACGGAGCGGCTACCAGACGCTACAAGACGATAAAAACTACAACACAAAACAAGAGTCCAAGGCGGGAGGCAGAACAGTGAAGGATCAGGGGGAGAGATGGGGGGCCAGGTCCATGGAGGGAAACGGGGACAGGGAGTGACAGTTCATCTGGCGGCCAGGGCGGAGACGACAGTTCATCGGGCGGCCAGGGCGGAGACGACAGTCCATCGGGCGGCCAGGGCGGAGCAGACAGTCCATCGGGCGGCCACGGCGGAGATGACCCCTCGGGCGGCCACGGCGGAGACGACCCCTCGGGCGGCCACGGCGGATCAGACAGTCCATCGGGCGGCCACGGCGGAGACGACCCCTCGGGCGGCCACGGCACAGGAACAGACACCGGCTCAGGAACTGGAACAGACACCCCCGGCTCAGGAACAGACACCACCAGCTCAGGAACAGACACCACCGGCTCCGGCTCAGGAACTGGAACAGACACCACCGGCTCAGGAACTGGAACAGACACCACCGGCTCAGGAACAGACACCGGCTCGGCGGCGGCCATCTTGTCCGGAGACACAGGCTCGGCGGCGGCCATCTTGTCCGGGGACACAGGCTCGGCGGCGGCCATCTTGTCCAAAGACACAGGCTCGACGACGGCCATCTTGTCCTGAGACATAGGCTTGGCGGTGGCCATCTTGTCCGGAGACACAGGCTCGGCGGCTTCCATCTTGTCCGGAAACACCGACTCGGCGGCGGCCATCTTGTCCGAAGACACAGGCTCGGCAGACGTGGCGTGAACAGGCTCGGTGGCAGCCCTCTTGTCCGAAGACACAGGCTCGGCAGACGTGACGTGAACAGGCTCGGTGGCAGCCCTCTTGTCCGAAGACACAGGCTCGGCAGACGTGCCGTGGACAGTCTTGGTACTTTCTAGGATCTTAAATAGCGTATCAAAATAATCCAACAAGCTTTCCGCCGCTATGGCAATAGCGGGCTGCTCGGGCACGGCCTCCGGGACGACAGCGTGCTGCACGAGGACGGCCTCTGGGATGACAGCTGGCTGCACGGGCATGTCCTCTGGGATGACAGCGGTCTGCTCGGGGACAACTGCGGGCTGCACGGGTACGGCCTCCGGTTCTTTGGGGAGGTTGGAGGTCTTCCTCCTCCTCCGCCTCCGGACCACCGAACTCGAGACCACCGGAACTGGGACCACCGGAACTGGGACCACCGGAACTGGGACCACCGGAAACGGGTCCACCGGAAACGGGTCCACCGGAACTGGCATGGAGGAAGTCTTCCTTCTCCTCCTCCGTTTCGGGACCACCGGAACAGGGACCACTGGGCTAAACCCTGGCTCAGATCTGGAACCGCTGGACAGTTCGGGCTCGGGGCTGAAAAAAGACCGAAGCGGCGAGTGGTGTTGGGGTCCATATCCACCACCTCCTCCCCTGCGGCCTCCACGGGTCCCACGAAAAATGACTAGACGGGTTCCCATAAACAAATCTCTCCTCTCCCGCTCGGTGACTGGGGAAGAGAAGTTTGAAAACATACCGCTGGATCTTTGTGGTGACGGAGTCCTTCTGTCACGATCCACACTTAATGAAACAAGGGAAGATCCAATAGCAGTATAATCATTTATTAAGGGTAATCCAAATCGTAGTCCTCCAGGCAGAAATCCAAAATCCAAATAAGCAATCCAACATGAGACACAAAAACAAGAACAGGCAGAAAGTGGCGTGATATACAACAAGAACTCCATAACACATACTAAAACAGACAGGGTATAAATACACAGGTAAATGACAATGCTAATGGGGAATTGGCTGAGTGTAATAATGAGTGACAAGGGACAGCTGAGTGCAATGAAGAGACAAGGATCATGGGGAATGTAGTTCAAATGTGACAGACACCGTGGGGAAGGAGGACATCTAGTGGTGACCCAAGGAACACAACCAAGACACTGTGACAACTAATTAATTCATATGATAAAAATTGTAAACAAATCAAAATTCGTGCTCAAACTGCGAAAAAATCCTTTGATAACCCTTGGATGACAAATGGGTTGAAAAACGCTTGTAATTTTTTTTTTTATCTGTATAGAATGTTTCTTAAAAAAAGAACAGAAGATGCAGAGTGCAGATATAAAAAATATAAAAACAAACTTGTATTAATTATAAAAAAACAAAAAAAGGATTATTACACTAATCTGATACACTAATACAAAAGTAAAGGCAGTATCAAAAACACATGGGGTGTAATAAATACAGTCTTGCATAAAGGCAGGGCCAAAATTATCACTTCTGATTTTATAACCAAGAACAACTCAGATAAATATGCGACAGAAGAAATTGCAAACGAATTCAATAATTATTTTGCAAACATTGGCTCCAATTTAGTACAATACATCCCAGATGAAAACATTGATGGTAGTATTATTCCACATAGTGTAAACAGCATTTTCCTTGAGAGGGTACAAGCGAGTGAAATTTTGAAAATTGTGTATGAATTTGCAAATAAAAAGTCAAATGATTATACAGATATGAATATGTCACTGATAAAGCAAATTATAGACGTTATTGTTGAGCCCTTTACTTATATTTGTAATTTGTCATTCACTACAGGGAAATTTCCAGAACGTATGAAAATAGCCAAAGTGGTTCCACTTTTCAAAAAAGGAAATAAAAATGACCACAGTTATCTAAAATTTTAGAAAAATTATTTGTGTTTAGATTAAAAAAAATGTTTGGATAAAAATTAATTGTTAAATAATAGTCAATATGGATTTCACTCAAATCATTCAACTGCAACAGCAATTTTGGAACTGGTAGAAGAAATAACCAATGCTATGGATAAGAAACATGTTACTGTTAGTGTCTTCGTGGACTTGCAAAAAGCGTTCGACACCTTAGATCATGAAATATTATTGAGTAAATTATATAAATATGGTATAAGAGGTATAGCTCATCAGTGGGTCAAAAGCTATTTAAAAGAAAGAGAGCAGTTTGTTGAAATCAATTACACAAAATCAAAAAATTATCCAATAACTTGTGGTGTACCCCAGGGATCGGTACTAGGTCCAGTACTTTTTCTTCTTTATGTGAATGATATAGCAAATGTTTCTAAGTTACTAAAATGTATTTTGTTTGCGGATGATACTACTTTATTTTATGCTGGCAAAAATATAAATGACGTATTACAAGTTGTAGAGTATGAGTTTGGGAAAATTATGAGATGGTTTAACGCCAATAGACTGTCTTTAAATATTAGTAAGACAAAATTTATGATCTTTAGTTGTATAAATAAGGATTTTGATGCAGCATTGTCAGTACAAGGAGTACAGATTGAAAGGACTTTTTAGGTGTTGTGATTGATGAACAGTTGACATGGAAATCCCATATCGACCATGTTAAATCTAGGGTATCCCAAATTATAGCCATGTTACATAAGGTAAAAGAATCTGTTAATAAATGTGCCTTATTTTTGTTATATAATTCATTGATTGTTCCACATGTGACCTATTGCATTGAAGCATGGGGAAGTGCAAAAAAGACTTATATAGACCAGTCTTTAAATTACAAAAACGTGCCATTCGCGTTGTAAATGGAAGTGAATATAGGGCCCACACAAATCAGTTAAACAGTTTACAGTTAAAAACCTTAAAATTCAATGACTTATTAGAATATAGTCTTCTAAAAATAATGTAATAAAGCTCACCTGAAAACATTACCTGATAAATTGCAAAATAGATTCATCAAGAGAGTTAGTAGATTTAATTTAAGAGGAACTGAAGTCTTTCAGAAACCCGAGTTTAGAACAAAATTAAAGGAAAGATGTGTCTCAATACAAGGTGTCAGTCTGTGGAACAATCTAAATAGTGAAATTAAAACTTCAACATCGTTTTTTGTTTTTAAGAAGAGTGTAAAAGCATTACTAATAGAGAAATATAATGCTTCTATTTAGCAGGAAAATGTGATATTTGATTTATGACTTTGTATATGTGCTGCAAGGTAGACGTGTGTTGTAAGCGCACCTCTTTGGAATTGTAATTTAACTTATGTTGATAAGGGGCAGATATTATAAGTTTATCTTCTTTCTGCTCCTTTTCATTTCTTTTTCAAAAGAATGAAATAAAATATGAAATGAATGAAATTAAGCCTAAGTTAACAAAAATAGCTGACAAAATTAAAACTACACATCATGGGACAGGTAGGCCAAATGCATTAACAAATTGCTCATTTGAAAATGACATTCATTTATACAAGTATAAATAATATAATAATAGTATTCGTGCTACCATGTAGCGGCTGGACCAATCAGACCCAATTATTTGTTATATTTAATAAATAATCCAACAGACCCCACACACAATAATAAAACTAGGTGCCAAGGTGTCTGTGATAATCTCCCAAAAAGATACAGCAGGTTCCTTGAGCCGCTGCCTTGTCTCCATAGTTGCCTTAGCACATACCTGTCAACATTTGGGTACCAAAATACGGGAGACCTGGGGGGGTTTCAGTTCAACCTCATGTGGTTTCATGTCATCTATACATTACACACCCCATCGCCAAATCATAGAAAAATTCATCTTAACAATACACAACAAATCAATATACAGAAAAACAGATTTCTAAAATAAGGTATAGGCCACAAATCTGTGAGTACAGTTTGCAAAACTGAACAGGTGATGTTGTGTAATATTCAGTTACTGTAAGAAACTGTTCCAGCGGGTGGAGTTTACTGGTAGGCCTACTGAATATTACACATCACCTGTGTATACTCCATTAACTGGAACAGATTTTCACTGGAACTGAATATTACATCCAAATATTATGTAATCAATTGTTGTGTAACTTCACCTATTGGAACAGTATTTCACAATTTTTCACAGGAACTGAATATTACAAACAACGATTACGAAAGAACGAATTACAAAACAACGATTGCGAAAGCGTGCACGGATTATGAATTTGTTCACTGTTACCTTGTACGTAGTTTTTTTTTCTGTTCTATTTTGTTACTCGTGTGTCCCTATTTTTGTTGTGTCCCTTTTAAGCCACGGGGTGAAAAAGCAACTGTACGGTTTACTGTAACTGTACGGAGCACAGCTGGGACTTTTTCTCTGGTACTTTTGGCGTAGGATATTTATTTCCGTCAAGGTCAGGCTGTGATGTCAAATGTATTCCCAGGAATGAGTGATGCGCTTTCCGCTTTTAAAGTTTTATAAATTAAGTAAGATATGGCTTGAATGGTTTAAAAGCATAGCAAGAATAAAAGCGCATCATATAATGTAACACCTTGCAGCCAAAGGATGACAGGAAAAAAAGGGATGCTGCGTTAATTGCGTTAAATATTTACTTACCACTGAGTCTTTTCCCATTTCTACCAGTAACGCTTATTCAACTTCCCGCGTCTACTACCTGCGCAGATATCGACGGCACAACTGGGTTGTAGGTTGCCTGGTTGAGCTCACAAATGGGTTGAAATTTGTATGATGTGTTGATTGTGCGAGTAGGATGGGTTTCATACAAGATCTGGCAACTGGACAACCTTGGAACGGGTTGATTATTCATATAACGACGTTTGGGCCATACAAATTACGGGAGTTTCACAGGAGAAATAACAAAACGGGAGGGGGGCGGGAGATGGGTGTGAAATACGGGAGACTCCTGGGGAAAACGGGAGTGTTGACAGGTATGCCTTAGCATCTCGACCTGCCTCATCCTGACCAGCATGTTTTCCCGTTGTGTGCCTTGCACACAATGTTTGGACTAAAGTTGTCTTAAAGGGGAGACTCCTTTAGCTGGGTGTGGCTCCAACCCTTTTGCAGACAGCTTGTCACCTAAGAATGTTACCTCTGTGTCTCCAAACTGACAATTTTTTAGCTTTAGATCATATGCTCGAATTCTTTCCATTAGTTTTACTAGTCGCTGATTAAGTTGTTGAAGGGTATACCCCCACATCACAAGTTCATCAATATATACGCAAACACCCTTTAGACCTTCAATAAGGGTTCAATCTTGGAAGCTGACTTGATCCCAAATGGATGCCGAAGAAAACAATATCTTCCAAAGGGAGTATTAAATGTAAAATTTTTGCTACTGTCAGAATCCAATCGGATCTGCCAGAACCCTTGAGATGCATCTAATTTACTAAAAAACTTGGCACCCGACATTTCGCTAATGATCTCTTTACGGGTGGGTATCTGGTAGTGTTCTCTATTGATTATCATTAAGGTCTTTAGGCTCTAAGCACACTCAAGGAGTTCACCCAATCTGTAAGTTGTTCAATGCGTTGTATGACTCCTAACTGTGTCATGCGATCCAATTCTTGCCTCAAAATGTCTCGCAGAGGGGCAGGCACCCAGCGAGGAGCATGTTTGACTGGTGTAGCATACTCTTTCAATTATATTTTATAGGTAAATGGCAATGTGCCTTGAACCTCAAAAACATATGGAAATTGTTTCACAATGTCAGTAACATTGTCACAGACAGTCTGCAAGACTTTCCATGTTGACTTGATATACTATTTTAACCAACTGAAGGTCTTCACAAGCTCTATCTCCTAGAAGAGATTCATGGCTATTGGAAACTACAACAAACATCAAATGTTGCATCTTTCCTTTTCCTTGTATTTTTAATCTACATAGCCTACTCCTTGTGTTTCAATTGGTTGTCCATTGTAGGCTTTGAGGGGAACTGTACGTTTTTGAATTATAGATCTTTCTTTTAATGCTTTCCCATCTCTGATGTTAATTAAATTAACTTTTGCACCAGTGTTTAATTTAAAAGGTACTATTGTCCCATTAGCCACAAGAGGAACAATCCACTTGGAAGACTTCACTGAATTCTCACTAGATACCCATTTTGCATCATCCTGATATTTTTATACTCTTCGGAAACAATCTGCACGTAAAATTAATCACTCAAGGTGTCAGTGTCATCTGCATCCTCCACTACATGCACTTTATTTTCACTCTTAAAGTTTTTTGAAAAGCACATTTTTGCAAAGTGGTTCAGGCTATTGCACTTAGAACATTTTTTACCAAAGGCAGGGCACTGTCTGAACTTATGTTTGGTCCCACATTTGCTAGGAAATGTTTCTTTGTCATTACCTCTAATGCTTCTTAAGTTACCTCTTTTCTTGTCTTTGAATGAAATGGCGTCTACTGTTGCACTCCGAGATGGCATCGCTGAAGAATTAGCCACATCAAACTGCTTCACTTGCAGTCTCGCTAATTCAGCATAATCCAAGGTGAGTTCTGATTCTCGTAACAATTTTTCTCTCAGTTTCTTCTCATATACCAAAAACAATCTGATCACGAATCAATGAATCTCTCAATTAATTAAAATTACAAGTTTTTGCCTTTATCTTGAGTTCTGTAAGAAAGCAATCAAAAGCCAATCTGGCTGGCGTCTTTATTCCACATGGAACACACATACAAATTACAACTCTCCTTTCTTAGCAAATGCACTTAATTTTATACAATACATAACTGCCACCTGCTGGACAAAATCATTCCTCATTACTAGTAGACTACTCATGACACGCTGCCCCTCCGACTAGAATGTCCAACAAAACGTCTGAATTATCCAAAAAAAGAAAACATATTGTCCGGTATCTGTTGCTTAATGTTAAGGAGTTCGTCTCTGTTAAAACTTATTAAAGAAGAATGACTTAACACAGAACAAACAAACAAAAATGATGTTTTATTAACAAGGTTCAGGAGGAGCACGTTCAGATAATTAACACAAGTGGAGAGCACTCAGCAATCAATGGTAAGAGGTGTATATATACTCAGCAGTCTCACCTCATTCCATTGACAGTTTTGCAGCATACTAGCAGCTATGTCTCAAACAAGGTCTTCCGACGAAGACGTAAACATGACCAGGGATGCACCTTCGCACTCCGCCGATCCCACGGTCATCCCTTCTACGCCGGTTGTCGCACTTGAGCCCCCGGCTTCTCCTCGCGGCCGCACACCGCCCCGAACAGCCCGGCGCTCAACAAGACGCCGAGACCAGTCTTCGCCGCCCATTTCCAGTGGCCTGCAGCTCCAGTAACTCAAACGAGCGCGGGCCCGCCTCCGCTTGCAGCTCAAGCTCACAGTGCTTTCTACACATCCTCCAACTAACTTTCCTTTTCAATCTTCAGCAGGTCATCCAATTGCAAGGGCACCGCTGACATTCGCAGCCCCGGATTATATCCTTCCCAGCTCTATCATACAAACTAAATCACCATATTCTCTCTTCACAGCTACTCCGATGCCCGTGCCGTCCAACGCAGTTGCTATGGAACCCCCACCAGTGTCCCAATCCATCCGCGCTCAGATCCTCTCAGGTGCGGATGTAGACTTATCTTCTCTGCTGTCTCTCCTCCCCGCAGCTGAATCAGACCGCCAAGTGGATTGCGGTGATTTCTCAGTTACCCTGAAAAACACAAACACTCACTCATCTCGCGTACTTTCATTTCCCGAATTTACGATCGCTTTTTCACGTTTCACTGAAATCATCTGTTCAGCCTTCCCCCACAGGCGGCGCGAACTGAACGATTATCAAGCAATCATTGCCGAGCTCGCGCTGTCCTATGGGGGCGGGCATTTCTACACGTACCATAAACTTTTTTCAGCCAAAAGTGCAGTGCGAGTCGCACAATGGAATCAGTGCACATACTGGGGTGCACTTGACTCGGATCTCCACAGCAGGGTATTTTTAGGCTGCAAAAACATTACCTGCGCAGTTTGCAGGTCAGTGGCGCACCCAACCGCATCATGCCCACAGGTTAACCCTTCCTCTCTTCCCTACGTGGGAATAAGCAATGCTAAATCCACCAGCTATGTGCCGCGTGCTGCAACCACCAGCGCAATACAGGACTCTGCTTTCGATGAAAGCAGGCAGCCTTGTAATCATTTCAACGCGGGCAAATGTCAAAGATCGCACTGCCGGTTTATGCACATCTGCAGCTTTTGTGGCGGCGCCCATGCTCGCATTGTATGTCCAGTCTTCAAGTCTGTGAATAAAAAATCTAAAAATTATTTGGAGACTCCTGTGAATATTTCGCGCATGCACTTCGGATGCCGAATTTACTGATTATCTGCTGTCAGGTTTAAAAAACGGCTTTAAACCCGGCTTAGAATGCCCGCTTTCCCAAAACATCATATGTAATAATCTCCAGTCCGCCCTTATAGAACCTGAAGTTGTAGACAAACTGATCAAAAAAGAAGTTGAGTCAGGCTTCATGATCGGTCCGTTCAACAATCCTCCATTTAATCTGTTTCGTATCAGCCCCATTGGAGTGGCTACAAGGAAATTCTCGGGTAAAAAACGTCTAATAATCGACCTGTCAGCCCCGCATAATTCCCCGTTCCCAAGCATAAACAGCTTGATCCCTCTCGATGAATTTTCGCTCAAATACCACGACATAGATTAGGCTATCGACATGATCAAAATCGCAGGTCGGGGTGCTTGGCTTGCAAAAATCGACGTTACATCTGCTTTCAAAGTAATGCCTGTCCATCCAGGTTCATGGCACCTATTTGGAGTTCGCTGGCTCGGGAAATATTATTTCGCAGTACGTTTAACATTCAGATGCAAAAGCAGCCCTAAAATATTTGACATGCTATCAGAAGCCGTTTGCTGGATCTTGTCGAACAACTACGCCATTCCTTACCTCATTCACCTGCTAGATGATTTTCTAATAATCTCGCCTCCCGATGCTATTCCAGCCGCGCACATCCTCACGGTACAAAACGTTTTCTCTGAGCTAGGAATTCCTATCGCACAGGATAAAACCATGGGCCCTGCAACATCTATCGAGTTCCTAGGAATTAATTTGGATTCAGACAAATTCCAAGCATCCCTCCCCAAAGAAAAAATCGACCGAATAATCCTAGTCTCTTCTACTTTCCTTGAAAAATCAAATTTTTCAAAACGCGAACTCCTGTCCCTGCTCGGACATCTAAACTTCGCAATGCGCATCATCCCACAGGGCCGCCCCTTCATCTCGCATCTCCTCTCACTCGCGTCCTCTGTCCACTCGCTAGAAGACCGCATTTCTATAACTCAAGCATGTCGCGACGAACTCAGGCTATGGTTAACATTTCTAAAACAGTGGAACGGCCTATCCTTTTTCTACAACAACCTTGTTTCATCCCCCACCGACATCCAATTGTTCACAGACGCCGCCCCCTCAATTGGGTTCGGGGGATTTTATCAAGGTCGTTGGTTCGCGGCTTCGTGGCCACCACAGCTCCAGGACATATCTCAATCCTCAGCTCTATTTGAGCTTTACCCTCTCGTAGTAGCAGCTTTCCTGTGGGGAAAAGAATGGGACGCTAGTAGCGTTTTAGTGCATTGCGACAATGACGCAACAGTGCATTGCATTAACAAAGGCCGTTCCCATTCACCCGCTCTGATGCCACTCTTAAAGCGTCTCATCTGGATTTCAGCTTGCGACCAATTCTTTATCATTGCTAAACACATCCCTGGGTCAAAAAAAAAAATCGCTGACTCTCTGTCTCGTTTTCTGTTTCAGAAATTCAGGATGCTGGCTCCAGAGGCGGATCAATTCCCAACTCCAGTTCCTCGCTATTCAGAACTAATATTCCCATAACCCACCCGTTAAAACCCTTGCTTGGCGCATCACTCGACACTATCCTCCAAGCAGTATCTCCCAGGACCCTTCAATCCTATGTTACTGCTTGGAGATGTTTTAAAACACAAGCACTCATTTTGCCTTTCCCTGATTTTTCTCTTCTTTCAATCACCTCTTTTATCTCCTACCTTAACATCATTAAGGGTCTACAAGTCGGGTCCATTAAAGGTTATTTGAGCGGCATCCAGTTTTTCCATAAATTGATGTACGGCGCTCCTTCCACGGAGATAAACAATTCACAAACCTCCCTCCTGATTAAAGGGATTCAAAGATCCCAGCCCACCCGCCCCGACGCCAGACAACCCATTACGCTAGACATTCTCACCAAATGTATTCAGGCCCTCCGCACAGGCTACCAGCCCCTCGGTTCCGCTCGCACACTCGATGCTATGTTTATCCTAGCCTTTTTTGGTTTTCTTAGATGCTCGGAACTCGCCATCATTTCTAAATTCGACCCAAAAATCCACCCCACCATCTCAGACTTATCAGTACTAGACGGCAAAACGATTTCATATTTGATTAAACAAAGTAAAACTGACCAAACCAAAAAAGGTCATTTCATCTACATTTTTAACCTCGCTTCGCAAATCCAACCATACCAGTCAATTCTGGCATATCTGCAATGGAGAAGTTCCCAGGCTAAATCTCCCCTGGAACCCGTTTTTAGACGAATCCAAAAAACCAGTGACACGTTTTTGGTTCCAGAAACACCTCAAATCTGTTCTCCCAACAGTCAGGCATTCCAGCAAAGAATTTTTCAAGTCACTCATTCCGCATCGGGGCAGCAACTTCAGCAGCCCAAAAAGGCCTCTCCCAACAGCAGATTCAAGCCCTTGGGAGATGGTCCTCCGATGCTTTCCAAAGCTATATCAGGACCAACCGGTTCCACATTAAAAAAGCTCACCAAACCCTCATTGAAAAAAAAAAAAAAAAAAAAAAAAAAAACCCTCAAATCTCCTCTCCTCTATCTCCTCTTTCCTGTCTCCTCTTTCTGTCCAGCGAGCATTGGTCTCACAGCAGATGGAGTGAGAACTTTCCCAGTAGAGCACTTACGTTTTCTCTTTCATCCAGCGAGCATTTGGTCTCACAGCGGATGCAGTGTGAGAAAATCTCCTGGGCAAGCACTCATTTTCCTGTTTCCTCTTTCTGTCCAGCGAGCATTGGTCTCACAGCGGACGGAGTGAGAACTTTTCCAGTAGAGCACTTACGTTTTCTCTTTCATCCAGCGAGCATTTGGTCTCACAGCGGATGCAGTGTGAGAAAATCTCCTGGGCAAGCACTCATTTTCCTGTTTCCACTTTCCGTCCAGCGAGCATTGGTCTCCCAGTGGACGGAGTGAGCTCTTTCCCGGTAGAGCACTTACGTTTTCTCTTTCATCCAGCGAGCATTTGGTCTCACAGCGGATGCAGTGTGAAAAAATCTCCCGGGCAAGCACTCATTTTTCCTCCTTTCTGTTTCCTCTCTGTCCAGCGAGCATTTGGGCTTAGCGGAAAAGCGCAAATCCTCCCGATCGGTCATTGTAAAACTACAACCGCTCCCCGTTCGCAGACCAACAGGGGCCATCAGTCCAGGCAGTGAGCCACCATTACGGGCCTCCCCGGTCAAGCATCCAGGCCCCTTCTCGAGATGCCAGCCCGCCAAACTCGGCACTCATTTGGGGGGTCTTTAGTCCGGCGGCTGTCCTCTGCTCTTTAGCCTTTGGGGGGAGTACTCTGGGTTCGGGCCGAACTCCGAGCTCGGAGCCCTCCCTCCGGACAGCACGCCAAATACGCATTAAACTTTACCCCTTCAAATTATATGTAAGTGTGAACTCGTGAAATGATGTTTTATTAACAAGGTTCGGGAGGAGCACGTTCAGATAATTAACACAAGTGGAGAGCACTCAGCAATCAATGGTAAGAGGTGTATATATACTCAGCAGTCTCACCTCATTCCATTGACAGTTTTGCAGCATCCCTCCACCACCCCTTCTCCACGCTTCTAGTCCTAAACACTTACATACGGGGGGAGTTCTCTGGGTTCGGGCCGAACTCCGAGCTCGGAGCCCTCCCTCCGGACAGCACGCCAAATACGCATTAAACTTTACCCCTTCAAATTATATGTAAGTGTGAACTCGTGAAACAACAGAAGAATTTGAGAGCTCAGCACCATGGCTGCATGCCATTCTCTGTGCCATCTTACATTTTAATGGAAATCAAAGCTGTGAATAAATGCTTTTAGGTGGAAACAAGAAACACTCTTGTAACACCCGGATAGACTGTATGGCAACTGTTAGATGCATTCTCAAACCGAGCATCTTGCGCATGAGCAATGAATCTAGAATATTCCTCTCCCCTCTGGATGCAGACCTGGGTACCACATTTATGAACCAACTGGAGGAAAATAGGTTAGTCCCTGACGTGAAGGAGAGAATCGCATCACGCTGTCTGGATTTTCTGAAATAATTTGTAAAGCAGAACCAATTGCGCTTACCTGCTTCAATGGAAATATTGTGCAAACTGGTTCTCCTGTGCCCAAAATCTGTGATGTCCACCATAAATAGGCCTGGAGTAGAGGACTTGCCAGTTTATCTTATTTCACGATTGATACATTAAAATCTCGATGGAGGAATATGGTATCAGCAAGCTTCTCTGATTATCAAGGACATTGATAAGTTTTGGCTGGAAGTCAAGATGCAGGAGGACACAAGTGTTTCCAGGAATTAGCGCAAAGTGCCATAAAACTTCTTGTTCTGCCTGTCTCCAATGTCGAGCGAGCATTTTCCCTGGTTTCTAAAAGAATTCTAGAGATGTTCTCTTCAGTTCTGTGAAGATTTTTTTAAGACCCTATTACGCTATTAATCTGGTAGGCCTATACTATTTTGGTATCACGTTTGATAATTAAACAAACACATAGCTGTCATATAGTGTGTGTTTGTGTGTGAGTTTGTGTGTGTATCTGTATCTAAAAATCGCCTTTGGACTAACCCATTTTCTGGGGGTTTTCTGTTATGCTTGTATTGTTCTATTGTATTAGTTATAACAGTATGCATTCTGGGTTGTTATTTTTTATTTTTATTTTTAGACATTATCAAAGACTACTTTCTATCACAGTTTAGATTATGTTTTTTAAATGTTGAATACTCAGCTCAGCTAACTGGTAAACAGCCTCCAACTGATCCTTAGATCCAATTCTGCCTCCCCTTAAAGTTGAACACTAAAAAAAAAAAATTCACTGCAGTGTGCTTTTGATGAATCTCTTTACATGAATCTCTTTTATTTTATTTTATTTTATTTTATTTTATTTTATTTTATTTTATTTTATTTTATTCTCTTTTTATTTTCTTTTTCATTTTAGCCTACATAGACTGATGTTGTGCTCACTGTGTGAAGAGTTTTGAAAAAAAAGTGACCTAAGTATTGACAAAAGGGTCCAAGCAATGTAAGGTGTGAAGAAGATGACCTTTTCAGACGAAGAGCCAGTTTGTAATGCCAGTAATTTAACAGTTTCTACCATGCTACAGTCTCTGTTTACAGTATCATATGGCATAGTGTAATATAAAGTGGCTGTATTTGATGCAACAGTTACCTGCCATCTCTTTTCAATTCTCATTTATTTGTATATTTAAAAAACATCAAAACACTTTGTTTGAATTTCATGATAAAATGGACAGAATTTGAAAGCAAAGACCTTGTGTCTTATCAGAAATAACAAAGCACAAAGCTCTTTGCAATTATTGGATGGAAGGGAAACTACAAATAATGTTTGGTGTAATAAAAAACTGTGGACCTGGCAACCCTGGCTTGAACTACAGGGATTCATAGGGTCAAATAGAGCCTGCTTTAACGTCACTGTTTTTTAACTTAATACGTTATTGTCGCATTAACTTTCCCTAAATTTAATACAAGACGTTTTCTTCTCACACAGTATGTTTTGCAGTCTGACATATTTTCCCGCCCCTTTTGATTGACAGGATATAATCGGCCTGTTTTTAAACAATAATGAAAATAATTTATTTTATCAGACGATACCGATTGTTTTGACCGATGTATATTTATAATGTATATTGGTGCATCCCTATTAACTGCAATGTCTGTAATGTAAGACACCTAAGACCGTGCTACAGGGAGACGGATGGACAACTGATTGTCATTGCAGTGACAAACAACGTGTAACCATGTGTCCCCCTCAAGACCTGATTTGTTTTTTAAACACAACACCTTTGCTTCACCAATTTATGTAGATGTGTGCATCCATTGTGTCTTCAATGCACATCATTCATATCACCACGTTTATATGTTTCTTCAAAGCTGAGAAAAATAATTAATGATAATAATTATCATTAATTAACAAATAATTGGCACGTTCATGACTTTATTGGGGAAGATGCCTCTTGAAGGTGAATAAAGGAATGGAATTAAAACAAAATGTGAAGGTATATGTAGAGATCGAATTAAGCGAAATAAAAGGCTGTAAAATGGTATACAATTTTAACAAAAAATGTTTAATACACTTATTAGTCATTTTAAGAATAAAACAATTCATCATTCAAACACTAATTTGTAAGGGCTGACCTATATATTAATCTCTGTTCCTAAACTTAGTATTGTTTATTTTTTCTGTGTTTTTTTTATATATATATATTCCAATAATTTTGTGCTCTCCATTCTGTGGATGGGCTCATGACAGCTTCTGTCTCAATAGATGTAAATAATGTAATCCCATTTTTCCTCATTCATTCTCTTCCTACTCTCTTCTTCATCTTCCGTTTCTTTCACTCCCACATCTTTGTCTTTACATCTCACGCTTTACCTAGGAATCACAAAAAGAGGAGTTTTAATAAACAGAAGGTCAATACTGAGCAAATATTAAGCAGCACTAAATGTCATTGTGAACCTCTGTATTGGGTATCGTTCACTACCTCACGATACAATATGTATCGAAATACATACATCACTACAACATATATTGCAATATATCACAAAGCCTCATATTCACATTGCAAACAATACAAAAACAATTTAACACGTGCTTAAAAAAAACTTTTATCTTAAACAAATCCCAGTTACCTTTTTATTGGACTCAACAGCCACATTCCCTTACATTACAATACATATTATTGTACTATAAACGAATGTATTAATTCACAACACTGTATCTTGAAACATATTACAAATATAATATTTGAGTTCAACATGATTTACACAAGCAAACATGTTCTTAGAACATGATTTACCCAAATAGGACATTCCTGGATCATCCTTAATGGTCCTGGAACAACATTCCTCTCAGTTAGTCAGATTTTAGGGTTATCATTAGGGTTGACAAAATGCACATTGCATATCCACTGTGTAACATGCCATTTAACTAGTAGTTAGTTTATATTTTATGGAAGTTAGTTTATAGTGTATTTGATAAAAATATAACTTCTCACTTAGTAAAAATAAATCAATTTCAAGATGCAGATGTTTTTGTATTGAGCTGACAATGCAATCACAGGTTATTGCAACCTTTGAAATAGATGAAACCCTTCCCACTGAGGAAGACAAATGAAAAGTTCAGCATACATTTCACAGGTACTCCATGCATGATTAATTACAGACCAATTTAAGACCACGTTCTCTCAAAGCAACACCAACCCACACATTAAACATGCACAAGTATAGAGACACAAACATATATAAAGACAGGTACAACAGTTACGAGAGGGGTATTGGATACCTTGCTTCTGTTACTTGAAAACAGTGAGGTGGGACTGTTTAGGCTAGAAATGAATAGTATGGTTAGTGGGAAATAAATTAGAGTGTGAGAGATAAGATAAAACATAAAGAATGATGAGTGTGGGATCAAAAACTAGCTTTTTAGTGCAACCAAGTTGTATAGTGAAAAAAGATTGTGCAATTAATATATAATAAATTGACAAAGAAAATTTTGATTAAAGTTAAGTTAAAGGAGTAAATCATAAGTTTCATTCAGAAAAAAGTCAGAATAAACAGTATAAGATTGTAAGTTTGAATAGAGTATGAGAGTGAGTGTAATTTTACATTTAAAATATGTTTACTTAAATGCATGTTATTTGATAATTATGTGAACATGCATATTTACATTTGTTTGAGAACTCACCCTCTACGTAGTTACGGGCGACGAACTTCAACACCTCATCAATGAGGATAACAGGGAAAGAAAGCTTCAGTACCACCATCCACTGTCCCACGTTCAAATGAGTCAACTTGAAAACCATCTGTAATAGGAATAGGAAGGTTGTGGCCAGTGTAGAGATATAGTCAAATATAATGAACAGGACAAAATAAAGGTGAGAGACGTACAGGCAGGGGGTCCACATAGAGGATCATGAAGTGGAGGGACATGGAGAGGGTCATGGCAGAAATCAGCCAGCCATTACTCCATGGGGGCATGCGCAGAAGGGACTGATTCTCAGACAAACTAATGAGAAAGACACAGAGAGGAATACTTATTACCACCATCAATGTCAGGGTAACATTAGCTTTGTTCCAAAACCTGACAGCATTGTAATGCATCTTAGGTTCCAATAAAGGGATGGTTCAGTTATGTCATAGTTCAATTCTATCATCATTTACTCACCCTCAAGTTGTTCCTAACCTGCATGAATTTGTGTCTTCTGCTGAACATATTTTGAAGAATGTCGGTAACCAAACAGCTGTGGGGCCCCATTGACTTCCATAGTATTTTTTTATTCTGTACTATGGAAGTTAATGGGGACCAGAAACTGTTTAGTTACTCATATTCTTCTAAATATCTTCTTTTGTGTTCATCAGAAAAAAAGATATTCATACAGGTTTGGAACAACTGAAGGGTGAGGAATTGATGGCAATTTTTGACAGAAATAAAATCCCATAATGCATTGTGGCTTGCTCTGTGAAAAGATTAATTCAAGATGCTGGACAGAGCAAGGGAAATTGAAATTACACTGTACATATACTTAGTTAAATACTGAAAATCTACTGCATTAGACAAAAACTGCAGTGAAGATGTAACCTGTTGAGGGCGTTGAGCATCTCAATTGTGACCAGGACAGACAGAGCCATGGTCATGGGTGCAGCAGCCTCAAACACCTCACAGTCAATGCCAACGAAGTCCTCATTCTCCTCGTGGCACTGCATGAAGTGAGACTACAGCAGGAAGAGAAATTAGCAGACATGAACAGATATGATAAAGAAGCTTTCTTTCCATGTTAGATTAAAATAATAATTATATGATGGAGATATTGCTCACCAGCTGGTAGTAGGTGATACCAGGACCCTCATCATCATACAGAAACCAGTGGGCGGCAGCACCCACGGTGGCAGCACCCACATATCCTGAGGACAGTCAAGTCATTAGAGTAACACCAAAACTCTGACCGAAAATATGAGTAAGTAGATATTCCACAGAAATAGCAAGGATACCAACCACCAATGGCCATGTATCTGAAGAACAGCCAGCCAGAGATCAGGGCCTCTTTGGGAGAGCGGGGAGGCTTGCCCATGATCTCAAGATCAGGGGGGTTGAAGCCCAGGGCAGTGGCGGGCAGACCATCAGTCACCAAGTTCACCCAAAGCAGTTGGACTGGGATCAGAGCCTCAGGCAGACCAAGAGCAGCAGTCAGGAAAATACTAAAAGAAACGAGAAGAATGTCACATGTGAGAAGGGGTGTAAACAGTGCTTAACAGTACTTAAGTTAAAGTACGTATACCCCTAGTGAAAAGAAAACCTACAACAAAATGTATTTAAAATACATTTATTTCATACTAAGTATACTACAAATCCATTAACATATTTACTGACATATCGCTTGAGACTTACTGATATAAATATTATAATTAAACTTTATTTGGAGTACTTCTTTATTGCACAATACACATTTCTTAATATTAAGCCTAAAATGTCTTTAATATCACTATTAGTATATGGATAGTATGATCTCTGTATAATATCAGTCTTTAAATGCAAAATATTTAAAGGTTATCTAAAGTATACCTGCAATAGTTCCACTTTAGCATACTTAGGTATATCTTTAGTTGAACCTCAGCACTATTTCTGGATAACTAAAGTACATTTACAAATACAAAATTAGTTGTTCCAATTTAGCAGACTTTAAGTATACCAATTAAGTATACAAAAAGTACATTTGCATAGTATATATTTTAAGCAGATAAAAATGTAAATTTATTTGTTGTATACTTAGCATAATTATTTTTATTTCAAATAGATTTTAGTATATATATTTTTCACTAGGGACTATATCAAAATTTTTACTCAATTAAATGTACCTACCCATAAAAAAAATTAGTGAAAGTAAATAAAGTTTCCATATTTTATTGTCCTTGAGGATTTCAAAGTTGAAAATGTGAAGTGTTTTTAAACTGACTTTTGAAAACAAGAGGCATAAGAGATTTTGATATTTTAATATTTTTGATGCAAAAACTTTGTAAAGAAATTTGTCAAAAATGACTATTTTCTCATTATTCTGATTATTTTACAGTAGTTTGACATTTAAATATTGTTGATAATTGAAAATATTGAGTTTTAGAATAATAATCAACTAATCATAAGCTGTGTTCACACTTGACTCAAGTTCATCCATCTACAGCAATGGTTATTATAAAACTCCAATTATTCTATTTCAACGTTTGTGTCTGGAAGGGATGGTTCACCCAAAAATTAACATTCTGTTATCACTTAGCCTCGTCTTTCACCCTTCTCTTTAAATGCGAAATGATTTAAGTCGTGTGACATGTACTTTGTACTTTTAAGTCTACATCAACTTGTAAAGGATTAAAAAGTATTATTTTTTTTACCATGTAAATGTAACTAAGTACAAGTATGTTTTAACAGAACTCAAAGTAAACCGATTCCCCCAAATAATACTCAAGTATAGTAGTAAAGTACTCAAATCCACCTTTGCATGTGAGCATACATGATAACATTAGACATGGTTTTAAAAAAGGCCATGGATTCTTACCAGACGACCTCTCCAACATTGGAAGAAATCAGGTAACGGATGAACTGCTTCATGTTGTTGTAAATAGCTCTGCCTTCCTCAACAGCTGCCACAATAGAAGAGAAGTTGTCATCGGCGAGGACCATCTCAGAGGCTGACTTGGCAACGGCAGTGCCAGAGCCCATGGCAATGCCAATTTCTGCCTTCTTCAAGGCAGGGGCATCGTTGACACCATCACCAGTCTAGAGCAAAGATAACAACATTACTGTATCATCTTAAAGGCAGGTCTCATGTGATATAGTGTTGTGGATGTTGGCTTGTAAAGTGCAAGTGTACGTATGTCTCACCATAGCAGTAATCTCATCATAACCCTGCAGGAACTCAACAATCTTAGACTTGTGGGCGGGCTCAACACGGGCAAAGCAGCATGCCCTACAGACAGCCTCACTTTGCTCAGAACGGGGCAGGTCATCAAACTCACGGCCAGTGTAAGCCTTGCCAGTTACATCCTCATCCTCGGTAAAGATGCCAATACGACGGCAGATGGCCACAGCGGTGCCCTTGTTGTCACCTGAGGGTTAACGTTTTTTTTATGAATTTTTTGTGTTATTTGGAAGACAGGTTAGGTGTTGCAGCAAGATTGAAAGAGATGATTGATGAGAGGATGGATAAAAAAACATACCAGTGATCATGATAACACGAATGCCAGCAGCCTTACACAGTAGAATGGAGCTAGAAACCTCTTTACGGGGGGGATCCAGCATACCAACACAGCCAACGAAGGTCAAGTCAGTCTGAACAAGAGACAGAAGATGTAGCAGGTCAAAGATTTGTAAAGTCAAAGATTTTATATAGCTTAGCCTGTTCATTTAACCCTCATACATCATTCTTGCTGGACCACCATAGCTGGAGCATATTGGCAATTCTCATTTTTCATAAATCAGTGCTGTCGGTCAACTTTTACATTTGTATCTGAGTTTTACAAATATTTAACCAATTAAAGGTTGTGACTAAATTTGTAACTCAACTTTAGGCAAAACCTCACTGAAACAAATTGAGCTCTGTGTGAGCTTGATTTTGGAAAAAAAGTTAATATTATAATGACACATTCAAGTATCTGTCCATATTTAAAGCCACAATACAAACTCTGATGACATGCTGTTCAGTTATTTAAACTGAAATTCAGTTATTTATTTTTTATTTTTTTCTAAAAAGTAACCGTTTTGGCCATAGGTTGGCAGCCTTCTTAGTTAGTTTTGATGTTCACCTCATAGTCCACAAATTTAGTAGAATCCTCAAGGACCATTTCCTCAACTTTCAGAGGAGTGTCCCTGGTGGCCAGTGCCAGGCAACGCAGAGTGTCACGGCCAGTACCCCATTCCTTGATGGTAGCCATGATCTTATCCTTTACAATTCCAGTCAGGGGTACGCGAGTAGCACCAACACGTACATAGGCACACCTGTCAATCACACCCTCTGGAGCACCCTAAAAAAAAGAGGATTCAGAAGATGTGTCTATTATTAGGAGAAGATCACCATCAATATTTACAATTTACTTTTTAAAATCCTTACAAAAAACAAACAAAACAAAAAACTGATGGTACCGTGGTACAGTGTTGTACTGGATTAGCAATACCATGGTACTTTCATTTATATACACCACTGTACCATATCATATACCATGGTATTTGCAAGGAACTTCCAAGAAACCATGACATTTTTTTGAGACAGACACATGATGGTGAAATAGCATACCTTCACAAACATTTTGGCGCCTGCATCACCCTTGGTAGGTGTACAGTACACAGACATAGATTTCCTGTCACGGGAGAACTCCAGAGTGAAGTTCTTCTTCATTAGCTGCTTAATAATCTGCACAAGATGAAAATGGAAACAGATTTGAGTTACATAACAATCAGCTCCAAGCTACATTACTGATGTTTTAGGAAGGTACACCTCTACTTACACTACAGCAAGCATTTGCTCTCTCAACCTTGGACAGGTTGTTGACGCTGGACTTGAAAACATTCATCTTCTCAACCAAGCAGCACAAAGCAGTTTCAGTGGCCTCACCGACCTTCTCAAAGATCTTCTTGGACTGTAACACAAAGGAAGATTACAGTTTTTTTGGGGGACAAAAATAAATAAGAGAATGGAGGAATGAAGTATAAAAGAGTATGTGTCTCTCACCTCATTGTAGTCAAGTGAGGAATCGTTGCACAGGGCACAAATGGTGGCCAACTCAACTAAACCGTCAATCTGACTGCAGTCAACACGAGCACCCCCTTTTGTGCTGAGAACAAGATGCCACTCATATTACATTTATGACTTCAACTTGTTGATAGCCTGATAATAAAAAGGAGCATTTTAGGGGAAGTTTTTAATTGTGTACTTACACCTCACCCTCGGGTGTGTACTTGGAGCCAGAGATATCAAAGCAGTTAAGATCAACGTGATCACCCTCAATTCTATCAATGATGAACATCTGTAATGATAAACAATTTCATCTTAGTCTGAAAGTAATAATATGTCCATATTAATATAAATGTATACATGTGAAGACTTATACTTTATGTTCAAAGGTTAAGTGTGTAATTTCTGCACCAATTGCAACACCCAACGAAAATGCAAAAATAATGTGCTTTAGAAAAAGGTTTCCAAACACACCTATTTCTAGGTGTCTAGGTCCTATTTCCAAACACACCTATTTCTTTTTCCATTGCTCAAAATATAGGAATACCATCCACAAACTCTTAACACTTGGTTGGCAAATCAGACTGCTTAAACGTGTAAATGTTATCTTAGCTATGTTTTGAAAGTGAATTGTGGAAGTTAGCCTACTAATGACAGATTAAAGGCAAGGTAGACGATTTTTTCCAGAAACATTTTTTTGTTATGCTGGTTGAAAGTCTCTTCATATCCTGAAAGCAATCATTTAGTAAAATGGTCTAAATATATTTCTATAAATATATATCTTCTGTGGAAGGCGTAGGACCATAAAATGTTCGTTCTATACAATGTCCTGCCTGCCTGTCAATGTATGTATTTGCATTCCGCTGTGCACCCGGTTTGCTCAGACATTACACATCATCAGCGTGTTTCATGCTATGCAGAGTTGTAGACAGAGACAGCCACAGAGTAACACAAACAAACAGCAGCTGCCTTTTACAGTTCCTGCTGTACCAAACAACAAGCTTATGCTGTGTTCATGCCATTACTACCGTAAATTAAGAGATGACAACCCGTGACATTCTACTGGGAGCTGTTCACATCCTCAGAATGTGTTTCAATGGCAACACTATCAATCCCGAAATGAATGTGCAGCAGTCAGGTGGTACAGGTCAGTGCTCTTTGAGTTGTTTATGTTCATTATCATTGTAATGTTATGTAATTTGAGACGTGAGGTAATTTAATGTTGTCTCCCGTGACATTTTGCAGACTCTGCTCCAGCTGTGTGTGCGTTTTGCGTTCATGTGTTTTAGAGGATGCATGGCTTTGGACAGCGTACTGAAAGGGAGGGTGGGACCTTATGCTTTCAAAGCTAGCTCGATATTGTTAGCCGCTCCGAAATTGCCGACCCTACCTTTAAATTGTGACAAGATTTCGTTTTTCAACACTGGAAAAGTTACACACTTCACCTTTAAGACTACAGTATATCAGTATTAGCAATAGCTTCATTATTTCTTAGTGGATGTGTGTACATGCAACACCTACTTTGGTCACACACATCTGATTGGTGGTCAGGGTGCCAGTCTTGTCAGAGCAGATGACAGAGGTACAGCCCAGGGTCTCCACAGAGGGCAATGAACGGACAATGGCGTTTTTCTTGGCCATACGTCTGGTACCAAGAGCCAGGCAGGTAGTGATGACAGCAGGCAAACCTGACAAGAGGATAGGAGTTTATGGATGGATTAATGTCTGTCAATAATATTGATACTCTTGATAGATTTAGATAGTAACTATGCTTCATGTAAAGTATAGACTAAAGGACAAGGTTTTAGCCCACTTGTGGGCATAGTGGGTATTACATAATAAACCTTAGGAAAAAAGAAACTTTGAGATATGTGTTGCAAGTGTTATCATGCTCACCCTCAGGGATTGCAGCCACAGCCAGAGCAACAGCGATCTTGAAGTAGTAGACAGCACCACGAATCCAGGATCCACCATGGACGGGGTCATTGAAGTGACCGATGTTGATCATCCAGACAGCAACGCAGATCAGAGAGATAACCTTAGAGAGCTGCTCACCAAACTCATCCAGTTTCTGCTGCAGAGGGGTCTTCTCCTGCTCTGTGGCAGCCATCTGGTCACGGATTTTACCAATCTCAGTGGCTACACCAGTAGCGACAGCGACTCCAATAGCCTTGCCAGCAGCAATGTTTGTGCCCTATAGGTGGGAGAGGAAACTAATGATTTACCCCAATAGTATTTTTTCCTGAATCAAATTCTTGTTCTTAGAACAATATTTCTTTTGATTATTAAGATATTGAGATTAGGCTGTTGTGTTGGGGTTTGAACAACTTTCTTATCTACTTAACCTTCCAAAAGCACATTCTACTGGGCGAAATCACGGTCACCAGGTTGGGTTAAGGTTAGGGTTATAATTGAGAGGAACTTTGTTCAAGAACCTTGTGTGTATGGAGGAATGTAGCTAATTGGAGAGGTAGAAAACTAATCTGTATAGTTGGAGGATTGTATCGATGAAAACTCACAGAGAAAAGCATGTTCTTTTTGTCCTGATTGACGGCTCTAAGGTCGGGGACAACATCGGTGTGCTTGATCACACTGACAGACTCACCTGTGCAAAAAGATAAGCACATTTACATTTACATACAAATACAATAAAATATAACCTCAAAATTACAAACTTCCCAAAGGTTTATCCCAAAAAAAGCTACGTAATCATGGGGATCATCTTCCTATGATGAATATTTGAGTTACAGCAGAGTTTGGTCACCAATTGTCCCGCTGTGTTGAGGGAGCCCTGAGAGAAGGTTCACATATAATGATCTCAATGTAACTACAGATGTGAGAACATTTTTGTTCTCAATACACTGGAAAACAGAGGGATGCAGAGCAGCACAGCTGCTTCTAAAGTAGCTGCTTTACAAATTATTTTCCATTCAAAAGAAACCACTTGTCATGTTTGTAGTGGTTATATAGTTTTAATGTTCTGACAATTTTGACACCAGTGGGCTAAATTTCACAATCACACCTAGGACCCCACAAGCTAAAAGCACTAACCAGTAAGGATGGACTGGTCAACGCGAAGGGTGGTGGATCGGATAGAAGTAAGCCTGATGTCAGCAGGAACTTTATCACCAACTAGGGAAGAGGAAAGAGAGAGTATTCAGTATGGAAAATCGTGGTGATTCATGACCAGTGCTGCAACAAAAAGAGCCTGAACCAAAAATCTGACCTACAGGATACTTGAAATTACTAAACATACAGTATATGATGTGACTATATAGCCATGGATCACAAAGATTATAGTGTATGTAGGCTCTGTGCCAGTGGCAGTAATGCCACATGATTTGTGGAGAACTATATCATAATTACCTAGACATTGCTACCTCAAACTATAAATGTAATACTGTGAGTAGTTCTTTACTACACACTATGTAGCCATATACTATTTCACACCTTGTTGCTTCTGTTAATCAAACTTGCATTGCAGGGTTTGTAGTGTGCAAACCAGGTAATAAAATATATATCCAAGATTGAGCATAATTTTACAGTAGTACCTTTCTACCATTAAACTTTTCCTTTAGGACTCAAGATAGACTGACAGCATCAATCTCATCTGGCCTGGCTGTATCACTTCTGCATATATCTCAACACTCAAAATAATAATTTCAAATCCTTTTGGTGTAATACAGATACTGGATAATGGGTCAACAGGGGATTCTATACATTCAGAAAATATGCAAACTGTGCACAGTATATTCCAAACTAAAGATTGAACAACATAAAGGAGTCTTACCAGACACCTCCACAATGTCACCAGGGACAATCTCTCTGGCCTTGATCCTCTGGACGCTCTTTCTGTCGGTGCGGTAGACCTTACCGATCTCAGGTTCATACTCCTTCAGAGCCTCAATGGCACTCTCAGCATTACGCTCCTGTATGACAGACAATACATTTGCTTGGTGAGCATACAGATGCCTATGTGTTATGCATTCACTTCATTTACTTTGTGAAATCAATAATCTACTTATATCTGCTTCTGTGATTAAGTAACTGTGTGCATTTGGTGCATTACCTGCCACACACCGACAATGGCATTGGCAATGAGAATAAGCAAAATGACAAAAGGCTCAACAAAGGCAGTCACAGTCTCTTCACCCTCCTCAAACCAGGCCAGTACCTAAAAAAACACACAAATACAGACATAAGAGACCAGCACAAGATACATATTGCTCTTGATTTCCATTTAGGGTTTATATTTCCATCTCTTACAGCAGAGATAGTGTTAAGACTGCACATCTTGGTGGTATCTACTGAATATCTTGATATTCATATATATATATATATAAATATAAAATATTTTTTATATAGTTAGAACTCTAATAAGATTCTTATATCATCAATGGAATATATTGAAATATTAAAAAAACTTTTAATTAAAATATTTTCAGAATGCACTTGACTAATGTAGTTTTTCAAAGTATTGTGTCATACTCGATAAGGTTTTCTATGGGAAGGAAGACAGTAATCTGGAGTAAAATCTGGTGTCAAAATGTAGTTGGCTACAATTTCTAGGCAATTACTCCATTAATATGAAGGTTTCAGAGAAAATAAAAAAGACATTTCCCACCTTTGTATAAACTCTTGATTTATTGACCAGTGGAAGGCTTAGATAGCCTTCCAAGCCTTCCTAGCCTGGGAAAACCCAGACAACTTTCGGCAAATTTAGATTTGCTCTGCAAGGTGTCTGGCAAAGAGCTCATTCAAGCCCATTTCTAATCCGTCGAAATCAAGGCACCAATCAGAAACGTTGGGGCGGGCTTTACACAATGACGATCGCTCTGATTGGTTTTAGGTCTATCCAATTGCGCCCAGAGGCATTTGAGCGACGTCCGTTGGTGAAGCGCACCAACTTTTAAATGCATTATTATATTCAAATTGCAAACACATGAGGACAGTCTCCATGAAAGACCCACTGGCAGATGAACGTGTTACTACATTTCTCTCCGAAATGGTAGGAAATTAAATTAGATTTAATAGAGGATTTTAACTGTGACAAGATGATTGACAGGGCAGTTTAAGTGACAGGATGCACGCGACAGATCCGTCCGATAAAGATGACGAAGTAGTATGTCCCAAAGCTTGCCTACTTTTTTGCTACACATTCAAAAGTAAATATCTTTTCTTACAAAAAGAGTACATACTTTTATGGCGTAGTGTAACTTAGGCGAATTGGGATGCAGCATATGGCTTTACGATGACGATCGCTCTGATTGGTTTTAGGTCTATCCAATTGCGCCCAGAGGCATTTGAGCGACGTCCGTTGGTGACGCCCCTTTGGAAATGAGTTATTAATGAAGCTTTGCCAGACCATAACTCAGTTACTACTGAGAATGGTCTGGTTTTAACCAGGCTAAGGCTTAGAGGCTCACTAGGCCAATCCTAAATATTATTTATGAATACGGGAAATACTATTCTTACATCATGATGCTATTGGTAAGGTTGCTTAACAGGCCTGCAGTTATATCTCCTCTCCCTTTACTTTCTCTCATGCATCTCTCCTGACCTTTTCAAAGGATAGAGTTTCTGTCTTCAACTTGAGTCCTGCTTAAAATAAACCCCTTCGCCCTCTCACACATCTTCTGAGCACCTCAATATTTTCCTTCTAAGGCCATTCGAACAGCTGGTTGAGGCGCAGTGTGGTGGGGGTTGGACATTAATACCCCCCATGTTCAACTTTAACCTCCTAATAACCGCTGAAACTTACAAACATCCAGTCTTTCCTGCTTAGAAAACTATGGGATAAATAACACCACCGGTATGGCTTCCTGACACAATAAATTAAGATCAATCAACTCAATAGGAAACTATTTCATGCTACATTGCAATATGTAGTACTGCTATCATATCTTAAGGCTGATGCTTTACTGTTCACACTACTATGTAGACCTTTACAAATAACCTTTGTGCTAAATAAAAGGGCAAACTACCAAGTGTACCTTGTTGCATAACACCATAAATGGCTGTGGTGTATGTTACAGCATTAAGTGCAGTAAGGCAACCTACACTATGTTACAACAGCTGTTTACACGACACACCACTCAAATTAAAAGGGTATGTTTAAAAGTGTGTGTCATGTTGTATCTATATGCTGACAGATCTGGTTAAATCCCATGAAACAAAGTGTTTGATATGTTTTGTATGTACATCACTATGACACCATACTCATTAATGTCTTTGTTGGGTCTCGACTTAAATAACTATTTTGTTCTAAAATATATATATATATGAGTCATATCCAACCTTTTTTGTGTGTGTAATGTTTTCTTTCTGCTCAATATACATTCCTAAAATATTTTTTGGGACCAAAGAGACACTAATATATGGTAATAATTATTTTTTTTTGTTGGTGAGATGTGGTGAGATTGTTGGCTCTGTGGTTGCTGATTTATTTGCAGTCTTTTTTGAATTATTCACTTTTAAGTAACTTACGAAAGAGATGCAGGCAGCAAGCAGCAAAATTCTGACCAACAGATCTTCAAACTGCTCAACGATCAACTCCCAGATGGATTTTCCTAAAAGGAACAGAAATATAGTTCAGTTGTTACTTAGTAGATTTTGAGATTCTATTGATGACTAGTTAATATGTTATTAATTTTCAGTCCCAGCTTCTTTCCAATCATTTCTAATGTTGTTACTTTATTAGCAATATGTTTGTACATACCCTCCTCAGCTGGCAGCTCTATGAAACAAAGTAGACAGAGAAAAAAAATAAATAAATTAATAACTGACCAGAAATCAATGCAACATTTACTCTGGCCAATCTTTCACTGTATCCAAGAAGAGCTATTATGGCATAACCATTTCTAATTGATTTCATATGAAAATTATTATAAAAAAGGAACCTGAGGCATTTCAATCATTTTGCAGACGACTGACAAGTATTAGTATGTTCACACTGGAACAGCTTTTGGACATGAATAAACACATATTTCAACTTTTAAAATGTGAACAGTTTGAAAGCAATGCTGACATTCAGTCCCAGCTTCAGTATTCATGTGTATTCAAATATATTTGAATACATATATGATAAATATTTGAATGTTTAAATAATGAACATAAAAATCCCCACTAAAGCCTAAATTAAAAAGTTTTAATTATATGCAAATATCAACAATAATAATATCATTTATTGCTACTTCTACTACTACTACTACTAATAATAATAATTATAATAACAGCCTAAATAGAAATACACCCCTGAACAGTAATGTGAAACCTGCTTTCCAACACTTGGAATCATTATATTTGAAATGTAAAAAGTGCTTGTGCATGCTAGGGAGTCTCTGTACAAGTGGTTATGTTTTTAAGTCATGACTTTGTAATACCAGTAACATATCTGATCTCTCAGGCCAACTTCCCTTCCCCCATCTGCCTGAAATACTGCTAATCTAATAAGACCTCTCAAATATCCAAGCAAGGCCGTTGTGCCATCACCTGTCTTTCTTCCCTTCTCCTCTTCTGCCAAAGTCTATTTTCAATCCCAGCTTCTCAGTTTCTGTGCCACAACCTGTTTGTGTTCCTTTAAATGCCACTGAAGAGTCTGAACATTTCAGAATATACTAAACCATCCATTATCAAGATTATCTAAGATCTATGCAATTGTATATATATATATATATTTTTCCACTATTTAAAAATTTAACCCAAAAGCTCTGTTGTACTAACTGTATGTGTCTATCTGTGTGCCTTCCTAAAAATAAATGCTTCCATCATTTAGAGTGTTTGGTTGTCTTTATATTAAACCCTGCATGCATCTTCAAGACATCTCATTGATCTCACCATTGTAGCCGAACTTATCCAGGTTCTTCTTGACCTGATCAGGGGTAAGCCCGGTGGTCTCATTAACCGTAAAGTAGGCCAGACATTCAGCCGTGGTCTTGGCGTAGGCGTCCTCCATCCTGTCAGGGGTGAAGGATCTTTACGAATGGCAAAAGCTTAGTTAAACAGGTCTACCCGTGCTTTTTAGTCTTTATTGCTCTTGTTACTCGCTGTACTACAAAATCTGCCCCCCGTTACTTGGACCCCCTCCGTACAGGAGTGATGGACTGACAGAAAGAGCGATTAAATTCACACATGTGCACTGTTTTATACTGCTGCCAGCTGCCCTATTGGTCAAAGTTGCCCATCGCCACACCCCAAAATTCCAGTCAGTTGCGTATGGCTTTGCAGGACTGAGTTATAGACTAGGGGTTGAACGTCTTCGGCGTCTCAGACTTGAAGATGTGGGGGGTTATTTGGTGGGCAAGGAGCATGAGGGGTTAGCATATGTAGGGGGTAGCACTGAAATGAAAAGTTGATCTGTTTTTGGAACATGCATGGTCAGTGGAATAAGGAGAGTGGAGAAGGTGAAAGAGTTAGAGTGAGTGATGGGCCAAATGGCCTCTGATAGGAGGGGGTTGTTAGAGGAGTGCTGGAGGGTTAATTTGATACAAGCATTAGAGGAGTGTTGTAACATGGGAGGCTTAAATAAGAGAGTGTCACAATGAACACACATTGATTTGGCATGAACAAGAACACCATGATTTCCTATGATCCTTTTTAGATCTATCTCAGCATTAAGATCCAATTCGAAACTAAAATCAAGCAGTGCATCAACAGGTATTTAGCCAAGTGTTCATGACTTAACATAAACACAATCTCTTAATCATATGTATGTCATTTCCATTACTCTCATGGCAATTATTAACTATTTTTGTATCTGCACTGACCCCACATAGACCCCAGAGACAATTAGGTTTAGGGGTGGACCTTCGTTCTTACTTTTTGAATTACATGGTATACATCATTCTAACGAAATCACCACCTTTTCTCACGAGATTGGGTTGGTCATGGCATTATGGTTGGCTGCACTTCATTTTACACTCATAAAAAGGACAGTCCTTGTTTGTTTTTTTCAAAGGAAGGAAATTAAATAATTTAGAAGCTGAAAGTTCTCAAAGGTCTCTAATTTAGTAAGCTAATTTTGTTTTCAGACCCGGTCAAGAGGGGCATCACTGAAATTAATGAGAACCTCAGTAGAAGTGGGGCCCCTGTCACATTGGTCACTCAATACAATTTTCAACAGATTTGTTTGGTGTGATGCCCCCGCCTTGTTCATTTCTGATTGAAACACATATCATGAAAAGGACTACAAGGTACTGAAGAAGAAATTCTGCATGGAACTTTGTTTTACCAGGACATTCAATCAATTGGCAGCAATTGACAACACTTAGACCTTTTTGAGTTGCATTAATTTCTAAAACAACCTTGACAGCAAAATAGTGTTGGCCCAGATCCGGCCCACATCAGGTACACGGCGATTCCACCCAGCCCAGATGTGGTCCAGATCTGGGCCGACACTATGTTGCTGTCTGGGAAATCAGGTAGGCAGAATAAAATTTTCCTCAAGGCTGTATAAGCTTGCTCAAAGACTGGGCCCCAATTACTTTCAAATGTTTCAGTTTCTCTGGATGCTAGGCTTTTTCATGGCCACTTGCTTAATAGAAGCAATGTTCATTGCTGTTCTTCTCATATTGAGTGGTCTGGTATTCTGTCACAGTTAATTCAGATGAAGAAAAAGGTTAAAACAGGTTTCTACAAACAAAAGTTATTTAATTAAAAAAAACTCATGTAATCCAAAGGCAAGCATGCGTCATTACACAAACAATACCAGACAACAACTGAATGAAAAGGAGGAACTTAAATATACAGGGTGATTGAACTCAAATGATGAACAGGTGGTGACTCGTTAATCAGAAACCATAGTTACAATTGAGGAGCGGGAAACTGGAACAAAGGAAAACTGGTGACTGATAAAAACAAATAGAAAGTTCATGAAAATGAAACAAAAACAGGCAGTTTGTGACATAACGCCCCCATCCGGCAAGGTGCGACCTCACGCCTGATTTTTAGTCAAGTCCTAGTCTTTATTTTGCTCTAGTTCTCCCAAGCTTTATTTTTGGTTTATCTCTTGTTTTTGCTCTTGTTTAGCTTGCCTTCAAGTTTGCAGTCTTGTTTCATTTCTGTGTTTACTAATTCCAGTTATTAATTTATAGAATTTAATTTATTTTTCCTTTGCTAAAGCTCCAGTTATTATTGTTTTCTGGTGTTCTAGTTTTTGCCAGTTTTTATTTTGCTCGTTTTTGTTCTCTTGTTGTCTTGAGTCTTGTCTTGTGTATTGGTTCCTGTCTACTCCCCGAGATTCCCTGCCTGCTGGTTCCTTCTGCCTGGCAGTAAGATCTGGTTCAGGGTCTGTGTGCAGCAAGTATCAGATCTCTGCTTCATGGTTCCTTGCCCTGTCTTCACCACAACCATCTCCCTTACCTGGTCACGTCCTCAGCAGTTCTTCGACCTGTTGTCCTCTGAAGTTGGTTCCAGCAGTCACCCACAGCTGTCCTGTCGTTTTTTCCTGTTGACCCTTCTGTTTGGACTGTTCCTGCCTCACCCTATCTTGTAATGTCTTCTGTAATAAATGTCACTCCTCTGCTCATTCTGCATCTGGGTCTCCCCTACTGGCGCGCGTCTCTCTGTGCATCCTGTGTGTCACATAAAGAGGACATTCACAGGCAGCGTTTTTTCTTTTGTTTTGTTGCGCTTGAATAGTTTAAAAGCATTAGCATGAATAGGAGAGTGGTCATATACACTAGCCAAAGGATGACAGAAAAACGGATGCTGTGTTAATTGCATTAAATATTTTGAACACATTAAATTTGAAAAAATTAATCGCATGCGTTAACGTGTTAACGTTGACAGCCCCCCCAAAAAATATATCTATGAAAATTTTCAGTCTGTATTCAGACCCCATCATAGCATAGAAACTGTGCTCGTTAAAAATACAAATGACTTACTTCTGGCTTCTGACCAAAGCTCAAATCTCAATACTAGTTTTAATTGATCTTACTGCTACATCACTATTGATCATAAAATACTCTTAGATAGACAACAAAATTAAACTGGTATTCAGGGACAGGCATAAAGGTGGTTTAGATCGTACCTATCAGACTGTTTTCATTTTGTCTATTCATACTGGGAAAATATAAGATAACGTCAGTAAATTATGGAGTGCCACAAGGATCTGTGTTAGGCCCTCTGTTATTTTCTATATATTTATATATACACTTGGTAATATTATAAGAAAACATGGAATTAGTTTCCACTGTTCTGCCAATGACAATCTGTTCAATATTTCATCACTACCAGATGAAATCTGTAAATTATACAACTTGACAGAATGTGTTAAAGATATAAAATATTGGATAACCATTCTATTAAATTCAGATGAGACTGAGGTATTACTTATTGAATCAACAACCTATACACAGCCTCTTTTAGAATACAATTTGCATTTAGAAGGATGTACTGTTACTTCATCCTCTACAGTAAAAGTCCTGGTTATATTAGCAACTTGTCTTTCGAAAATCATATTTCATATGTTACAAAAACAGCCTTCTTCCACCTCAGAAACATTGCTAAGCTACGGAACATGCTATCTGTTACTGATGCAAAAAAGCTAGTTCATGCATTCATGACCTCTAGACTAGATTACTGTAATGTATTACTAGGTGGTTGTCCTGCATCCTCAATAAACAAGCTAAAATTAGTCCAAAATGCAGCTGCTAGAGTTCTTACCAGGTCAAGAAAATATGATCATATAACACCAATTTTATCATCTCTGCACTGGTTACCTCTTAAGTTACGTATTGATTACAAAGTATTGTTACTGACCTATAAGGCCCTAAATGGTTTAGCTCCTGTGTATTTAACTGATCTTCTGTTATCCTACAATCCATCACGCTCTTTAAGGTCACAAAACTCTGGACTTTTGGTTGAACCTAGAATATCCAAGTCCACTAAAGGAGGGACAGAGTTTTTGCATTTGGCTCCTAAACTCTGGAATAGACTTCCTGATAATGTTCAGGGCTCAGACTCACTCTCCCAGTTTAAATCTAGATTAAAGACACATCTCTTTAGCCAAACATTCACATAATGTTTCTCATAACATTGTACTCCAGCTATATCAGATCAAATGCACATCTTTGCTTAAAGGAGTCCTATTATATCCTTTTAGGAAGTCTTGATTTTGTTTTTGGGTGTACTAGAATATGCTTTCATGAGGGATTGTTCAAAAAACACATTCTTTTTTCACATATTTTCCCATATATTCAGATCTGGCTTGAACATGTCTTTAGTTCCTGTTTCGATGAAGCCCCTCCTTCTGAAATGTGTTGTGATTGGTTGGCTAGTCCCGTGTGTTGTGATTGGCACTGCATGTTTGGGAAATGTCCCACCCCTTACCATAACCACGAGTTCCCTTTCGAGAACGGTCATTTCGTATTGCATAGCTAATACGCAGTGGGGAAACTACTTTCCTCGAGAAATATTGAGGACTAAATTTAAAACGCAGTGCAGTTGCACAGCGAACACAGCAGAGCGTCTAGCTCACCCTATGGCGAAGCGCCTCAATGCCCACCAGAATGGGTGGGGCCTATGTCTATAAATAGGCTCAGATTTCGCCAAATATCAGATTTTATCTCCTTCAGCGACACTTCACGTTTCTGTCTCCTCTGAAGCCTTCGCTGTGGAAACAAGCCTTTTTACAGCCAGAACGAGCCTTGCATACAGTGGACAGTGCCTTCTTCAATCACCTAGAAGCCGCTTCTCTTCTGTCGGCGTTCTCCTGTAGCCATCCAGGGAACAACGCTATATCCTTTCACTGCTGTCGGCGTTCTCCTGTAGCCATCCAGGGAACAACGCTATATCCTTTCACTGCTAGTGTGTGCTCGCCGCTGCGACACTGCAGTTTCTAAAAGAGCAAATTTGCGAGGCTTTGTTGCAAATGCCTCGCTCTTCATGCACCTCGTGCGGATCCCGTCTGCATGAGCCCGATGGGCACACAGAGTGCGCCGCGTGCCTGGGAGCCGCCCACGCTGAAGCTGCACTCTCTGCCGGAGGTTGCTCTCACAGCGAGAGTTTGCCGATCTCTACGCTGCGGACGCGGTTAGCTCTCTTTAAAAGCGGCGACACTGCTCTCCCTGCTCTTCCTTTCCCCGCACTACTTTAGCCGTGGAAGAAGAAGTGCCGCAGCCAACGGCAGCCCGAACACATGGAGTTAAGCGAACCCATGCCGGCCGTGTCCCCGCGTGCTTCGCTTTCTCCTTCACGGTCTCCTTCGCCAGTCCTGTTTACCCAGGCAGACCAGTGCCCCTCTCGTCGAGCGGCGGGTCTCGTCTCCTTCGGCAGATCGGACGAAAGCCTCTCCATTGCTGCGTCTGGAGAAGAGTGGTCGGGCTCAGTGGACCTCACCCTCCTCTCACAGTCTGGTGCTAGTGCTACTGCTACAAAGACTAATTCAGACGCTGAGTTGCTGCGCATCTTCACCGCAGCCGTTTCAGACCTCAGGCTTGATTGGACATCGCCCGAAGAGCTTGCTAGGAGCCGGTTGGATGGATGGTTTCTACCAGGGTGCCAGCAGGCCCCCCGTCACAGATCAGCGCCCTTCTTTCCTAAGGTTCACGATGAACTCACAAAGTCATGGCGCGCCCCCTACTTGGCGCGCACGAGTGCTTCGGTGGATGATTTCGGACGGTGGATGATACGAGAGACTGCCCCCTCTCGAGGAAGCAGTCGCCGCTCACCTCTGCCTGCCCACTGCTGCTGGTTGGAGATCTAGAGCGGTACATCCATCTAAGCCCTGCCGAAACACCTCAGCCCTAGCTGGATGCGCGTTTTCTGCTTCCGGTCAGGCGCCATCGACCCTGCACACCATGGCGGTGTTTTCCAGGCAAAGCTTATCCATTCCATGGACGAGTCTGGCAGGGACCCTGAGGCTTTCCATGACCTGCGCAGTGCCACAGACTTAGCACTGCGTGCTACAAAAGCTACTGCTCAAGCGATCGGCAGAGGCATGGCTAACCTTGTCGTGCTCGAGTGCCATCTGTGGCTGAACCTCACAGACATTAAGGAGGCGGACAGGATGGCTTTCCTCGATTTCCCTATCTCCAGCAACGGTCTCTTCGGCCCGGCTGTGAAGGGATTTTCTGAGCGTTTCACTGAAGCACAGAAGTCGTCCCAGACCATGCGACACTTCTTGCCCAAGCGCTCCAGTTCTACCACAAGCCACCCCAAGAGAACACCACACCAGCCAGCAAAACCAGCATCTCGGGTTTCTCAGCCCCGCCCTTTGCTAGACGCTACCCGCGGGCCGGGTCGGGCCAATATTTCCCGCCACTGTCCTCGGGCCGGGTCGGGCCCTTGATAAAGCACGTCAAGTGTCATGCGCAGCGTCTCGCACTCGCAGTCTCGCACGCGAGACGCATCACACCTGCTGTGCGTGCTGTAGGCTATTCTGTTGCTATTCTAAGTGCGACATGGATCTTGAAGAAGCAAAGAAAAAAATTAAAACAGGAGAATTAACTTTGCGCAAGTTTGGAGGAAAATCGGAGGTATGGACACATTTTAAACTAGTCGTGGGGAGTGACAACATAATGTGTTGGCTTTGTCTCGTGCATTAAATGCGCACGCTGCTCGCCTATGACAGCAAAAAAACGGGGACTTCGACGATGAACAGACAAGCAGTCTTGCCATGACAGAAATTATTATAGTAGTCAGCCTCAGGCCTCAATATCCGCTTTTGTTACTTTTCCGATCCATTTCTGAATAAACAAACAACGCAGTTTGCATGCTTCTTCCTTGTCGCATTAGGTCTATTCATTAAGATAATAATTAATGAATGCACGCACAATTATGAACTTGATAAATGTTACAGATATGTTTTACTATGCACAAACAAATGCCTTTCAACTTGCATGTGCAAAATTCAGAATTAAATGAATGTGCTGCAATTTGTACAAAAAGAGTCTGTAGTAGCCTACGTGTTTTAGCCATTAAATAAGCACATAGTTTCAAGTTTAAGTTTTGTTTTGAAGAAAGCTTTTCTTTAAAGTGAATTTCGTTTAGTATAAATTGTATCTTAATTTTAATACATTTTTCATCAACCAATTGCCTGGATTTAATACATAAAAAGCAATATAGCAGACATTATAATCATGACATGAAGTCGCCGGCGCGCCGCGGTCACTTACACCATTTGAAACTCGTAACACACGCTGTCACCGAATTTACAAATGCACATCTTGCTTGTTACTCACACACGTTTAAATAACAATATGTTGAAGTAACATTATTAATAATAATTAATCTTTAAGAATATTTGATTGAATGCTGAATGTTGTGCTTGTTTAATTTAATAAAATTAAAACTTTAATTGTGATAATTAAAATAATTGAATATTGAATATTGAGTGGCCAATTTTTGCTCATTTATTAATAGTATGTATATAATATAGCCTATATGCTGCGCAGCTCCCCCTGTAGCCTTAATAATCTAGCACAGCAGCTTATTAAAAAACGTATTAAAAATGGTCGGGTTTAAATCGGGCTCGGGCTCATAATTACAGTGAACGTGTCGGGTCGGGCCGGGCTCAGACACAACGTGCTTGGGCTCGGGTTAGGTCGGGCTTGATTTGTTGGGCCCGATTTAAGCTCTAGCCAGGGCCCCCGACCCAGCATTGTGTTGGACACTGAGCCTCCGAAGACCTCCTAGCAGCGGGAGGAAAGAGAGAGGGTTCGTGTCTCGCTCTAGCCGGACTGCCCTCGAAAAGAGCTCATCTAAATCTCCCAGCTCCTTGTCTAAATCAGACGGCTGGAGATTTTTCTATTGTAGAAATAGAACATTTCTACAATTCCCCCCAAAGTTGTCACTCTATCTCTGTCCAACCGGGCCACGGCCTGTCAAGCCAGCCCCAAAGAGAATATGTGCACAAATCACAACACAAGGATATTAGGTCCCCCTATACTAGGCAGCCCATCCCCAGTTGTCATTCAAACCCTAGCCACAAGGCCCGAGGCCTGGCAAGTCATCCCAAAGTGTCCGACTGGGTTATGAACACTATAAAGCAAGGTTATTCGCTCCAATTCGCTCGCAGACCCCCACGATTTCAGGTGGTCGTCGAGACTTCGGTGAGAAGCAACGTAGCTCACGTGCATCGCGCTGAAATAAAAAACCTACTAGCAAAAGGGGCGATAGAATTAGTCCCCCCCCGCGCAGTCAGTCAGGGTTTTACAGTCGCTACTTCCTTGTACCAAAAAAGGACAGCGGCATCAGGCCCATTTTAGATCTGAGACATCTAAACAAGGCCCTCATGAGACGGCCATTCAGAATGCTAACTACCAAACAAATCCTTGCGCAGGTTCGCCCGGGATTATATGGGATTACTCCATCACAGGCCATTCTTGAGATTCGCCTTCGAGGGGCAAGTTTATCAATATACGGTCCTACCGTTCGGTCTTTCCCTGGCACCCCGTACATTTACGAAGTGCATGGACGCAGCGCTCTCTCCCCTGAGACAACAGGGAGTGCGCGTGCTGAACTATCTCGACGATTGGCTCATTATGGCCCAGTCGAAGACCGAATTATTGGCTCACAGATCTTTGCTCCTCAGCCATTTGGAATGTCTAGGGCTCAGGATCAATTTTCCCAAGAGCAAACTGTTACCCAGCCAGAATATAACCTTTCTGGGCACAGTTATCGACTCTGCACTAATGGTAGATTGCGGTCGCACCTACCCTGAAGGAGGCTACCCTGAAGGAGGCTATCAGCTGTTAGATAGAGAGAGCGCGCTCTGATGTGAGCCGTGCTCTCTCTATCCAACAGCTGATAGCCTCTTTCAGGGTAAGTGCGCGTGCGCCCCTCAGGAAGTTTCAGAGGCTTCTCGGTCTCATGGCCGCGGCATCGTCAGAACTCCGACACGGATTACTGCATATGCTCCCTCTTCAGCACTGGCTCAAGCGCCGTGTGCCAGCACATGCGTGGCGATCAGGTCGCCTGCGCATTATGGTGAACCACGGCTGTTTACGAGCCCTGGTTCCCTGGAAAGTCCGAGACTGGTACCAGTCGGAAACCTCCTCCTTTGGGCAAAAGCCAACCTGCGCTCTCTAAGAGCTGCTCACGTCCCGGGCATCCAAAATTTGGGTGTGGACATGCTATCTCGAGACAACATTCCCCCAGGCGAGTGGTCTCTCAACCCACAGATGGTCCATCTGATATGGAGTGTATTCGGCAGGGCAGAGGTTGACCTCTTTGCCTCGAAGAGCAACACTCACTGAGCAACGTTCTTATCGAAGAACAGGGACACACTGGCCCATCCTTGGCCCAGTCGCCCTCTATATGCATTCCCGCCCATCTCTATGATCCCTCAGGTCATCAAACGGATCAGAGAAAGCGGATGCTCAGTTCTCCTAATAGCCCCCCTCTGGAAAACCCAGGCGTGGTTTACAAAGCTGACTCAGATGACGGAGGCGGTCCCCTGGCCTGTGCCAGTGAGGAAGGATCTCCTCACATAGGCAAACGGGACGATTTGGCACCCTCACCCCGACTTGTGGGCCCTCCATGTATGGCCCCTCAACGGGGTATCCAGGCACCTCCCAGAGAGGGTCTTGAATACTATCACTGAGGCCAGAGCACCGTCTTCCCTGGGAAGTCTGAGACTGGTACCAGTCGGAAACCTCCTCCTTTGGGCAAAAGCCAACCTGCGCTCTCTAAGAGCTGCTCATGTCCCGGGCATCCAAAATTTGGGTGTGGACATGCTATCTCGAGACAACATTCCCCCAGGCGAGTGGTCTCTCAACCCACAGATGGTCCATCTGATATGGAGTGTATTCGGCAGGGCAGAGGTTGACCTCTTTGCCTCGAAGAGCACGAGCCCTGGGACTTGTCATGGGACTTATGTTGGAAGTGAGCTTGGCTCTTATGCTTCAGCCCCTTATTCATGAAACCCGACTCAGGTCCGGTTACTGTCACTTATGTTGGGATTTATTATTGCTTGTTTCTGTGAGCCTTGGGGTGCTTCCCTAGGCTCCAGTTGTATGCAGCCAGTTGCTAATAGTACGGCGTGTTACATTGCGTCCCCACTGTGTATTAGCTACACAATACAAAGTGACCGTTCTCAAAAGGGAGTAGGGAACAAGTATTGTGTAGCCTGCCGCACTATTGCAAACTGTCAGAGTTTGTCGCTTCAGTTGATTTAAACCTGATATTTGGCAAAATCTGAGCCTATTTATAGACATAGGCCCCACCCATTCTGGCGGCCTCTGACGCTCTAGGCGTGAAGTCACCTGATTGGGCCGCGTGTCCGAGGCACTTCGCCAAAGGGTGTGCAGTTGCCGCAGCACAGCCAATGGGCGAGCTGGACGCTCTGCGGTGTTAGCTGTGCAGCTGCAATGCATTTAAAATATAGGCTTCAATATTTCTTGAGGAAAGGAGTTTCCCCACTGCGTATTAGCTACGCAATACTCGTTCCCTACTCTCAGGGAACCGAGGTTACGTTAGTAACCGAGTACGTTTCATCTGCTCAGGTGTAAATATTAAGGATGCCGTCAATTTCAAACCAATTCAAGTCTAATTCAGACTTAACAATGTTAACAAACAAGAGGATCATCCACAACAGATTTCATGCAGGGACTTTTCAGAGAGCAGCCAGAAAAATGGAGCACAACTGGAAGAAAACAAAACGATTAGGTTACTGACGTAACCCAGGTTCTCTGATAACATGAAGTGAGGTATCTCACTATTGGAACACCTCTGGGCGTGACCGATCGCGGAAGCACCAATTACACCACGTCTGCCAACCATGGCAGACCAATCGCTGCAGCGATTAGGGAGTCCCGCCTCCCTGTATATAAACCGCTGCTACCTGCCATTTCGTCATTCTCCGCATATCTCCAAAAAGGCAAGGAGGGCAATTTTGTGAGATACCTCACTTCATGTTATCAGAGAACCTGGGTTACGTCAGTAACCTAATCGTTCTCTTTCTAACATTCGTTCGGTATCTCACTATGGGATATAGACAACTCCCGTATTGCCGATATTCAGACGAGAGCAGACTGAAGACGAGAGGGTTAAAGTATAAACACTGCATTACTGACCCAGACGAAGAAACAGAATAATCTGAGAAATCCGCCCTTATAGAACCACCTTATAGCACCTGACTACTCACTCCCAGAACTGAGTGGGCCAGAGAGGGTTCTGTCACATCCAGTCTATAGAAACTAATAAATGTGTGCGGAGAGGACCAGCTGGCTGCTTTCTTGACTCGAAATGCCTTTAAATAGAGCCCAGGATGTAGACATACCTCTAGTAGAATGCGCTCGCAGACCTACTGGGGGCTCTAAATTCATGCTATTGTAACATAACACGATAGCCTCTACCACCCAGTGGGAAAGGCGTTGACGGGAGATAGGTTTTCCCTTGTAAGAGTCAGCCCACGAGACAAACAGCTGGTTGCTCTTACGCAATGTGCGGGTTCTCTGTACATACATATACAGCGTACGAACCGGACATAAACAGTTTAGCCTCTCCTCCTCTGGAGATGAAAAAGGAGGTGGATGAAAAGCCAACAAGTCCACTGATTTTACTCTATCCGCGTGATCGTATACCTTGTGCACGAACGCCAGGTTAGTTCTAAAAAGTACTCTTTGACCACCCGGAGCGAACCTCATACATGAGGGGTGAACTGATAAAGAATGCAGTTCACTCACCCTCTTTGCTGTTGTAAGAGCGAGTAGTAGAGCCGTCTTTAAAGCGAGCAGCTTTAAGTCCATCACATCAATGGGCTCGAAAGGGGGTTTAGAGAGCGCGTTCAGGACCACAGACAAATCCCATAGTGGGACCAGTGGCTTTGATACTGGGTGCAATCTGCGTGCACCTCTCATGAGTCTACAGACCAGGGGGTGTTGGCCCATAGTGCCTGAATCAATACCCACATGACATGCCAAGATAGCGGACAGATAAACCTTAACCGTGGAAAAAGCTCTGCCTTTATCCAGGAGGTCCTGAAGGAAACACAGCACGTCCGAAACAGAACACAGGAAAGAGACAATGTTCTTCTCTGCGCACCATTCCTCGAAAACTCCCCATTTGAGATTATATAAAGAACGTATCGAGGCAGCCCTTGCGTTCTGAATCGTCTCTATAACCCTCGGAGGTAACCCGGCTGTGCTCAGATTCACCCTCTCATGGGCCAGGCCCAGAGAGCTAGTTTCTGAGGGGAGGAATGGAATATTTCCCCCCCGTGCTTGTGAGAGAAGATCCCTGCGCACTGGTAACGGCCATGGCCGGTCGTAGAGCAGTTGCGCAATCTCCGCCACCCACAGTCTCCCCGGCCAGTAAGGCGCGATCAGAATCATCACATGTCTGCATTCCCGAACCCTCCGTAATGTCGGCTCGATCAAGCTCAACGGCGGGAACGCGTACAGCAACCCGTCTGGCCACTCGTGGGCTAGCGCATCCACACCCAATGGTGCATCGTTGCCGGCCAGGGAGAAGAACAGGGGACAGTGCGCGTCTTCGCGCGATGCGTAGAGATCTGCGGCAGCCTGGCCGAATCTCTCCCATAACATGAGGACCACCTGAGGGTGGAGTCTCCACTCCCCGTACAGAGGATTCCCTCTGGATAGTAGATCCGCTCCCCTGTTCATTATTCCCGGGACATGCGTAATGAGAGGAGAGACCTGCTGCTCCACATTATTAGTCTCTTCGCTAACCTGTGAAGCATGTGAGAATGAACTCCTCCCTGCCGATTTATGTAGGCAATCACCGTTGTATTGTCTGTCCTGACCAATATGTGATGAATCTTGAGAAAATGCACAAAATGTCTCAGAGCTAGAAACACTGTCAGTAGCTCTAGAAAACTGATGTGCCTCTCTCTCAGTGCCGGAGACCAAACTCCTCTCACTGTTCTGCCCTCGAACACTGCGCCCCAGCCTGGGGCTCTCCAATGACAGAGAGCGCTCGCGCATTCTGGTGAGACCCGCACTCTGCGGTTGAGGCGGCTCTTGGGGCGAATGCCTTGTGACGCTGTCCAGTTCTGAAAATCTCTCATTCGCAGTAGTCCCAGGGGCACCACTGACACCGTTGAGGCCATCAGTCCTAGTAGCCGAAGACACATCCTGAACGAAATTGATCTCCCTCTTTGAAAAAGAGAGAGGCAGCTGTGAATCGTCTTGATGCGATCCTCTGACAGGAAAGCTCGAAACATCACAGAATTCAACCTGAGACCCAAGTAGACTATTTCTCGGGACGGAGATAGACAACTCTTCGTCTGGTTTATTTTGAAACCTAATCTCTCCACTAGTGTGTGTGTGTCGCTCTCTGCCTGCCGTTGGCACGGCGCGCAGATGAGAAGATCATCCAGATATGATGAAATCCTGAGCCCTAATCTCCTCAATGGAGTCAGGGCCCCTTCCACACACTTGCTGAATACTCGAGGGGCTAAAGCCAGGCCAAACGGTATTCTCATAAACTCGTATACTGTGCCCTGATAGGCGAACCTCAGATATTTCCTGTGCGCAGGAAAAATATCTATGTAAAAATATGCGTCCTGGAGATCCACCGAGGTGAACCAGTCTCCTTGCCGAATATTTTGACACAGCGTTTTGACAGACAGCATTTTGAATTTGTATTTTCTGAGGTGTCTGTTGAGGACCCGTAAATCCAGAATGGGACGGAGACCCCCCCTCTCTTGGGAATCACAAAATCACGGTAGTTGAAACCCTTCCGGCTCTCTACGACTGTTTTGGCCAAACGAAACCGGGCTTTGACTGCGGAGCCGCGTTTGCCCTGCTGTTGCGGTGGCGCAGGGCGGGGAGGCTGATAATCTGAGTGCCCTTCTCTCCCTGAGGGTTTGAAATTCGGCCGGCTCGGGTGATAAGGCCAAGCAGCCGGTTTTCTGGGGAGACAGACCTGGAAAGCTTCTCCCTCCTTCTTCCGCAGGTCACACTGCTGATGCATTGCCGTTACCGTCGCACCGAACATGCCCTTTGGATCTATAGGGGCATCCAAAAACTCCACTTTCTCTTTGTCAGAGAGTCCTGACAAACCCAGCCACAGCGATCTCTTTCCCACAACTGCTAAGCCCATACTCCAACTGCAACTTTGAACTGCTCCGCGGGACGTGCGCAGGTTTAAATCTGCGATGACGCATATCTCCTCCCAGAGCACTGGGTTGGGTGATCCGGAGTCCAGCTGATGACCCATCTCCTCTAATAGCTCCGCTTGATAGGCTGTAAGGAGGGACGTCGCGTTCAAAGCACGAACAGACAGCGCAGTTGACTTGTAGATATTTTGAAAAACAGAGGCGGCAAAGCGCTCTGTCTTTCCTGGCAGCGAGGCTCCGGTTGAAGAGCCCTGCGGCTCGGGTGCAAATGATTCGCTACCGATGTTTCCACAGGGGGAGGATCTGCCATCCCTAGATCGTCCATTCCCTGAACATCTAGCCTTGAGAAACCCTTAACGGGCACTCGATGTGAAAAAGGCTTGTCCCAAAACTTTTTCATCTCAGCCACACAGGCCGGGACGGCTGGAATAAACTGCCTGGCTGGCGGGAGACGTGACGGGAGCCTCTTTCCATCATACAGGTCTCTTTCAGCCCCTTGACCTGCTTGTTGAGAAGGCCAGTCGATAGACAATCTAGCCGCAGCCCTGCGACAGACCTCGATTAGATCAGCGTCCACCTGTACAGGGGAGGGTGAACTCTCATCCTGTGCACTCGGTGGCCGGGACTGGTTTGGGGGAAGAATGGCATCTTCCTCGTCGTCATCGTCCTCTTCGAGACGAAGATGACGATACCTCGTCATCGTCATCTTCCTCTCCCGCTAACGGGTCATCAAACAGCGGGGGAAGGACAGGTGACACCTTCTCCATCATCTCTGCCCATGAGCTGGTGGTCTGAGGATAATCCATGGGTTCCTCTCTGGGTTGAGCAGAGAGGCATGGGTCCGATTTTCCCGCGACTGCCACGCGGAGTCTCCTTTCTCGGATCTTAGTCGAGAATGTAGCATAGTGCGGGCAGCCCTCGGGGTTGGACAGTGCTGCCTGAGCGTGTTTAGTGCCCAGACAGGAGATGCAGAGGCTGTGTGCATCCCTAGCAGAAATCCACATTCCACAAGCACACGGGTGCGGAGGATGACCCTTTCCTCTGGGGCTCTCCGGTTCTATCGCGGTAGCCATGATAGAGCTTGCAGTCTCTTCGTACGGTAAGTTACACCACAACGTGACAACTAGTATGGAGCTGTGCTGCGATTAGAGAGCTTTCTTTTTCCTTATCTTTTTGGAGCGTGGTGAGCGCCCAGAAAAAAACTTTGAAATTAAATGGAAAAACTTAAGAGCAGGAAAACTCATCTTGACAGGTTAGTTATCGCACTCTTAAGTGACGAAGTCACTCAACAACTTAAGAAATTGATTGCGTTAGGGACGTTACCTCTCGGCTCCGTCAAAAAACTGTTAAGCAATAATTCCCAAGTCTGCTGAGGACAGCTTCCGAAATCTTCCACGAGGAAGAGAGCGAGAATGACGAAACGGCAGGTAGCTGTGGTTTAAATACAGGGAGGCGGGACTCCCTAATCGCTGCAATGATTGGTCTGCCATGGTTGGCAGACGTGGTGTAATTGGTGCTTCCGCGATCGGTCACGCCCAGAGGCGTTCCCATAGTGAGATACCGAACGAATGTTAGAAAGAAAACTAGAGGTATTTCGCATTTCATGGAAAGAGAGTTCGATTGCATACAGAAAGGCCTTAAAAGCTGCTAGATCTGCTTATTTTTCAACCCTATTAGAAGAGCATAAACAAAACCCTAGGTATTTATTTGAAACAGTGGCTAAACTAACGAAAAATAAAGCTTCAAGCCCAGAAGTTTCCAAGCAGCACAGCAGTAATGACTTTATGAACTTCTTTACTTATAAGATTGATAATATAAGGGAGAAAATTATAACCATGCAACCATCTACTACAGTATCACATCAGGCGGTGCATTGTAGTCTCCCTAAGGAAAAATTTGATTAATTCATTGCTATAGAAGAGGATGAATTCGCTAAACTTGTTAAATCATCTAAATCGACAACATGTATGTTAGACCCTATACCGACTAAGCTATAGTCATAGATCCTCTTCTTAATATCATTAATTCATCTTTGTCATTAGGATACGTACCAAAAACTTTTTAAGCTTGCTATGATTAAACCGCTTGTTAAAAAAACGCAACTTGATTATACAGAATTAGTCAATTACAGGCCGATCTCAAATCTACCTTTTCTGTCAAAGATACTAGAAAAGGCGGTATCTTCACAACTATGTTCCTTTTTAGAAAGAAATGATATCTGCAAGGATTTCCAGTCAGGATTTAGACCATATCATAGTACTGAGACAGCTCTCATCAGAGTCACAAATGATTTGCTCTTATCCTCCGATCGTGGTTGTATCTCGCTATTAGTGTTACTCGATCTTAGTGCTGCATTTGATACTATTGACCACAACGTTCTTTTAAATAGACTCGAAAATTATGTTGGCATTAGTGGAATTGCATTAGCATGGTTTAAATCATACTTATCTGACCGTTATCAGTTTGTGGCAGTAAATTAAGAGATGTCTCATCGATCACAAGTTCAGTATGGCGTACCACAAGGCTCAGTGCTAGGACCGTTGCTTTTCACACTGGACATGCTACCCTTGGGAGTGTTATGGATTATGACATTATTCTATTATAATTATGCCTTTTGGTATATGAAGTACTTATGTGTCGTAGTAAACCACAATTGTAACTGTATTAAGGAAGTGTCATATAATGTAAGACACTTGTAATAATCATTGTAACCATACACTCACCTAAAGGATTATTAGGAACACCTGTTCAATTTCTCATTAATGCAATTATCTAATCAACCAATCACATGGCAGTTGCTTCAATGCATTTAGGGGTGTGGTCCTGGTCAAGACAATCTCCTGAACTCTAAACTAAATGTCAGAATGGGAAAGAAAGGTGATTTAAGCAATTTTGAGCGTGGCATGGTTGTTGGTGCCAGATGGGCCGGTCTGAGTATTTCACAATCTGCTCAGTTACTGGGATTTTCACGCACAACCATTTCTAGGGTTTACAAAGAATGGTGTGAAAAGGGAAAAACATCCAGTATGCGGCAGTCCTGTGGGCGAAAATGCCTTGTTGATGCTAGAGGTCAGAGGAGAATGGGCCGACTGATTCAAGCTGATAGAAGAGCAACTTTGACTGAAATAACCACTCGTTACAACCGAGGTATGCAGCAAAGCATTTGTGAAGCCACAACTCGCACAGCCTTGAGGCGGATGGGCTACAACAGCAGAAGACCCCACCGGGTACCACTCATCTCCACTACAAATAGGAAAAAGAGGCTACAATTTGCACAAGCTCACCAAAATTGGACAGTTGAAGACTGGAAAAATGTTGCCTGGTCTGATGAGTCTCGATTTCTGTTGAGACATTCAGATGGTAGAGTCAGAATTTGGCATAAACAGAATGAGAACATGGATCCATCATGCCTTGTTACCACTGTGCAGGCTGGTGGTGGTGGTGTAATGGTGTGGGTAGGGTTGGGAATCGTAAGAAATTTTCCGGTTCCGGTTCCGATTCCGGTTCCGCCAAACGATTCCGGTTCCGGTTCCGGTTCCCATTCAATAAAAAATATTAAAACAACTAATAAAAAATAGTAGTAAGGGAAAAATCCACAATCCTTTTTGTGTTTATTTCTTATACTTGTCAAATGAGTTTAACAGATTGGTAATGTCAACAAATTCAACATATTATTTAAGCAATTTTTGCAAAAAAAAGATTATTTTTTCTGAAGGAAAATAAAAATGTCTGCATTCTCTAGAATAATTTGGGACCTCTCCTAGCTTATTGTATCTCCAGCAGTGGAGAATACTCTCAGAAGGGGTAGAATATGCTTGAACATCCATGTAAGATGTGTGTACAACAGATTATTTTTAAAATCGTTTTGAATGATTGATTCATAAAGACTTTACTTGTTTCATTAGTGGATAAATCAGCGCTCTAGCAGTTAATAAACAGAACTGCACGCGTCTTGCGGAAGAACATTGTAGCCGGAGCTACTTCTCTCTATTTATGTCTATGACGAGTCACGCAGGTACTGGGCTACTCCGCAGCGGCTGCGATCCGCCAGTCTAAAGTATAGTCCGAGTATAAACGCTTACAGTGTTTATACTCGAATTATAAACTTTTATCTCAGTACTTCTGTGATCATTTGAATATTTGTAACAGAAATATCTGTGTGATTGTAAAGCTGTTTCATATTGACAACTGCTGTCTCTCGGTAAACGAAAGCGCAAACAGATTAGAATGTTCAGGGGTGAGATTTTTGTAATTTAGGAATAAGATCGCGTGGGTGTTTGAATCGAGATCTTTTAAAGATTAATCGTGCAGCTCTACTGTCTTTAATTCTCTCTCTCTCTCTCTCTCTCTCTCTCTCTCTCTCTCTCTCTCTCTCTATGCGTTGATATCTGACGCAAAACGTATTTGAATAGCGCGAGGGCTTTTCAGTGCATTCATTACTATTTTAATATGAGGTGAGACGTCGCTATTAAAGGATAAGCTTCCAGCACTTCGCCCAACAGAACCGTTTTCGGAACCGAAACGTAGGAATTTCACACGGTTCCGGTATTTTTTCAAAAACAGTACCGGTTCTGGATAAGAACCGGTTCTCGGTTCCCAACCCTAGGTGTGGGGGATGTTTTCTTGGCACACTTTAGGCCCCTTAGTGCCAATTGGGCATCGTTTAAATGCCACGGCCTACCTGAGCATTGTTTCTGACCATGTCCATCCCTTTATGACCACCATGTACCCATCCTCTGATGGCTACTTCCAGCAGGATAATGCACCATGTCACAAAGCTCGAATCATTTCAAATTGGTTTCTTGAACATGACAATGAGTTCACTGTACTTAAATGGCCCCCACAGTCACCAGATCTCAACCCAATAGAGCATCTTTGGGATGTGGTGGAATGGGAGCTTCGTGCCCTGGATGTGCATCCCACAAATCTCCATCAACTGCAAGATGCTATCCTATCAATATGGGCCAACATTTCTAAAGAATGCTTTCAGCACCTTGTTGAATCAATGCCACGTAGAATTAAGGCAGTTCTGAAGGCGAAAGGGGGTCAAACACAGTATTAGTATGGTGTTCCTAATAATCCTTTAGGTGAGTGTATATTGAGAAAATGGTTTATGAAGAAGAACACTGCAATTGTTGTTGTAAAATCATTTATTGAGAAAATGGTTTATAAAGAAAAACACTGCAATTGTTGTAAAATCATTTATTGAGAAAATGGTTTATAAAGAAAAACACTGCAATTGTTGTAAAATCATTTATTGAGAAAATGGTTTATAAAGAAAAACATACCACACTGAATGTTGTAAGCATTTATTGAGCATATGGCAGAGTAGAGAGGAATTGAAAATGTATTAAAAAGAGCTTTGCCAAAGAAAGAAGAAAAATGCAAGCATTACTGTCTATGTGTTGCGGACGAGATACAGAAGATACAGCGATGAAGAAAAGGTCCAGAAGAAGGAGGATGAAGAGGCAAAGGCTTTAATGACCAAGTCCTAGGGGGTTTCCAGGAGGGGATTACCAATGAACAAGTTTTAGGGAGTTTCCAGGAGGGGATTTCTGAAGATGTCAAAAAGTTGATGGACTTTAAAAAGAGCTGGAATGACATGTCCAGTCAGACGCTGATTCACCAAGGATGGCCTCTCCGGTGTTAGATGCCTTGCCATTGTGCCTCATGAAGTTAAAACCTTGTAAATTATTTGGTTTTGATTTACTTTTATTTTTATTTTATATATTAGTACCTTTTATGTATAGTTAATCTGTATTTAATAAAAAAAAATATATAATTGAAATTAAGAAGCTCGCCTGCCAAGTCTCTGTTTTACAAAAGATTGAGCTGAACTAACCACAGAGAAGTCTTCTGTGATCTAAATATTGTAAGTATGGAAATTCAAATGCTTATTATTTAGGACAGATTTTACTTATTTTACCAAACCTGAGAATAATTAAAATAAGGTAAAAGGTGTTTAAAATTACACACCATAAAACAGGAGATATCATTAGGAAGCATGGCATTAGTTTTCACTGTTATGCTGATGATACTCAGCTCTATATTTCTTCACGCCCTGACGAAACTTACCAATTCACAAAATTAACGGAATGCATAGCTGATATAAAAAATTGGATGACTAGTAATTTCCTACTACTTAATTCTGAAAAAACAGAGATTCTAATTATTGGACAAAAAACCTCACGTAATAATCTAGAATACTGTCTAACACTTGATGGCTGCTCTGTCAAGTCTTCGTCGTCGGTTAGGAACCTGGGTGTGCTCTTTGATACCAATCTTTCATTTGAAAGTCACGTGTCTAGTATCTGTAAAACCGCATTTTTCCATCTTAAAAATATATCTAAAATACGTCATATGCTCTCATTGACAAATGCGGAACAATTAGTTAATGCATTCATGACATCAAGGCTAGATTATTGTAATGCTATTATGGGTGGTTGCCCTGCACACTTAATAACAAATTACAGCTGGTCCAGCAGCTCGAGTTCTTACCAGAACCAGGAAGTATGACCATATTAGCCCTGTTCTGTCAACACTGCATTGGCTCCCTATTAAACATTGTATACATTTTTAAATATTGCTGATTACTTATAAAGCACTAAATGGTTTAGCTCCACAGTACTTGAGTGAGCTCATTATAACGCATTATAGTCCTTCACGTCTATTGCGATCTCAAAATTCCGGCTAGTTGATAATACCTAGAATATCAAAATCGACTGCTGGCGGTAGATCCTTTTCCTATTTAGCACCAAAAATTTGGAACAGTCTTCCTAACATTGTCCGGGAAGCTCTGTCAGTTCAAAGCTAGACTAAAAACACATCTCTTTGACCTAGCATACACATTATAGACTTCTATAATTCAATATTAGGCTGCATAGTTTAGGTCAGCCGGAACCGGGAACACTTCCCATAAATCCTGATGTACTCGTTACATCATAAGAAGAATGGCGTCTACGCTAATATTAGTCTCTCTGTTTATCCCGAGGTTAGCTGCAGTCCGCCGGATCCAGGGCGTATCCAGATCTGATGAAGGACCTGCGCCTGGGCGCAACGATAACACAGTCCTGAAGTGTCAACTAGTCTCTCCCCTGTGAAGGCCTCCTTCCCTTTTCTTTACCTCTGTACAGATAAAGCATTGTCGGGATGATTCCGGTTCGCGTGGCTACGCGGAAGCGATATAAATTCTGTATTATAAATTTTAAGGCCAGACAAGTAGTTTGTTGAGGGTTGGTTTGTAGGGAAGGACTACACGCCTGAGCACATATATTCAAACGCGCATACCTATGGACTGAACTCGTAATACGCATATGTACGCCATCAGCGTTCTCATGGGTTCGCGTTTTTGAAGTTTGCGCAGAAAGAACTTAAGAGTTTTCTGTTAAAACGGTGTCGTGTTAGCGGCCCCTAAGTTAATAACTAATGATCGTTGCGACTGAAGTGAATCAATCAAAACTAACTTTAGCTGGACAATAACTTTATTCTTGAGCTGCTGTAAAGCCAAAACAGTCTCTGTTACCTTAATTTCCTATTATCAATGTAAAGCCGCTTCGGAACAATCAACATTGTTAAAAGCGCTATATAAATGAAGATGACTTGACTTCTTGGAAAGTGGATTCTGTTAAATAAAATATCTCCCTTTGGAGTGGACTTTGAGTGGAGCTTTGTAACCTTGCAGGTCTTTTTTATGCTCAATCAGCAACATTTCAGACTAACTAGTTTAAAAAGTGAAAAATTATAATAGGACCCCTTTGATTGGTTTCTGCTTTAAATGAATACATTGTTAGCTAACTACATGATTTGTAAATGTACTTTGACAGTCACCTCTAATAACAGATCACTCTAAATTGTAATGTAGAAACATGCATTTTCTGTAAAGCTGCTTTGAAACAATATGTTTTATGAAAAGCGCTATACAAATAAATGTGAATTGAATTGAATTTTAAGGGAGTTCATAAACTATTAATATACTTCCTATTTCATTTTTAGTACCACTGGTTACACTTTTAACAACTTAAAAGTACTTATTTCAGGGCAAGTATAGTCATTTGCGCAAAGAATCAGCACTTTTTAATCATCTCAGAATTGCAAACAATTTTCATCTTACTGTTTTTCCAAGGGGTTATGCAATTCAGACATTAGGCTGTCATTGATTGAATGTTTAGAACAGGGCTCGGCACTTTAGACCCTTGAGATCCACTTTCCTGCAGAGTTTAGCTCCAACCCTGATCAAACACGTCTGCCTGTGACTTTATAGTGATCCTGATTGTGTTTGATTAGAGCTGGAGCTAAAATCAGCAGGAAAGAAGGCCAGAAGGCCCAAATCTGGTTAGAAGTTACCAGACTGCTAAAATGGGGCTTTTGAGAAAAAATTATCTGTTAGGTTAATAGTGTTGTGTCAACAAAAGCTGTAAAATGGGAAGGCTCCTGTCCTAAAGTTTTCCCCCAAAATTTTTCGAACACAGCAATATATTCCACTTTATTTTCAGTCTTATCTCTGAAAAGATCAGTACTATTAGATCTTACTGTAGAAAAAGTCTGATTAAAGTCAGCACACTGTGTGGTATCTGTCAGCAGTCATTAAATATTTAAGCACACGACACAGGAGTAGCGAACTTCACCCATCTTGTATATGAATCACTTAAGGGGCCCTATTTTAATGATCTGAAATGCAAGTGTCAAGCACAAAGCGCAAGTAACTTTGTGGACGGGTCTTGGGCGCTGTTGCTATTTTCCCGGCGGGATAAATGACTCTTGCGCCAGGCGCAAATCTAAAATGGGTTGGTCTGAAGTAGCTTCATTATTCATAGGTGTGGTTTGGGCGTAACATGAAATAAACCAATCAGAGCGTCATCTCACATTCCCTTTAAGAGCAGACGCGCTTTATCCTTAGCGGATTGCTATTGTAACGGCGGATTTGCCAGGCGGCGCCAGGAGCGGTTCACAGCCAAGGAGAGCAACGCTCTCGTCACGGCCGTAAAAGAGAGAAGTTACATTGAAATGGAGAAACCCACCCAAATTAACTTCGGTTAAACAGGCGTATGATAATTTGGATAAATGTGTAAGCTAGATGTATGCTTTTATAATAAATTGTCTATCTATCTATCTATCTATCTATCTATCTATCTATCTATCTATCTATCTATCTATCTATCGTAATAATGTATGATTTGCAAAAATGAAAACTGCTGTTTCTGTGTAGATGAGAGAATCAAAGTGTATGCGCGTTGTGCACACGCTACATTGATTATGGCCAAGCATGCACCCTTAAAATAGCATATGAATAACATGCGCAACGCGCCACTGACTTTAAACTATTTTTTCCTGGTTAGTGGCGCAATTGTTTTCTAAACCTGCAAAATAGCATGAAGGAACGTTTGCGCCGGAACACGCCTCCTTTTTTGTGCTGAACCGCCCAGGGAGCAGAAGTTCATTCCCTAGTTTAGCGACGTGCTTATGTGGAGGGAAAAGCGCGCTTTGCGTAACAAAACCTCCCATCGGAAAATGGACAGTAATAGGCTTGAGACACTGATTAATGTGCAGTTCTCGCATAGGGTAAACAAAGCGCGGCTGTACAACCTATATGTCTCCCTAAAATAAAATATCCTCTCTCCTGTTTCCACCTCTTAATTTAAAGCCTCTGCTAGCGACACTGGGTCACAAAGCAAATTTTCCTTCCCCTTTTCTCTCTTCCACCTCTCTTTATGTTCCTCTTCAAGCCCCAGGGGCCAATTCAAGTGTGAGACTGTCTCCGCAAACAATCGCGGCCCGTCTCCTCTCCCTCCCAACTCTCTTTCAGTTTAAATCTCAATATACACCCTTCACTGCAACACCACTGCCTGTCCCATCGAATGCCACCCCCAGTGGCTCACAACATCCAAGCACAGATTCTGGCTGAAATCACGCTGCTCCTCGTTCATCAGCTGGTAAGGCCTGTCAGCCCGGCGTTGTGAGCTGCTCCCGTTGGCCCCCAGTTGGACATCTCAAATAATTGACACAGGAGGAGCACATTCAGTTAATCCACTCAATTAGCGTGATATAGCAGCCTAGCCTTACCTTTGTTCCATGATATTTTTCCAGCATCACTCCACCACCCCATCTCCTCACCTCACCTGGGATGGGGGAGTAATTTGGGTTCAGGCCAAATTCCGAGCTTGAAGCCCTCCCTTCAGACAGCACGCCAAATATGAATAATCTTTACTCTAATCTAATTAAATGTAAGTGTGAACTCGTGAACTGATTGTGAATCATTTTGTCACTCCTGGGCAGTGTTTGAATTTGTAACGAGGACGCTGAGAGGCTGAGTGAGAATCCATGTGCAGAAGTTTATTAAAGACAGTTTCCACAAACAAATACGATGAGGCAGGCAGAGGGTCAAAACCAAGGTAGCAGTCAGATCTTTCAACATACAAAGGGGATTTCCAAAAGGCAAGAGTGAGTAGGCAGGCAATAGGTCCAAGCAAAAACATCAGTCCGATCAGGCAACCAAAACAAAGGGGATAATCCAGAAAATCGAAAAACAGAGAACCAGGCAGAATCATACACAGTAGACAGGCAGGATAAACAGGAAATAACGCTCGGTAAGGCAGATAAACTGGCAATACTTGTGTACCAGATGCAATGAGTACAAGAATGGTCTCTGGTTAAATAGCAGTCAAACAGGAAATGAGTGCAGAAGAAGCAGAGGGAGTGGAACACAGTCAGTACTCAGGTGAGGGCTCCCTCTGCTGGTTTGGCATTACAGAACCCCCTCCTCTAGGAGCGACTCCTGGAGCTCGACGTGGGCGTCCCCGTGGTCGTGGCGCTGGTCGGTCGGGTCTGGCTCAATGAAATTCCTCGATGAGAGATGGATCCAAAATGTCCCGGGCAGCTACCCACGATCTCTCCTCAGGTCCATAGCCCTCCCAGTCCACCAGATATTGGAGCTGACCCTCTCTTCGTCGTGAGTCTAGTAACTCATTCACTTGATAAGCAGGAGTTCCATCAATGTCCAATGGAGGTGGTGGTTCTGGGGTCTCATGGCCAGGGTCAGCATTCGGGTGGACCGGTTTGAGGAGGGAGACATGGAAGGAGGGAGAGATTCGGTAGTTATCAGGAAGCTCCAATTGGTAAGTGACCTCATTAATTCTCTTAAGAATCTTAAAAGGGCCAACATACCTTGGACTGAGCTTCCTGCTTGGCAGCCGTAACTTGATGTTCTTTGTCGAGAGCCAGACCCGTTGTCCTGGTTGGTAGGGAGGATGTGGGAGACGTCGTCTGTTGGCCTGGAACTCCTGTGTTCTCACGGCCCGCTGGAGACGGACGTGTGCACTGTCCCACACCCTCTCGCTACGTTGAATCCAGTCGTCCACCGCTGGGACTGAGGAAGGTTCGCCAGACCACGGGAACAAGGGAGGTTGGAACCCCAGGACGCACTGAAAGGGGGTCAGGCCAGTGGATGTGTGTGTGAGAGAGTTCTGAGCATATTCTGCCCAAGGTAGAAACTCAGACCATCGATGTTGCTCTCGACTGCAGTAGGTTCGTAGGTATCTGCCGATTTCTTGATTGAGGCGTTCAACTTGGCCGTTGGCTTGAGGATGATATCCTGACGTGAGACTAACGTTAATATCCAGTTGTTTGCAGAAAGCTCTCCAGACCTGGGAAGTGAATTGTGTGCCCCGATCACTGACAATATCTTCTGGGAGACCATATACTCTGAAGACATGGTGGAACAGGGCTTGGGCTGTTTCCATGGCGGTAGGTAGTCCCTTTAATGGGATTAGGCGACAGGATTTTGAGAAACGGTCTATAATGACTAGAATAGTGGTACAATTGTCGGAGGGAGGTAGATCAGTGACAAAGTCTATGGATAGGTGGGACCATGGGCGTTGTGGGATGGGTAGTGGTTGTAGGAGACCGGAGGGTAATTCTTTAGGGGTTTTAGACTGGGCACAGACTTGACAAGACTTTACATAAGCGGTGACCTCTTTGGCCATTGCAGGCCACCAAAATGAATTTTGTAGCAGACGAATAGTGCGAGAAATACCGGGGTGGCCTGCACTAATGGAAGTGTGGATCCATTGCATGATACGTTGACGTAGACATAGTGGTACATACTGTTTGTCATGAGGGCAGTGAGCAGGTGGTGGTTCACGTTGTTGTTCTTCTTGTAATTCCTCCATGATGTCCCAGGAAACTGGAGCGAGGATGACAGAGTAAGGAAGGATGGGTTCTGGAGTGAGATGTTTTGTGGGAAGGTCGTATCGTCTGGAGAGGGCATCTGCTTTACAGTTCTTACTGCCGGGCCGATAGGTTACTGTAAACTGGAAGCGAGTGAAGAATAGAGCCCAACGAGCTTGACGTGGGTTAAGACGTTTTGCGCTTTTGATATACTCCAAATTTTTGTGATCTGTGATGATTTGAAATGGGTGGACCGCCCCCTCGAACCAATGTCGCCACTCCTCGATGGCTGCCTTCATGGATAGCAGTTCTACCAGAAAGACTCAGAGAATAAATACTGTGACAATTATCCATTTATTAACAACCAAGCAAGCAATAAGATTCTTTGGCGTAGGCCCCGTCCGTAGCTCGCAATCTGAGGGTCCGGACTCTGCATATCCTGCCTGAAGACCAAGGCAGGGGCGCAGCCGACCCCCTGTGAGGTATGGAAGGGACCATCCTGGTGGTGGTGGGGAGGATGGAGGGAAGGATTTGACTTGGAGGTGGTGGGGAGGATGGTGGCAAATTGGAGCGTCAGCATCTGCGAACTCAAACATGAGTAAGTACCGATCTTTTATACCACAAGTGTTGGAATGTGATTGGATAGATAAAAGGTCAAGTGACACACCAATTAAGTCTTCCTGGCAGAACTTTATGCTAAAGCTTTCATTTCCTTGTTCCCCACATCATAATTCCGTTCAGCGGCGGTTAGTTTCCTTGAAAAGAATGCGCATGGATGTAGTTTGCCTGGTTGACCATGTCTCTGTGAGAGTACTGCCCCGATACCACAGTCGGAGGCATCCACTTCTACTATAAAAGGTAAACTGGGGTCTGGGTGTTTCAGAATGGGGGCAGACGTGAATCTTTCCTTCAGGGTGATAAAGGCATTGGTGGCTTCTTTATTCCAGCTGAGTTTTGTGGGTTTACCTTTTAGAAGTGATGTTAGGGGGGACGCTATGGTGCTGTAGTTGCGGATGAAGCGTCTGTAGAAGTTTGCGAAGCCTAAGAATCTTTGTAATTCCTTGACTGTTGTAGGTTGGGGCCATTCGGTGACTGCTTGAACCTTTAAATCATCCATCTTTACTCCATGGTGACTTATGTGGTAGCCTAGAAACGAGGTTTGATTAACATGGAATTCACATTTTTCTGCTTTGACGTAGAGCTGATTTTCGAGTAATCGAGAGAGGACTACTTTAACATGGTTGATATGCTCTGCCTCAGACTTAGAGTAGATGAGAATGTCATCAATATAGGCTACCACAAACTGGTTGAGAAGGTCCTTGAAGATTTCATTGATGAATGATTGGAAGATGGCAGGTGAGTTGGCCATCCCATATGGCATAACTTGGTACTCATAGTGCCCCCTGGTGGTCAGAAAAGCAGTTTTCCACTCATCGCCCTCCTTTATTCTAATTAAGTTGTAGGCACTTAAGTCCAGTTTAGTGAAAATGGTGGCTTCCCGCAGCTGTTCTAGGGCAGAGGGTACTAAAGGAAGGGGATAACGAAATTTGACAGTCACATTATTTAGTCCTCTGTAATCGATGCAGGGTCTTAGTCCTCCATCCTTCTTTTCAACAAAGAAGAATCCTGCAGCTGCTGGCGATGAAGATGGACGAATAAAACCTGAGTTCAGAGCCTCTTCAATATACTCTTCCATTGCTTGACTTTCGGTTCGGGAGAGAGGGTAAACTTTGCTTTTGGGAGGCATGGCATTGGGAAGCAGATCGATAGCACAGTCCCAGGGTCGGTGTGGTGGTAGCTGTGCGGCCTTGGTTTTGCTAAAGACTTCAGAAAGATTGTAGTAATAGGCGGGGATGTTCACAGTCTTGAGGGTATCTGGACTTTCAATGCTGGTTGTGAGACATGGTTGGGGTTTAGTGGGAAGGCAGTGATCTAGACAAAATGTGGACCAATGAGTCAACTCACCATGATACCAGGAAATGTCAGGGTCGTGAATAGATAGCCAGGGATGTCCCAGGATGATCTCGAATTTGGGAGAGTCAACAATATACAGTGTGATAGACTCTTGATGCAGCAAACCGACATTAAGTGTGAGAGTTTTTGTTTGATGAGTGATCCCCTCTCCAATAAGTGTGTCATCGATGGCCTTGATTTTGATAGGTGGGGTGCATGGTTGAATGGGGATGTTATACTTTGTGACAATGTCCTTATTAATCAGATTCAGAGCGGCTCCAGAGTCAATCATCGCTGTTAATTCAAGAGACAATGTGTCAGTCCTGAGAGTAATAGGTAAGGTAAATGATTTGTTACTGAGTAAGGAGAAATGTTCAATATTTACCCTGGGAACAGCTTGGGATTTGTGTGGACATCCTAGACTGCGATGGCCTGCTTCACCACAGTAAAAGCATAACTGATGTTGTCGACGCCTCTCCCTTTCCCCTTCAGAAAGTCGGGAGATGTTGAGTTGCATAGGTTCGTCGTGAGGGCGTGCCTCGATCGTGACTGGAATCTGTGAACTGCTCTGATTTCCCCTGTTGCCCTTGCGTTTCGGAGCCTGTCTCATGAGGTTATCAATTTTAATGGCAAGAGTGACAAATTCAGAAAAGGAGGAATTCTCTCCTTTACAAGCTAGTTCAGTTTGCAGTTCAGTGTTGAGACTACGGTGAAACATGGCCTTTAAAGCGATATCATTCCAACCACTCTGCGCAGCAAGTGTTCTGAATTCAATAGCGTATTCAGCAGCGGTGCGGTTACCTTGTGTGATGTTAATGATTTGTGTTGACACATCTTTACCTCCGGCAGGGTATTCAAACACTTCACGGAGTTGCTGGATGAAATAATCCACTGAATATCTGAACCGTGAATCAGAGTCCCAAACTGCTGCAGCCCAGTCGATAGCTCTCCCCGTTAACAGCGTCATTAAGAACGCACATTTCTTTTCCTCTGACTCAAATTTATCCCCTTGATGATCAAAGTACAGTCTGATTTGACGAACGAAGCCTTTACATTGTTCAGCAGTACCATCAAACTTTTCAGGAAGGGCAAAGCTTACCGTTTTTGGCGTGGGTTGTGGAAGTGATTGGATGTAGTGCGTTAGATGTTCGTTGACTGATTGGAGCTTGGTTAATTGTTCCTGGTATTCCTTTAACATATTGCTTTGATAAGCGAATGCTGCTTGCAGGTTCGAAACTTCTGCTGGATTCATGGGTGGCGAAGTATTCTGTAACGAGGACGCTGAGGCTGAGTGACAATCCATGTGCAGAAGTTTATTAAAGACAGTTTCCACAAACAAATACGATGAGGCAGGCAGAGGGTCAAAACCAAGGTAGCAGTCAGATCTTTCAACATACAAAGGGGATTTCCAAAAGGCAAGAGTGAGTAGGCAGGCAATAGGTCCAAGCAAAAACATCAGTCCGATCAGGCAACCAAAACAAAGGGGATAATCCAGAAAATCAAAAAACAGAGAACCAGGCAGAATCATACACAGTAGACAGGCAGGATAAACAGGAAATAACGCTCGGTAAGGCAGATAAACTGGCAATACTTCGCAATGAGTACAAGAATGGTCTCTGGTTAAATAGCAGTCAAACAGGAAATGAGTGCAGAAGAAGCAGAGGGAGTGGAACACAGTCAGTACTCAGGTGAGGGCTCCCTCTGCTGGTTTGGCATTACAGAATTATACCGTGAGCTTCGGGGGGTACAGCTATTCCGACTGGTGACGTCACTCTCCATTTTATATAGGCTTACACACATGAGAACCACTAATCTATGTGCGAAATTCCCTGAATATTAGTGCAGATTCCCTCTTGTTAAGACATTAAGAATGAAATTGCACAAAATGATAAATCGACTCATTAAACCTCTCCCTGTGTCAGTATGTCTATGGAACTCCTGCTACGGCGTGTGATTGTAGGCCTAATGTTTTTAAGTTAAGCAGCAGCGATGGTCGTGACCGCTGAGTGGAAGGGAGACCTCTGGTTAAACCATAGCGATCTTGCTACTCAATGTTTTTCAAAGGTTGGCTATCACTTTGTTACAAAGGCAGTGAAATATTAGACAATGTATGGTCACCACTTGTAAACCCATCTGTATATCAGGCATTTGCAGCCTACACTGTGCATTTGACGAGCTGCTCATAACATTTACCACAAAGCATAATGCATGATGTTCCCTTTCGAGAACGGTCACTTCGTATTGCGTAGCTATATGCAGTGGGGAACTCCTTTCCTCAGATTATTGAAGCCTATATGTAAAACGCAGTGCAGCTGCACAGCGAGCACAGAGAGTGTCTAGTTCACTCATTGGCTGTGCTGCAGCAACTGCACACCCAATGGCGAGGTGCCATTTTGGCGGTCTCTGACGTGTGTTGGCGTGCAGTAGCCTGATTGGCGCGTACGTCAGAGACCACCAAAATGGGCGTGGCTATGTCTATAAGAGAGCCTGTAATTCGTCGTTATAGCAGATTTTCTCTCCTTCAGCGACACTTCACGTCTCTGTCTCCTCTGAAGCCATCGCCATGGAAACAAGCCTTTTTGCAGCTAGAACGAGCCATCTGTGAACAGCGGACAGCGCCTTCACTAACCTGGCCGCTTTTCTTCTGTCGCCGTATCTACGCATATCCTTTTCTGCTTTTTACGCTGCTGTGTGCTCGCCGCTGCGACACTCAGTCTAAAAGAGAAATTTCGTGAGCATTGTTCCAGATGCCTCGCTCTTCATGCACCTCGCTCTTCATTTCGAGGCCGACGGGCACACGAAGTGCGTCACATGCCTGGGAACCGCCCATGATTAAGCTGCACTCTCTGCCGGAGGCTGCTCTCTCTGCGAGAGTATGCCTGTTTCTGTGCTGTGGACGTGGCTAGCTCTCTGCAAAGATGGCGACGCCACTTCTCCTGCTCTTCCTTTTCCTGCACTACTTCAGTCGAGGAAAAAGAAGTGCCACAGCCAACGGCAACCTGAACACATGGAGGTAAGCGAGCCCACACCGGCCACGTCCCCGCGTGCCTCGCTTTCTCCTGCACAAACTCCGTCACCGGTCCTGTTCATGCAGACGGATCAGCGCCCCTCTTGTCAAGCGGCGGGCCTCGTCTCCTTTGGCAGATCGGATGACGAACACGACGACAGCCTCTCCATTGCTGCATCTGAAGAGGATTGGTCGGGCTCCGTCGACCCCGCCCTTCTCTCTCAGTCAGGTGCCAGTGCTATCGCTACCAGGACTAATTCGGACGGGGAGTTACTACGCATCCTCACCGCGGCTGTTGCTAACCTCATGCTCAAGTGGGCCTCGCCCGAAGAGCCCCCCAGAAGTCGGCTAGATGGATGGTTTCTGCCTTGTCGCTAGCAGGCCCCCCGCCACAGGCCGGCGCCGTTCTTCCCCGAGGTACATGAAGAACTCACTAAGACGTAGCGCACCCCCTACTCAGCACGCACAAGCTCTTCCACTTCCACAACGCTCTCATCTGTTGATGGCGCAGCGGAAAAAGGATATGAGAAGCTACCGCCGCTTGAAGAAGCAGTGGCCGCTCACCTCTGCCCGCCCACTGCTGCTGGTTGGAGAACCATGGTGGTTCACCTTTCTAAGCCGTGCCGGAACACCCCAACCTTGTCACAGGGTGTTGCAATGAGGAATACGATGAGGAAGAATAAGTTTAAAATAGTCTTTAATAGAAATCCACAAATGAAGCAAACGCGCTATTTGAACGTGACTATACAAATGAGAATCGAACACAGGGCAATTTATGGGCTCTTTACACAACACTGTTTTCAACTAAAAATGTAAAACTTTTTATGTGTTTTTGGGTTTACCCAAAGTTACCCTAACCCTAAGTTTTTGAAAACAGTCTTGGTGTAAACAACAAAAAAGCGAATCTCTGAAAACGATGACGTCATGCACATGCGTATTACTTGTTCATCGCCATCTAATGGCCTGGCAGCAGAATACAGCGTTTTAGTCGTTTTCTCGGATTCGTGTGGATGTGGATCATTTTGACATTGGTGTCATCTGTACACGGAAAACTCAAAATAAAAACTTCTCAGTTTTAAGCATATCGTTGTTGTGTAAACGTACCCTTAAATATAGAGTCAAATAAGGGTAATTAATGACACAGCTGAAAGGACTAATCATATCAGTAACCATGACGACTTAGGAGTGGTGGGAAAACTAGACAAAGGAAACCAGAAAACTAATGAATACAAACTAAAAGTCCATGAAAATTAAAGTTGAAAATAAAAAAGAGCAATATACCTTAAAGTCAGTGACACACATCATCAATTTTAAATTCCGTGTGAACCAAAAGTTGCAAACAACTTTTCTCCAGTGTTGTGACGTATTTCCCAGTGAAAAGGAATATTGAATAGAGGGCAGGGTTTTACTCTAGCGCTCCTCCTCTCCATCTCTCGCTCATAGCAGACTAACGGTTTGAGGGGAGTGCTTAAGCGTTTCCCAACCCAAGCCGTCAAACCTACATCATCAGAGAAGGAACGCCATTCCAGACCGGAAGTAACTTTTTAGACTTTGATTAAAGATTACGACGGCAAACAATTTTATACTGTGTATTAACTTGCACGGATTAATTTTTCACCACAAGACTAGTAATATGCGCTAACAAAGTAAATAGGGTCAATTTTGATTTCAGTTGGACTTTAATTAATTCATGTACCATCATAAACTTTAATCAAAATAATTTTCCCTCCCTCATGCAACAACATTTCTTTTCTGATGGTGTTTACTGCCACGAGGGTACACTACACTTCAGTGTAGATAATTCACAGAGATAGATGCACAAAGCAGGAATATGACTAAAGATACATTTAATGGCCATCAGGAACTTAAGCACTACACACTTACAACATAACATTATCACAAGAACTGAGGAAAACTACGGGTTTAATTAAATACACAATGCATGAAGTGGAAAAAATAAAGAGGCAGTACTCCCCCTGGGGGGGTTAATTGAAATGAAATTAACATTTTCTAAAGTGTCTTAACGTTATGTTCTGTGGAGACGCAGGAGACTTGTAGCTGGGTGGGACTAGCAGAGACAGAGGAGACTTTGGGAATTATATCTTCCAAGCCATCAATTAGTAATGTAGAAACCTGGCACAGCTTTCATAGGCACAACAATCAGAAGGCTGACACACTTTTATTGTGTGTTGTCTTGCCATGTGTTCGGAACATTGCATCTGGATCTTGACACTTCTGTTTAAGCCAGTTTTCTGTTGCCGGTGTCAGGATCCTGCAGAATCATGCTAAATGGTGTGCATCTCTGCTGTGGGTGCATGGTTTCATTTTCAGATTCTTCCTTGCTTCTGTTAGTCCTGTCGGTTTCCTTTTTCAGTTTGAGCACATGGCGTTGGTTGTGTGATGTGCTCTTCTGTCAGTTCCCCATTGCGTCTGAACAACAAACCTTTGTTAACCTGATTGTCTGTTTAGTTAACTTACCCGTCTGCCATAGTTGACTCTTGATTTCTGCTTCTATTCAATCTTTCTGTGCGCTCTGTCTTATGCCAGTTCGTTTTCGCTTTATACAAATGTCAAGAATGTTCTGTCCTGTTTGTCTTTTCTGATTTCAGTTTGCCCAGCCATCTGTTCGAGTCCTTGTCCTGGGACAAAATAAACTGTTAAATAGATACATAATATATGTTTATGGAATATCCTGGGAACTACAGTATAATACTGTATATTTATTAAACCAGGAAACTTTAGGTTTCACTTAGGCCTCAGGTCTCTATGATACTGTGTGTTTCACTTCAGCAACTCTGCGGTATGAAGAAACCAGTGGGCAAGCCTGCACCAGTCACTGAGTGGTACATGATAATAAGCGGCTCTTTTTGATTTACATTTGTGTATGCTCCCTTGATATATGTTTTTTTAATATGTTCTCTCAATGTATGCTATTTTTTTTTTAAAAGACCAGTTGGCAGCATGTCACACTTAAAGAGAAGCCAGAAAGATTAGGAATTAATTGTGGCAGACAGAAGGAGGATGGGCTTTAACCCTTAAAGGGATACTTCACCGATTAGCATTAAGCTTTGTATCAGTAGAAACCCGTCATTTTAGCTGTGTCCCAATGTGAAGGCTGCATCCTTCGAAGGACTGAAGACTTCAAGGATGCAGCCTATGCGTCCTCCGAAGGACGCACCATGTAGCCTCCGTAGGATTTCCTAATTGCGCAGCCAGGTGTTTCCGATTACCGCTCCAGGCGCCAAGCAACGGTGCGAGAGTATGCTGCCATCCTGACAATTCATTTGATATGCTATGGAGCCAGAATTGGCTATTGTCATTTTTATGTTTTATATTTTACTGGAGGACATGGTATTAAGGATGTTTCAGGTCATACTTTCGGCTTAGCCGAAGATTCAAATGTTCATTTATATCTTACCTTGATGCGATTTTGTAGGCTAGTGTATTATTTTTTATTATGCACATAAATGGACCATGGTAAATATATTTACACAGGTTTTTAACCCCATTTGAATATAAAACCCAGTTGAATATAAAAAGTCCAGTGCGAATGTTACTCCCGCTCGTCATTGGCAGCTGTCAGTCACTGTTGCTAGGCGACAAGAACAATCCTCTGTAGGCTAGACCGGTCCGAGCGCTTCAGATGCGCCCTTTGAAATGGGAAGGAGCTGTAGTTAGCAACAATTTGTTAATATTGTGACAATAGGCCTACATTTTGTTACTTTAATTTTCAAAATAACCAGTGGTGGTATGTAAGGAACTACATACTTCGTTAATAGCCTACTCAAAGTAATTTTCCCACACGGGACAGCAACACTACAAAATTGTTATTTTACAATATGATGCATTGTTTTACATTAAACTACACAAAAGTATATAGTTTAAATGTATCAACCTTGAAAATATTCAGAAGTAAAATGCAACATGCAGTAATAGAAATGCAAAACATCATAAAAACCCTGACAAGGATTTTTTTTCATGCAGAATTCCTTTACTTTTACTCTTGATACCTTAAGTACATTAGAGTATGCAAGATAATGAAAAAAATAATAATAAAAAAGTTGCTTAACTAAGGTTTAAAATATATGACTAGTAGTTTTTCGCCAGTGCAGCATTAGTGGTTATTAAAAGTACTTTAGTGTAATAAAGTATCTCAATATTTATTCCATGAGTCAGCCCTGCAAACCTGTTGGTAGACAACTTAGTGGATAGTGAAAATATGCAGTCAAACACTCTGGAGACCATCCCAGATGATGTCCCACCAGCAGGAGGCCTTACCAGGGTCTCTACTGTGGAGCCCATCCCGGTCCAGCAGCACACCAGGGTCTCCCACTCAGCTGAATAAAAGTCTACATCATTTTTCTTATTTTATGTACTGTAAATTTAAATGTTTATGTTGATTTTGATATGTTTAACATATGTTGTAAATAGTTGGGGGGAAAAAGGTATAGAATAATTTGTTTCATGTAGAAATTATGACTGTCATTACAAAAATAAACAATGTCCAGAGCAATGAATTCTCTTTTATTTACACATTTAAAGTTGCATACAAATAAATAAATGTACAGATTTTTTTTCCTTTTAAAAAATATAGGTGAAAAAAAGTTAAACAAGAATATATATATATATTTCTCAATAATTCTTTCAAGAAGAGAAAACAGCCTGTCCATCCTCTCCCTACTCTCCAGTGCTCTCCTCGCCTCTGCAGTCCCATGTCTTCTCTAATCAAGTCCAAAAACTCGTCCTCTCTGTCTCGCCTTCTTCATGGTGCTGGTGCTGGTGCTGCCCCTGGCTCCTGCTCTTCTTGGTCACACACTGCTGAACTCGGCCCTGGTGCAATGCCTCTGTCCCAACACCTCATCCATGAGGACAAACCAGGGCCAAGTTTCAGCAGTGGGTTTCCCACTCACACCCTCTCCTGTCCCAGGACACGTGCAATCCTAAGGCAGAGCAAATTAACCATGGCTTGTTAACAACAACAGCACAATACATTTCAGCAAAGATGTGTGTATTAATTTTCTCCTGTATGGGAGTTACGTTCCCCAGACCCATTTTTCCCTGAATTGTTCTAAAAGGGCAGAAAAGGGTACTTAACACAGGGGTGCAATCTTAAGTGCATTGTTAACACTGCAAAATATGACACATCAAGACATGCAAAATATACTTAATATTTCTGTATACTCAAATTTGGTTAAACACATAGCTTGCATGACAGCACTACAAAAACACATAAAAGTGAAACCCCATTGCATTATCTACTGCTTTTCTTATTGTTTTAGGCTTTATAGGGTGAGTGATATTTCTTATAATACACAAGTGAGATAGACTAGTGCAAATATTACAAATAGGTCGTTAAACTAATAACGTTATTACCACAAGTTTTGCCTAAAACTACCTGACAAATGAAGCCATGCAATGGTGACGAAGGAGTTAAGATTAAGTTTATAATAAACTTTAACTCTGGTTTCGCTAGCTATTTGAGTAAATGAAAACATAATACTTACATTTAAATGTGAATTTGCTGTCCACCACCGATCTCTAGTCTCGGCCGCCTTTAAAAATAAATAAATAAATGCTGTCGTCAACGGTGCGCAATGACTTATGGGGTAGAATAGGGTAGGATAGGCCGCTAGGATAGGCCGCTAAGTGTCCATTTATGTATCCTTCCTTTCACGGGAAACGTAGGGGCGCATTTGGCGTCGCTTTTGAATGAGGGTAGCCTTCGTCGCGGCGCGATGACGCAACCGTCCTTCGAATACGGCCTTCGGAGGATGCAGCCTTCACATTGGGACAGCCTTCATTGAGCCGCGTGACGCAATCGGCCTTCAAATGCGACCTTCCAAGGATGCAGCCCAGTGTTGCTAGATGTACGATAATTATCGTATTTGTACGATAATTTCGACCTCTGTATGATGTACGAACAATAATGGAAAAAATCCTATAATGTACGATAATTTCAGAACTGTGTGACACTTCAAATGATGGTCGTTGTAATCATAGGGCTTCTCATTGATCTAGCTGTGGATTCTACGTCTACCGGGGGAAGAACGTGTAGAGAGAGGGTGCGAGAGACCTTGCGTGTGTGTGCTAGTGTGCCTCGCGAAGCGCATGGAAGGACCCAACCAATCAATTGTAAGAACCCCCGTTGGAGATTTCTTGACTGTCTGTCATTATCATGCTGTATTCTGTACAGGTTTGACTCGTGTACGATAATTTTCTTCCAAATACGATAATTTTGAGCTTCTGGTACGATACTGGGACATTTCCAATCTGGCAACACTGATGCAGCCTTTGAATTGGGACGTCCTTCGTCGCGCCGCTGTGACGCAATCGGCCTTCAAATATGACCTTCGGAGGATGCAGCCTTCACATTGGGACACAGCTCATGTGTCATCGGAGACTACAGCCAGTACTAGCTAGTTCTGCATGTTTTCAACCCGCCCATAGGGGGTGGGATCTCACGATAAAAAGGCATCTTTTCAGTTACGATTCAACTGGTAGCCTAGTTGTATAATTTCTTCCAATACTGCCCTCTGTAACCGGTAGGACGTGGCTTGGGAGTGACCTCGTAGGGCAGCGAAGCAAGTGCATTCAGGGAGTTGTTGTCTTTCATCCACATGAGCCAAAAATATTTTTTTGTCTTTTCTCAGTCTAGAAGGCACCAACTTCTAAAATAATTTCACATTTCTACTACATAAATGACCCAGTTTAAATACACATTCATCTTTCCAGCGGTGAAATATCCCTTTAAATGTTTCTCCAATCATTATTACATATTCGGCTCTTTAGCGACCTGGATCTATATTTAACACAGATGGATCTCTACCATCTTTACCTCGCGGTAGTATAAAACTCTCCTGATATTAGAGTAACAATTGCAGAAGAATAAAATAAAACATATTTTGTTACCTTTTGGAGCTTGAAAAGGATTTAGGTTGAGCAGATGTTTTATACCATCATCACTGGTCCAAGTTAAAGCTCCTTTTTTCTGTACATTCAGCATCTGGCTCATATTCATGATCTCAAACATATTCTCAAAACTATCATTTTCAACATCTTCAAAATCAATATTTTGATCACTGACAGCTTCTTCGCCAGATCCACCATCAAGTGACAGTGACACTAATATTTGATTACCTTCAGTACTTGCTCTGCAGTAAATCGCTGAGCCATCTCAGGTTTTGCTGATGATTTGTTTTTTAGTTTTGTTTTCTGCCTGCAGTAACTATGAGTGAAACGCCACTTCATCATTTTGTATCAGACATTGCCACCTTGTGGAATAAAGATGAATTGCACTTATTCAGTTATCAAATTTATGATTTACGCTTGCAAATCATATTTAAGGACAAGTTATGAAGTCCAACAAAGAACAATACCAACTTTACAATGTCCCCAATCATACAGTTACAACATTACTAAGGATTTTCTGTTGTAGAACCCCCCCCATTGGTGAAATTATGACATGATGTGCATCCTTAGAAAGTCCTGTGCTCTATGGGTGCTTCTCAATAAATGGATGCTTCCTTGTTTCCTCACTACTCTGTCCTACAGCCTGTGACCCGGAAACTGATCGAACTCAGCCATCTTGAAGCCATCATCTCAATTCTCTAATTGCACCATGAGGGGGCAAAGAACAAGGAGTGAGGAAGCTTCCTGAGGAGTCATGAGCGAGGATACACAGGTGTATCCTTCCCTCGCAGCCTAAGGGGGTGGAGCTAAGAAGGAAAGGAAACGAGGATGCACAAATAAGAAATGAGAAGCACCCCCTGTGTTTCTAAGCTGTGGAAGCCACATCCTGCCCGTAGGGAGGTATCATGTGGGAGTTACACATATGGAATGTCCCCGGGGTGGCTCCGGCCATAACGGGGGAGACAACAACTGTCAGGGAAGGCAGAGCGGACTCTGCCAAGGGAAAGACACAGGCTCGCCGTAGGAAGCCGTGGAAGAATACACATATGGGATCACCATGGGGATCACAACATATGGACCCAGCCTAACACAAGTTCCACCAACCCATACGAATGCTAGGCCTGGCGTCAGATACTCCGCCATGTCTGAGGCCGATAGGCGTGACAAAGTAACTCTACAACGTTCGCCGGCCGGGGAACTCTACTGGAGCAATATAAGCACACTTATCCGGTCCATAGGGAGGGGAATGGCGCAGCAAGTCGACCCTTGAACAGGCTCCTGGCGTTCACTGGTTACTAGGGGTGAGTACACGGGAGGATACTGAACGCGTTGGGTGTCGCCCAGCCCGCAGTTCTACATATATCTGTCAGCGAGGCGCCGTGCGCCAGTGCCCAGGAAGAAGCCATAATCCTGCAATGTCTGGACCAATCAGACACACACAAATTATTAATTTTATTTAATGAATAATCCAGCAAACTCACTCTCCAAACAATGGTCTATGAAACTTCCCCCAAAACTAACATCACAAATGAATCTAACACACTGGCAAAACTCGGTGTCCTGTTACAGGACACATTAAGACTGATAAGAAGTTTTACAACCCCAAAAGGAATTTCCAGAGAGTTGTGACTCTCACTTAATTCTTGCTGAGAAGGAGAAATAAACCCTGTTAATCCTATATATTCTATATATAACCACTTGAGAAATGTATTAACATGTATCTAATTTTCCCATCTCATGATTTTCCTTTTATGTGGTTTGGCCTATGTATTCTTGTAAACTTTATTGGGTTAATATTTCTGACTTTGCATATTATGGTTTACCAAAATCATACAGTGAGGAAAATAAGTATTTGAACTCCCTGCTATTTTGCAAGTTCTCCCACTTGGAAATCATGGAGGCGTCTGAAATTGTCATCGTAGGTGCATGTCCACTGTGAGAGACATAATCAAAAAAAAAAAAAATCCAGAAATCACAATATATGATTTTTTAACTATTTATTTGTATGATACAGCTGCAAATAAGTATTTGAACACCTGTCTATCAGCTAGAATTCTGACCCTCAAAGACCTGTCAGTCTGCCTTTAAAATGTCCATCTCCACTCCATTTATTATCCTAAATTAGATGCACCTGTTTGAGGTCGTTAGCTGCATAAAGACACCTGTCCACCCCATACAATCAGTAAGAATCCAACTACTAACATGGCCAAGACCAAAGAGCTGTCCAAAGACACTAGAGACAAAATTGTACACCTCCACAAGGTTAGAAAGGGCTACGGGGAAATTGCCAAGCAGCTTGGTGAAAAAAGGTCCACTGTTGGAGCAATCATTAGAAAATGGAAGAAGCTAAACATGACTGTCAATCTCCCTCGGACTGGGGCTCCATGCAAGATCTCACCTCGTGGGGTCTCAATGATCCTAAGAAAGGTGAGAAATCAGCCCAGAACTACACGGGAGGAGCTGGTCAATGACCTGAAAAGAGCTGGGACCACCGTTTCCAAGGTTACTGTTGGTAATACACTAAGACGTCATGGTTTTAAATCATGCATGGCACGGAAGGTTCCCCTGCTTAAACCAGCACGTCAAGGCCCGTCTTAAGTTTGCCAATGACCATTTGGATGATCCAGAGGAGTCATGGGAGAAAGTCATGTGGTCAGATGAGACCAAAATAGAACTTTTTGGTCATAATTCCACTAAACGTGTTTGGAGGAAGAAGAATGACGAGTACCATCCCAAGAACACCATCCCTACTGTGAAGCATGGGGGTGGTAGCATCATGCTTTGGGGGTGTTTTTCTGCACATGGGACAGGGCGACTGCACTGTATTAAGGAGAGGATGACCGGGGCCATGTATTGCGAGATTTTGGGGAACAACCTCCTTCCCTCAGTTAGAGCATTGAAGATGGGTCGAGGCTGGGTCTTCCAACATGACAATGACCCGAAGCACACAGCCAGGATAACCAAGGAGTGGCTCTGTAAGAAGCATATCAAGGTTCTGGCGTGGCCTAGCCAGTCTCCAGACCTAAACCCAATAGAGAATCTTTGGAGGGAGCTCAAACTCCGTGTTTCTCAGCGACAGCCCAGAAACCTGACTGATCTAGAGAAGATCTGTGTGGAGGAGTGGGCCAAAATTCCTCCTGCAGTGTGTGCAAACCTGGTGAAAAACTAGGAAACGTTTGACCTCTGTAATTGCAAACAAAGGCTACTGTACCAAATATTAACATTGATTTTCTCAGGTGTTCAAATACTTATTTGCAGCTGTATCATACAAATAAATAGTTAAAAAATCATACATTGTGATTTCTGGATTTTTTTTTTTTTTAGATTATGTCTCTCACAGTGGACATGCACCTACGATGACAATTTCAGACCCCTCCATGATTTCTAAGTGGGAGAACTTGCAAAATAGCAGGGTGTTCAAATACTTATTTTCCTCACTGTATGTGTGGCATGTTTGGTCTCTATATAGATCCATGGTACAGCGTTGACTAAATCATATTACGTTCCTGTATAAACAGAATCACGGTTTTATCATTGTGTGGATCATCCATAATGAGACAAATAAAAATATTCTACTACTACTAGTCAAGTTAAGTCCTTCTTTAATCAACCCTCAATAAAGTACTTGTCTGGCCTTAAAAATGTATAATACAGAAAACAATTTTTTGTCACGTCTGCGTAGCCACGCGAACCAGAATTATCCCGACAACATTTTATCTGTACTGAGGTAAAGGGAACGGAAGGAGGCCTTCACAGGGGAGGGACTGGTTGACACTTCAGAACTGAACGCCATCGTGTCCAGGCGTAGATCTGGATACGGCATGGATACGGCATGGATCCGGCGGACTGTGGTAAACCTCGGATAAACAGAGAGACTAATATTAGCGTAGACACCATCCTTCTTATGATGAAACAACAATACTAGAAACGTGACTTTGAAATGAAAGATTGGTATCAAAGAGCACACCCAGGTTCCTAACTGACGACGAGGACTTGACAGAGCAGCCATCAAGTGTTAGACAGTATTCTAGATTATTACGCGAGGAAGTTTTTTGTCCAATAATTAGAATCTCTGTTTTTTCCGAATTAAGTAGTAGGAAATTGCTAGTCATCCAGTTTTTTATATCAGCTATGCATTCCGTTAATTTTGTGAATTGGTAAGTTTCATCAGGATGTGAAGAAATATAGAGCTGCGTATCATCAGCATAACAGTGAAAGCTAATACCATTCTTCCTAATGATATCTCCCATAGCATGTACAGAGTGAACAGCAACGGTCCTAGTACTGAGCCCTGTGGTACACATAACTTTTTATCGATAATACATCTCTTCATTTACTGCTACAAACTGATAACAGTTAGATAAGTATGATTTAAACCATGCTAATGCAATTCCACTAATGCCAACATAGTTTTCTAGTCTATTTAAAAGAATGTTGTGGTCAATGGTGTCATATGCAGCACTAAGATCGAGTAACACTAATAGAGAGATACAACCACGATCAGATGATAAGAGCAAATCATTTGTGACTCTAATGAGAGCTGTCTCAGTACTATGGTACGGTCTAAATCCTGATTGAAAATCCTTGCAGATATCATTTCTTTCTAAAAAGGAACATAGTTGTGAAGATACTGCCTTTTCTAGTATCTTTGACAGAAAAGGTAGATTCGAGATCGGCCTGTAATTGACTAATTCTGTAGGATAAAGTTACGTTTTTTTAACAAGCGGTTTAATCATAGCCAGCTTAAAAGTTTTTGGTACGTATCCTAATGACAAAGATGAATTAATGATATTAAGAGGAGGATCTATGACCTCTGGAAGCATCTCTTTCAGTAGCTTAGTTAGCTTTTCGATTTAGATGATTTAACGAGTTTAGTTACCACTACTACAACTTGCAGTATACACTATGTATATCATATAAAATATGTATCCAGAACACAGTACTGTGTCCCACAATGCAATGCACTCAACTTAACCTTTCATTTTCAGTGACAAATGACACAGGATTCAGTTCCTAAACAAAATTGCTACTATCACTATTGTCACTATTCTTACTTTTATTGGAGTTTCCCTGATTCACAGCCTTTATAACACCACTAATTATATAATTCTCCTGTGCACATGCCAGATACAAGTCACAACGGTGTCTACAAAATGTAAATTGACAACAGTTAGGACTTAAGCATGATAAATATGAGATATAGCATAGCTCTGTGTCCTGACAGTGTAGCTCAGCTGTTCTAAGTCAGCAGAAAAAGGGAACACCAGCTTAAGCAAGTCTAAATGTGTCTGTGTCAAGTTGTAGAAGGTGACTGTAAGGCAAGGAAAAGAGAACAAGACAAGATCATAGTGTCCTTACTCAATATTATGAATTAATTGAATTATGTACAAACCTGTCAAGAACATGTCCAGTTCATGATTCACCACCATACCAAACAAATAAGGTAAAAATAAATCATAGAGGAAATTATTTTTTTGTATGAATGAAGCCTATTTTTAGGACCCTTTTTGCATTGTGACATCTGATAAATGACAATGGGAGAAATGAGAAAGTAATAAAAATCACCACTGATAATAATTAAAATTACACAGTTGGGGTGTAATGTTGTTTGTGTGTTCTATTTGAAAAAACAAAAAAAAACTGACAAATTACTGTTTGTGAATAATCTCAGATACTCAAAACTAGAATGACAATGTTTGATATTTCTATTATATCATAACTCTGCTTTTTTTAACTAAGTAGATTGTATTTGCAAGTTAGCAAATGGTCAAGAGAAAAATACTGGAATACATGAAGAATAAGATGTACTCTGTTAATGAACTGTAAGTGTGAAAGAGTAAAGTAAGATTGATGGATTGGTTACAGCTAATCCCCAGTGCTGTAAATGCTGGGCGGGGAAGAGGATAGTCTGTCTTGAGAGATATTGAGTTAAATGTCATTGGGTTCTCCCAGGAAAACTACACACCCGCCCACTTTGCTATGATCATCGAGAGCGTGTTGCTTGGACAACATAGAAAGCAAAGACATATTAAAGACTCCAAAGGGATTTTCACACTGCTCTTAACCCTGGGTTAAGGTCTTTTAAACTTTGTTTTAATTCTGGGTAATGCAATGTTTCAGCCCCTGCAAGCCTTTCCTAGCGGCACCACTGTTTTAAGGCCAATTCACGCTGCACCGGCAGACCGTAACAGACACTTCTTTTGTATTTTGACGAATCAGTGTGTTACCTGTCGCTGTTGGTCAGCTCTTGTTTTCGCCGACTGAACATGTTGAATCTGTATTTGTCGGGTTGTGGAATGTCTAAGAAGTGGCATACTGTTATCTTAATTGTCAGCTTTGGTTGGCATCTGTCAGTAGAGTGAATTGGCCTATAGAAGGAGCATTATTTTCTTGCTTTCTGTATATAAGCCATTCACAATTTAAGTTAATTCAAAGTTTAAGCAAGCAGAACTCATACATTTTAATTGCTCTTAACTTGAAACATTTGTGTAAGCTAATTCATACTTTTAATTTCAAATGATCATGTAATCTCAACAAATATTTTAGTTGTGGAAAATTGGATAGCTTTAATAGGGCAGTCCTGCTCCTTGGAGGCCAGTGTTCTACAGAGTTTAGCTCTAACCTGCCCCAGCACACTTGCCTGGAAGTTTCTAGTAATCCTGAAGATCTTGATTAGCTGGTTCAGGTGTGTATGAGGACTGGGACTAATCTAAGGCTGAAAAATGCTGCCTCAATTCGCAGGCAGTATACGGAGGTAGGAAGGCAACAAGGCACGTCTGAATCCAATGATCATCATGTCACATCCTGTCTGCTGAGATACCATCATCTCATTGATGCATCCTTCCCTGCCTATGATCTCCCACTATCCTGTGTGTTTGATTCCATGACAGTTGAACTAAAAAATAAGCATGGTAGCTACCTGAATGTTGCGGTTGGTGGTCAGTTTGTGTGTAAATGTCTGTAACTTTTACCACTTTTGATGTTATATCTAGTGAGAAATTAATATTGCAGTAATTTAATATTTGCTTCGCTTTGAGAAAAGCTCTCTCTATTTTGTTGAAGATCATTAAATTGTTATGCTGCCTCATTAGTCTGTCCAAAATCAGTTTTGGAAGGTTCCTGCAAAATCACTACCTGATAGCAATGGCATGAATTCACTAAAAGTCAAGGTATGGCAAGTTCAGATGATGTCATTAAATCTATCAGTACCACGTGTGACAATATCAATTAAATTAAGTGTAAATTGACAAAACTGAAATTAAAATAATCACATAGCTCTGAAAATAACCTGGCAGCTGCTGATATATGAATGAATTAACAAAAAAAGTCAATTCTTACCTTAAGAGTCGACAAAAAAATCTTAATTTTTTATTTTAACTCTTTTATTTTTTATTATTAAGGTGAAATGGATCTCATTAATTGGGTAATGAAAATAGATAAATGGCAGTAAATGTATATATACATTGCAAGGACTGACTCGAGGATTCTGAGAAAAAGAGCCATGGGCAAAAACCTGGGTAAAGAGGTTGGACAGGACCAAGTATTATAATAGCACCACCTAGTGTAAGACACCTTATGTACTGCAGAGGTCACAGTGATTTTGCCAAGAAGACAACATCTTTTGTTCATCATGGAACAATATTCCTGTCCGAAAACATAGTCCTAACCTTATCCCTATCCCTGAATGTAATCCTACCCATATCTTATCACTAAAATCAGAGGGAAATGATAGATGAATAAGACTGGTGTAGAAGCACCTAACTCTTGTAGTAAGCCTGACATTAAATATAAACCTATCCCTTAATTCTGATTGGTTGATTGGAATATTGTACAAAGATGTTGATCTAGGAACATGTACTTGGTGAAATTACATTCACCGTATGACTGAGTGGGGGTGGGGGACCAATCTACAAAGTTTTAAGGCTTAATAATAATAAAGAATAGGTTTACAGCACCATGGACCTATGTCATGACCCACAAAATGTATGGGGGTAAAGGAGGAAACATTACCCCGCAGAGTGTTATTGTTTGTGTGTTGGACTGGCAATCCATTCATGGTGTTTCAGCTGCATTCTGCCTGAGATTCTGGGAAAGACAGCATCCCCATAGGGCAAGCAGTTTGGAAAATCGATGGATTCCATTCATCTGTGCAATGTAATAGGCCATATAGTGTTTTGAGTGGCGACTGAAAGAGGGTTATTGTAAGTTGTTAAAGGTACCCTAAAAATAAAAGTATATGTACATGTCTATTGGGAATTTATTAGATCTTTGGGTCATTATTGTCATTTGCTATTGCTGTGATCTCATGTGAGTGACAGGTTGTCCTGCCTTCATGCCAGTTAACATGTCATCAGATGGCATTGCAAGAGGGAGGGGAAGTTATTTTGATTACAAGAGCACTTTTCTTTTTTAAATGATGTAAGATAAATCATTTATTATAAATACTAAATATTCCATAAAAAATAAGTCAATTTTGATTTCATGGTGACAGAATGAAAACTATTTATTCAAATGTTAAAATGGGCAACAACGAACATCTAATGTTACTGATTGTTCTGCTAAAAATTAATAAAAACAAAACTTCAAATCATGTTCTTTTCCTAGCTGTAACATTCTATTGGTGCACAACTTTCGTCAAGAATAAACTTGAGCTTTAATTCATCAAACGAATAGAGTGCTGCAGGGATGATGCATTTTTGTCAGCTAAAACCCACATTTTAGCACTTCCGTCACATGACCTCACTGGTTTGGTCTTGTGGTATTTTGCACTTTATATTCTAGCTCACAGTTCAATACTGACACACCAAGTATAAATATATATTGCATATGCAATTAGTGCTAGTTCTCTATGCCATCATCTTGGTGTAGAAGATAGCACATTCCGATTAGCTATCCAAATCTCTGTAAATCCAGTGTTGATGGACACAAAATAAAAACTCAAAATATGCACCAGATTCTCACTTTATTGGCTAAATTCATGACTAAAAAAAAAAGAGAAAAAAAGTCCTTTTAAGAAGAAAAAGTGAGATTTGCAGTTAAATTGGACAGCCACAATCACTCAGTGAACAGTGCATTTCTGCATTTTAAACTGAAACAGCGATGGCACCCACTTTGCAGACATTCACACATGGTATTATTTGCACATCGTGCATGATTTTAACCTAAAAAATAAAACAACAACCTACATCCCCTCCCACCCCAAAAAAAGCCAAACAGAGCATTTCCACAGGCCAGGCTAAATACTACCTGAGTGTGCAGTTTAAAGAAGCAAAGAATGCGCCAAAATAGGTATGTGTCAAAATGTGCAGGGTGCCGTCAATAACTACTGTAAACAGACACGCACTTGGACAAAGCTTCACATTAAAGAGACTGGCAGTGATTTGCACAATCACCTCCATTCAGATTGCTTTAGAGGGGAATGGAAAAGTCTGTCCCCAGCGGGGATCAAAAGCTGGACCCTGAGGCTTGGTCTGACGAGAATGGTGTTGTAGGTCCAATAAATGGCCTTAAAAGGATTATCACGTTATGGCTGAAGACGTGAAGATGTATTGGAAGGAAAAATCAACCAGAACAGCTAAAAACGCAGTAAAAGGTGCGCAGTTACTAGAGAAAGTGAAGAAAAACTCACACAACAAAACCATTTTCCACAAATACACACTGTTGTTTCACATAGAAACCAACACGCTTCACAAGGGCATTTCAGTCAAGCACACATATATGACCGCTCAATTGCCAGCAGTCTCGTCTTGATGGAGACAGCTAAAAAAACCCTGCACTGATTTGGTGTTTGGAGTTGAAGAGGAGAAGGAAAAGGAGAGGTAGAATGATGGACAGGATGTATAGGCGTGTTGCAGTAGTTGATGTTATTTCTTGGCTTTGCCGCCCTTGGCTGCGTTTCGTGGAGGAGTTACAGGTCTACCAGATCCAAATCCTCCTGCACCACCATACGACAGCATCTTCTTCTCCGCTGGTTTCAGAATCTGACAGAGCAGAGAGAGAAAGCAGGTAAAATGAGTAATGAGGCTCATGATATATAAAATATTTTGTTGCCCATGTAAACAAAAAGACATTGCAAATCGCACTACAAACCCAGTCTCGTCATTTGGCGTGGCATGCAATAGTTACATTTCATCGATTTTCTGCAGGAAACTTTTTTTCCCCCCAAAACCGTGAATTTTGTCTAAAGGTGAGCAGTTTGCATGCAGTTACTAGTTTAATAAAATGTAAGAGCACATACAAACCTGAAATGAGCACATCAGGGTCTCGTCGACACTCATCATAGCTCCTGCGTTGTCAAACTCTCCGCAGTAGTTAGGAGCAGAGAAAAGTGTGACTAACTGCCTCTTTGCAAAGAACTCATAGCCATCCTCTACCACCTGTTCAGAGAGCAGAAGATTTAAGCTTCACAAATGCCATTCAAAAGCTTGACATACAAGAATGCATCCTACTCAATCAACAAAAGACAAAATTAAAACTATTTAAATATTTCTAGTTTGTCAAATCGATTACAGTCTATGACAAAGATTCTCAACACTTTTCTCATTAAGCTGCGATCCGTATAGAATGAATGAATATCAAACCTGCAGCAAATCCTTCCCAGCTAACACACGACTTACCAGTTACGTAATTTATTTGGTACTTTTTTGTAATGTCATCTGCTCTTTATATGTAGTAAAGTGATATACAGCATGCGCCTTGCAGTTTTGTGTGCAATTGTAATGTGCATCTGACAGGAAAGGAGAGTTCGTTTTTCTGAGGCGAGACACTATTTTGTAACAAGTTACGAAAGAAATAAAAGTTAGAATAATGACACTGACATGCAGCCTGACAACATCAAATCTGACAGCAGATACTAAATCAGGACAATGCATTTTTCTCAGCCACTCTTTCCTTAAACTGCGCCTGACAGAAGAGTCAACAACATTTATGTACAGCTTTCAAAATAAGTTTCGCGTCAGAAATTTTTTTCAAATTAAGTTGTTGTTTGTGACTGCACAATCCGCAACCCACTCAAAACTGTCTTGCGACCCACTTTTGGGATGTGACCCACCAGTTGAGAAACACTGGTCTAACAGCAAACCAATCAACTTGATCTGAACTTGAAATGTCTACTAACGAAGTGTCTGTAAATTATGATAAACCCTTGAAATATTGCTCTTCAACCAAGATACAGTGTTTTTGAATCTAGGGATGTCATAATTGATCGTTGCTTAAATTAATGATCAATTAATCGATAACCTTAACCTCTTAAAACCAAAGCGGGGGCGCTAACAAGTTATCACATTACTTAACCACTTGCTTAACTAACACAAAATAGGTGTCATTTTAAAGCTTAGAAGCTTGGCTTTACAGTTAATATAGGCATATGACCATCACTTTGCTTTTAAATTTGCTGAATGTCAGCAGAGACAGTGTCTACTAGACAATCCCCTATGAAGGCCTCGATAAATTTCTGATTTGTTTATAGGTGTCTGTCGGATGCATGACGATACGGTTTTCTTTTCTCATGTCACTAGCTTTAAATATGCAACTTCACTGCATAAAGACTGCATATAAGCAACCAGCTGGATATAAACCAATGCAAATAGATGGTAACAATCATGACATTAAATAATTGGTTTGGGCTTACGTGTGTTTTGTTACATGGTTTTAACCGCTTGGGGTACTAGTAATGTTAGCGTCCTCTCAGACTCGACGGCAAACATACTGCTGTTCTCCAATATTGCAGAATCTAGTCTGTATAACATACCATTTCATTGTCTGTTTTAAATCTGCATCTAAAGCGTCCTGCTCTGTGCAGCCTCACGTGTCAAAAACACCACGAGGCGTCAGTGATTTAGGTGTCAGTTTTTATTTCGCCTCTAGAGGCTGCTTTCGTACTGGGCAATGGCAGTGCACTCTTCTCAGCCGCTCCAGCAAACTATCGGCAAAAATCCATACCAATAGCTGATTAATCTGGAAAAATCGATGAATGAGTGAAAGATCAAGGGAAGCTTTAAGAGATCGGGAAATAGGGCCGATTGATCTCTCGTTTCGGGGTTTCAAAGGAGGAGGTTTTGGAATAATTGTGAATCTTGAAGTTCTTTTCAATTGTGCTTCAACTTTTCCCTGTGTAGAGAACATCCAAAGATACCAAACATGATCTCTCTAGTGAATATCCACATGGTGTAAAGCTTAAAGTCACAATGGGTAAATTCCATAGAAATGCATTCTATTCCATAGAAACGCTCTTACTTCCGAGTCTAGCCTCCCTCATATCTTCACTCTTATTTCTTTAGGAAAACCCCACTTTCTGGATAATTAATGAAGATCATTTTCATCATAAATTATTCTTTCTTTGAATGAGGTGTACAATAAGAAAATTTAAATCTGCGTCACAGTATCCGTCACAATGATGACACAGCATTCAATTAACTAAATGACTTACCTGGTGGGCCCGGCAAATGAGGTCCATGTCATGTTTGTGGAGGAACTTGGCCACAACATCAGAACCAAAGGTGAAAGAGACTCCACGGTCATTCTCTCCCCAGCCCATGACATCTTTATCGGGGTCAGCCCAGAGCAGATCACACAGCAAACCCTGGTCAGGAACGTCTGTGGGCCTCATCACACGGCGAATCTGTTCCATAGATTGCAGGTCTGGAGAAAGACCTGGGTGAAGAACGGTTCAACTGCAGTTTAGAAGAAATATTTTGAATTTCACACAGATTAGTATAAAGAACCTCCACTATAAAAGTCCACTATTCCCTGACTATTTCACAAACCTGTCCATGTGATAAATACACATTTTACAGGAAAATAAGCTATTATGTGCTTTACAACACAGAGCTGTAAGCTGAAGACCTTAACACATAACTAGGGTCAACCAGTGAGTCCAACAACCAACTAATCAATACTAACTACCAGTATTTACAGTCTTGAGTGTGGTTGACCAATCTTTTTCCTTTAGAAAATATTTAAGTTTTAATATTTATGTGTATTAAAGACAATGTGATAAATGTTGAAATTAAAGGACCATTCACACCGGACGCAACATGACTATGATAAAGGTCTATTCACAAGGTGACAACCTTTTTCTGTAACTTTTACCAACAGACACCACTGCTTAATTACAGATCCCCGCAGTTAAGAATGGCTTTAGATAATTAAGATTAGGGGTGTCCAATCCTGCTTTTGGTGGGCCACTTTCCTGCATAGTTTAGCTCCTACAGACCTTCCTGAAAATGTCTAGTGAACCTCAAAATTCTCACTCACTTTTTAGCTTTACATTTACATTTATTTAGTTCAAACTTCCGATAGGCAGGCAGAATCCAAACATTTAAACGTCTAAAAATTTAAATAACTAAAAAGCCAAAAATGGCACAGAACATTCTTTAAAGTTTCTTGAGTGGGTGGTTCCAGGGTTTGTCCCTAAAGTGGGTTGTAGTGGCCCTAAAGGAGAAAACTTTTCAGGTCAGAACAGAGAATCATTCCCCCTCTTGTGTGCAGTTACTTGTGGCGTTCCCTAAGAATCCATTTTAGGTTCTTTCTATAGATGCTCCCATTTTATTTGCAGAAATACAATATTTCATATGTTCTTTAAGCTGATGACTCTCAACTTCACCTTCTTGTCAGACCTACTCTCTAGGAAATCTGCAACATTTTAAATTCTAAGTATATACAAAAGCATTAAGAGAATGCTACATTTCATCATTTGCAAAATGCCACAAATTACTTCATCCAGACATGAAGTTGATGGTGATCTTTGTCTGCAAAGATTCTCCAAACCTTGTGTAGACATTCCAGAAAAACATACTATTAGATTAAAACAATTAGCTTCAATTATGGCAGTGCAGAGCTGATCTTAAAATAAGAGCAACACTAAAAATGTTCTTGAAATTACTCCCTGAAGACACAAAAAAAGTGAGTTAAGAGGAAAAATGCTTAAAAAAAAAGTGCTAAAAAAAAGTTTAAAAAATTGCATACCTCCATGACAACAAAAAATCTTTTCATCCACAATAGCAGCTACAGGTAAGCAGTTGAAACAGTCTGTGAATGTCTTCCAAAGCTTGATGTTATACCGCCTTTTACCTGCCAAAAAACATGTGCATGTACAGACATTTTAAAATTAAATGCATCAATCTTGTGTACTTTGAGAGCAAAATTAAGAGCTCAAACCCCTTTTCGGCAACCAAACTGAACATGGTAAAATAAAAAATAAAACAAAAAAGTACCTGAACTTTAAAGTGGACTTAAACAGCTGTTTAGCTGTTATTCCACAGTACATTCACATTGTTTTTTAAAGAAGCCAGAAAGGTATAATACTAATTTATTATTATTATAATATGAATATTATTAATTCTATTAGTTAATATTATGATAGTTAATATTATAATATTATATGGTCTACAAACGCTTTTCCATTACAAATGTAGTGCAACGTTGTAATCATCTGTCCACATAAATATTATAGATTATGCACCACAGAAAATTTTTCTTGATTACACATCTTGATTTCTGGAGACGAAAAAAATGACGAGGAACAGGCAGTGATTTCTCCCATTTTAAAAATAATATTATCAAGTATTCTTCTATTTTGTTTGGCACTCTAACAAAAGTTAAACTGGAAGAAATAAAATGGTAGCAGCCTATGTAACTGCACCCGTTTCTGAGTATTTACTGATTTAAATAAAAAGTAAAACAAAGTTTTAGCTTTTCATAAACCAACCGAATTACAGTGTATGTCAGCAGTGCTGTCTCAGACTAGGGGTGAGGCCTGGGTAGACAATATAATCGAATATTGATAAGACATTTTTTTTTTACATATTGCCCAGCCCTAGGTGCGCTAGAATCCCCTCCTCCCACACATGTAGGCCATAGAACATGCTGTATAGTGTACTTTATAAGATAAAAAATGCTTTTGCAATATTTATATTTTAAATAGTTTTATCATGCTTTTAAAGCTATACTTTGTAACTCTTTGTTTTACACATTGGGTTTCTTCCTTGGTGGAAAACACTACCTGGAGACAGAGGCCTATGCCATTGTATCAGATGCACCTGACCCTACATATAATTGTGACCCATGCTGGCAGATTGAGTCAGAGTGAGCAAAGCTTCTCATTCTCATTCAAAATGATGTATGATTTGTTGGAATCAGACAAAAAAAAAAAAAAAAAAAAAAATGAATGAGCTACACCTGAGTCAGCAAAAATTAACTTTAAGTTTTCTAAAGGCTCCAAAACAAAATCACCTAGCAACCATTCCTTAAAATAACACCGAATGTGGCACACACCAAGTCAAAACCTAAATCTACAGGGAAAATATGTTCAACTTTATTAAAAATATTTATATACAGAATATTTAACATTGTTACCCAACTGATTCTTTCTGCTTAACAGTCAGTATGAGAAATGCATCACTGGTTAAGGGCAAGAGATGTAGCAAAATTATGCAACAAAATATCAATAACATCAAATAACAAATTACCCATCTCATGTTATCAAGTTTATATATAAAGACTAAATTCTGTGAAAGAATTTTCATGATTTTTCTTGCATGGATGTGTGGCCAGATTAATAGTGATCAATACAGCTACTGTAGCAAAGTTCATTTTAATAGTCATGAGAGTTTCATATTGTGCCCATGCCTAACCATTGTTCAAGATTTGCTACATTAATGTCCATTTAAAGACAGAGAACTCTCGCAATCATCCATATCCATTACAAAGCTGGCATATATCGACAAAACATTGAATTAAAAGCTTGATTACTTTTCATGTTTTCAGAGGATGGACGCTTCCATGATAGCACAATGTGCCACCGCGCGGGGTATTTTGATTAATCATCGAAAGGCATTATTATGACTGGTTACCAACAGGCTGGTTTTGTTTATCAGATCATCAAATCACATTTCATTGGTTCAGACTCATGCCAGTGAGAATTTGCTATGAATATTCACAAAGTTGGAATACTGCACTTTACAACGATACCAAACTTGTGCTGAGGGGAAGCACCAGTGGTTGAGAAATGATTGTGGATTATTAAAACAAAGGAAAGATTTAGGAAGGTACACCTCTCAGAAAACGTACAAATAAATATAATTTTAGACGTTTAATGGCTATTTGGAGATCTAGACGAAGGCTTAATGAACTCATTTTTTGTGAAAACCTCAAATTCGACCAAAATTGACATATTTCACTTGTTTTGCCTGTAGCTCATAACTAGCCTGTGCGCATTCCGACTCATTTTGCCAGCATGGTTCACCATTATTCCACCCGTGACATAAGCTTTTGGTCATAACATCCACCCATATAAAAAGCATACTCACATTCATCATAAAATCCATATATCCTGTTGATGGAGGCACATTCATGGTTTCCTCTGAGAAGAAAGAAGTTCTCTGGATATTTGACCTTGTAGGCAAGCAGCAGGCAGATGGTCTCCAAAGACTGCTTGCCTCTGTCTACATAGTCTCCCAGAAACAGGTAGTTGCTCTCTGGAGGATATCCTCCATACTCGAAAAGCCTGAGCAGGTCATAGTACTGACCATGAACATCACCTGCAGGAAGAGAAACGGTTACATTTTGTTCTAAGCTGGCTTCATCTGAACAATATAAAATCAAAACAGAGGGTAAGGTTTAGCAGAAATTTACCACAAATCTTGAGTGGTGCCTCCAGCTCCAGCAGTATCGGCTGGCTAAGGAAGATTTCCCGAGATTTTAGACACAATCCACGAATCTCGTTCTCAGTTAGCTGAACATTTTTACCAGGTCTTGAGCCCTTCACTGAAAATTAATAAAACACAAAGGTTAATCTTACTATTGTAATTGCTAAAAAAATATGCATTAAAAGCATTGTGAATACATGTATACATATTTGTGCATGTATCTGTTTGTGTGTGTAAAGAAAGTCTCTTTCAAGGAAAGTCTGTTCGATCGTGGCCATATTTACAACGCCTTCAGGCATCTAGGAAGACCACGAATTATCTACCCGGAATCTATATTTCATAGATAAATATAAATCTATATCTATATTTATAGGGAGTATGCGATTTTAGACGCAGCCTGATTCATCCAGAAATAAAACATATCAAGTCTTTATGAGTGAGTCAAAGCATTTAAACAGATTTAAAAAAAAACAAAACAAAAAAAAAATAAAAAAATAAATAAATTAATTTAATTAATCTTTTTAAATAGACTGCAGCAATTAACATTTTGCCAGAACCTCTAGTAAATTCCATGTCGTTTTTTTTTGTGGTTTTGTTTAGTTGTCTATTCAGAATAATGGGAGAATCGTGGTTCTCAATCCAGAATTGTGCAGCTCTAGCCTAATATTTAGGTAGATACAGCGCATTCCGTTTTCCCAATTTCTGAATTCTTTGACCCATACATGAAATATCTATTTAAATTTCTGTTTTATGTAATGATTAACAGTTTACACAATTGAAAGATCTTTATTTCCCCCAATTTGAACTAATAAGCATGTGTGTGTCAGTGTTGGTCAGAAGAAAACACAATGGTGGAACAGCAGGCAATGGTACCGTACTATGACTATCCCATCATCAAGACTGTTGTTGATGTCTCACTGTCAAAGGCATTTCTTCCATCTCTACTTGTTATTCAGGTAGCAGACTTAATGAGGGGGATATTATTCTGACAGGAAGTCAAAATGTGGCACAACACTGCACTGGTGACGTCTTTGTGGCTTCCTCCGTTTCTGAACCTGAACGCGACGATTGACGCACTGCGCATGCGCTGAAGTTTTGTTCGGATTATATGTAATACACATGGAAATGGTGCAAATAAATATTTGAATTGGATTGATAGTGTTACGTATTTATACATAATACTACATAGCTACATATATGTTCGATTGGAGATGATACTGAACAAATAAAAGCATACACTTTCAGCCGCTTAACCGTTATTGAACATTATAAAACGATACAGTTTGTAATAATAATAAAAAAGAATAAACGTATTAACTTACCCTCCAAAAGGCGCTGGATGATCGAATCGATGTTTAATTTGTCCGATTCAGCCATTTTGTCGCTCGCTGGAGATTAGCCGGCTAACAGAGCCAGGAACAAGACGACCTAGGAATCCACCCGATGCAAATACACGGTAATAACTTATAAAAATGACTTTATAAAAGATCCCACTACTGATAGTATTCCTGAGTTTTTGTTATTGCCGCGAATGGTACCTTCAGTAGTTCGTTGTATGAGGAAAACTAGCACCACGACCGCTGAGTAGGAAACACTAAATGGGGCGGGGTAAACACTAAAGGCGGGTGTCTGATTGGTTATTCTCGGCTCATGACGAGCGCTTCAAATACCACATCCGAAGAGCCAATAGGATAGTCTGTTTGTCAATCTTTCCCTACATTTAATTGTTAATAAGCAAACTGAAACCACAATCACAAATGTATGAATCTCAGATTCACAACAATATAAACAAAACGATATTAACCCTCGATGAGATAGCGATGTAAAAACTTTTCTCAGGTTGGACCTTTTTACAGTCTATGGGTTGGACAGTTTATTTATTAACACCGATTGCTAATTATTCATAAAATGTACTGTTAAATAAATTCGATATATAAAACAGCGTTCTTTCAACCTACGGAAGTATTTTTTTTTTTATTGCAAAAAATAATAATAATAATGACAATAGTGCATACAGTAGCCTACTTCAGCCACCCGACTCGGAAGGTGTTACAACCTTGTCAAGAAAATTAAAGACGACAGATTAAGAGCTTTGGTTGGATAATAGGAGATGCAGTCAATGAGATAGGGATAGGGCATATAACGTTAAGCTCCACTGTGCCATTATAGAGTGTCCCGCCTTGGCTATTAGGGGAGTTAGGGTAGATATGCATCTGTGGAAAAAAGAGAGAAGTATAGACAGGATTCAGGTTATTAGATATTTAGAGGAAAATTACATTATGTTTATTAAGATATACACATGCATCAAAAACAGATAATAGGAGCTGCGTTCATTATACCAGAATTAAATGTTATGTTAAATAAAAGAGTTGATAATTTGTCAGTGTTTACAGGAGAATTGTTGGCCATTCTTTTAGCCCTTGAGTGGGTAGAAAATAATAAGCCAAGCAAAGTGTTAATAGGGTCAGATTCAAGTAGTGCGCTAACCAGTTTCAAAAACATGCAGTCAGAAGCAAGACAGGACATTATGTTGGAAATAGCCCAAAATGTTTACAGAATCAATAAAGTAGTAGTAATAGTGAAATTTATCTGGATTCCAGCCCATATAGGAGTGGTCGGAAATGAACTGGCAGACAAATATGCAAAAAGTGGAAAAAACAAAACAAAACCAGAGGTAAATATGGCAGTAAATTATAGTAAGGCGGAAGTTAAAAGCATAATCAAAGCAGAAATGAAAAAGAAGTGGCAGGAGGAGTGGAATATGGGAACAAAAGCGAGAATGTTCTACAGCATCCAGAAGAAGGTAGGATGAATGAGAGAATATAATAGAAATAAAAAAAGAAGAGGACATTATTTCGAGAATGAGATTTGGGCATACTGGATTAAATAGTATGCTTAAAATAATAGGGAAACATGAAACTGGGTTGTGTGAGCAGTGTAATAGTATAGAGTCAATAGAACATGTAATTATTAATTGTCCTAGGTACAAGCAGGAAAGGATGATTCTGAAAGATTGGCTTAGTAAAGAAAAAATTAGATTTGAAATGAAGTAAATATTACAATTGAATTCAGGGCATGTGGGGTATATAGAGCAATATTTCGTTTTTTTTTTTTTTTTTTGAAAAAAAAACCCTGTAGTTTAGTTATTATTAAATTGTGTTTATAATGATGTGAATAATAATATATTATTATTAATAGTTTTATTTGGTTATTTTATGTATTTATGTATTTATTTATTTATTTATTTATTTTGAAGCGGGTAAAGTAGGCCATTTTGACCCACACTCTATTTCAGAAGGTGGCGGTAATGCACACTAAAAAGTTGTTTGCCAACCGCCATTAAAAATCAGAAGAAGAAGAATCTATTAGCCAATGATGACGCAATCAGAAAGCGACAATTCGAATCGTCTGATTCATTCCAAAGTGGCAGAATGTGCCAATGCTGATGCGGAAACGTCGCCAAAATTGACGACTAAATGGATTAGGACACTCGCAATCAAATATGTATTTTGTTTTTGAATAGCTAACCTATTTGACCATGAAGTTGGTTCATAAAGACATCGAGAAGGATAATGCCGGGTGAGTGTTAATCTATACAGCACTTTTGGACATCATGTGGGCTTTCCGAGTTGAGTGCTATGGCAGTACCGTGATGCAGTGATGGTGTCATATGACAATACCTGGGTACTTGCTATTAAATAAAAAAACATGATAGTACAGTGGTGCTTTTTAGATTGTCGAACTAACTCTGAATGCGCAGTCTGTACAATATATACTCTAAATGCTGCCAATGCTCATTGTTAACCCGGTGCTTTGTTGACAAACTTGGCATGTTTCACTTTCACACACAATATTGCCTTTGCTGTAGTAGCGCCCAATTTTGACCGTATGGGTCATAGCGGATGTATATTGAGAGTAATACGCCTCAGGGTTGAGCTGCAATGTTGTAAATTAGAGAATAATGATATTTAGACTCTAAAAATAAAATAGGGATTTCTTTTTATAGCACTTTCTAGCGCTTGAACGTCAAATGTAAGCAAACATAATGGTTTCACAGACAGGGCTTAGATTAAGCCAGGATTAGGCCTTAGTTCAATTAGGACATTTAAGTGGCTTTTATAAACATGCCTGAGAGAGAGAGAGAGAGACAGACAGTGTTGCCAGATTGGAAATGTCCAAGTATCGTACCAGAAGCTCAAAATTATCGTATTTGGAAGAAAATGATCGTACACGAGTCAAACCTGTACAGAATACAGCATGAAAATGACAGACAGTCAAGAAATCTCCAACGGGGGGTCGGTTCTTACAATTGATTGTTTGGGTCTTTACATGCGCTTCGTGAGGCACACTAGCACACACACGCAAGGTCTCTCGCTCCCTCTCTCTACACGTTCTTTCCCCGGTAGACGTAGAATCCACAGCTAGATCAATGAGAAACCCTATGATTACAACGACCATCATTTGAAGTGTCACACAGGTCTGAAATTATCGTACATTATAGGATCTTTTCCATTATTGATCGTACAGAGGTCAAAATTATCGTACAAATACGATAATTATCGTACATCTGGCAACACTGGAGAGAGAGAGAGAGAGAGAGAGAGAGAGAGAGAGAGAGAGAAGAAACTGGTGTGCATCTTGAGACAAAACAATGGCACTGCCACTAACATATTTTATGACATTTAAATTATGCCAGAGCGCACTGTCCAATATCAAATGCTAAAATTACTAAGCGGGCCATGGTTTTTGGGTTGAATCATTTGAAATTCTTTTTATTGAATTGAGGTCAGACTCACCATGAAATAGCCATAGTAGTTCTTATAATTGCATTAAATTTCAAACAAACAAACACATCAACCTGAAATATATTGTTACTTATCATCATTTAAGGGTAAGAAACCATTCATGTCAGATTTAATACTTGTATGTCAGAGCCAATAGCCTGGCGGGCAGGGTGTGTGCGGGCAGGGTGTATATATAGATAGATAGATAGATAGATAGATATAAAATATTGTGAAAACACAAACATGGAGATTTGTTACCAACAATTGATATTGAATTTCCTTCTTTTAGTCAGGTGACACTAATACCTGATGAGGCAGAGGATATGTGGCACACCTACAACCTGCTGCAGGTGGGCGACAGCCTCAGAGCCTCAACCATCAGGTCTGCCTCTTTTTTCCAGTTTTGGTTTATTACACTTAATATTAGAGATTTTTTCCATCAGTTCAATGATGAAAACAATCTGATGTCACAAACAGGAAAGTGCAGACGGAGTCCTCCACGGGGAGTGTGGGAAGTTCACGTGTGCGTACCACCCTGACTTTATGTGTGGAGACGATAGACTTTGATTCCCAGGCCTGTCAGCTCAGAGTCAAAGGAACAAACATCCAGGAGAACCAGTATGTGAAGGTCAGTGTGCATTAATAATGGTTTAGCCTAGTACTTTCTAATGCATTTTTCAAAAGTTTGTTGCCTGATAGCAATTTATGTTACAAATTGTGTGCTTAAATTACATAACTATAGTGCTAACTTTGCACCTAAAATATAATTTATACTTCATACATTTGAATAATAAGGGGAATAACATTTATAATTAGCATTGATCCTTGGGATAAATTCCATATAATATTTTAGTCTAAATGTGAAAGCTGGAATCAAAGTCATATTTCTTGTCTTGTGTCATTATATAGATGGGTGCCTATCATACCATTGAGCTGGAGCTCAACAGGAAGTTCACTCTCGCCAAAAAAGTCTGGGACACTGTGGTGCTGGACAGAATAGGTAATGTGTTGGTATTTGTTTTTGTGTATTTTTGGGGTAAAATTAGCTTTTCTAGCTAATAACAATTTTACATACTAGGTAATGTTTGAAATTTAGAAAAAAATTAAATGAAATTTAGCATCATGTATAGACACCCAACTTCAGAAACAGGAATTTTCGTTCTTCTGTGAAGAAGAAAGTTTTACAGTGAAAAGGGATGGTGATCATGTCTATCAAGCTGAAGAATTATTATTATTATTTTATTTGTCCTGCCTATTTGCATTCACTTAGGACATGCCTCTCATCCGTCTACCCTTGTAATGTAAAAAGCGAGTCTACACTCACTCTTTACATTATTTCCCGCCTGAAATTGAATGATTCCATTGGTGATCACTTTTACTATTAGTGCCACGTTTGACCCTCAAGTTCTAGATGACCTTTTGCCAATATATCTTTTTAAAAGTCAGCAAAAGTACATCTGATTGCAATTAATTAGATATAAAAGCAGAGGAGACTTTTTACTGCTGTTATGGTAATTGAGGACTTTAAAGGGGTCGTGACATGGATTTTTAAAATTATTTTAATATGTTCCTTGAGGTTCACTGATAATGTTAAAGTTGTTTGCGCAACAAGTATATATGTGGCGAAACAATTATTTTAACCTTCATTCTGGCTCTCTGTGTGAAATGATCAATTTTTAAGCAGCAGCTTCTTTAAGGCTTGTCAGTAAACGGCCACTGTTATGATTGGCTAACGTCAGTGCATAGAAAACAGTATTAACACCCACTCGCTATTCCACGCGAGTAATCATGAGTTTATCCATATAAAACTGTCATTTACAGACAAAGCATTATTAAATCGTTTACAGATCCAATACATCTGACTGCTTCATCGTCAACAAAAGTTTCTTTACTCTTCCATTTGTCCTCGTCGGCAGACTCAAGCGTGTGGAGTAAAGTGAACAAGCATTTACTGTATCAAGTGTAGACAGCATCAGTGATTGTAATGGGTTCTATTTGCTTTTGACGTGCCGCTCTCATCCGGTGTAGGCAAGTGTAGCCGTTAAGCAACTGAACGCCAGTGGCTGGGGCCTATGGTGAAATTATGTAAAATTATTCGTCCATGTCTTGCTCTGGAGGCATTCATATGCAAATGCGTTTGCCTGTGTGACGTCACAAGTCCCCCAATATCTAAACAAGCTGTTTTTGGAGCTTGAATAAATAAATGCTTTGTTTTCTAATGAGGAGGACGTTTTAAGATATGAAACTTGTAGGATGTTTTAATGGTACAATATATGTCAAAAGATCAATGGAAATTTGATTTCTCATGTCATGACACCTTTAATTCTTTCCACATCACTCCAAAGAGAAGTGTGAGTAAGACCTTGGGTTTAAACCCTGCCTTATTGTATGAGTTACAGTGCCACATTTTGTAGTTGTAATTCGACCAAGTATCTTGGCTTGACAACTGCGGTTCACTTTCAATGCATGGCATAGGACAGCTATGAGTATGTTAAAAAGTTGATGAATCTGATCCAGCTCATCACCAGTTTGTTTGAATCCTGATCCATAGAGCAGGCATGTGATCCCGCTCAAAAAGCAGATGTGGCTGCTGTCGTGATGCAGGAAGGTCTGGCCAATCTGGTTCTCGTAACTCCAGCCATGACCTTACTCAGGGCGAAGGTTGAGGTCACCATTCCCCGCAAGAGGAAAGGCAGTTGTGCTCAACATGACAAGGTGAACCGAAAAAACTTTGCAACAATAAATCTGAAATTTTGTGTTTATCATTATATTTAACAAATAAAAATGACTGTTACCACTAGATATTTATGTTGGGTACCTAGAAGCTGTTGGTAGAGTCACGCAAATCCATATTTCCCTAAATTTTATAGTAGATCAATGTAAATTATACTTCTTACTTCACCAAGAGATATCAGCTTGAATGTATAATAGCTTTGTGTGAAATTGAATATCATACCGTATATATATACATCCTACTGCCTACGGGGCTCTAAACAGTTTCAAGGAAGAAAAACAGAACCTAAGAAAATTTGATCTAGAACACAAAGGAAAACATCATGAACAACATGCTTATTTTGGTCAAAAAATATTTTTTTCTTTTTTTAAAAAAAAGGAAAAGCTAAGAGAGAAAATATGGCCCATTCTTTTTGGATTGGGTTTAAGAACTGGAAATAATTCAGCTCTATTTATGTGTATTGCTAAAAGAAACATTGAGTTGTCGTTGTCAGGAGTGATGCTGATTGTGGAACAGGCATCTCGCCACAGGCTTTAATATTTGATTCGCACGTCTTCAAATTATACTTTCTTTGTGTTATATCACTCCATTAAACTAGTCTGCCATGAAAAACTAGTACATTTTTGGATTTTTCTTTTAACCGGCTGCTGAGGGAGTGGTGAATTTGACAATCTCTCTTATGACTGCTGTAATCGGTTTATCTCACTTTTTTTTTCTCTTTCGGAGAATTGTGGAAATGCAATCATGGATATTTTTTTTTTACATTTGTAATTGGAGCAAATGGGAATGGAAAAATTGTATTTGCTATAGTTTTCTGTTCTCAAGGTTAACCAATTATGCGGCTGTGATTTTTTTTTAATTTTTTTATCCATTGAATCCATACATTTTAAATTCAACTTTAAGAATAAGAACGAGATGTTGTCACTGCTGGTATTAATTCTGGTTGCATTGTATTCTGTTGTGTACTGCACATTTTGTACAAATGTAGTAGGTTCAATGTAGAAATTACTGCATGTATATTTCAAAAATATGAGACCCACGTTATATACAGTGACACTGATGTGTTCTATTTCAGGCATTAGATCGATTTTATGAGGCTGTCATGCAGGGCATTCTGAGACACTTCAATTTTGATGGTAATTTATTTTTATTTTATTTTTTAAATCAGATAAGAATATGCATTAGATAAACGAATAAATACACAAATAAATGTATGTGTTTCTCAGTGGTGAAGTGTATTCTGGTGGCCAGTCCAGGCTTTGTGAAAGATCAGTTCATCTCATACCTCTTTAAAGAGGCTGTAAGACAAGACTGCAAAATTCTTCTGGAGAACAGATCCAAATTCATGTTGGTGCACTCCTCATCCGGACACAAGTATTCTCTCAAAGGTCAGAGTTCCTCAATCCTCTGTTCACCTTTTAAAGTATGGATGTGCAAAACCTTACATTTTCATAATTGCTTAATAGGCTTGTCATGGTTTATAGCAGCAGTTATAAATGGTACAAGGGTAGAGGCCATGAAAAGACATTAAGTTCTTAAATCAATATCTTAATGAACATAATAGCATTCAATAATGTAAAGTCGCTTGCAGCTTAACTCTGCAGGACAGTGCAGACTAGGAGCAGGATTGGACAGCCCTGACCTAAAGAAACACATTGACAGACAGATCATCTTTACATATCATTAGTATTACATGTGCAGTATCACAAATGCACTGACAGAAAACATTAGCTTTTATTTGACAGAAATAACTATGTGAGGGGCAGCACAAAAGCTGATTAAATGCTGTAGCGATGACATAAACATGGAGTACCGTGTACGTTCCGGGCCAAATCCTGACTGATGGTCATCCATTCTTGCCTTATTAGTGCTTGGGGTTGATCACAATTTGTGAACTTCTGCTTGTCCACTTGCCTTTTGAGGACTGGCAACAGGTTCGCTATGGGATTAAGATCCGGGGAGTTGCCTGGCCACGGATCCAAAACTTCAATGTTATGATCTCTGAGCCACTTCATTTATTATTACTCGTCTTGTGACATGGTGCGCTCCATCATGCTGGAAAATGTACAGATCATCACCAAATTGCTCCTGGATCATTAGAAGTTGCTCTTATGTTAGCTGGTCATTTTACGCCAGGGCGCAAAAACAAAGCAAAACAAAACCTAACAAAGTTTGCTGTTTTTGTGTTTAAAGTCCCCCTGTAGTGAAAAAATAAATAAAAATAAAACCTAAAACAATAAAATTACTAAGCCAACCACTGAATGGAACAACACAAAATAGGTATCATTTTAAAGCTTAGAAACTCAGCTTTGTAATTCATCTAAGCAGCACCTAGCTGCGAAAAAATTAATAATCATATTTTTCAAAACTACTACCTTGATCAACTCAAAATATGTGTCATTTGAAAGCTTAGAGTCTGAACTTTACAATGATTGTAGCCAATTTGATTAACTCCTAAGTAGTGCGGAGTTATTTGCTGATAAATATAATTTTTCTTTTCCTAGTACAAAAAAGTATTTTATAGATTATGTACTGCAGTGTGTCAAAAAACATCATAAAGCTCATGAAACATTCACAGATTGTTGAAAATGGCACATCATTTTTTACAGCATATTATTACACTTAAAATGAGCCCAAAATGAACATAATCTATGGTGTTGATCACAAGATATTCCTCATGGAGGAACTATTTTAAAAATGCCCATTAGGGGGCATCAAGGACTGAACAAAAAGGCTATCTTGGTTCCAAATGCTGGAACTTGTGATTACTTTTACAACCCTGCAGTTACAGCTCTTACCACCTGCTTGGATGAGATAAAAGCCTGGATGCATGACAATTTTCTTAAGCTCAACGAGTCAAAAACAGAACTTCTATTCGTCGGTACGCCAATGGCTTTACTTAAACTTAACAGTTCAAATTTGTGTACTGACAATGACTTTGTTACTCCGTCCTCTCAAGTGCACAATCTTGGCGTTATCTTTGACCCGGAACGGATGTTTGATGACCATATTAAAATGGTATCAAAAACTGCATTTTTCCATCTTAGAAATATTGCTAGACTACGACCGTTGATGCAGAAAGGCTTATTCACACCTTTATTACGTCGAGGCTTGATTATTGCAATGCACTCTATGCTGGTCTCCCAAATCGATCCATCAAAAAAAATTACAATATATTCAAAATTCAGCCGCCCAGTTATTGACACATACAACTGCCTGTCAACATATTTCCCTGGTACTCTATGACTTGCATTGGCTGCCTATACAAGCACGTATTGAATTCAAAACACTGGTTTTAACGTATAAAGCCATTCATGGGATGGCCCCTGCCTATCTCTGTAGTTTAGTTACCTCTCATACTCCAGCTCGCTCTCTGCACTCTTCTAGGTCATGCATCCTTCAGCAGCCTCGATATAAATTAAAGTCTATGGGTGGTCGAGCATTTTCGGTTTCAGCACCACGTCTATGGAATGCTCTACCATCGGGAATTAGAGACTCTCTAACATTGGACTGTTTTAAGAATTCTTTAAAGACACACCTTTTTAGAGCTGCTTGTTGCAACTGAATGTGTTTGTTTTATTGTATCTTATTGTTATTATTCTCTTTTTGTATATTGTAGCGCTTTGAGTCTAAGAAAAGCACGTTAGAAATAAAATGCATTATTATTATTACTTTATGCAATCTCCACAAAATTTGATCCAGATGCAGCTCACATGTAGAGGGACTTCACCAAAAAGAATTTTCCTCTTACCTTATTTCCTTCCTGAGTTGTTCCATGTCAAATAAGAAAGATATGCAAAATCATAGTACAAATTATATTTTTTGTCTTTTATCAGCAGTTTCTCGGCCTAATGTAATGTATATTTTCTAAAAAATTAAAGTGTGCTATCAAACGATACCTACCTTTTGACTCTCCTTGCTATAGTTTTGGAGTTATGAGTCTTTAGTTTTATGTGTGTCACTCAGAAAAAACAACTCTAAAAATGCCCTCAGGGCTTAAAGTGCCCCTATTATGCTATTTTAAAGTTGTTTTGGAGTCTCCTACAACAGGTTTACATGCATCAAAGGTCAAAAACTGTTTCAGTTTCTCATAATATACATTTGCACATCATCACATTTTCAATGATTCTCAAACGACTCGTCAGATGAATCAATCTCTCTAAATCCCTAAATCTCTAAATTGATGCAATTTCGATTGTCTGCAAAGTTTCAAAGATCATTTGCATGATAAATGGAGTTATTGTCTGCCAAAAGAATGAACCGATTCTGAACTGCCTGAAACAAGTCATTAGTAACTCCATTCTTTCTAACAAATTTGCATAATGCCAGCCTATGGTCCTCATCGGCTACAGCAAACAGTGAAGCATTCAAGGACTGCCTTCAAGCACACTGTAGTTGTAGCTGCAGCCTGGCACAGTGACCTTTCGTTTCTGACACTCACTGCAAGCAGTAGACTGGGCCATCTGACCAATCAGAGCAGAGTAAGCTCTCGGAAAGGAGGGGTTTAGAGTGACTGAATCCTTGATCAAAGCGTTTCAGACACTGCGAGAAAAGAGGTGATGCTGCAATGTATATTGAGGATTTTATTTAGTCAACTTTTAGAAATAAATTTCCGTTTTTAAAGTGACATTATAAATGTGAGATTTTACTTTTACAGAAGTGCTGTGTGATCCAGCAGTCACGGCTCGATTGTCTGACACCAAGGTGACTAAGTTTGGATTTGTACATCTGCATGTATAAAGCTTGTAGCATTCTGCAAGCACAGTGTAGTGTCTATTGCTATGAGAGGCTTTTTTTTTCTGTTTTAGGCTGCTGGAGAGGTAAAGGCTTTGGAAGACTTTTACAAGATGCTTCAACAGGAGCCTGATCGAGCTTTCTATGGGTGATCAAACTCACTACCATTTAAATGAGTCATTCCTGTTAATATTACACACAACCTGAATGAGAAAACACATTTGCGTTTCAGGTTAATCAATGACATTGATACATGATTATTTATAACAGTATTTTCATCCATTAATAAAGCTTTTTTTCTGGACAGATTGGCTCATGTGGAAAGAGCGAGTGAAGCTTTAGCCATTGACATCCTATTGATCAGTGACAAACTATTCAGGTACTTTTGAAAGTAATACATTCATTATTTACCTTTTATGACTTCATATATGAATATATATATATATATATTTTTTTTCTTCTACATGATAGACATCAAGACATAGCCACCCGCAGCCGGTATGTTCGGCTTGTAGACGGTGTAAAGGAAAATGGAGGAACTGTCAGGTATTCATATGAATTTTCAATTCAATTTCAGTAATGTCATGCATTTATAGTTCTATATGCGTTATGGGAAAAACTTTGCTCACCAATATTGTTGACTTTTTTCCCCTCCTGCTTTCCTTTAAGAATGTTCTCAAGCCTGCATGTATCTGGAGAACGTAAGCTACTTTTTCAAAGTCTTTGTTTCAGAGAGAATTATTTTGGATCGTCAAAATGTGGGTCGTTTGGATGTGTCTGAAATGGTGCGATTTGTCTCTGTAGAGTTGAATCAGCTGAGTGGAGTGGCGGCCATCCTGAGGTTCCCCATCGCTGACGTGTCTGAAGCTGAGGACAGCAGCTCTGATGAAGACTAACATTATGGTCTTGTGCAAAAGGATTTAGTGTGAAAGGTTGGGAATGCTTCACATTAAGGACTAAATGGCCCTAATAAAGGATTTAAAAGCAACTGAAGTTTTACAAAAACCTTGATAATTTTGATTATTTGTGACTGATGCAATTACAAAATAATCTTACTGAATCCTAATTTTTTCAATGAATACTACTCCGAATAACACCATTCGTGCCATTTTTTATTTATTTAATTTTCAACAGTTTCAATAGACCAATTCTTTGTCAGAATCACAGTTTGTCACACTGAAGTAGTGGCAAATATACTCAAGTAGTCACACTAAGTAGAAAACACAGTGTTTAATACATTTACAGTATTGCACACATTTTAGTCTCAATAGCAATGCAACTTACCTAGCCATGCAGTGGCCGTTTCCAATTAATATGTAGCTTAGATTTATTGTGACTTCTTTTTTTGTTGACGATGGCTCATGTCTTACACATCACTGTCTTATACCTCTGTTCGCAAAACACGTCTCACACTGACAGCGTTTGCTGTGTAACAGGCCAACAGCTCTGCTAGTAAAACCCAAAGAATACTTAGTTTTTTATGAATACATTAGGGTATGTTTCAGGGTCGCCAATTCTGAATAACAACTCATCTAGCACAGTTAAATCATTGGTAGAATGGATAAAATATTTCAATACCGGCATTTAAATCAACAAATACAATTTGTCTAATATGTCAATGTCAAACCTTAACCTGCAGGAAAAAAAATCAACCCATGTCAACAGTTTAAAAGCCCAATTTTGTGGGAAAACCGCAGACTAGGCAACCCTGGTATGCGTACACTGCGCGTGATGTAAATCTTTTATGATTAACATTAGTAGTAAAAGCTTACTGTATGCGAGCAGCAGCATGGTATGCGTACTGCGTATGCTCAACCTTCACATGTGATTTTTATTTTATTTTTGTTGCACTAATTAGTCGGTCCTAGTGTTAAAATACGACTTTTGTTTCCATGACAATTGTTGACGAATCAAGACGAGACTAAAATAAAGTTTAAACTTCTCCCTATATTCTTCACAGAAAATGAAAAGAAAAATGTTTTTATCAAGCCTCCACGAGCTTTCATGTTTGGGGTTGCCAGATGTCAAGTTTAAATCCCCCAAATCAGAGCTTTTCTTTTATATGGATACATTTTCTGCCGTGTTTTACTTAATCTTCGCAACCTGGAAACCATGCACACACGCTTTCTCTACACTGTGGAAAAAATGCAGATGATCTGAAAACACAGACATATGTAAGTTGGAGTTTAATGATCTCCATTGTGATATTCTGCTCAAATAAAAGAGGAATACAGCCAGTCTGTGTTCCTTCATGAGCGGTTGTGCTATTTGTTGTGGCTAAATCTGTGATCAAATATTCCCAGTGATGAACTGTAATAAATCTAAACATGGATCACCAGTGTGGTTGCAGAATAAATGCACTTATGCATCCTGTCTGTGACAATACAAAGTCTGTTGTTTTAATAGACAAACATTAACATAACTTGGAATTAATATTAAGAATTTCACTTTTAGCTTTTGAGTTTTACCAGTTGTCATAATGTAGAGCTTGTTAATTTATGATAATAAATCATATTAAAAAAAATAAAAATCAATAAACTAGTTGAGTAAATGACTAAAATAAAACGTGTGTGAGCTGACATTCTCTTGATTTGTACTTTTAGGTGAAAGAACAATAATTCTGATACAATGTAAAAAAGAAAAAGAAAAATGACAACAATCATGACCAGTAATCAAGATTACAATTTTGAGCAAAATAGTTTAACCATGAATAAAATGACTAGTTTTCATTGACTATAAAACAAGAATAAAATTCCCAGACTTCTAGTCAACTAAAACTTGACGGGACAGGTTGACAAAAAATTAAAACTGAAAAGGACATTTGGCAGAAAACTAAATAAAAAAAAATAGCTTACAAAATTACCACTAGATGGTTCACATGTAGGCAACACTGGCCTAGTCCGTTGTTTAACAGTCCAAAAAGAAACCGATGAGACGAAACGACAAACTTCTGGAGATCATAATAATAGATGCCCATGTTGATGAGTGCTAGCTTGTGTAAGTTTAAAGGCACAATATGTAACTTTTTTGCTTTAAAAATAGCAAAAATCACTATATCTATGTTAGATATTTTTTTTAGTTGTGTACTTACATTATCCCGACTGTTTCAAACAACTTTCAAACCAGGAGAAATTTGTAATTTAATTCGAGAAACATCCCGTTTCTTTATTTCCGTTTTGTCGCCGCCAATGCCGTCATATCCGCGTTGTCCCTGGTTTCCGCTCGTGCTGCCATGGCAACCAGAGCTATGAACCAGAGCCCTCTGATAGTAACCAAAGCGACTGACGTGGACAACTTTGTAGTTCGCAATGTCTATCTGCACGCTGTTGTTGTTTCGTTCAAACATTATGGACCATGGCAAGCAGACTTTGGATAAAAAAAAGGAGAACTAAAACGAGAATCAATATCAGCGCGGCGTTTTCGAGATGCCTAGAGCTCCCATAGACAGTATATAAACGAGAGCTCCACGTCCGAGACTTCGACCGCTCCTACATGTACTTTATTAAACAGGTGAGCACATTTACATAAAACTAATCAATGTTTTATAGTTCAACTTCAACAATGATAAAATGTCAGAATATGATCTGTATGTTATTCTAATGTTGATCTAGTTTACTGCTAGTCTCATACAGACAAACTAACACATACATTTCAACACATTCAAATGCAGTTTAGTGTGCTAGTGTAATGTTAGACCAAGTGAAACAGCGCTGCGTTACCTCACAAGTTTAATTTGTCTAATAAACTGACCTGTGAGTAGTAATTCTGCGTGTAGTTCGGTAGAATGAAATGTCCATATTCCTTTTATATCCGCGGGACTCGCGTCGTGTGTGGAGCTGATAGCTGTCTCTTAGCAATCCCGAACTGCTTCATATCACAGTCATGATAAAAACATCGATGTATTCAGTCATCCATAAACATTATTAGATCGGTCGGCTTGACGTTGACGACAAGATCCATAATTCTTAGCAAATGTTGCATCATCAATCTACGCCTTTGTTATTGTAAATAGGTTAGCGACCCCTAGTGGCGAAAAATGCCATACTGTACGTTTAAAAGAGTACAAAGATGAAATTAGATGAAATTTTGTAGCGTGCATGTGTCGACTGCCCGTGTTTGCACACGCTGTCAAATGGAGGACACTGAGTAGTTGTCTTCATTATTTTGTGTTTCTTCATAAAGGACTACTATATTTCAATTGTATGTGTTGATATAAGTTCATTGCGCATTTTGCATGTTTTCTGCTTTGTTCAACACGTGCCACAAAGAAATTATGCTAAGGTATTGCTGGGTGGCTGAATGGGTAGAAGAGCACATCCACAGGTCTCCATGACATTCTGTTCTCTAGATATAGCCAAGGACCCATGGTTTTGTATTTTTGCCCATTTTCTAGTCTTTATATTAACAAAGTAGTAATAGCACACCTTAACAAGCCTCACAATTTTAAGTTATTTGTGTCATCATCAATCGCTAAAATGGAAAATATTGCACTGTTGAAAATATGAGTCCATACTTTTCATATATAAACTTTCCCCACACATGCCTAGATTACATACTTCAGTGAGTTACAGAAAAAGACTTTCAAGTCCAGCTTGTTTAATTCAAGTAATTTTATATTTATATACATATTATATTTTAAATATGTAGCACCTTGTAAATAGAAATCATCAGGTTTGCCGACAGTAATGCCATAAAATCCAGGAGACAATCATCTGGATTGAATTTCTGAACCTTAGAAGGATAAAGTGCATTCAAAGATTATCATTGCACATTGTATTGGGGTTTTTCTTCACAACATCTTTTTTTTTTTACAATACATTTTTACCATGGTATTCCTTGGTTGTCGACTCAAAAATAGGTCTTAGGTCTGTTCTGAAATGACTGCAGACAGTGGTGAAAAACAGTGCTAAATGCAAAACTAACCATATAATTGTGCATGCATAATATACAGGCCTATCAGCTTTTAAAAGAAAAGGGACTCTTTCCATATATTGTCGTTGACATCAAAGGTTGTGTAAATTAATCTGTCATTTTGTAGATGTAAATAGGATATGGGTCATTCCGTGTCAAATCAATCAAATTGCGGAAACTTCCCCGGCTCATATTTTTGATTTTGTCAATATTTTTTAAAGATAAATAGTGATGAAAGCCAAAATGTTAAATATCATGGATGTATACTTGCTGAGTAATTCACTATTTTGCAGAGGGTGGTTAAAATGACAATTTTCACCTGAAATTTGGAGCCAAATTACAGGTGGGTAAAAATTACTTTAGAAAGATGGCAGCATCATTATTTTGGTAGGTCTATTAGTTAAATCTGTTGACTTTAGTAATCTTTGTTGCATTTTATGCCAACGGAGACGGTTAAAAAAATGGGAAAAAGCACTTCTTGTGTTTTTTTCCCTAAGTTTGCATGCCTGCAACTCAAGAAGTATTAAATATATCTTACTGTCCTTTTTATATTTTGGTTTTAACAAACTATTCTTTTGGTATCTTCATTTTAAAGACCCAATATGGTACAATCCCATAGATATGGAGATCTTAATGTGGCTCCATGAGTAAATTGGTCAATTGAACACATTTTCAGTGGCCAAAAAACAAGTGTGGGTCACTGCATACAGCTGATACTTTTTTTCTTTTAAATAGGTATATCTGAATAACAAATAATGTTGAAGCTAGAAATGTATCTCGTTTTTCTATCAACACAATTGCATAGAATATACCTGTCTGAGTTAATATTTTTTTTCCAAAGTTAGCGTGCCTGTCACTCAAAAAGTATTAAAGATATCTTAATATAATTTTAGATTCTCGTTCTTAACTTTTCTTTCGAAATCTTCATTTTCAAGGCCCTATATGGTTCAATCCCATAAAGATTTGGGGATCTCAGTGTGACTCAATGTACAATTTGTTGTATTCAGAGGTGGAAAGTTCAGGTTCAGGAAGTAAAAGTCCTCTTTGGTATTTTGTTCAAATCACCTGGATTTGCTAATTAGCACAGTTTTTCAGCCAGGAGATACTAGCTAATTAGAACTAATTAGTGAAATCAGGTGGCTAAGTTCATGGGTGGAATAAACATATGGCAGGACTTTTACTTTCTGACCCCTGGACTTTCCACCTCTGGTTGTATTTTACCCATTTTCAATGGTCAAAAACCAAATATGGATCACTTGTGCACACAGCTGGTATTTAAAGGGCAATGTCTGAAGAATAAATAATGTTTAAATTAAAAATGTTTCTCATTTCCCTCTATCAAAACAAATGCATACAACATACCACCTGCCCGGCCCCGTAAGACAGGTTAGAGGTTATCCTAACTTTAAGAAGTTATTTACGATGATTTTTAAGAACATTCTTTTCGGGAATATGAATACTACTACAATTTTATTATAAGAACGATCTCAGGAAAAAAAAGATAAGAAAATTCTTTAGAAATGTTTTTTAAGAATACAAAACATTCTTGGCTTTTTTCTTAGTTTTTAGTTTTAAGAATTTTATTCTTGAATCCATGAATGAATCCAGCCTCAGAATCTAAAAGGATATTAAGGTATCTTTAATAATTATTGAATAAGAGGCATGCAGACTTGGGGCAAAAAACACAAGAAGTGCTTTTCCCATTTTTGAACTTTCACTGTTGTCAACAGATTTAACTAATAGATCTACCAATCTCTGTGTAAAAATAAAATAATGATGCTGCCATCTTTCTAAAGTCATATTTACCCCGCTGTAATTTGGCTCTAAATCTCAGGCAAAAATGGTCAATTTGACCCCACTCTACAAAAAAAGTGGCTTACTGAGTAAATATGCATCCAACACATTTAATATTTTGGCTTTCTTCTTCATTTATGTATTTCTTTCACCAGACAAAAAAAAGATCAAAATCAAACCGTTTAGCCGGGGACCTCTGGTTGAGTTGAACACGGAATGACCCATATATATATCAAAGAAAGTAGCATTTGATTACCAATTGACATCACCACACCGAAAACTACAAACTACAAAACTACAAACTACAAAACTTGCAACAATTTCCCTTGATTTCTTTAAATATCATGATGACATATCAGTCTGCAGGTTTATTCATCAGGACAGTGATGCACCTTTAACCACGTTAAATCCTCCAGCGTGCCCCAGTGCAAGTACAGAATGGACAGGATGACCATGATGTGCATTATTTGGTGACTATTTAACCAGTAGTCAAACCGACCAGGACTGAAACGCTCAGGCAGGCGGGAAATATTGATGAGTCCCCCTAGCAATGCCAAAGCATCCATGGTGAGGTAGAGACGAAGGGATGCGGGGCTTCCTCTGCCTGCGCCAGTCAGACGCAACAGAAAGAGAACGAAGCGGAAGAATGCCTGCCAGGCGAAAGATTGCAGTCGGTGCACATTATTCCGTGCAGTGACAGCGCAGTAAACACCATAGCCAGAGAGGAGGAAATATGCCAACATCGCCACACGACGGGAAGATGGGTAACACAACAAAGTTATGTAAATGATTGGCAGAGCACCTGCAAAAAGAAAAGTACAACGAATGCATTGAACTTTGGCCTTTGAAAGCAGCAATGATTTGTACAAGAATTGATCAATACATTATAAAAAATAAAGTTTCTTTTTTTTTTTTTTTTTTACAGTGAGCCATAGAAGAAACATTTTTGGTTCCCCAAAGAACCTTTTAAGTGAACAGTTAAAATAACTTAATGTAAAGAACATTTTAATCTAAATAACCTTTTTACACTATAGAACATTTTGTGCAGTGGAAGGTTCCATGGATGCTAGAAACTTGAGATTTCATCAATTCACTGTCTCAAAGCTCATTCTTTCCTCTCTTTCTGTAATCTGTGTGTTTGTGTTAGATATTAGTTTTGTTAGTTAGAATATTTCAATAAAGTCTCGTTTTTATTTGAAGAGAAGTGTCTTGTGTTATATGCTTACAAATTTAAACGGCTGATCTTATTTATTTATTTATTTTTATTTATTTAAATAAAATGGGGGGGGGGTCCCCAAATTTTTATTTTTTTGGGGGGGGGGGGGGGGGGGGGTCACTTGTGAGTATGAAGGCATGGTGTGTTCAACTCTTAATTGTCTGACAAAGAGCCTACGCGCTCGAAACGTTACCACCTGTGTGTGAGTCTACTATTAAATTTCCACATTTTTGGAGCCATGGTGTGCCGACTTTTTTTCCTTTTTTATTAATTTTCTTGTCGAGCACCCAATTTGAGCAACATATTGCTTTGGATGTGCGTGCTTTTGATCTGATTCTACGGCTGATCTTGTTACCTTGCTAATAATAGTATTTTCACTATATTTCGGATAGTAATATCCGCTGCAGAGTTGATATTTACGGCCCGTTCAATTGAGCGCGGGACGATTCATTTGTTAGGCCGTAAAATAAGTGACTCTTTCGAAATTCCCTATAAAATGAATAATGATTCCCTTTGAGCTGTTTACCTTACAATGCAGTGTATAACAAAGTCATCTCTGTATAGTCCCTTTTGCCAGCTGAGGTCACTGAATGAGAGATGCCTTGTTTGACAATGAGGCATAAAGTCACTCTCCAAAACTTTCACCCTTTCTGTTCCTCTCTGGTGGATTGTGCTGCCATCCTCCACACTGTAAAAAATTTCTAACCCTCCCAAATCAAAAATTTCAAGTGACCGATAACATCTACATTTTTCAATTGGCCCAAGTGAAATTCTTGTTGCAATAGTCTGTTAACATTGGCTCAATGAGAAATAATACGTCAGACTAATTGAAAAATTTAGATGTTATCGGTCACTTGAAATTTTTGACTTGGGGATGTAATTTTTTTTACAGTGCACCTGAATGGCTGTGACCATCACATCTTTTAAGAAGCAGCTGAGACACCTTTTCCACAACCACCCCACACCCATAAACCAATCCAATTTCACAGACACAAATTCTTCTCTGTATTTCTCTTCTCTAGCTTGCTTCCTTACATATTGCTTTTGTTCCTCTCTTGTAAGTCGCTGACTTGCTAAATTCGTAAATTTAATTCTAAATTTGGTAGGCACTCACCGAGAGTGTTGACAAGACAGACGCCAACCATGTCGAAGCACAGCAGTATGTCATAAATATGTGCTCCACCCTCGTGGTTCATGAAAAGATGGTAGAAGACTGAACAAACGGTGGGAGACAGACAAGCCAGATAATGCACCACACCAATCCACCACTCATCCACTTCAGTCCATGGGATATTCACAGGTAAAAACAGCAAAAAACAGAAGAAGGGGATACCTTATGGACAAAAAAACACACAAACAAAAAAACATGTTACCATATGGCAGAACCTGATTTCACCAAATACATGTTCCTGGAACAACATTCAACCAATTAGACTTGAGGGACAATTTTACAGTTTTGCTTTTTATGCTTATCTTGAAATATTACTATGATGTAAAAGTTATTTTAGATTTCACATGTAGAATTTCACTAAAATGCTTTTTTCTTCCTAAGAAAAAAAACATGAACTATCAGTCAGAGGACAGAAGGTATTTTAGAGGCCTTAGAAATTTGCATATGAAATATGATACAGTAGGGCAGGCTTTATAGGGTTAACATGTCTTTTTAAGGAAGACATGCAATGCTTTAAATGCGTTACTACTTAATTCTATAAAGTCCAATACAATTCCAAAGAAAATCCATTAAATTCCAAAAACTGTTTTTAGTTCCTTCCAAAATATAGGCCCACAGAATTTTTACTGCACTTTTACTGCTCACAGCAATTATACATTATCACTTCCAATGCAGCAATTCTCTAACGCGGATTATGTGTAATCCCACGTAATGCAATTTACGAGCCCTTCTGAAGAGTGTTACTGAGTGAACCGTAGAGAAAGTAGCCCTAAATTACATGTTCACAAGGTTTCCCTCCTCTATGCATAGGATTCCCCAAACCTTGTTATGGAATAATGCAGGAATTATAAATTGAATTTAACATCCACAAAATAACTTTACAGCTCCCTAAGTTTACAGTTGATAATGTTAAACAATTTCTAGACAATACAGTACAAATTATGCAAGTTTTTTTTTTTTTTTTTTTCATACCATGTGTATAGATGTTCCCGAGTTCATTATGCAGATAGAACAAACTTCGCAGACAGTCTCTGTAAGTGGATATAGGCCGGTATCCTTTCAGGACATATTTGTTGAACTGAAGATGTGGTGGTGAATTCTTAAAATCCAGAAGTTTTGGCCCAGTAAAAAAATCCATAGCAGAAAAAGTTAAATATGCTCGGATGTCCTTGACCACTTTCATCTTCCTTTGGGAGGAAAGCCTGTAATCTCTTAAAATTTCTTAAATCAAGCTATAAATGCATAGTCAGCTAGTTTTAGGTAACTAGCCAATTTTAGCTGACTAGTGATGGTAAAAGTAGCTTTCTGACACCAGATATGCATTGTCTTGGAAGTACTGCCAGGTAGAACTGCAGCAACTTGTTGCTTGCAGAGAAGCTGTGGGCCAATTTACTGCTACTTAGTGTTGTAGCCAATCAGCATGAAGCCGTCAGGCTCAGCAGAGGCGAGCTCATAGAAGATTACAGTTCCTTATAAGTACAAACACTAGTCTGCTGGTAGACTTTGACATCTGCTTTTTTTATCTCTTATTACTGACATTTATTTCAGAAACAGCAAATATTTCTTTAAGCTACCCTATATAAAGTCCAGGTAAAACTGGATTTAAATGAAAGATTTAAATGAGGGTTGGATTTAGAGTTTGTATTTATTCAAAACCATACATAGCCTTGCCACAGGAAATTAAACAGAAATAAATAACAATGGCTTCTAGAAAAACAAAAAAACAAAACAAAACACACACACACTTCTACATAAAACGGAAATGCATAAAATACCAGAAACATTTTTATGGAATTTAAAAAGAAAAAAAGATGCATCAGATATAATTATATTTAATCTAAAATGTCTTTATTTGTACAAGCAGCTGCTTATTTTTATGGCAAGGTAACACATATTAACAATACATTAAAATACAAGAACAAAATACTCAAATAAAATGTACAACATTCACAGAAACATTGTGTAAAAAAAAGAAGAGCAATCAAGTGAAGATACACATTCTTGCAGCATGAACTTCCACTTCAAAATTATCCTAAGAAAAAAAGGGAGGTATGGGTTAGAAAGCCACATTATTATTATTCATATATAAAATAATAATAATAATAATAATAATATATTATTATTTTAGGTTTTATTAATGTTAAATGTGTATCCAACATTACCCTTACCTTGGTATTTATTTCCAAAGAATCCACTCAATTTGTATTTGCCTTCCTTTCCTGTTAAAAAGAACCAACTTTTAAATGCACAAAGTTAAAAAATATGGCTAAATATAGCAGCAAGCGATTACTGAGAAACCTGTTGAAATTTGAAATCACCAAAACAAACATGCCCTTACTCAAAAGCATCACACCATTATCTTGGTAGCTCACCCCCACTTATTAGCATCTTACCTGTCTGGGAGTCGCCATTGGGCTGGATGTGGAACTTGAGGTGCTGCTGGATGTGGATCTGTTGTGGTGGTGCGGGCTGCAGCATTAGAGTGGGCAGCTCAGGCTGAGGGATTATGGGTGAGACAGGAACAGCGTACACATCAGGCACAGAGACTGGGACCGCTGAGGAGCCGTCCAGTGAAAGGGTGGCATCTAATGAGGTGACAGCAGGGATGTGAGGAGCAGGGCCCTCAGTGGGAACACCAGGGAATGACACAACTGCAAGACAGTCAAGAAAGACATGATGGAAAGGTTGGATTTAAGTTCTCTCTCGATATATTTGAAATGGAAGAATATATGGGACGATAGTTCAACTGCAGCAGGGTCAGACATTTTTGGGTTTGGGCCACCAAAATGAGCAAAAATGTCCCGCAAATTCAAGATTAAGTGGCAAAAATGCCCCTCTACAATTCAAGTCAATCAATTACGACTGTTGCGATTCAAGTGAAATCATTTTGCAGCATTGTGCATTATAACCAATCACATTTCTGTTGATTTTATAAATGCAATAGCCAATCAGATGCGTTTAGATCATTCACGGCGGAAAACGGCGGATTCTTGTTCAGCGCACGCTGAATTCTGCATGCTCACCAATTCTCTCATCATACACAACAAAGTGCAGATATGATGTAAGACATTCATTTAGCAGTGTAAACAGCTTAGTGATTATAATAGTTTTTTCGATACATTTACATTTATATTTATGCATTTGGCAGATGCTTTTTTACATTTTACATAAGAATTTACATTCTTATCAGTTCTTGCTTTCCCTGGGAATCGAACCCATGACCTTGGCGTTGCAAGCGCCAACGCTCTACTGTTTGAGCTAAAGTGTAGATTATTAGCTTCAGAGATGGAAAGGTTTTTTTTGTAATTTATTTATTTAATTTTTTTACTGTAGATAGTTATTAAACCTGGGAATAAACTTTTATTGCTCATGCTACTAAAATAACCAATGTGAAGTACAGATTTTCTAATGTGTAATAAGCAATAAACTAATTCACAACCACCAGCTGGAGTGCCCATTCACTAGCTGGGTGGGAATATTGCCCTTAATGGAAAAGTTCATTTATGACCCTGGTCGGCACCATTAATACAGTGAGGAAAATAAGTATTTGAACACCCTGCTATTTTGCAAGTTCTCCCACTTGGAAATCATGGAGGGGTCTGAAATTGTTATCGTAGGTGCATGTCCACTGTGAGAGACATAATCTAAAAAAAGAAATCCAGAAATCACAATGTATGATTTTTTAACTATTTATTTGTATGATACAGCTGAAAATAAGTATTTGAACACCTGTCTATCAGCTAGAATTCTGACCCTCAAAGACCTGTTAGTCTGCCTTTAAAATGTCCACCTCCACTCCATTTATTATCCTAAATTAGATGCACCTGTTTGAGGTCTTTAGCTGCATAAAGACACCTGTCCACCCCATACAATCAGTAAGAATCCAACTACTAACATGGCCAAGACCAAAGAGCTGTCCAAAGACACTAGAGACAAAATTGTACACCTCCACAAGGCTGGAAAGTGCTACGGGGAAATTGCCAAGCAGCTTGGTGAAAAAAGGTCCACTGTTGGAGCAATCATTAGAAAATGGAAGAAGCTAAACATGACTGTCAATCTCCCTCGGACTGGGGCTCCATGCAAGATCTCACCTCGTGGGGTCTCAATGATCCTAAGAAAGGTGAGAAATAAGCCCAGAACTACACGGGAGGAGCTGGTCAATGACCTGAAAAGAGCTGGGACCACCGTTTCCAAGGTTACTGTTGGTAATACACTAAGACGTCATGGTTTGAAATCATGCATGGCACGGAAGGTTCCCCTGCTTAAACCAGCACATGTCAAGGCCCGTCTTAAGTTTGCCAATGACCATTTGGATGATCCAGAGGATTGGAGAAAGTCATGTGGTCAGATGAGACCAAAATAGAACTTTTTGGTCATAATTCCACTAAACGTGTTTGGAGGAAGAAGAATGATGAGTACCATCCCAAGAACACCATCCCTACTGTGAAGCATGGGGGTGGTAGCATCATGCTTTGGGGGTGTTTTTCTGCACATGGGACAGGGCGACTGCACTGTATTAAGGAGAGGATGACCGGGGCCATGTATTGCGAGATTTTGGGGAACAACCTCCTTCCCTCAGTTAGAGCATTGAAGATGGGTCGAGGCTGGGTCTTCCAACATGACAATGCACACAGCCAGGATAACCAAGGAGTGGCTCTGTAAGAAGCATATCAAGGTTCTGGCGTGGCCTAGCCAGTCTCCAGACCTAAACCCAATAGAGAATCTTTGGAGGGAGCTCAAACTCCGTGTTTCTCAGTGACAGCCCAGAAACCTGACTGATCTAGAGAAGATCTGTGTGGAGGAGTGGGCCAAAATCCCTCCTGCAGTGTGTGCAAACCTGGTGAAAACTACAGGAAACGTTTGACCTCTGTAATTGCAAACAAAGGCTACTGTACCAAATATTAACATTGATTTTCTCAGGTGTTCAAATACTTATTTGCAGCTGTATGATACAAATAAATAGTTAAAAAAATCATACATTGTGATTTCTGGATTTTTTTTTTTAGATTATGTCTCTCACAGTGGACATGCACCTACGATGACAATTTCAGACCCCTCCATGATTTCTAAGTGGGAGAACTTGCAAAATAGCAGGGTGTTCAAATACTTATTTTCCTCACTGTAAATCCTGCAATTATATAGATATTTACAGATATATAAGATATATCTGTAAATACAGGATTTACAACATTTAGAGAAGCAGAGTTTTGAACATGACTTTTACCTTCTGGTTGTACTCTTCCATTTGTATAATCCCCAGTTCCTTGAACAAAGAGGGTGAGAGATGTTTATATGCAGATTTACACACCTCATTCTAGTAGATATACATAGTGTCAAAAAATGCTTGTACCATATTTCTCGATGGATTGTGCATTTGCATCTCCAGCTCCTGGAGCATCAGGATGGAGTGGAACCTCTCCATCTCCTGAATCAAGCACAAAATTAATGTGTGAATATGGAATATAGTAGACGGCAGCAAAGTTAGTCAGTGGAGGCACAGTGAGCTGTTATACTCATAAATATTATGGTGACAGCTCTATACAGGCGAAACATGAGGGAAAACTATACGAGAAAAACTTTGCTCTATTTCTCCTCATCCTCGTCTGCGTCCTTCAGTGGCCTCCATGTTTTCTTCCATATTTCTTCCAGCTTGTTGCGAGCCGTCTTTGTTAGTGTTCTTTTGTGCATGTGGTTCAGTTCAGTAACACGACCAGTTCCATTCCACTGCACCACTTTTCCATTATTTTTCTATGTAAACATGCGCAAGAAGGACGTGTTTGACTGTTGCGCTCGTGTTTTGCATCTCACGCATGACACAGTGTTCTAAAAACGCTGTGCTCAAGTTAAAATAAGTTAAAGTTTTAAGACATCTCGTGACCTTGCAGTTTTCCCCCATTCCACTGCTCGCTTCTCGCATTTTTAACAGCAAAAGAGTGTTAAGGCTTGCAGTGTGAGCGTTTTTTTTTTTTTTTTTTTCTCATACGTGACTCAGATCTGGTTTTGTCAAGACAGTGTGAACAGCACAAATCACATGGAATCTGATCTTTTCAATTCTGATTTGGGCCACTTCCATGTGTGGTCCTAAGTCCGATACATGTCTGATGTTTTGCAGTGTGACCTCAGTCTGAACAGTCATATCGGAATTCATGAGATTTACACGTCAACATTCGTCACAATTCTGTGCACATGGGAGTCACTTCAAAGATTTTACATTGCTACCCGAAGTTATCAAAACAATTGCGAAAGGTAGTCAAGTGAAGGACAGTGATGTGTCAGAGCTCACAAGTATTACACAACAGCTCTATATACAAGCAAAACATCATAAACGTTTAAAAACTCTGCTCTCTTTTTTTCACATCCTTGTCTGTTTTTTTTTTTAGTGCTGGGCAAAGATTAATTGCATCCAAAATTAAAGTTTGTGTTTACATAATATATGTGTGTGTACTGTGTCACCCTGTGGTCTGTGTGGGTCCTAATGCCCCAGTATAGTGACGGGGACACTATACTGCCAAAAGAGCACCGTCCTTCGGATGAGACGTTAAACCGAGGTCCTGACTCTCTGTGGTCATTAAAAATCCCAGGATGTCTTTCGAAAGAGTAGGGGTGTAACCCCGGCATCCTGGCCAAATTTGCCCAGTGGCCTCTGTCCATCATGGCCTCCTAACCCTCCCCATATACTGATTGGCTTCATCACTGTCTCCTCTCCACCAGTAAGCTGGTGTGTGGTGGGCGTTCTGGCGCAATATGGCTGCCGTCGCATCATCCAGGTGGATGCTGCACATTGGTGGTGGTTGAGGAGATTCCCCCCTTCTATGTAAAGCGCTTTGAGTGTCGAGAAAAGCGCTATATAAATGTAATGAATTATTATTATTATTATTATTACTGTGTATAATTATTTTGTATATACTCACATACATGTATATATTTAAGAAATATTTGCATGTATATACTGTATACATATTTATACATTTATATTATATATAAATCTAAATATTTTATATATAAATAACACATTTTTCTTAAATATATACATGCATGTGTGTGTATTTTTATATAAAAAATGATTATATACAGTACACACATATATTATGTAAACAAACTTTTATCCCCTCCTTGAACTGCCACCTTACCGTGGTGGAGGGGTTTGAGTACCCGAACGACCCTAGGAGCTATGTTGTCTGGGGCTATATGCCCCTGGTAGGGTCTCCCAAGGCAAACAGGTCCTAGGTGACGGGTCAGACTAAGAGCGGTTCAAAAACCCTTATGACGACTATAAATTTGAGGACCGTGACGTCGCCCGGTATGGCGCAGCCGGGGCCCCACCCTGGAGCCAGGCCCGGGGTTGGGACCCGTATGCGAGCGCCTGGTGGTCGGGCCTCCCCCCATGGGGTCCGGCCGGGCTCAGCCCGAAGGAGCGACGTGGGGCCACCCTCCCGTGGACCCACCACCTGCAGGAGGGACCGTAAGGGGCCGGTGCTAAGTGGATCGGGCGGCAGTCAAAGGCGGGGGCCTAGACAACCCGATCCCTGGACGCGGAATCTAGCTCTAGGGACATGGAACGTTACCTCTCTGGCAGGGAAGGAGCCTGAGATTGTGCGTGAGGTTCAGAGATTCCGACTAGAGATAGTTGGGATCACCTCCACGCACGGCTTGGGCTCTGGAACCACACACACCATTGCCCATGGTGAGAGGCGGCGGGCTGGTGTGGGTTTGCTTACACCCCCCCAGCTCAGCCGCCATGTGTTGGAGTTCACCCCGGTGAACGAGAGGGTCGCTTCCCTGCGCCTTCGGGTCAGGGATAGGTCTCTCACTGTCGTTTGTGCCTACGGGCCAAATGGCAGTGCAGAGTACCCGGCCTTCTTGGAGTCTCTGGGAGGGGTGCTGGAAAGTGCTCCGACTGGGGACTCCATCGTTCTACTGGGGGACTTCAACGCCCACGTGGGCAGCGACAGTGACACCTGGAGGGGCGTGATTGGGAGGAACGGCCCCCCTGATCTGAACCCGAGTGGTGTTCTGTTATTGGACTTCTGTGCTAGTTACAGCTTGTCCATAACGAACACCATGTTCAAGCATAAGGGTGTCCATCAGTGCACATGGCACCAGGACACCCTAGGCCAGAGGTCGATGATCGACTTTGTGGTTGTTTCATCTGACCTCCGGCCGTATGTCTTGGATACTCGGGTGAAGAGAGGGGCGGAGCTGTCAACTGATCACCACCTGGTGGTGAGTTGGATCCGATGGTGGGGGAGGAAGCTGGACAGACTCGGCAGACCCAAACGTACTGTGAGGGTCTGTTGGGAATGTTTGGCCGAATCCCCTGTCAGAGAGATCTTCAACTCCCACCTCCGACAGAGCTTCGACCAGATCCCGAGGGAGTCTGGGGATATTGAGTCTGAGTGGACCATGTTCTCCACCTCCATTGTCAACGCCGCCACTCGGAGCTGTGGCCGTAAGGCCTCCGGTGCCTGTCGAGGCGGCAATCCCCGAACCCGGTGGTGGACACCGGAAGTAAGGGATGCCGTCAAGCTGAAGAAGGAGTCCTATCAGGCCTGGCTGGCTTGTGGGACTCCTGAGGCAGCTGACGGGTACCAACGGGCCAAGCGGACTGCAGCCCGGGTGGTTGTGGAGGCAAAAACTCGGGCCTGGGAGGAGTTCGGTGAGGCCATGGAGAAGGACTATCGGTCGGCCTCGAAGAGATTCTGGCAAACCGTCCGGCGCCTCAGGAGGGGGAAGCAGTGCCCTACCAACGCTGGTTACAGTGGAGGTGGGCAGCTGTTGACCTCGACTGGGGATATCACCAGACGGTGGAAGGAATACTTCGAGGATCTCCTCAATCCCGCCGTCACGTCTTCCGTTGAGGAAGCAGAGGCTGAGGGCTCGGAGGCGGACTCGTCCATCACCCAAGCTGAAGTCACCGAGGTAGTCAAGAAACTCCTCGGTGGCAAGGCACCGGGGGTGGATGAGATCCGCCCTGAGTACCTCAAGTCTCTGGATGTTGTGGGGCTGTCTTGGCTGACACGCCTCTGCAGCATCGCATGGCGGTCGGGGACAGTGCCTTTGGACTGGCAGACCGGGGTGGTGGTCCCTCTTTTTAAGAAGGGAGACCAGAGGGTGTGCTCCAACTATAGGGGGATCACACTTCTCAGCCTCCCCGGGAAAGTCTATGCCAGGGTACTGGAGAGGAGAATCCGGCCGATAGTAGAACCTCGGATTCAGGAGGAACAGTGTGGTTTTCGTCCCGGTCGTGGAACACTGGACCAGCTCTATACCCTCTACAGGGTGCTGGAGGGTTCATGGGAGTTTGCCCAACCAATCCACATGTGCTTTGTGGATTTGGAGAAGGCATTCGACTGTGTCCCTTGCGGCATCCTGTGGAGGGTGCTCTGGGAGTATGGGGTTCGGGACCCTTTGCTAAGGGCTATCCGGTCCCTGTACGACCGGAGCAGGAGCTTGGTTCGCATTGCCGGCAGTAAGTCAGACTTGTTTCCGGTGCATGTTGGACTCCGGCAGGGCTGCCCTTTGTCGCCGGTTCTGTTCATAATTTTTATGGACAGAATTTCTAGGCGCAGCCAGGGGCCGGAGGGGGTCAGGTTTGGGGACCACACGATTTCATCTCTGCTCTTTGCGGATGATGTTGTCGTGCTGGCCCCATCAGACCAGGACCTTCAGCATGCACTGGGACGGTTTGCAGCCGAGTGTGAAGCGGATGGGATGAGAATCAGCACCTCCAAATCCGAGGCCATGGTTCTCAGTCGGAAAAGGGTGGCTTGCCCACTTCAGGTTGGTGGAGAGTTCCTGCCTCAAGTGGAGGAGTTCAAGTATCTTGGGGTCTTGTTCACGAGTGAGGGAAGGATGGAACGAGAGATTGACAGGCGGATCGGTGCAGCTTCTGCAGTAATGCGGTCGCTGTACCGGTCTGTCGTGGTGAAGGAGGAGCTGAGCCGCAAGGCGAAGCTCTCGATTTACCGGTCAATCTACGTTCCTACTCTCACCTATGGTCATAAGCTGTGGGTCATGACCGAAAGGACAAGATCCCGGATACAGGCGGCCGAAATGAGCTTTCTCCGACAGGGTGGCTGGGCGATCCCTTAGAGATAGGGTGAGAAGCTCGGTCACTCGGGAGGAGCTCAGAGTAGAGCCGCTGCTCCTCCACATCGAGAGGGGTCAGCTGAGGTGGCTCGGGCATCTGTTCCGGATGCTTCCTGGACGCCTTCCTGGGAAGGTGTTCCGGGCATGTCCCACCGGGAGGAGACCCCGGGGAAGACCTAGGACACGCTGGAGGGACTATGTCTCCCGGCTGGCCTGGGAACGCCTCGGTGTCCCCCCGGAAGAGCTGGAGGAAGTGTCTAGGGAGAGGGAAGTCTGGGCATCCCTGCTTAGATTGCTGCCCCCGCGACCCGGCCCCGGATAAGTGGATGAAGATGGATGGATGGATGGACAAACGTTTATTTTGGATGCGATTAATCGCAATTAATCGTTGCCCAGTACTAGTTTTTTTTTTATATTGCCTGCGCATAAATATAAAAAAATTGCTGGGTTCCGCGGCAAATCTTACTTTAATGTCCTCCATGTTCACTTCCTGCTGTGTGAAGTCTTTTTATCGTTCTTTTGCGCATACATGTCAGTATAGGGCCACGATCTGTTCACACTGGAATCTGATATTGGCCACATTTAAAACAACAATATGAACAGCTATACCAAAAAACTCGATCTGAGCAATAAATTGGAATTGAGCATTAAGACTTACAGTGTGTGAACGTAGCAAATTATTTCACTGGTGATCGCTTTTAGTGACATGGTCAACCCTCAAGTTTTAAATGGCCGCAGGCTATCTAAAACTAATTTATTTAATTGACGTCAGGTCAAAAATCAAAAATGTGATTATTCAGCTTACCATGATCACTTGCATGGATAATTTAAAGCAGTTATTGGTGTTTACAGTTCAAAATTTGACTGAACAGATACAAATTACAGTAGTTATATTTAGTAAATAAAAGTAACAGTACTTCTGTTTGTTATTTTATCTATGGGTTGGAATTCTAAAGTAAACTAAAGTGCAGGAAGATTACATTTATTTGAATTTGAGAAAGAGACTGTGTGGGAATTATTGTGTTTATGCAGCATCTCTATAGTGAAGTTGAATTACTTCCAAAACAGCAAAGTTATCACCTTGTTGCTAAAAAATGTAATGTAGCTTTCAGTAGCGAAACTATTTTATTTATAAAATTCACAGGGCTGCAGCTCAAAATAAGGTTCTGTGCTTCTGAATGTTTTTGTGTGTGCGCAATCTTACCTATATATAAAATGTTCACCTCAAAAGAAGCCGTTTTTGTGTGAGCACATCAGGCATGTCTACATCATAATATGAGAGTAAGAAAAGTTCTCTTTGTGGGTAAATGTTTCCCTCGCCTTGCGGTGGCTTGGAATTCCAATGGGAATCGTAAAATACGTGTTTAGCAGTAGGTCACATGTCCAGATATCAGATATGTATTTGCATGTGGCTCAGAACAGATAAGAAAAAAAACCCCGAATCAAATGCACATTTTTCTGTTTACACGTTAAACAATATCCTGAGTAAAAAATACCAGTGTAAACACAGCCTAACTTAAATGAACATGGATATGTGAATATCTCAAAATACAACTAACCATATTGGTCAATGGATTTCTGTCCGTCAATCTCAGGACCTTGATGCAAAGCCTCCAGGCTTCTGTTTTCTGTAAAAAAAAAAGGAAAAAAAAAGTGGATTAAATGATAGCATTAAACCTTTGAGTTTAAATCCAAATGATAACAATCTCTTCATTTAACATTTTCTTCATTTAACTTATGGAATTACAACAAAGTATTTCAATAGTTCTTGCTTGATTAATAAATAAATAAATAGTGTACTAAATAAATAGGAGATGAACGTACCATCAACAGACTGGCCATCAGTCACTGGGCCAAGGAGTTCATATGACACTGCTGGATTACCTGTAAGCCATACAGTGATTTTACCAAGGGTAAGTACAACACAATTATTACTTTCTCGTTAGCCTAACTGTATGCCGTTCGACAATTCGCATACAAAGCAATGATGAAAAGGAAAAGTGTGAAAAGTTAAAAATCACACCATAGTTAGCATCGCCACCGAAACTGAGTGTTTCTGGATTATACAGGGATTCTGGAGAACCTACAGAGAGTAGAGAAGATGGACATACCTATCAGTACAGTAATATTATGACATTTGTCATTTCATTATCTATAAAAAAATAACTTGCCTTCACCATATTTTCCAGACACAGCATCAGGCCTGAGATCAAGTGGCTGACCACCATATTGAAGACCCTTTTGTCCTGAGAGAGAATTACAGTAAAACATACTCACTGTCATAATTTGCAGAAATAAGACAATATAAGTTAAAAAAAAAAAAAAAAAAGTCACTAGATTTGCCAAAGTATTTTTCACTACCATATCCAAGTGGCTGGCCATTGTGGGGTAACCCTCCAAAATCTGAAAATACAGAAACTTATATTTTACAATATCTTCAAAGAAAGATGTGCTGTATGATCAGACAACATTCTTTATTAACTTACCATATTTACCAGGGGACTTGGCAACAGATTCAGGAAGTAAAGGCTGAGAGTTGTACGGTAAACTACCATGTCCTATTTTGGGGTCAGAGAACAGAATTATATGTATTTAACAGCATTATATATAATGTTTTGAGATGCAAGGGTTCCCAATTGTCATGTCAGCTGTTCCAACAAATATTGACTTGAAGTAGAGATCTTAAAGAATAACATTTTTAAACATACATTTTGAAAAATTTAAATATTTCACAATGTGTTTTATCGCAAATATATATTTTTTTTATTAAAGTAAATGTTAATTTCTACCACAATCTGTAGTGCAATGCTACAAACTGCCTGTCAACTGATAAATGCATACAAACAATTATAAAAAAGTGTAAAGGAATATCAAAGCATCTAATCTTCACCGTATTTTCCTAACGCTTTAGGATTGTAGGGTATGGCTCCATAGCGCTGACCATCATTACCTATGAGAAAGATGCACATAAATCCATGTGTCCAGTCAGGATTACAGTTAGGGTCAAAAACTAACTCAAATATTATAAAGATAGCATACCATATTGTCCAGAGGGGTTTGTTTGATATCCATTGGGGGAACCACCAAATGGAAGTCCGCCAATTCCTGTAAAAATACGACCTTGCTTATGAAAACTGAGTAAAAGTAAGTGTGCAGCATTTTTGATGAGTCATTTTAAAATGAGCTGATAGGATTTTTCTCAGACTAACCATATTTCGCTTGAGATTTTCCCTTAAATCCTGTTGGTTGCTCACCTTGTGGTCCAGCTATCAGAGTAACAGAAGAGAGTAAATTAATGATATCAAACTGTTTCTTCTAAATGTCTAGCACAGAAAACAAGAGGGCAAAAACCTTACTACACACAAATTCAATTAAACAGGTCTTGTGAAATGTAGGATACTACTGTGTGAAACGTTTATCGTAGCATATGGCATACTGTTTCACTTTTAAAAAAAATAGCAGGCAGAATACAGTGTTTACTATACAAGTAAGCAGAACTACAGTCTGAGTCACAAGGGTAAAGAAAGTACTGTAATTATTCACAGAGATATGGTTGTAATTCTACTTGGTGTATACAAAAAAAATTTCAAAGTTTTGAAACAGAGACCTATTTATTTATTTAAGCAAAACTTAGGATAAGGTATTGCACTAAAAAGGCCCAGACTATTGACACCCAAGGACTAAAGCATATATTTAATAAATGCATATGTGAATTGTGTCCATGTTAAAAAATTATATTTGAAATATCCATGAAGTAGGAAATATTCCAACCTGGATTTTTCAATTTGTTTCCATAGCCTCCATAACCTGTAAAGACGGCAAAATGAGGGCCACATTTTTCATAATTTTAGACAAGCAAACAGCTTTAAACAGATGAAGACAAATAATAAGTGATTATAATTAAAATAAAATGTGTTTTGTAATGATTTACCTGCTTTGTAGCCATTGTTCATACCATGAGCTGGATAACCACCCATTCCTGCTCCAAAGCCTAGTAAAATATTTTTATCCAAAGTGGTTAAAAAATGCTGTTATGGTTATATGGATAGTTAATGTTTATATGGAATTTAATGCACCTGGTTGTGATGCCACTTCTCCTTTTCCATTTGGATACCCTGAAAACCACATTTTAGTTTTAGATTGAATGCTTATTTTTTGCTTGGTCTTCTCAACTGTTTAGAAGTCAAAGCAAACTGACATGGACTAAAATGGACAAAATCTCTTATTTTTATTGAATGGTGTCTTTAAAACATTAAGATTTTAATGTTTTGATTTTAATAATTTATATGACAATAAACAAGTGAGGGAAAAATGAGAGTTCACCAGTACTTGGAAGTTTGACCCATTGTCCATTAGGTTGTCCTCCAGGTCCACAATCTAAAAAAAAAAATTTATTTCAACAATTGAATAGTTTTTTATTGATCCAAATGTAGTTTTGGGTTATAAGAGCCCAGCTAATTTAATGTGATTTTGTGTTATATCAATGGATTATTATTTAGGATTTACCAGGCTTTGAAGGTATAGCTCCCTGCTGTACCTGTCCATTTGGTTGTCCTAGACCAGTGAGTTCTGTAGAAAACAAACAAGTTATCAATAAACTAAATTTACTTATCCAGTTAAGATGCCCTGATATCAGAGTTGTAATACATGCATAATGTATTACAAAGCAAATTATTAGGAAAATGATTCCAAAAGAAATTCAAAACCCAATTTAAATTTTTTTACGGTTTGCCGAATGTGGCTAATTTGTATGAATTCATACAAACTCTTTCATACATTTTCATACGATGCGCTTACGCTAAAGTAATGCGTATTTTTAGGAGTTGGGGACGGACCTTCATGCTTACTTTTTTCTAATAACATTGTTTTTGTATGATTCACATTGTACAAAATCACCACCTCGTAAAGTTTTCCCGTGAGATCAGGTTGAAAATTCAGGGTTTTATTAAATATGTCTAGTTAATTTGTTAAAGATCTGTTAATACTTTTGGGTGGTGGAGGGTAAATATGTATGCCCTACATTTCTTATAAATGCATAAGCATGCATTTATGAACAATTTGTACAATAGATAGTTTGAATTTATGCTAATCAATGACTGAACATTGTATTTGCATCACAGCAAGTAAGCCATCTTCTAGAAATCTAGTAGGGATCAAAATGTCCACCTATTTGCTTGTTACCAAATGGACTGATTAAATCAGAACATAAAAATTCAGCCTACTTTAAGTCTACTTGCTCATTGTGAAATTTACTTATTAAAAGTTTTTGAAGGCTATCAATCCAATGTAGAAACATTTAATGGCTCTAAAATCTGTGTAGTGCCAAAGTAGAGTTTAGCACCAAAGTTTACAACAATATCACAAAGATTAGTTGAAAAAGAGCTAAGAATATGTTTGACTTCAAGTTGACAGCAGAAGGTAAGTGCTGATAGTTATAGGACATATCCATTAGCCATTTTGAGATAACATTTACATTAATCACAATTTATCTGTAATAACACAAATAATTTATAAATGTGAACAACATTTGCAGAACAAATTGTCAGATGAACTGGATTAATGAATAAACCAGATTAGTACAAAAGCTAAAGCAGAAGTGAATTGATGCAGAAAAGTAGAGAAAGAGGGAATAAGGGAATTGTATACAGTTATAGGAAATATCTTTATGGTTGTGAATTAATTAAATGTTGCAGAAGTGGTGTAGCTTCAAGCTGTTATATGGTTTCAGGATATCATATAAGATTTGAATTTGAAACTATAAAAGTTTACCAGGATTTGTCATTGGATTCTTCATTTGAGGCACAGGCTTGTTTGACTGAATCTTGGATTGTTGCATCTCTGGAGTTGATTGAGCTGATTCTGGCACTAGAGGTGCCTGTGAAGAAATACTGTCTTGTGGTAACACTGGACTTATGTTTTGTTCCTGTGAAAGGACTTGTTCCCTCTCTAGTGCAACTGTCTGTGATGTTTGAGGAATGGGAGCTGATTCTGCAGAAACTAATTGAGGGACTACTGTTGCAACTGGTTTTGGTTTATAAGCTTTACTAGGTTTATATGAACCGGGACCTTGCATAAATTGCTTTGGAGCAGGCCAAGGTGCCATAGAGTTGGGGGCTTTGCCCTGTGGATGAAGATTTTGTCCCTTTGTTTGTTGTAGAACTGGTGGAAGGTCTTTAGTTTGTTCTGGAAGTAATCCTGTATTTGGCTCACGTCCAGATAGTGGTAAAAAGCCCTTGGTGTTAGATGTTACCGGGAGATGACTTTGTCCCTCAGGGCTTAAAATCTCCCCTTTAGGTCCTTTTCCATTGGAAGCACCCTGTTTTCCAGTTGTCACAGGCATATAACCTAGAAGCCAAAGCAATTTTACTACAAATTTTCATTTACAATAACATACATAACATGCATTTCTAAATGACAGAACATCTATTCATGTCATGTGGAGGAAGTAAATAAAATGTACTTCAAATAATCATGATTTTACCTGAATTAGCTGCTTTATAAGGTCCTTTTGACATATAGCCAGGAACACCATAACCTATAGATCACAAGATATGCATGTTATAACTGAAGGTTTTACATTTGACGATGTAGAGTGAGTTTAAAACTGGGCCTAATATTCTATACACTGAAATATGTTGAATATGGTTTTAAAAAGAATAGTAGAATATTAAAAAACAACACGTGTCTACATACCTATAGTGCATTACCCCTAATAAAAACTTAAATAATATAAATTATTAATCTAAATGGGACTTCTCTACAATTGGTTTATAAATCACTTAATGTACGGATATCACATATTTTACAGGGGATTTGAACATGGCTTATCCAACCTGATTTTAGAGCCAACAAATATAATTTTATAATAGTAATGATGTCATTCTGTTTACCATTAGGCTTGGCTCCTTGTACATTTGAGGGTCCAGCTTTAGCACCATATCCTTTGAAGCAGATCCAACAAACATAAGATTTCAAATAATACAGAAAAATCAGACAAAGGAAAAAGAAATACACAACCTTTTTTATTTTTTATTTATTTTTTACCTTGATTAGGTCCCTTGGTTCCACCATTGGGATACCCCATATTTTGAAGTGAGGATCCTATTTAGAGAAAAATATAAAAACAAGTGTAATATCCTCAGTTCTTTTCAGAAATCAGCATTATCCACACTGTGATAATTGCACAAGAGCTGGTGACATCCAATGTATTACCTGTATTAGGTTGGTTAGCTGCACCTCCATTAGGATATCCTCCATTTCCTGAAGAAAACCAATCCCAAATCAGTTTAGAGGTTCTCCAGTTACCCCAGTTTACAAATACAGACCTTTAGTGCTTTACTCATAATAAACAACTCTTCCACCGATAATATACATCATTAATCTAAATGGGGCTACACTGTAACAGTTGGTTTATTAATAAAGAATTAAACTAATGTGCAATCAAATGTGTGCGGATATCATATTTTACAGTGGATTCAAAAGCAGCCTATCCAACCAGATTTTAGAGCCAAAAACCATATGTTTTATAATAGTAATAATCACATGCTCTTTACCATTAGGCTTGGTTCTTTGTCCATTTGAAGGTCCAGCTTTAGCACCATATCCTTTGAAGCAGACCACACACATGAGATTCAAATGATATGGAAAAATCAGACCAAAAAAAAAAAAAAAAAAAAAAAAAAAACAGCATGCACATTACACACACAAATAGTTTAACTGGTTTAGGTCCCTTGGTTCCACCATTGGGATACCCCATATTTTGAAGAGAAGAGCCTAATTAGAGAAAATAACTTTAAACCAGTGTAATATACTTAGTTCCTTTCAGAATGAAGTATTTTCCACACTGAAATAATTGCACAAGAGCTGGTGACGTCCAGTGTATTACCTGTATTAGGTTGGTTAGCTGCCCCTCCATTAGGATATCCTCCATATCCTGAAGAAAACCAATCCCAAATCAGTTTAGAGGTTCTCCAGTTACCTCAGTTTACAATACAGACCTTTAGTGCTTTATCCCCTAATAAGCAATTCCTCCACCAATAATATACATTATTAATTATAATTAATTATTAATGGGGCTACACTACAGTTGGTTTATTAATAAAGAATTCAATGTGCAATAAAAGGTGTGTGAATATCATATTTTACAGTGGCTTCTAAAACAGCTTATCCAACTAGATTTTAGAGCCAAAACTATAGCATACATAATCACATGGTATTTACCATTATGCTTGGCTCCTTGTCTATTTGAGAGTCCAGCTTTAGCACCATATCCTTTGAAGCAAACCACACACACAAACAATTTCAAATAATACTGAAAAATCATGCTAAGGAAAAAGAAATACACACTATATGCATAACACACAATAAGCGTTTACCTGGTTTAGGTCCCTTGGTTCCACCACTGGGATACCCCATATTTTGAAGTGAAGAACCTAGTTAGAGAAAAGTGCTTTAAACCAGTGTAATATACTCATCATTTTCCACATCATAATAATTACACTGTAGAGCTGGTGACATCCAGTGTATTACCTGTATTAGGTTGATAAGCTGCACCTCCATTAGGATATCCTCCATATCCTGAACAAAACCAAATCTCAAATCAGTTTAGAGGTTCTCCAGTTACCTCAGTTTACAATACAGACCTTAGTGCTTTACTCAAACTACACCAAATAATAATAATAATATTGATTATTCATCTAAATTGGCCAACACTACAGTTGGTTCATTAATAAAGAATTCAATTAATATGCAATCAAACTAAAGGTGTGCAGATATATATTTTACAGTGGCTTTAAACATGGCTTATCCAACCTGATTTTAGAACCAAAAAATATGTTATAATAGTAATAATGTCATGCTATTTACCATTAGGCATGGCTCCTTGTACATTTGAGGGTCCAGCTTTAGCACCATATCCTTTGAAGCAGATCCAACACACATAAGATTCAAATGATAGGGAAAAATCAGACAGAGGAAAAATAAATATACACTACATGCATAACACATACAATACGCGTTTACCTGGTTTAGGTCCCTTGGTTCCACCATTGGGATACCCCACATATTGAAGAGAAGAGCCTAATTAGAAAAAAATACTTTAAACCAGTGTAATATCCTCAGTTCTTTTCAGAATTCAGTATTTTGTACACTTAACTAATTGCACTAGAGCTGGTGACATCCATTGTATTACCTGTATTAGGTTGGTTAGCTGCACCTCCATTAGGATATCCTCCATTTCCTGAAGAAAACCAATCTCAAATCAGTTTAGAGTTTCTCAGTTACCTCAGTTTACAATTCAGACCTTTAGTGCTTTACCTCTAATAAACAACTTCTCCACCAATAAAACAGATTATTAATCTAAATGGGGCTAAACCACAGTTGGTGTATTATAAAGAAATTCTATTAATGTGTAGTCAAACTAAAGGTGTGCTGATATCATATATTTTACAGTGGCATTGAACGCGGCTTATCCAAATGGAACTTCTAGTCAAAAACGGTTTTATAATAGTAATATTTGGTCTGATTCACTAAGTGTGCGTACACACTAATTTGTGTGTGAAATGTGCGTACAAACGATTTTAACAAATCATGATTCACCAAAAAATTTCGTAATAAAATGTATTCTAAATTTATGAAAAAACATAGGAACTGAAACCACACATACACAAAAAACACTTATTCTGTATGGCCTTATAATCGTGTTAAGTTATATATCATCCTAACATGACTATAATTATATTGAACTTGAAGTATGTTGCATTAATTGTATTATATAGTCCATTTATAAAATTCTATAATAAAATTATTAAATAATACAATTTAATTTAATCTTAAATACATTCAATTTTTACAGTTTAACAGTAAGAAAAGCGGCATTATAGCTTCAGCTGCAAGGTTTCTCTGAATAACGCAGATATACGCATGTGTACAGCTGGCTCAAGAGAGGCCTGTAATCTGGGTCTGTATAAAAGGTGTTTATTGTGAGAACTCGTGAGAATGGCACATTAGGAATTGCTCGAGATCGGGCGAGAGCTCGTCAGCAAACAGCGGCAAGTTTGACTAGAGCGACGAAAGGCTATAAGGAAAGCATGTGCGGAAATCCCTTATGGAGATGGTTTGGGCTTGTTTTATGCAAATGACCAACCTTGTGAACGCAGCTGCTCATTTAGAATAGCTACTCCAAATTTACTAACATCAGAACGATATTAAGAACAAATTCATGCTTGTATGAATGTGTTGTGAATTAGGCAAAGATTTTTCATGAGAAGTTCTCCTGTGCGTACTATTACAAAACAATCTACGCAGTTATTAGTGAATGAGACCCATTGTCATGCTATTTACCATTAGGCTTGGCTCCTTGTCCATTTGAGGGTCCAGCTTTAGCTCCATATCCTTTGAAGTAGACCCAAACACATACGATTCAAATGACATGGACAAATCAGACAAAGGGGAAAAAATACACAACATACGCATTACATACACAAAAATAGTTTACCTGGTTTAGGTCCCTTGGTTCCACTATTGGGATACCCTAGATTTTGAAGAGAAGAGCCTAATTAGAGAAAAGTACTTTAAACCAGTGTAATATCCTTAGTTCTTTTCAGAATTCAGTATTTTCCACAATGTAATTGTACTAGAGCTGGTGTCATCTTCAGTCTCCTTTGCTACCTCATCATGAACTCCATTTCCCAGTACCCATTGCCTGGCTCATTATGCGCGATTATGTTCAGCTGTGTGTGATTACCTTGTTTAGCTCTGCCTTTATAAGCCCTGTGTTTCCACTCATTCATTGCAAGTCTTGTTTGGGTTACAACTGCATTTCTAAGCATTCTTTTCAGGTTATTGGTTTTGATCTTTTGCCTGTTCTTTGGATTACCTTGTTTGCCTGTGTTTCTTGGACGTTGTTTTATGTTTGGATTGTTTATGAATTCTGACTGTGGATTACCCTAAATAAAAGCTGTGTTTGGATCTTCAACCTGTGTGTGTCAGAGAATATTGTAACAGCTGGTGACATCCAGTGTATTACCTGTATTAGGTTGGTTAGCTGCACCTCCATTAGGATATCCTCCATTTCCTGAACAAAACCAATCCTAAATCAGTTTAGAGGTTCTCCAGTTACCTCGGTTTACAATACAGACCTTTAGTGCTTTATCCCCTAATAAACAAATCCTCCATCAATAATATACATTATTAATGTAAATGGGGCTACACTACAGTTGGTTTATTAATAAAGAATTAAATTAATGTGCAATCAATTGTGTTTGTATGTCATATTTTACAGTGGCTTTGAATGTGGCTTGTCCAACTGGAATTTAGAGCCAAAAACTGTTTTATAATAGTAATAATCACATGATATTTACCATTAGGCTTGGATCCTTGTCCATTTGAGGATCCAGCTTTAGCACCATATCCTTTGAAGCAAACCACACACATAAAAAAAATAAAATAAAAAAACCCCACAACAACAACATACGCATTACACACAAAAAGTGTAAGATCCTTAGTTCTATTCAGAATTCAATATTTTCCACTGTAATAATTGCACTAGAGCTGGTGACATCCAGTGTATTACCTGTGTTAGGTTGATAAGCTGCACCTCCATTAGGATATCCTCCATATCCTGAAGAAAAACAATCTCAAATTAGTTTAGAGGTTCTCCAGTTACCTCAGTTTACAATACAGACCTTTAGTGCTTTACCCCCTAATAAACAACTTCTTCACCAATAATACAGATTATTCATCTAAATGGGGCTAAACTAGAGTTGGTGTATTATAAAGACATTTAACTAATGTGCAGTCATACTAAATGTGTGTGGATATCATATTTTACAGTGGCTTTGAATGCAGCTTATGCAACTGGAATTTAGAGCCAAAACTGTTTTATAATAGTAATAATGTCATGCTATTTACCATTAGGCTTGGCTCCTTGTACATTTGAGGGTCCAGCTTTAGCACCATATCCTTTGAAGCAGACCCAAAACATATAAGATTCAAAATGATACGGAAAAATCAGACAAGGAAAAAAAAATACACAAAGTACGCGTTACACATACACAAAAATAGTTTAATTAGAGAAAAGTACTTTAAACAAGTGTAACATCCTCAGTTCTTTTCAGAATTCAGTATTATTTTCCACACTGTAATAATTGCACTAGAGCTGGTGACATCCAGTGTATTACCTGTATTAGGTTGGTTAGCTGCACCTCCATTAGGATATCCTCCATATCCTGAACAAAACCAGTCCTAAATCAGTTTAGAGGTTCTCTAGTTACCTCAGTTTACAATACAGGCCTTTAGTGCTTTACCTCTAATAAAGAATTCCTCCACCAAAAATATACATTATTAATGTAAATGGGGCTACACTACAGTTGGTTTATTGATAAAGAATTCAATTAATGTACAATCAAAAGTGTTTGTATATCATATATTACAGTGGCTTTTAATGTGGCTTGTCCAACTGGAATTTAGAGCCAAAAACTGTTTTATAATAGTAATGATGTCATGCTATTTACCATTAGGCTTGGCTCCTTGTCCATTTGAAGGTCCAGCTTTAGCACCATATCCTTTGAAGCAGACCCAACACACATAAGATTCAAATGATATGGAACAATCAGACAAAGGAAAAAAATGCACAATATACGCATTACACAAACTTAGTTTACCTGGCTTAGGTCCCTTGGTTCCACCATTAGGATACCCCATATTTTGAAGAGAAGAGCCTAATTAGAAGGAAAAAAAAAAATACTTTAAACCAGTGTAAGATCCTCAGTTCTTTTCAGAATTCAATACTTTCCACACTGGATGTCACCAGCTCTAGTGCAATTATTACTGTGTATTACCTGTATTAGGTTGGTTAGCTGCACCTCCATTAGGATAACCTCCATTTCCTGAAGAAAACCATCTCAAATTAGTTTAGAGGTTCTCCAGTTACCTCAGTTTACAATACAGAACTTTAGTGCTTTACCCATAATAAACAACTTCTTCACCAATAATAAAGTTTATTAATCTAAATGTGGCAAAACTACAGTGGCTTTGAATGCAGCTTATCCAACTGGAATTTAGAGCCAAACACTGTTTTGTAATAGTAATAATGTCATGCTATTTACCATTAGGCTTGGCTCCTTGTCCATTTGAGGGTCCAGCTTTAGCACCATATCCTTTGAAGCAGATCCAACATACATAAGATTCACATGATATGGAACAATCAGACAAAAGAAAAAAATAAATAAATAAAAATAAACAAAATACGCATTACACACACAAAAATAGTTTACCTGGTTTAGGTCCCTTGGTTCCACCATTGGGATACCCCATATTTTGAAGAGAAGAGCCTAATTAGAGAAAATAACTTTAAACCAGTGTAATATCCTTAGTTCCTTTCAGAATTAAGTATTTTCCACACTGTAATAATTGCACTAGAGCTGGTGACATCCAGTGTATTACCTGTGTTAGGTTGGTTAGCTGCATCTCCATTAGGATATCCTCCATTTCCTGAAGAAAACCAATCCTAAATCAGTTTAAAGGTTCTCCAGTTACCTCAGTTTGCAATACAGGCCTTTAGTGCTTTGTCCCCTAATAAACAATTCCTCCACCAAAAATATACATTATTAATGTAAATGGGGCTACACTACAGTTGGTTTATTGATAAAGAATTCAATTAATGTACAATCAAAAGTGTTTGTATATCATATATTACAGTGGCTTTTAATGTGGCTTGTCCAACTGGAATTTAGAGCCAAAAACTGTTTTATAATAGTAATAATCACATGCTATTTACCATTAGGCTTGGCTCCTTGTCCATTTGAGGGTCCAGCTTTAGCACCATATCCTTTGAAGCAGACCCAAAATACATAAGATTCACATGATATGGAGAAATCAGACGAAAAAATAAATAAATAAATAAATAAATAAATAAAAATAAACAAAATACGTATTACACAATCACAAAAATAGTTTACCTTGTTTAGGTCCCTTGGTTCCACCATTGGGATACCCCATATTTTGAAGAGAAGAGCCTAATTAGAGAAAAGAACTTTAAACCAGTGTAATATCCTCAGTTCTTTTCAGAATCCAGTATTTTCCACACTGAAATAATTGCACAAGAGCTGGTGACATCCAGTGTATTACCTGTATTAGGTTGGTTAGCTGCACCTCCATTAGGATATCCTCCATATACTGAAGAAAACCAATCCCAAATCAGTTTAGAGTTTCTCAGTTACCTCAGTTTACAATACAGGCCTTTAGTGCTTTATTCCCTAATAAACATCTTCTCTACCAATAATACAGAGTAGTAATCTAAATGGTTCTAAACTACAGTTAGTATATTATAAATTAATTAAATGTATGTGCAGTCAAACTAATGGTGTGCAGATATAATATAGTTTACAGTGGCTTTGAACACGGCGTATCTAACTGGAATTTAGAGAGAAACACTGTTTTATAATAGTAATAATCACATGCTATTTACCATTAGGCTTGGCTCCTTGTACATTTGAGGGTCCAGCTTTAGCACCATATCCTTTGAAGCAGATCCAACACACATAAGATTCAAATGATACGGAAAAATCAGACAAAGAAAAAAAAAAAATTACACAAAATACGCGTTACACATACACAAAAATAGTTTACCTGGTTTAGGTCCCTTGGTTCCACCATTGGGATACCCCATATTTTGAAGTGAGGAGCCTAATTAGAGAAAAGTACTTTAAACAAGTGTAATATCCTCAGTTCTTTTCAGAATTCAGTATTTTCTACACAGTAATAATTGCACTAGAGCTGGTGACGTCCAGTGTATTACCTGTATTAGGTTGGTTAGCTGCACCTCCATTAGGATATCCTCCATTTCCTGAAGAAAACCAATCCCAAATCAGTTTAGAGAGTTTAGGCAAAGGGGGAAAAAAAAACACAAAATACGCATTACACACACAAAAAATTGTTTACCTGGTTTAGGTCCCTTGTTTCCACCATTAGGATACCCCATATTTTGAAGAAAAGAGCCTAATTAGAAAAAAAAAAATATATATATATATATATAAACCAGTGTAATATCCTTAGTTCTTTTCAGAATTCAGTATTTTCCACACTGAAATAATTGCACAAGAGCTGGTGACGTCCAGTGTATTACCTGTATTAGGTTGGTTAGCTGCCCCTCCATTAGGATAACCTCCATATCCTGAAGAAAACCAATCCCAAATCAGTTTAGAGGTTCTCCAGTTACCTCAGTTTACAATACAGACCTTTAGTGCTTTATCTAATAAACAACTCCTCCTCCTCCACTTTACAATAGGTCTTGTTTGTTAACATTAGTAAATAAATCAACAAACATTAGCTAAAATGGAGCAATAGATTTTTACAGCATGAAATTAACTAAGTATTTTTTATAGTTTGTTCATGTTAACTAATGTGAAACCTTATTGTAAAGTGTTACCTTAATCTAAATATGCACAACGTTTACCTGGTTTAGGTCCCTTGGTTCCGCCATTGGGATACCCTGTACATTGAAGAGAAGAGCCTAATTAGTGAAAAATACTTTTAGACTTGTTTAATATCCTGAGTTCTTATCAGAATTTAGTACTCTCCACACTTTAATAATAACACTGTAGAATCAAATCTATTTAAACATCCAATATAATCACCTGTATTAGGTTGGTTAGCTGCACCTCCATTAGGATATCCTCCATGTCCTAAACAAAACCAATCCCAAATCAGTTTAGAGGTTATACGGTTACCTCAGTTACAGACACATTATATAGTTGATTACAGAAAAGGAAGTTGACAAAATAAAATTCTACCTTGTTTGCTTTGTGTCTTGGTCGCCCCACCATTGGTGTATCCTGCAGAAAGTGAGGTGAAAAATAATTATATACAATTAAACCTAGAAAACAGTTATCAAAACATTCATAATGCAAACATAGTGTAAATACTAATGTGGTTAAAGGATTGTTGCTAATGTGTTACCAGACTGTTTTACATTTCTAAATTTCTTTAGCAATATCAAATGATAGTTTACTGCCAATTTGTCAGATTTTGTATTGAAAATAAGCAGTGCTAAATCTTTAGATTTCATTTAAACTGACTGTGTTTGAAAAAGAAAAATGGTTCTTCTGATACTGCCTAATAAAGGTAATGTAAAAATAATATGCTATTCTCACACATGCACCTCATACTATCTTACAACCATCCCTGTAATCAATACATTTTACTTCCACTTATGAAAAAAACATTTTAACATATTAACATAGAACTAGAAGTAGAACTATTTGGTTGGTATTGGTATGTACAAATGTACTTCATTTGGTGGTCTAGCTTATTTGGTTCTTGATATTTACCCCAAAACTGACCACAGTCTCCTAAATTCTTCAGAAATATACCATGTGTTCCACAGAAGAAAGCAAGTAAAACATAAGACCTTGCAGGATGACCTATAATCTTTAAGAGAATATTAAGATACGACTTACCTAGACCAACTCCTTTTTGGGGATGAGCGCCCATTAAATTGCTGTAGCCTTCAGACAACATTAAACAGACTTTTTAATAAAAAATAAACACACAATGACAACAGTTGTATATGCTGAAACAAAACACAATGGTGTTTGTACACATTCTTAATGGGTACATTTGCACAATCTGTATGCACAAACCTAACACATTGACTCTTAAGATTAAACTCACCCCCATAAGACGGTGCTCGGTAGCCGTTCCCATTCCCATTACCTGTAACAATAAATTACAGGAATGTAGTGCAATTGGAGTTTCTCTCTCACACACACACACACACACACACACACTCGTTGACAATGCAATCTCTAGCTCCTAACCCTATAAAGTACAACGAAGCATGAAACATTACTCTAAATATACCCTTAACTTAAGTATGAACTTATCCCTAAAACCAAGTCTTGACCCTCAAACAGGCCTTTAAACAGTGTTGGAGAAAGTTACTTTTAAAAGTAATGCGTAAGTAATGTGTGTTTTTTCACACACACTGTTTAAAACTCAAACTCACAAAATAGTTCCTCTGATTTTAAACAGGTCCTCACAAAAATAGTTCACACACACACACACGCACCATTCCCATGACTGTTCCAACTTATAACAATCGAAAAATATATGTTAAAAAAGGAAAACCTGATTATGTACTGTTTATTATGTACCATCCATCCCAGAGAATCCAAAATAATCAACGAAATAAAATGTTCAAATTTACATAAGTATATGAAGAGACAGAAATATCCTTGTTAAAGAAGTTTCCTTGATATATGTAAAAAAAAAATACTTTTTTTAAAGTAATAAATAAATTTTATAAAACAGTAAACAAAACTTCTGTACATGCACACAAATAGATATGCTAAATATAAAATATTTCAGAAAGCTAAATAAAATAAAACCTTAACTGATTTATCGTATCACATTTTATATGTTATGTTATATTTATTCACAAAAGATCAAAAACCAAGTATATTAGTATAAATTCTGTTCTTGCTTACCATTTCCTTTCATATTTGCAGAGTTGCTATTTGGACCCACACCATAACCTGAAAATACAGATATATAGGGGTTATCGCATTTTTCTAAGCTGAATATTTGCAATACCAGAAAATCATGTTAAAAATTGCATGATAATTTCACAGACTGTTGTTTACTGTACATCAACATAGAAAGATTGATATTACCTCCTGGTGACATTTGTACTGCACCGCCATTTGGATTTTGAGGTTGGTACCCTTAAATAAAAAAGGAGGTTATCCTCTGACACGACAATGTACTGTACAATATTTAATTGAACTTAAAGAATCACAAAAATCAATAAAAAAATAAAATAAATACAAAAATTAAATGTCAACAAACAAATATACCTGAAATTTATGGAAGCTCTATTGTTGGTTTAGAATGTATACAGACACGTCACATATTGCATCATTGCTATATAAAACCATAGTATATCGATAAATTGCTTTATACTATACTTTTGTCATTTGAAGTTAATGATGGATCTATTATGAAACTGTTTCCATTAACTATTTTCACAGGTAACGTGAACTAATATAACTGCTGCATCTTACAGTACACTGTTGTCTACATATCTTAGACACATGGGGGAACAGGCAGTTCCTGGAGACAGCAGGGGCGAGAGAATAAGTTGAGCAATTCTGTGCAAGTAATACAATTATATTCTCACAGGGAGATGTTAGATTCAGGCATTGCAGGGGAAACTCACTCACTTTGCTTTGATGTTAAGAAGCCCTTGGCAAGAAAATAATGTTTCACAAAATATTAAGAAGTTTCAGGAATTGAAATGCAAAACAGATTTTGGATGTTTAATTCTGCGGGCAAATTCTGATTATTAAAAAAAAATGTTTTTTAATGAAAATAAAAAGAGTTTAAATGAAAAATCTTGTATAAGTACATAAAAAATAAATAAAAATAAATAAGTAAATGATTTGCTTCTTTTTTTTTTTAATCATCAAAAGTTAATTTAACCATGTGTTTCTTAAAGGGCTGAGAATCAAAAAGTTATGTATGAATTTATAGGATTCTGTAAGTAATCCTCATATTATATATTGCCGACTGTACTATCAAGTTTTTTTTTTCTGAATAGACTTTATAAATAAAGGTAAAATCTTCACTCCAACTGATGTTTCCCCACCATTTTACATTTTCCCCCTCAACCGCTTAAATGACTTTTTATACAACACACAGTGTTTCTGTTACTGTCCAAAGCACATGAGTATAAGGCACATGATTGGGTGTTTGTTGCTAAGCATCTAGCCATAACATTCGAACACAGCATTGTTTCACACTGTACAAGTTTGGCACCGCAATGTGGGATTAACACCTCAAAAACTGTGCAGGGTTTAAAGATAGTTTACCCAAAAATGGAAATTCTGTCATTTACTCACCCTCAAGTTGTTCCAAACCTGTATGAGTTTCTTTCTGCTGAACACAAACAAAGATATTTTAAAGAATGCTGGTAATCAAAGTTGATGGACCCCATTGACTTCCTTATGAAAAAAAAAATAAAATAAAAAAATACTATGGAAATCAATGGGGCCCATGAACTGTTTAGTTTACCCATATTCTTCAAAATATATATGTTTTCATTCAGCAGAAAAAAGAAATTCATACAGGTTTGGAACAACTTGAGGCTGAGTAAATGACTTTAAAATGTAATTTTTGGGTAAACTATCCCTTTTATAACTCCTAAAATGCAGCGCTAAGCCCGCTTCAAAAATTACAAGGTTATTTTACAGGTTATTTGAATTATTAAATCTTATGAATTTCTTAACCAAATTCAAACAACATAAGGATTGTTGTTAATCAGTCAAACCCTCGAGAGCAGTACAGATGTTTTCCAGGACCTGATATGGATCAAATCCAGTGATCAATTTTGTACTTTTAAAAAAATAAAAATAATGGGGGGGTACATGGGGGTTCTGGGGTTTTTGTTTTCATCATCATTACTTTGCCCTGCTGATGGTCATACATGTGGCAGATAAATATAAAAATCATCTGACTGAAATCATGTAATTGAAATAACTGTTTCTTCTTATTTTTTCTCTTATCAGTTATGCACAATAGGGTTTCATGTAACATCTTACACATCCTCTATATTTTAGTATTAACCTCAGCTTGTGGAAAGCTAGTTGTGATGAACTTTGATTCATCATGTGGCTTTTTTCTTTACCCACTGTGTTTTCAAGGTGGTTGCCACTCGCCAGTATATTATAAAGGTTAAAAATATATATTTTATCAATTTGGTATATTAACATTATTTCAGTTAATCAAATATCAGTTTTTTTAAGTTAATTTAGTAAATTTAGGTTAAACTGTAAAACTTAAAACGTTGCTATACCATATTTTTTTTACAGTAAAGTTCTGGCAACCACAGCTGCTTTTTGTCTCTCTTTTGTGGGTGTGACACGCTCGTAAAGACTTTTCACTTCTACAAATCTTTATGAAATGCTTGAGAAACACTGTAACCGTTTATGATGCTGGTTACCACCAGCACTTACAAAATGACAATCCTTAAGTACCATCACAAATCATCCATAATGTGTCCATACATGCCTTAAGCTACAACATTCGATGTGAAATGCCTTTCTCTGGTCATTTCTGGATAAATGGGAAATATTTTTCTGGTAACATCTCAGAAGTCTTTATACTAATTAGTTCTACACCAAGAACAGACCATAAACCTAATTTGTTCCTCAATAACTTAAGGGAAAAACTCCTGTAATTCTGTAACAGACACTCAAAGCAAAACAACAATCAAATCCACACAGATTTTAAGTACTTATGAGCATTGTTTTCTCATCAAGCATCCTTACCTGTGCCACCCTGAAGTGTTACTTTGGTCATCCAGAGCAATAACATCATCCTTAGAAGTGTCCATTTCAACATTGTGGATAAATCTACAGGGGGAAAAAAAACAAGGAAAACAGAAAGAGACAGAAAACCTAACCCAAAGCATACAGGGAACAGCTCATAGACAGAAGAGTCGTAAGTTCTCCACTGAGCTTTTAAACGGTTTTGAACGCAGTGGCACCTCCTCTATAGGGGTCATCCAAAAAAGAGACTTCTGGGGCCTCATAAAACTTTATGTTCCTCACCACATGTGCTAAATAACTACAGGGTTGATACTAAATGACACATGTGGCATTCTATTTCTTCTCACATTATATACATCACATTATCTACAAATAAATCAATTCATGTCCAATTAATTATCTTTTTTATAAGTTAGTGTGTATTTAGTGGAATCATGCAAGTTCAGCAGTTCATTATCACGAAGTTGCACTTAACTTTCCTTATTTGACTTACCTCTTACTTGATTTTTCTCTACACATTGGTTTATTATTCTGATTTCAATTGTTAATTTTGGTAACACTTTATTTTACTGTCCTTTTATATTACATGTTGCCTACTTATTGTAGTAATAACAGTAAATTATGCATAATCACATTCAACTAACCCTAAACCGAATTATATAGTAAGTACGTTGTTAATATTACTCAGTACTTAAATGTATAGTTACACTGTAACAAGGACAACTTAAAATAAAGTGTAACCTTAATTGTAAATTGAAATGTGTTTTTATAAAACCAATGTGGTCACCAGATAATGTTTCTATGTGAATGTTCAACAGAGCAAAAATACATCCATCCAAACAGCAGTTCACTGTATGCTCTTCAAATAAACCATTATATCTGCACTAGCTAGTGAAAAGGCTTATGTCTGGCACCGAGTTTGAGGAGACTCCGTTTATAGGTTTGACTTGCAGACGTAGAATAACACCAGCTGACAGTCAGACACTATGTAAACTATGAGTCTTGTCACTCAAACGCCAATACATTTGAAACACAATGAACAAATACACAGGGTTCCAAGTCAATAACATTACACAAAACCAGCAGGTTTCGATGCAGGTAAACTGAATGGCTATAGCCTTTCCAACAATAATAATAATAATATAATAAAATAAAATAAAGACAATGCACAAGATTTCGGTAACACTTTACAATAAGATCTCATTTCTAACATGAACTAACAATGAGCATATATATTTTATTTAAAGCATTTATTAATCTTTGTAAAGGTGAGTAAAATATAATTGTTCATAGTTGGTTTATTTTAGTTCACAGTCCGTTAGCAAACTAAACTTTTGATTTTAATTATAGGACTATTAGTATGTTTAAATTAATATAAACTAAGATTAATAAATGCTGTAGAAGTATTCTTCATTGTTAGTTCATGTTAACTGATTTAGTTAACAAGTATGAACAAATGAAACCTTATTGTAAAGTGTAACTGATTATATATATACTTCACAAATGGTTCACAAGAAAGAATTAGACTTCAGTTCACTAGAGAGAGAGAGAGAGAGAGAGAGAGAGAGAGAGAGAGAGAGAGAGAGAGAGAGAGAGAGAGAGAGAGAGAGATATTAAGTTTAGGATGAAACCAATTCCTATAATAATTCGAACTTTCCTATAATGACATTGTGCTAGGTCACTATATTGTTATTGGCAGCTTTGAATATAACCACTGAATATAAAACTAACATCCTAAAGATTTCCTAGTAATTACCCAGATTGTGTCATGTGGTTTCTCTGAGATTACTCAAATGAGTTTATTTTCCACACTGCGTACACAGCACATTGCATGCTCCTTTTCTGAAAACAGCCTGAGATGACTCCCTTTCAATATGGAAAGACAGCTCATGAGAAAGTAAAACAATGTGGGTACACCAGAAGAAAAAAAAACTCAAGAGTGTCTCACTTTAGGCTGACATTCCACACACAGGACCAAAATCCTCATATCAAGAGGTGAAGGAGAGTTGAAAGCTTGACCTTTAACCCCCGAACCTACTCTTTTCCGATACACTTTTACGCATACACTGATATGTCGAATTACATCACCCTGACTCACCCTAAAACACACAAAGGAGTTCTCTGTGTTAGTTAGAATGAAGATGTGACTGATCTGAAAACTCAGTGCAGTAAAAACAAGCAAACACAGGCTGAAAGTAAAATACTGTTGTATGATTCACTTCTAAAATCGCTTTAATTAGCTGGACAAAGAGCTAAACCAGAATATAAAAATACAAATTAGGAAATGTATAATTCTGAAAAAAAAAAAAAAAAAAAAAAAAAATTCTGAAAGAATTCTTGAGTGAAATCATTGTCATTCAGTTAAAAATGCCTCTGCTATGTACTTGTATCTTCATCCTGACTTTTCCAAGCTACTTTAATCTGAAACACTATACACTATAATTACCAAAGAAGGGATGCTACAAATATATAGACCATCTTCGGAAACCATTCAAAGCCACTCAAAATAATTTAACAAAATTCTTGATCCTGAAGGTGCATTCAGTAATTTGGTGCAAATTGAAAGTTTTACATATTAAGAAATAAAGTGTGCTTTTGTGAAGTGTGTGACTGGTGTACACTCACATGAGATACAGACTGTATTCAGGTTTATATATATATTATATATATATGGTTATTGGCAAATTGAATATGGCAAAATACAGAGAGGTAATTTCAATATGGTGTGGGTCACTCCTATATAAGCAGTGTTAATTAATTACTAGTTACCAATTACCTCTTCAACAGTGTAATTAGATTACTTTACCAATGACTCTCTCTAAAAAGTATTTAAATACTTATTACTTTCTAAATCCCATATCCACCTCGAACCAGCTGAATACAAGGATAGACATGAAACTGTTTTTTGAGCAGTGGGTCTCGAGGACTGGAGTTGAGAACCACTGGTTTATACCAATCCGATTTCATGGCATTTCACAAGGTGGCTAATTCGTACGAATTTGTACGAGTGAGGTTGCGATCTTCATATTATTATTATTATTATTACTACTATTATTAATATTTTTTATAAATTATGAATATTGTTGTTTTTTTTAACCCTCTATCTGCCTGATATTATATCTTGTTGCCTCTATTTGGGTTTTACATTATAACAAAAACAGCATGTTGTGTCAATTTTGTTTTTTATTCACATGGCACATTGTAGCAATAATTACAGTGCTCTAACAACAGAGATTAGCTTAATACATTAATAAATAACAATTGAACGATGTAGATGTAAGACCAAGTTTCAGTGAAATATTTTCACAATCCTCTATGATGTCTTTACATCCTTCATTATGTGTATTCTGAGAGGTAGTTTCTCTCAGCAGATGATGAGGTTATGATACGTGACAGCATCTGAAATACACAACTGAGTTTAGAGTTATATTGTGTCTCTTCCAATTGATCATGTAAAAACAATTATGTTCATGAAGGTCAAAATTAGCAAAAATGGACAGAATGAGAAAAATGGAAAATTACCATGTTAAAAGGAAAAATTGATATAAAGTCATGGTATAGCTTTAATATTTTTTGTGACCGTTTAGGTTTAGGCATTGGATCATAAATTCCATATCGGTTACTTAGGCTAGCCTACTTTGTGGAGAAGAAGAGTATCCTTAACTGAATAGAGCTGCTCACACGTTCCTTACATCATGTTCTGTTAAACTAAAACGAAAGACAGACATGATTGTTACAATTTTTAAAGTTATAATTTATAGATATTTAAAAAAGAAAGAAATGGTTTACCTGTTGAGTATGTTGACAGTCTGTGTAACTGTGGTTGTACAGCTGAGCTCCAGAAAATCAGTAATGAGGAGGCTTTGACAGTTACAGATTTGAAAAAGAAAAAGGCGGGAATAAAGAACCCTAAAATCTAACACAAATAACCATTTCAGCATATAAATGGTTCTTCAGGACGATACGGTACTAAATAGAACTGTTACTATGTGTAAGAACCTTTAAAGAACTATCATTTTTTAGAGTGTAAGTAATTAGTTACACCACACTGCTCCTAAGCTGTGGTTTCTCACTAATCAGAAAGCATTATCATGCTCTTTGGCTCACATCTCTGTAGATAAGCAATGCCATTTGTGTAGAGTAGCACTGTTTGGTGATGCAAAGAGCAAAAATTTATGGAACAAACGTTAATTTTGTGGTATCAGCACTTGGGTTTATCCAAACCAATTTTTTACAGATTTGCCTAAAAGGGTTCACCCCCAAAAATGAAAATTCTGTCATAAATTTCTCACCCTCATGTCGTTCCAAAAACATAAGACTTTCGTTCATCTTCGGAACACAAATGAAGATCTTTTTGATGAAATCTGAGAGATGTCTGTCCCTCCATCGACATCTACGGAACTACAACTTTGACGCTCCAAAAAGTTAATAAAGAGATCGTATCCATATATGAACTTGGCGTTTGGTTTTAGCCCAAATTTTCTGAAGAGACATGATTGCTTATACATGATAAACTGATTGAATTTAGGCTTTTATTAAACATTTAACTCACACATCAGTTGTGGTAAACAGAAGCTCAAGCATGTTCTCTTGACGCGGAAGAACCAATGAGGTTCATTCTCGTGTTACTCGCACGTTTGAGCTTTTGCAAGAACCAATGAGGTTTGTTCTCGCACGTCAAGCAGGTCCAGTTGAGCTTCTGTTCATGTTCACTGATCAATGTTTATCAGTGAATAAAAGTGTTAATTCAATCTATTCATCATATAAAGTGATTGTGTCTCTTCAGAAAATCTGGACTAAACCGCTCAATTTATATGGATTCGTTTTACAATCTTTTATGAACTTTTTGAAGCGTCAGTGTCAGTTGCGTAGCTGTCAATGGAGGGACAGAAATCTCTCAGATTTCATCAAAAAGATCATTTGTTTTCTGAATGTTAATGAAAGTCTTACGGCTTTGGAACAACATGAAGGTGCATAATGACAGAATTATAAATTTTGGGTGAACTAAAAGGGCCTTTTATTAATTTTAAGCTACTATAAAATGCACTCAAGGCCATGTTATTGTGAAGCTCACAAATCAAAGGATACAGGCCAAAAAATGAACATCTGTTAGTTGATTCAGTCACAAATCAAATCAACATCCGCGTCAATTACTTTTACAAATTTTTATTTATTTATTTTTTTAATTTGCATGTGCTCTGCAACAGTGGAAAAAAAATACATATGACATTAGGTCGAACAATTACAAAAATAAAACTAAACGAAACCATACCGCAAACATTTTTTCACATAAGCGTACATAATTCTGAAATTAATATTAAGGCATCCAAATTAACACTCAAAACCTTTCTTTGAAAGACAAAGTTGGTTTCATAACAAAACATGTTTTAATCACAAATTAAACCCTACACCTTTAGTGCAACTGTACAATCTCACATCAACCCCAACAGCTTGCTCTGAAGACCACAAAGTTAACATGATCAGCTTTATCTGAGACACGACACGCTTCATGAGGCTTTATACGGTCATGATTTATGACTGAATATCAGCCACTTTTTCATAAATCATACTGAGAAATCTTGTAAAAAAAAGAAAAAAAAAGTGCTAATTGCCAATCAGTGCAAAGCCGACTTTGATAGGACTAATGGAATACGCTTGAAGTAGACAGTTTAAGAAATAGGAGAAAGGGAATAGAGGTTGGCAGGAACACAGATAAATCACTGATGAATGTGGTCTGTCACAAAATCCAGTTCATTTCATGTTTGGCGTCGTCCTATGTTTCAGGCCATTGTAGAGGGAGGTCAAAGGGTCAATGCTCATTTATGATGCTACAGCCAGATATCCTGTAGCTGATCTGCAGTCAGAAAAAACACACAAAAAAAACACTTAATCTTACAATAAAAAGCTCAAGGGCCAGATTTACTGAACGGGACAAATCAGCATTGACCGCAATCTCTTAAAAGCGCAGATGGGAGTGAAAAATTTCTGCGGGTGATCGGCGCAAAGTGTAGGGTCGCAAACAAGCAAAGCCGATGATAATCAGGTCTGGGTAATCTAATACAGGCGCAGCAAATTAAAAATGTAACGTGGCTTGGCAAATAATGTTCAAATGTCTTCCTCTGGAATTTCAAATAAATGAACACGAGTGGAACAAATTATTTTCGTTCGATCACGCGCTCTCCGTTCTCTGCTGCGCCTCCTCATAGCAGCAACTAACTATCACAGCCTTGTCAAGTGCAAAATGGGTGCAAAACTTAGTTTCTTGAAGGGCCACAGCCTTGTAGAGTTTAGCTCCAACCCTCCTGCAACACACATACCTGTAGCTTTCAAATGAGCCTGAAGGACTCGATTAGCGGGATCAGATGCGTTTAATTAGTATTGAGGCAGGGCTGCAGTTTTTTACCTCTGGGTTAAGACATGCTTTTTGAGTGTTAAATAATGGCGCAAGTACAGTGAGTTGAGTACCACAAACCTTAGTAAATCAGGATTCAATCTTGGACCTGGTGGAATGCAAGCCTATAACAGTCATAACTTAAAATTTGCACATGAGAAGTTACTAATCAGATACAATATGGTTTTAGTTGAAAAACATTAAGTTCTGAATGTTGCATGTTTTAACCATATTTCAAATCTTACAAGAACTACATGGCAGTGTGATGCAAGATACATTTATTAACATTAGAACATTTTTATTTGAATTTACTGGAAATTACCAGTATGAACTCATGAATTAATTAAAACTTATGACTTATTTTCTATGATTTAGAAAAAAATAAAGTCTAAATTTATGGAACCAACACATTCTTTTTCTAACAAAACATTAATTACTCAAATGTTTAAGCAAAATATATAAATTTTACTTGCATAAACCTTTACTTTCAGATGAAAAAAGATAAACAGCCTGAATATCCTGTTCATGCTGCAATGGTTCATCCTTAGGTGGCAGCAGTGAAATGTGGCTCTTAAATTTAGACCGTTTGGTCTATGAACTTTTGAGCTACAAACAAATCAGCATAATTTCATGTGTAAAGCCACAGAGCACTTCAGGGGCAAAAAGGACCCAAAAGGAGCAACGGATCCATATGCAATAGGAGGGTTAATATACTCTCCTCCCATAAATCTGAAAGGGAAGCTCCTTCAAATGCATAATGCAATATGATCAGCCACAAAATAACAGTCCATGCCTTTTCATTGCTAATTTTTCACAGCATGCCTTTAAAAATCGGTCTCTGTCCGGATAAAAAAAAAAAAAAAAAAACTCTGGTTTCTTACCACAAGTGAATCGTTCCAATCAAGACAAACAAATCTGTATAAATTCATAATAGGAAAGTTATGTAATAGGAAAGTATTGCAATAAGCAGTGTCTAATTGTTTGGTGAACATAACCAAAGTCCCTTTGAGACAAGTCATTTCACTCAGAGGCCATTTGAAACGCCTGCATTTCAGTGCAGCTCCTTTCTCTTTGAATGGGGAACATCAAATTCTCCAAAACTGTTCACCAAGCTTATGATTAAATTTCAAATTTGAAAATCACCAATGAAATCTGACAACAACCGTCTCATAAATTTTGTTTCTAAACGCTCAAATCATGATAGAAAACGTAATTTTTCAGGCTGAATCAAGTTAATGCACATTGGAAGCGCGCGTCTGACTGTTTCTATTAGGAACCGGATGTTCTAACGGCAGCTGCAGTGACGTGATGACTTTACCAATCGGCGATTGGCTCTTATTTAGAAGGCGGGACTTATTCCGCAATATTGAGTGTTGCACTTTTCCCCCATTCAAAACAATATACGAGTGATGCGTCTTGTGTTATTCTAATCTATAGTCTTTGACATAACTTATCACAATGGAAAACTAAAGAGACAAGGCCTTGATTCCTGCTTTATATATGAATGTGTATATAAGCCTGTATTCTGTAACTGATATCCTTCAGTTACAGAATCCAGGCTTATATACACATTCATATATATTTGTGTTGGCATTGACAGCTAGTCCACAGAGCCAACAGTCCTTAACGTACGACTGCTACGAACGGAATCACGAAACAAACCGGTGAACCAATGAGAGGACAGTTTTACTTGCATGTGACTAGCATAAATCGCGGTATGCTTTTGTTACAAAGTAGAATTTTCTCTTGGTTCAGTTTGCTTTCACAGGGCTACATTTCAACTTATGTCCCGTTTCACAACAAAGCAAATTATCTATAGGTCTGAAATGCTCTAAGAGATAAGCAAAGTGTGAAGTATTGAGTGCGGTATTTAGACTCACTCCATGTTATTCTTCAGTTGGTGTATGGTCCGCTTGTCCAGATATCGACAGAAAAGTGTTAGCAGGTTGGAGGGCAGAAGTAATGGCTCAACAAGTGTTGTCTGGGATAGCTGCCGGGCCACATGGAATACGGTATCCGTCCTTGATGGTTGTTAGAAAAATTGGGTTTCAATTTTAAAAATCATTTACAACTGAATTAAACGACAACAAAATCTTGTAACAACTTTCCAGAGGAACAGACCAAATTTGTTGGCATCAACTGAAAACCATACTGGTTTCAACCAATATAATTTTTTATCTTTTTTGCATACAACTGAAAGTGCAGCATAAGAATAATAATAAAATACACAAGACGACAAAATCTGAACAAAACAATACACAAAATCATGAACATGATTCAATATCTAGGGAAATCTATATATTTGCAGCGACTCGTGCCTTAAATTTGGATCTCTTCCTCACAAAGTTACTATACGATTTCTATATATGATATTTGACAGCCTCTCATTACAGTCCACTTTCAATGTATGGAAAAACTACAGTGTGAACATCTTCGAGAGATAGAGATAGAGATGGTACCAGGTCTCAAAGTCTCCGATGCTGGGCTCCATGGGAAGGTCAGAAGATAAAAGCCTTTCTCCCTGCGAGAGCAGAGCATACAGCAGCGACAGACCAAACTGCAAAGCAACTTTTAAGTTCATTTAAAAAGTTTTTTTTTTTAATACACAGTATGCATTGTAAATACTATGTTTTTAACCTGCATTCATTAAGCCTGAAAATATTACTAGACAGCAATGCCACTAAGATAATATAAAGCTGTTACACATTTGCCAACTTTGGTTATGGTAAAACATAACTAAACTCTAAAGGACAAATTGAAGAATAAACAACACTACAAAATTATATAATAACCATCTAAAAGCTGACCTTGTTTTGGCAGGCCAGTGTTAACCGTGTGTCTTTTGAGTCGGGCAGTGATGTGGTGAACTCTTTGAGAATTCGGATTAGCTGACTGAACGCAAGTCCATCGACCACAGCACGGAGCGATGGATACAAAACAGGCAGGACCTGTGAAGGTTATAAGTAATCAACATCAAGAGCTATACAGAAAACACTAATTAATACACATGTTCCAGACCTCATCTGGATCTCTGCTCATCAATACTGGGAGGTGTTTGGTCACCACGCTCAGGATATGTTGGGATGCATCATGTGACAGGAATGGGAGGAGTCTGGCCAACATCCTCTTTCCTTTTGATACAAGTAGACACGAAAGAAATTCCTCTCCCGAATCCCTGTAAGGAGGGCAAAAATATATATAAAAATGATAGACTATCGAAGTATGAGATCAAAACCTATACTGTGTATTCCACAACAGAAAATTAAAGGAGTTTCTTACAGTAGATTAGTGACCCGCAGCTCAGTGTAAAGCTGCTCCACCTTCCTCTTAATGTTCTGCATCAACCGCCTCTCCTCATCTTTGTCAGACACTGTTGCCTTCATTTTCTCTGCCTCTTCCACTTCTAACAAAACTATGTACAACTGTGAGAAAGCAGAGGGTTTAAATAGTCAAGTGAATGGGTGACTTTAGTTGGATTCTGAATTTTGAGCCCCGACTGAGTACTTAAAGTCGCAATGAAACCAAAGTAGCAACAGATTTTGTCTTCCGAATTGTGAATAACATCTGAGATTAATGGATTAATAAAAATAAAAAAAGGTTAGGAAGTTTCAATGCAGTTGACTGAATATTGAGATGTGGTCATTCCACTCAAGAGTAAATGCAGAGGAACGCATCACAAGAGTGTCATTTTTCATCAGTTTCCACCTGAAGGACCAGTTATAACAATGATTATACATTAAGGTAAAAAACAAAAAAAAATTGTTATTCCAAGAATGAGCAGCCCTTCAGCAGCACAAACAACAGATATGGTAAACAACAAAAGGACTAAACCAATGATTCTTGCAAATTCTTAATTCTGATTTGTCAAATCATGCCATTTGGTGGTAAAATATTTGTCCATGGCAACATACCAGTGGACACACTTGAAAAATAGGATCCAGAATTTAGAATAACTCCAAGGTACCAATTGTAAGGGTTATACACAGTTCAATCTATACCTTGAGTTAGGAATTAATCTTGGGTAATCAGGCATGTCCGTCAATAAGAGGGAACAACTTAACCTTTGGTCCAAGGCCAGACTCAAGGGGGACCCAGACTAGAGACAACGGGCTGTTTTACTAGTATAGATACAGTGCATCATTGCAGCCCAGAATGCAGAACAGAGTGTGAATGGCAGAGATTGTGACTGACAGGTGGTTGGTGTGACAGAGAGATAGACACTGTAACAATATGGAGAACATGTGAGGGACGGCGAGTCACTGTACTAACCAGAGATGTGTCACCAACCAGCCTAGTGTAAGAATGCAAAAATGTCCCAATCCAAAATTAAAACTTCAGAATTGGATTCAAATACAAAGTGGTTACCTTCTCAATGGTGCTCAACACATCCAACCTTTGCTGTCTAGTGTCTTTGTGCTCCTGCTCAAATAAGGTGGTACAGGTTGTTTTTTAGTGTTTTTTTTTTTTTTTTTTTTTTTAGTAGCCCCTCTTCCCCTCACCAAATTACTATGTTTGCATCTTCAGTTAAAGACAGCAAATCTCACCTCATCATGTGTGTGCGCATGAACGGCATCAATTGCTCTTCTTGGAGAGAAACAGGTGGACACTGCAACCTGCCCGAGCGAACCTTCAAAGTGGACCACTGTAGAAATGCAATAATAACTGCAAATCATTTATACTGTAAAATGATAAAATAGGCATTACATCAGTTTATTGTGCCAGACCTGGGATGTACGAGAGAGTTTTGGTAACATAAGGGGTTGTGAGTTTAGGTGGTTCCTTCTTTAAACGGTCACCCAGGATCTCCTCTTCGGTAAGTTTGGCTTCCATCCTCTGATAATACTCCTGCAGAGATTAAAAATAACTAGACTTGACACCCGAACTCATTCATTAAGTAAGTAACTTTGAGGGGATTCTACCTTCTAATTATTCAAATCGATTCACAAACATAAAATAAAAAAATAATCGATATTCTAAACGTGTTAACATGTTGATGGAACAAAGAACAGTGCAGCGCAGTTCCATTTCAATATTTTAATGAATAATTTTTTTAAAAAGCCTTAAATTCCCCAACGTTCTCCATTCTCTGAAATCACATTCTCCATCATTAAAGCTCCAGTGAAGGTTTGCCAGATATAAAAAAAAAAACAAAAAAAAAAAACAAGCCTCTTATATGCAATATAATAAAGACATGGCAAAAATGGTATCAGGAAAAATTATATAAACAATATAACTAGTATTACCAATATCCTAAAAAATTAAAAAGGCAGGAAATGTAATTTATTATGAATAAAATAGTTCAATAAAATATTTAAATCAAGTAAAACAAAGATTGAAAATTCAAAAACTTTAAATTACACCTATGAGTGTTTTAATATCCATCAATTGGGGGCATGGGTTTTATATAGTATAAGTAGATACATTCATGCACAATAAATACAATTCAAAAACAAGTTAAGATTAAGTTAAAATCAAATCTATGCCAAATCAAATTGATACAAAATCAAGAATCGATTTTTGATCGAATCGTGACCCCAATCGATTTCAATCAAATCATGAGATTCCAAAAGATTCCCACACCTAGTAATTAAACCCAACAACTTCCTTGACCATTTTCTGGAGGGCTGAGAAGTTTAGGATTGATACAGACCTGGTAATAGTAGTCATCCAGATGTGGATTCTCACTCTGTAGCTGGATCATCTGCAGCCTGATTATCCATTCCTTCTCTTTATCGGTCATGATTTGACAATATGGGTCCCAGCTCACTGGCTTTCTGAGAATTATATTTCAATTCAGGAAAAGGAAAGACATTTATTTCAAAGTAAACATTTCCAAAAGACAAATGTTCAGTACACTTACCTGTGAGGTCTCTGCTGTCGCTGACTCAAAAGCCGCTTGTGCTGGGGGTGGAACTGAACAACAGGACCTGGTGCTCTAAAAGTTGACAAAGAAAAATAATTTGTGAAAAGACCAAACATTAGCTAGTAAATCCAAATTACAGCACCCTAGTTGAAAACTTCACCCAAAAATGAAATTCTCTCATTAGGATTTTTACAGCCAATAGCTGATTTTTTTTATTTTTATCATCTTAATTTAATACGAATACGATACGAATAAGTTATCAGGACGTAAAAGCTTTTAAATGGACAAAATGTCGTCACTTTCCTCCACTGTAGAAAAATGAAGCCAAAATATCCCAGAAACGGTTGTTGCCAATAATGTTATTTGGAGCCTTAGCCTGTACATTAGTGATCCTGAGGTGGAGCAGTGGTATCAAGATCTCACACATACTACTGCAGATGCAAGCACAGTCATGACATTACACCCTGTTTTTATAGGCTCAAACTACGAACTAAAACCAAATTTTCAGGGCTATGCAGCACACTTGGGACACATAAAGGGATTGAGGAAACAGTCATTATAGAAATAAATATGTATTAAGCTTTAAGAAAAATTAAGGGCTGGGAGGGGCGGCATAAGTATATAAAACCATGATATTAGACTTGCTCTGTTTTCATGTGCATTTTTAAAATATATTTTTTGTGCTTTTTGCCTTCATTTTGACAAAACCGTTCCAAGAGAAACATGAAGCGATACGAGAGGGATCAGGTAAGCACTACAAGCCAGGATACAAACTTGGGACACCTGAAGTACTGTTTCATGTGTCGTGCACTTCCAACAAATCTACACTTTAACAGTTTTGCATTTTTGTAAAAATAATAATAATAAAAAATTAAAAAAATATAATAATAATAATAATAATAATAAATATATATATATATTATATTTATTATTATTAATATATATATTATTATTATTATTATTTATTATTATTATTATTATTATTATTAATAATAATAATAAAAAATAATAATAAATATATATATATAAATAATAATAATAATAAAAATAATAAAAATAATAATTATTATTATTAATAATATATAATAATTATATAATAATAATAATAATAATAATAATAATAATAAAAAAAACACATTTGGTCTTCCATAAAGAGACCACCAACTGACTTTTCAGTGAAGTGCAATATGGAGATGGTATAGTTAGTAAATGAGACCCAGTCAGTGTAAAACTTGTACGCACGGATTTGTGCCTGAAATCTACGTACGAACGTTTTCAAAAACAAACCATGATTCATCAATAACTTGCGTTTTAAATTTTGTTCTAAATTTACGAAAAACATTTTTAGGAAAAAAAAAAAAAAAAAAAAACTGAGTGAGGTCTCCTACAACAGGATTACATGTATCCAAGGTAAAAATAAAATAAAGTTCTCATACATAATATACATTATACAAAGATTCTCAGATGACACGTTCGAAGATTCAGTCTCTCTAAACCCCTCCTTTCCGAGTTGTAATTGGTCTACTGCTTACAACATGTCGAAAACAAAATACCCATTACCATAACTGAACTTCAGCTCCAGAGCCTTCCTCCGTCCGCAGTGATTGTACACACTGTAAAGACAGTAGCGATGGCATTGATTTTACCATATAAATTTGAGTGCGAGTCCGATGATGAAACATTGGAAGAACTAGTTATTTAACCCAAACCTCCATCAGACATCTTGAGCAGGACGTTTCTCAGGAATATTCTACTCAGTTTGCCATACATTATGAGATGTTGCAACTAATTCCTCACCATCAGCATTAACAAGTCTATGTCCATCACCAAACCGATGTCTATATTTCTAATTTATTGCGGTGCACATGTGGGAACCATATCATTAACTGTATCAATAACAGTGCATGAGTTAGCTGAGCACTTTTAATGATGTAACAGTTTGTAAAACAAATCTTGCTCCATCCTTTATCATTACTCAAAGTAGTAAGAACAACAGTCAATCTGCATTAATGGACACAATTTTGGGTAATAGTGGCCCACAGCTTCTTAGCAGAACCATTTCAGTAAGACCATAATAGCATGAGTTAGCGGGAGACCTACACAATATTAAACACAAAACTACGTATTTTGAACATTCTGTAGAAAACGTATACATCAATAATTAATCATACTTACAAGTTGTGATTTTGAGAAGGAATGTGGTGCAAATAAAGTGGGTACCGTCCCATCGTTAATGGATAAGGATTTTGTAGCCTAAATCCCATTTAGAATTGAGAAGCAATTGTCAAAAGGTTATACAGCTGTAATTTTAACCACTGACTCTCCAAAGAGAATTTGCTTTTGCTGCGCAGAAAACAGCGTCTTCGACATGTACACAACACGAACCAGCTACAGTGTTTGAGGGCGGGTCAGTAGACATTGTTCACGGGCAGCCAATGAAGACCTAGGCGGCCATTAAGCAAATGTGTTACATTGTTACGCATGCAAGTTACAGAAGTACGACTGGAATTACTGACGACTTGTTTCGGCAGTTCAGAATCAATTCTCTTTTTTTTTTTAGACAACTTTATCGTGCACTTAAATCTTTAAAACTTTGCAGACCTTTTACATTCACAAACAGCTATATTACACTGCATGAAAGGTAATATCTGAAAAAGCATAATAGGGGCACTTAATATAATAGACACTTACTGTAAAGAAGAGTATGAAAAAGGTACAGTACGTACGTGCATAAAGATGCAGATTTGTCTCATGTACAGCTGTGTACACATAATGTACACACATTTTGTGAATTAGGCAAAAATAAATACGAAGAATCCACACAATTATTAGTGAATCAGACCCATTGTTCTCAAATCCCAGCTGCACTAACACAATCAATCTTTCCATGATGTGATCAGTTATGAGACATCAAACCTGATGTGACCTTTTCACAAGTCAAGTTTGAATAAATGGAAGCACATTCAGTTTATAACTTGGTCTATAACGTAATGAAGTTGTATATTATTAACGATTTGACAAATGCTTCATAAAAGGGTTTGGAAGAACATGAGGGTGCATATTTTTAATCTTTGATAAAGTATTCCTTTACAGAGTAGATGACCAACCTGAAGTCCTGCATGATGTTGGAAGATGGGCTGTAGAATGGAGCAGGCCTGGGGGACTCTGTCCCGAACTGCAGGTGCATGAGTTTGGGCGTGTGGGGCATTGGGGTAGAGAGATGAGGACGGGAAGGTGACAGAAAACCTCCAGGCTAGAAAAAAAAAAAATCAACTACAGATATGAGCTTCTGAAAGAAGGCAATTTTATTCAGGAACAGAAACGTGGTAATTGAATGAATAAGAGGATCACCTGGTTATATTGTTGCTGGGGTGAAAAAAGTCTTTGGGGTCGAAAGGGAGAGCAAGGCACCATGGGACTATTTTGTGCCTAAACGAAAATAAATAAATAAATCCAGTAGATACATTTCTGTACCTCTTACCCTTTATTAAAAACTCAATTCACACAACAGACTGCCTACTAGATAATTAGTGGGGTTTACCAAGCAAAAAATTAAGAGCAAGGGTTTTGAACAAATGGTTAACCCTATTACTAAACAAGTAACTAGTTTGTTTCCAAAAATAGAATTGGAATTTGTATTGGTATAATCCTATAGTCAAAATTCAAAGTTTACTGTGAATCTTTTCTACCCACTATAAAAGTACAGTGCCAATAAAAAATCATCATTCCCCTTTGAAATGGTTATATTTGTCATACAGCCTAAAAAAATAATATTTTTTTTTACATATTTTGCCTTACAACAAACTAATGAAAGGAAAAGCAACAGTTCTGAAAATTAAAAAGAACTGAAAAACTAGAAAAGGGTTGGAAAAGTCATCAGTCCCCTGATTTAATACTTTGTAAAGCCACCTTTTGCTTTATAAAATCATTAACCTTTCTGGATATGTCTGTACTAGCTTTGCACCCCTAGATTGGGGAATATTTGCCCATGCTTTCTTGCAGAATTGCTCAAGTTCAGTCAAATTCTGTGGTGAGCGGAAATGGACTGCTCTCTTCAAGTAAATCCACAGATTGCCATTTCTTTCTTTAGTATGATGTTGTAAAACGAAATTTGTAAAAAACTAGAAAATATTTTTTTGGAATGGGTTTGATTTCAGCCTGTACAACAAACAGTGCAACTAATATCCAAGTGGTACGATGATTTTCTATAGGCACTGTAAATGTTAGATGTATACACCTCTGGGACACTAAAAGGTTTGTGAACAACACTACACAAATTTGAACATCTAATCTGAGCAGCTAATCTGACTGCTAAATCAATCAAACAGGGGAAGTGAGCATGCACAATTAAATATCCAATATGAGCTGATATTTCTTTGTTTTTTTATAGCAGAACAAAGCATCAAATAATGGGCTTTACCTTTTATCATTGAAACATTACCAGCAGCACCCAATTTAAAAACCCTGGTCATAGTAAATAAGTTTAGGACAAGCTATTGTTGTTTGTTTATCGTTCAATTTCTAAAACGGGTCTCACTTCATTAAAAATCTTTTCATAAGAGTCAACTATAAAGTTAAGAGTCCTAATGGAGTTCAACAGATCACAGTCCAGTGAAATATGCTTCTGCGATAAAGGACTCTGTCAATAGGGACATGAAGGTGGATCTTCACCCATTAACAAAAATGTGTGTGCCATTGTTGACCTGGCCACAACACTGACTGCTAGCAATATGCTAATAATAACCACCCAGAACTTTCTAGTGTAGTGGAAGCTCATTTTACAGTTTTACTACAGAATGTAAAACAATCTCAATTAGTTCCCCATTTATATTAGAAACCCTACTACCTGATAATGACATCTCTGGTTGAAAGATCCAACGAAAGACTGTCCTCTCCTGCCCCGGCTAGTGGAAAAAGGCCGCATAGGAGAAAGATAGTTTGGAGAGACAGATGGGACCCTGCCACGTGCTGATCGGTCAATCACTCCCACGATCGCCTGGTCCTAATTGGTAAGAAGATCAAAATGATCAACAGATGGTTGTGTTGTATATATCCAAAAGACACATCTGAGATTTGCTTGATCACCTGATATATAGACGGTGGAGGTGGCCTGTTGGACTTTAAAGATGCTATCATCCACTGTGAGGTAGAAAAAAAAAAAATTACACCTCAGGTCAAAAAAATAATAATAAAAATGAATAAATAAATACTGCGAAATATTGAAGACTACACACAGTATTTGAATTGAGGTCCTCCCAGTAGGAGCTGAGGCTGCAATCCACAATGGCACTATCAATACTCTAAAAACAAATCCAATTCAGAAAAAAAGACAGGGTGTTGGTTAGTACTCAGTTTAAGTTCACAGCTTCAAACCAGCATTTCTGAGAGAGAAAAAATAAATAAATTTAGAACAGGCAGGTAAACCTTCAAGCTTGGTCGACCTTCCACAGTCTTCACCACAGCTGGGTCATCAAACAGCTGCCCTCGACCCACTCTCCCTCGCTGAGATCGGCCTGTTGGAGTGTGGGGCCAAATGCGAGGTCCCGGTCTGGGAGGTGAACGGGAACTGTAAGAGGAAGGCGGTCTGGGAGGTGGTGAAGGCAGTCTGGGAGGTGGTGAAGGTGGTCTGGGAGGGGGTGGAGGTGAAGACCGTGGTCTTGGGGAGCTATCGCTACACAGCAGCAAGAGATCCATAGGGTCTACATCTGGATTTTCACCACTCACATCCTCATCTGGGTTTTTTTTTGCATAGTGATGTTTTAGAGAGTTTGAAGAAAGAAGAAAGAAAAAAAACCTTAAAACCACATGCAGCAGGGATAATGCTTAAAGTGATTACAGTGCATCTAGCAATACAATATTTCCAGAAAAAAAACAGCATGGGGACCTTTTCTGCTTTATACAGTTTTAAATGGATCATATATTGGTCTACCTTTCATCCCCTGAAAGGTACCCTTCATCAGTCAGTTACCAATTCGTGCATGTTATGATTTTATAATATAATAATACCTAAGCCAAATGTTTCCACATTGTAGAGGTCAATCTCCTCATCCTCTTCAGCCATTTCCAGCAACAGTCCACATTCATCATCCTCTTTGTCGCTCCACTGATCTCCATTCTCTGGCCAAATGGCATCAGGAACAGATTCCCCGGTTTTCTCCTGAGATACACAAAATGATGTATAATAAAACATTGCTAACTATCACCTTGTTAGCAATGTATCGCATACAAAGGAAATATGGTAACACTTTACAAAAAAAGACTTTACTATAATATTCAATTTGTTAACATGCAAAACACCTCTAACACATTTATTAATCTCAGTTCATGTTCATTTCAACATTTACTATGATATTATTAAAATCAAATTTTGTATCTGTGTAATATTTAATTGACCTGAGCTAACATGAACTAACAATGAAAAGTTGTGTTTTATAACTAACGTTAACAAATAGGCCTAATGTAACAAATGTATTGCTCATTAGTTATTGTCTGTAAATGCATTAAACAACATTAACTAATGGGACCTTATTGTAAAGGGTTACAGAGAATATTAGCTTCGTATTCGAATGAGTAGCCTACATAAAACGATATATGCAAGCCATTGGCTTTCATCCCCAAAATGTTCAACTTATTCACAACGTATTTGCTTCATCTACTTACGGGATGTTCAGAATCACCCATTTAAATATTGTCTGTATTTCAGTATTTTGTGCAATATTTCGTCACGCATCCACATTCGCTAAACGTCTACAACTGCCCGTGATGTAGCACGTGCTTATCAGTGTTTGTAAATGAACACACCTGCGCACCTGGAGGTGGTGCTCACGCAACGCCGACGTAACCACCATAGACATTAAAGGGGACACGTCACTCCCGCCAATAATCAAATACTGCCGCCAAACCGGCCCTCACAGTATTTGATTTGATCTACTGCAGTGCATTATTCACGGCTCTGTATTGTTGTTAGGGTGACAAAAAGTTAGGGGCCCATCTAAAATTATCTCGTCCCGGGCCCAGGCAAGACTGTCAGCTGGCCTGCTACTGGTTAAACATGAGATCTGTGTATATCTAACCAAAGTGAAGTTTTATAACTTTATATATTTAGGCTAAACTCATCCTTCCCTTGGGTCATTTTGAACCGAAACTCTTTTTTTTTTTATTTTTTTTTATTTTTTTTAACTTGAGTGTTCATCCATGGGGTCCAAGACCCAAGGACTTTTGTCGCACTTGAACTATGAATACACAAAATAAAAATTTAATGGATTCGAGGAGTTTTGTGGTTGAAATTTTAAAAAGTAACAAATCCTTCCCTCTCGGGTCAATTTGACCACCTTAGGAATTAATGGAATGCGAGGAATGCTTTAGTGGGCTACACATAGAAAAAACTAAAAATGCAAAAAATTCAAGCTAAAAATGATAAAACTTTACCAAAAAATTATTTTATAATGTCTGCATGTGTAGGATCTGAATCATGATCTGAATGCTTACTGAATCGACCTGACTTTAGGACCCAGCAGAACAGCTCATTTGCTCCATAGAGCTATAAGGCCATCTAGTGGCAAGAGTCATGAAATGTCATGTTATATTATTTTTGTTTCCACAAGAGGTCGGCAAAGACACCAAATGTAAGATATTTTGAGCTGAATCAAAGGGGTGGTATAATGCCCTTTTCACAAGATGTAAAATAAGTCTTTGCTGTCCCCAGAGTGTGAAATTTTAGCTCAGAATACCCCACAGATATTTTTATAAAGCATGTTAATATTGTCACTTTTTGAGGGTGAGCAAAAACGCACCATTTTTGTGTCTGTCCCTTTAAATACAAATGAGCTGCTGCTCCCAGCACAGAGGGTGGAGCTTCAACAGCTGTGTCCTTTAACCTTACCTCACACATACTTACACTGAAAATGTCAAAAACCTTTAGCCTTTTATGTTCAAACCGGAGTCAGACAATGATGGAGAGACTCAAGAAGAAGTGACAACATGTAGATTGCAACAGGACATTTCTGAATGGTTAGTTGATGAATTTATGTACCTTATGTGTAGTTATCTTCTTGTCATTGATTCGCATATTCTATAATGATAATCTATAAATCACGTTCCCGGGGGCGGGGTTTATGTAAATTCTTGGGTTCATGATGTCACTAACCCTGGAGGAATGTCATGTAGTCCCTACCAGCCGTTTGCTGTAGTCCTTAAAAAAAGATTTCTTTAAAAGCAAATATCTTCCTTTGCTTTGAACTTTGAGCGTTGTATCTTTGCAGATGTTGTTTATGCTCAAACAGCAACATTACACACTAACTAAAGTTAGAAAAGTGAAATCATAATCAACCACCCCTTTAATTTTAATGTGAAGCTTGTGCTTAAATTACTATTTATGTATTACTTATTGATCAAATCTAGTAATTTAAAGCATTCTGAAAAAAAAAAAAAAAAAAAAAAGTATAATTTTAGGGCTTCGGTTAATTTTTACCTGCAAGGGAAAGATATGTACAAAATGCGAGGGAAGGATGAAGGGTGTTACCTAGAAAAATATTCCATTTTGTCAACTCAATCAGGCGTCAAATCCATCAGGTTATGTCTGATGGAGTTGACCTGTAAGCTGTTGGAGTTATCAACAAGTCCTCACAAAATTCTATATGTAGTGATAATGTTGTATCATGATTTTATTTACATATTTGGCCTGATTTATATGCCTTACAAACATCTTTACATCTACTGTCACCATGAATTCAAAATTGATTAATCTTATTTTTTTAATGGAATACAGTTCTTAATATAATTATTATTATTTTTTTTACAACCTGTTCACATGACATCCCAGCAATAGCAAACCCTGATGTAATGGACTTCATAGAGAGTTAACATGTCCAACAGCATTTCTCACTGTTTAAGTCATGCAGGTCAGGCACAAATAAAATGTACATACTTGATGCGGTTTAAAGACAGGCTACAGATACTTTGGAATCACACTGGGAACATTTCACACTGGTACAGGGCCGCACATAATAATGCTTATCATTACACTCAACCTAACATACACTTCTTGTATTCTGTGAGCTACTGCCTGTTGTCCAGATCCGGTCCACATCTGGTACGCGTTGAATCCACATGCTGTCTGGGTGGAGACCCATAATGAGATGAACTAGGCTACTGCTAAAAGGAGAAAACAAACCACTGGAAGGATTTTTGTATTAAATTAAATATTAGTTTAAAAATTTAGTCAGTAATTTGGTCAGTAATTAAATAGTCTTAATTTGTTGTCTTGACGATCCGTTGTTGTAACCTTCAGTTGAACCTTTGTCAACTCTGTCAGTTTTTGTCTACTCCGTCAGTAGGTTCCTGTTAATTTTTAAAGAAATATTGTATTCTTTTTTCCATTTATTGTGTTAAAATATTAAAACATCAACTGATGAACTACATGATATTGTAACCCTTATTTATTGACGACGTGTCTGTGAACACTCCAGTCTCTTCACCGTGGGTAACATAAATAAAACACGGGTTACAATGGTAATAATTCATGTTTCTTCTTTAATCGGAAGCATCAGCATAACAGCATTAACAACTGCCTGCCTAACTCACATACAACTGCAGCTGATTTCCTACACAAGAAGTAATAGTCACAAACTGCCTAGCCAAGCTTTCCCTAAACACACAACACTACAAAATAATAAAAGAACACATTATAGCAGACACTTCTTATTTAGCTACCATGTTTTTTTGTTTTTTTTTTAGGACATAATAGACTAATTTTAATTAGTTTGTAAAAGGTGTCATTTTATAATTTCCCTAGTGAAAAAAAGTATACTTTGTTGTATTTGAAATCTATTCCCTTTTTCAATATACATTGCAAATATACTAACTTTTTTTTTTACTATCTTATATTAAAAGTATATTAGCATCATGCTTTTATCTATTTTCACAATACAACTTTTAACACACTTTAAAATAATAAAAATGTTAAACTTTAAAATAATTGTACTTTAGTATATTTTAGAAAAATATACAGTACTTGAAGTGAAAATTCGGTTTATTTTTTTTAAAGTGTATTTGTTTGCACTTTACTTAAAAATATATCTTAGGTATATTGTACAACTTTGTACTGAAAATAATCATTGTAACAATACACTGAAAATACTTTCAAAATACATTATACAATAGTGTATTTTACAAAGTATAGCTAAGTAATTTGTTTATTAATTTGCATTTGTTATTGAAGATAAAGTGTGCAATTTGTAGTATTTGGAATAAGCCAAGGTATTACTGAGTATATAGGCTACTTTTTACTCAAATAATACACTTGTTATATTGCTTACGTTTTCACTCTTAATGGATTTGTACTGTAGGCTACTTGTAACACAAATAAAGTACACTTTAATATCACTAATCAAGCACGTAATTAGTCCCAACACAGGTATATACTTAAAGTAGGCTATACTTGAAGTTGTTCCAATTTAGCACACAAAATACACTAAAAGTTATGCTTCACTTCTAAAATATACTTAGTAGTTATTTGTTCCAAAATAGCACACTTCAAGTTAACTAATCATTAACACACTTGAAGTATACTGAATTAGTCTGGCTGCAAGTATAGCCTGTATTTATTTTCACCAGGGTTGGACCGTGTTCTGCTTGCATTTAAACCACTTTAACCACCAGAGTGCGTATTTTTCAGCACTGGTGTCGCCAGTGTGCGGTGTTCCCAGTGCCTAGAATTATGGAATCATTTTCCTAAGCATTTTGTTCAGCTGATTCGGAGTTTCGAAAAGCTCTGCTTCACTTGCTGACCGTTCCAAGATGGGGGCGCATATGCGGCATCTTCTTATGAAAATGATAGAGACAGACAGCAGACAGGCCCAAATCAGAAACAACGACCACGCCGCTAAGCAACGCCCATTTCCGGGTATACCCGCAGTGTGAGGAATGCCGACGTCAGTGTCAGCTGTTTTTACACAACATGCTCTCATGCCGGCAAGACATACTTTCACAATAACATAGAATGTGATGAGAAGAACCAGTCCTCTAGTCGACAACTGCATATCGAGTATCGACTAACCATCGGATCGGGTGGAAGCTTTAACAGTGGCAGTAAGCAGGCTTGACTCCTATGGTGGATTTCCACGCCCAGCTCTACTCGCCTTCAATCGGATGGAATCGTACTGGCAGCCGTTCAGATAAGGTGCGTGTTCCCTTCTCACTGCGGTCATTTTTTTGTTTTATCTGTTATCTACGTTGATAGACTATATTTGCTCGTTGATCATGTGAGTTGATGTGTTTTTGACTTTGTTTACATTCCCGGGTCATTCTACACTTTCAGTGGCAGATGTTTTCACTCACATTGATATGGAAAAACTGATATAAACTCTGTTGTGAACATACAAAACAAATTAATGCTTATTTTTTTGCAATATATATATTTATTTTATTTTTACGTTTTGAAAGTCTATTATGAAGAGAATGCAAATACGTATTTTTCTTATAATTCAGCCAGGGACACATTTTGAAATTTAAAACTTAGCAATTTGTTGTTAAATATAGTGTCTTTGACAATGAAATAAGTGGAATTTATTTAACATCATTTTACAATTTGCATGTAAATATTTTGTATGAATAGGCTACTTTTTGAAAGAATCATGTATTTTCACCAGTGTTACTCTCTTATGTAATTTGTGATTGGTTGTTAATCAAATTGTCTTAGAAAGTATCCATAATGAAGAACACCATGTGAACCACTGACAAAAGAACAAGACAGCCAATGATAAATAATACTTTTTTGTTTCAAAAATACAATTATTTAATTTGATTAAATACGATTTATTAATATAGCAGAGAATTTTGATTGAGCAAAATAAAATCAGATGGAAATGTGACGCAGTTGTAGAATGCCCCCCCTTGACTATCAGAGGAAGATAACACATCTTTTGAAGCATTTTCCATGATAGCTATGCCAATTGATTGGTCCAAAGAACAAAACAACAACATCAACAACAACTTTTAATGTTAATGCAACCTTCTTGTCTGTGTGATTGTACAATTCAAGCAGATGATGTTAACACTTTTGTGGCTTTTTAAAGGTTTGAAGGTCAGACACAGGTAATGATGGCCTTTAGGTAATGTGACACTCCCTTGCTACAAAATGACTGATACTGATGTGGCCAAAACTGTCAAGGCCAATAATGATCTCTTATAATCTTTAATGATTCATGAACTCTTGCCTAATGCAGGCTGTTTATAGATGTATTTTAGTCTTACCCCGCTTACTCTCACTTGCTTTTAATGATGACATGATAATATTTAATGATTTGTCTAATACGATTATCAATTAGTTAAGCTTTACTGATGCCAGCTAGTAGGGTCTTGTAGGTTTGTTTGCCTTGGTTCAGAACATGCTGGATGAAAAGATCCACATGCTCAATATAATTGTACACACATAAACTCTTTCCTCTACTGTTCTTGGCTTTCTCCGATATCTGATCTCCATAGATAATTCATGCTTTGGCCTCTCTGGCAGGGTTTGTGATGGTTGGGTGTGGTTTGTGCAGTAGTCTGGGCAAGCCAGAGGGTGTCTGTGCATGGCAAAGAAATGTCCCAGTTGTGCTATCAGTGCGTAGAGACATTTGGTCAAAATGTTTTATGTTCTGCTGCTTTGGCAACCTATTAGTTTGGTTCCAAAACCAAGTGAGCTCTGCATACCTAGCATTTTAAGTTATCATTTTAAGACAGGTATTTAGCATCTTTGACAATAGGGGAAGGCGTTATGATCAGTATCATCATGATAACAGTAGGTATTTTTCTTTCTTTTTTCTGGAAATAATTTTAAGACTCCAAAATTATTGATATTAGTGAAATTTCACAATTCTTAAATAAACCTCAAGAAACATTAAAATAAGCTTCATGCTTCTTTTTTATATCATATGTTTGTGTACAAATCACATCATACTAATCCATTCGAAATAGCCACTTTTAGGCATAGGCTAATGCATGGATCCAATATTGGCACATTTGTTTTTTCCCCAGTCAGTTTTACTGTGTTTAGAAGGATTAAGTGAGTTATCATTACCCATCCAATTACCATTTTTGTATATTAAGTTTGTATACAAACTAAGCGTTACAATACAAACTTCCTACACTTATAATTGGTTGTTTATTTAGAGTTGGGAAATTTTCCTGCTTATTGAAAGTAAGAGCAAGTTGCGTTCATTTTCCTATAGAGTAGCGAACATCAGCTCAGCTGATGGACAAAGACGTGTTCATTTTCAATACAGATTTCTACGGCCTTTTACAGTTATTTATTGTGGTTATGTAATTATGTTGTATTTGGATGTTTATTAGATGGTTTTCATTAGTGAGTTCACAGTTCCTGGCTGCAGTTAAGATAACCTTTATTTCAACAATATATCAAATAGCCTTCTTAATTCCTGTGTGTTCTAACATGCTATAAAGTCAGCATCTGAAGATGCTGGTCTATTAGAAGGCATCAGAAATAATAAATTAAAAATATATGTAAAATAACAAAACAAAACTTTTTTTGTTTTTTTGCGGGTTATTGGTTTGCATGTAAAATGGTAAGATGGGTAATTTCAATAAGCTGATTTTTGGTAGGCCTAGTTATTAGTGTAATGGTGTCATTACATATTTACATAGGTTATCATTGAAGGACAAATTCATTCAAAAGTGTCAAGACATTTTACATGAGAATGTCAAGCCATCAATCCATGACCTCAAACAGAGTTTGGGTGATGCAACAAAGCAATAACACAAAGCAAACAAGTAAATCAATTAAAGAGAGTCCTGACCATAACATAACTGAGATGAGGTGGCATGACCTGATATTTGATTTGTAGAGGGCAATGGTCCAAAATTCATCCTCATTGTTGTGATAGTCTTATAAGCAGCCACAGAAAATGTTGGTTGGTTGTTGCTGCAAAAGGAAGATCTACAAGTTACTATTACTATATTCTCACATTTTTTGATGTGGGTTTGTGTGCATTATTTGCACAATGGCTTAGTTGTTGTGACTTGTTTGTTTAGTTCAGACAAACTATGCAAACTTTACTTGATGCAGCTTTGTTGCCCCATTGTCTGCAGGTGATTTGTTCAGATCAGGTGCTCTGAAATAGAGCAAGTCAATCCACAAAGGTAGCAACATAAAATAAGGAAAATGAGCACCTGCAGGTGGCTTTTAAATGTTCTTTACATATTGCATGCACCTTGTTTTCCCAGCAGTTCATGGGCCATTAAATATGTACAACAAAGGCCATAACCATGTAAGATTCAGTCTTTTCACTAGACTTTTCTCTTCCTGAAGAAAAACAAGATTTCTGTGTGATTTTCAAAACGGTCACCTGACTTTTAGCTCTTCTACCAGCCCAAGAGGTGCAGGCAGGGGCAAAAAAAGAGATAGCAGGAGACAAAGTTATGGTATTAAAAAAATGAGGAGACTATATTGAACATTTTTATTTGCATCTTTTTCAGTGTCTGTTTAGATGGAAGACATAGACTGTAGATTTTAAATCCGCATAGATGACTTTGAAGCTATAAGCGGATATGTTCAGAGCCATCGCTTTATGGGCAGAAGTGTAGCTGGTCCTTTGATGGAAAAACCTGCCTCTACCTACATTTCTGCAAAACTCAAAAAGCGTAAACCTACATACAATTCAATGCAATTTCCAGCTGAAATGAACACTATCGGCAGTAAAACACCAACACATTTTATACACAATGATAACATGATGATAACAGCACAGAGGAGGATCAATGGAATCACTTTCAGAAAAAAATTGTTTTCAGCTGATACAGTATTTTTCAATGTAAGATTTTGGGCTGTCTCAGACATAAGATGGCCAATCGTGGCGATTTCTGTGGCTCCTAAACGGTGGTCCTATGTTGTACAGTGAGAGAGGTTTAAAGACAACTGTTGTCACAGTGTTGCGACCAAACTGTGATACTTTTCTGACAGTGTCAGAAATTTAGCATGATCATCTCACAGTGTTTGCTGCTACGACCTATGTGTACTGACTAGACAATAAAAATGCAACATGAATATGATTGCATATTGATCAACGCGACATGGTGCTACTTACCATAAGCTCCACTTACAAAATTGTCATGCCAAGTTGGCCTCTTTTCCCTAGCCACCCTTTCCCTTCCTTTTCTATTTTCAATACACATAAAAACCACAATGCTAAAGTGCAATTCATCTTGCTCTATTTGTCTGTCACTAGCGCATACCGATGACGTTTTATTCTTCTATACTAACTTGCGTCATAGCCTAAGTAGGCTAAATTCTGTTTCTCCCCCCAATATTCAGATTGGTAGTCGACTGAAATGGGTTCAGGGTTTGAATATTATGACATTTGATCCCCCATTCTGAAAATTTGGTGACATTCTTGCCAACAGCTATTGAGGTTCACTATGGACTAAACCATTTGAGAAGGCAAGAGAGGTGTGTGATGAGGTTGAGAATGAAGCCGTGAAGTTCATTTGCATTAGTCAACATAGATAGTGCTTGTTTAAATGCTTCTGTGGTGCTTTGCAAGCTGAAAGAAAAAATGGGAGTGATTATTTTTTTCTTTGTCTCACTAAGATTGAAAACTAGCCCATGTACAATTTACTGTTATGCTCTTTTTGCAGTGTCTTAATAACATAGTTCACCTAAAAATGAACGTTCTGTTATGCATACTCATGCCATTTAGAACACTTTTCCCCCTCATCGCTCTTTTCCATAAAAAGTGATTGTCACGGTCCAAAACTGTGATTTCTTATTTTGACAAAAGTTGTTTATGGATATGTAGATTATAATCTTCTGTAGCAATATTGTTCTGTTGATTATAAAAAACGTTTGGGAGATAATGTGATGAAATGAACATCATCTGAGATGATGTGGATTTTAAATGTGTGTGATATGATGATCTTGTGACTATGAGACTATGATACTTCCTTTTTTCATAGAGGCTGGAGGGTGCATCATCTCTGATACAAATCAGATCTCAGACAATTTCAGACAGTTCAGTGGAAACAAAGCTGTAAGAGCTGTGTGATATGTAACACCTCAGTTGAAGGTGACTTGGGGGTGCCACCTCTAATGGTTTGTCAATATTTTCACCTTTAGCAGGACTACAGGCTTACACCGCGTCTACACTGGACGTGACGCATTGCTCCACGCCGCAACATCTAGAAGCTGTCTACTGGCTGGACGCGACAAAGCGACCTTTGCAAATCCATTTGTCCTTCCTATGAGAAGTATCGCAAGTGCTTAGAGTACGTCATAAATAGAACTAGACATCAGTTTACTGTCAGGGATTTGTTGTGTCGCGTTGCATCACGCCGCTCGCGTCCGGTGTAGACACGATGTTACATTTTAAAAGTACTCAGTAGTATTCGTTGTTCTTTTAGAGAGTTTTTCTCTTTTGATGAAAATGTTCTTTAATTAGTCAGTATTACATTGTGTCACATTCACACATATAATCATAATATGTCCAATGCAGGCTCATTGACAAAACATGCCTATCAGCAAAATTATATTACATTGCTTATTGTACGTTTCAAACACTTTCAAAGTGAAATGTCCAGTGAGTGGCACTAAAAGTGATATCAGTTTTACCTGAAACAGATGAATATGAATCTGGCAATGTTATATGTCGTTGGTTGCTATAAGTATCGTGGCAGTCCGGAAAGGAAATATCCAGTGAGTGTCACTAAAAGGTTAATGTACACAGTCACATTTGAAAATAATGTACCACCTTCACTAAACCCTACCCTAAACCTAACCTATAACAAAAGCAAATGTAAGATAAAAGTGCATTTGTTGAAGCAACCATGTCATGGCATGTAGCTCTTTTATTGTGACTTGTGCCTCACATATGCATACTCAAGTGGTTTGGATTGCAAATGCAATGCTGTACCAGGTGAGCGACCAAGCAATTTCACTACGTTAAAAAAGTCATACATCTAGAGCTAATTATGTGATGTGAACATCAAAATATATTAGCTTGTAAATCATGCACTATGGTGAAAGTGTTTTGATGTCACACTCATAACATAGTATTGGGGCAAATCATTTTGTTTTGTTTAAAATCATTGGTTACCCGTAAGCCAATCACATAACGTTTGGTTATGGCGTGTGTTATGCGCATGCTCAGCCGCATCTAACTTCCACTGTAAACACATGATGCGAAATCAAAACCATCGAGCGAAATACCAGAGTGAACATGGCTGTGAATGACTTTTGCAGATTATGTGAAGTAAATCTACGCATCCACGGTACAATCAGCATCTACGTCACGGCTCTCAGCCCGCCCTCTGTTCGTTGATTGGCCGGCTGTTTTCAGGCCGGAGGAAAACGGAAAGCTATTACGCTTTCTCAGACTGAATACAGAAGCGAAATGAAATTGAGCGGAAGTAGGAAGTCTGACGTAGTCAGGCTATCATTTTCCAACTCCCCTAGAGTTAAACAGTTGAGTTTTACCGTTTTCGAATCCATTCAGCCGATCTCCGGGTCTGGCTGTAGCACTTTTAGCATAGCTTAGCATAGATCATTGAATCTGATTAGACTGTTAGCATCTCTCTCAAAAAAATTACCAAAGAGTTTCGATATTTTTCCTATTTAAAACTTGACTCTTCTGTAGTTACATTGTGTACTAAGACCGACGGAAAATGAAAAGTTGCGATTTTCTAGGCCGATATGGCTAGGAACTAGGCTATACTCTCATTCCTGTGTAATAATCAAGGAACTTTGCTGCCGTACAATATAACTTCCGTCAACTTAACCAAAGTGACAACCTGCTTGCACAGGGAGCTGTAACCATGGAGACATTTGTGAGAGACGATTCAGAAGACATTTACTTTGGTGCAGATCCTGAACGTATCTATTTTGAACCGGCTGCAACCACACAAACTTAGTGCCGGTCACGTTGGAAGTTACCTAGCTGGGGACTATTTTCAGGTGCTGCGTAATATCATTGCACCTGCTGCACCCATGGTATGGCAGCAAAGTTCCTTGATTATTATTTATTATTTTTGTTGAAATATTCCTCATTATCACTATCATTATCAAGCATGCCTTAGGCTAACCTTTTAACCTTTCACACCTGTGATGAAAGACAAACTATTTTCTGTGACAGCAGGAATGTAACCGTCTAAAAGGTTGTGGCGAGAGTTTCAAAGAAGCATTAAAAAAAAAGTAAAAACACATGCATCAAACAAGTCAAGACGAGGAAGAACTTGTTATTAAGGGCGTGATGTAAAGTGGAGATTAACTAATTACAGTTGCTGAGCAACATCACAATTTGCATATAATACAGCATATCCATAAATTAAATGTGTCACAGAAATGTAAATGAATAATCTAATCTTTTGGTTTGCATCCATACATTTTCAAATAAAAAGTAAATAAATAAACAAGTTTAAGTATTCAATTGAAAAAAGATGTGAATTCATTTTATTATCAAAAATAGGAATGATTATACTTTTTTTTTTTTTTTTGGAGGGCTTACCAATTATGATTATATTGCTACTATTACAGGTTACAGTATATAGGCTACTGCATGTATGTATAACATACTGTCTTTTTTCAGAATATATTTTAAAGATAATTTTGTAAAATCCAAATAAGCTTTACAAATCTTTATTGGAAAGGGTTTATACAATGTGTTTTTTTTTTCCACGCTTGTTCAATGAACCATAAACAATTATTGCACATGCTCCTGTGGAACAGTCCTTAAAGGTGGTATCAGCGATTTCAGGCCCAAACATAAATGTTCACATTCATCTAATCTTACCTAACGATCCGCTAGCTGCCCGCCCCATAAGCATGCCGTCAAAAAAACGCGTCTCTGTAGGCAGCCTAGGCTCTGAGATCTGCACACAAAAACAGTTGTTTTCACCCGGTTTAGCCAAACACTCAAAACCAAAATAAATAGTGTTCCAACCAATCACCGACAGGGGCGGGTGTTGCAAGGTTTTTGTGTGCAGCCGTCATAGGCAGCCGTGCACGAGCGCAAAACCTCACAACACCCTCCCCTGTCGGTGATTGGTTGGAACACTATTTATTTTGGTTTTGACTAAACCGGGTGAAAACAACTGTTTTTGTGTGCAGATTTCAGAGCCTAGGCTGCCTACAGAGACGCGTTTTTTTGACGGCATGCTTATGGGGCGGGCAGCTAGCAGATCGTTAGGTAAGATTAGATGAATGTGAACATTTATGTTTGGGCCTGAAATCGCTGATACCACCTTTAAGACACTGACTAAGACTTTGCTCTCTCTGTCAGTACAAATCTGATTATTTGTGTATCCGATCTGAATCTCCACACTATATCGCAACTGTTCAGATTTGATTATGTATCCCGTCCGTGGCTCTTTCATTTTCCGGAATATGTGCGTTGGTTTCCATGGCAATGACGTTGGGTTGATAGGACTGTGACAAAAACAACATGGAGGTGTTTGCAATGTTGTCTTCGAATATGACACTGAGTAGCTGCAGCACTGGACTACTAATGAAGCAACGAGCTATGACATGCATGAACCAAGCCATATGGCATGACTACAAGTGTGATATTGCTCATATATATTTATTGTACACTCACTAGCCACTTTATTAGGTACAACTTCCTAGTATCAGGTTTGACTTCCTTTTGCCTTTAGAACTTTAATTCTTCATGGCATAGATAGATTCAGCAAGGTGCTGGACACATTTCTCAGCAATTTTGGTCCATATTGACATCACATGACAACAACACATAGTTGCTGCAGAATTCTCAGCTGCACATCCATGATGCGAATCTCCAATTCCACCACATCCAAAGGTGCTCTGTTGGATTGAGATCTGGTGACTGTGAAGGTCATTTGAGTAGAGAAGGCCATTGTTACTTTCAAGAAAACAGTTTGAGATAATTTGAGCTTTTTGACATGGTGCGTTATCCTGCTGGAAGAAGCCATCAGACGATGGGTACACAGTGGTCATAAAATGGCTACTAAATTAGTACTAAGGGGCACAAAGATTGTCAGGAAAATGTCCCTCACACTATTACACCACCAGCATCCTGAACTGTTGATAGGTAGGATGGATCCATGCTTTCATGTTTATGCCAAATTCTGACACTATCTGAATGTCGCAGCATAAATGAGACTCATAAACCAGGCAACATTTTTCCAATCTTCTATTGTCCAATTTTGGTGAGCCTGTGTGAATTGTTGCTTTAGAACCATTGTTCTTAGCTGACAGGAGTGGCATCGGTGTGGTCTTCTGCTGCTGTAGCCGTGTTGTCCATTCAGAGATGCTCTTCTGCATATTCGTTTGGTTATATGAGTTACTGTTGCCTTTCTATCAGCTTGATCCAGTCTGGCCTCCTAAGACCTCTGGCATCAACAAGGCATTTTCACCCACACAACTGCCGCTCACTGGATATTTTCTCTTTTTCAAACCATTCTCTGTAAACCCTAGAGATTTTGTTGTGTGTGAAAATCCCAGTAGATCAGCAGTTTCTTAGTCACTTATCACCTTTCTTCAGCAGATTGTCTTCTTGACCATGTCTACATGCCTAAATTGCTGAGTTTCTGCCATGTACTTGCTGATTAGAATGATCATTCATTCATTCATTCATTCATTCATTCATTCATTCATTCACTCACTCACTCACTCACTCACTCACTCACTCACTCACTCACTCACTCACTCACTCACTCATTCATTCATTCATTCATTCATTCATTCATTCATTCATTCATTCATTCATTCATTCATTCATTCATTCATTCATTCATTCAATCGATTAAATTTTTTATTTTAATTTAAGTGAACTTAAAACAATTTTCACATGAACTCATTATAATAAATGTCACATTTACCTATGCCCTTAATATCATGGCCTATTTTTTTTTCTATTGGCCCAGTCAGACCAGTTCAGATTTTTTCTTGCCCTGTCATAATACACAACAAGTTATTGTTTTCATTTTTTTTGAACATGTAACCTTGTAAACAGTGCTTTAAGATTTTTAGGTAGGTCTAATAGGTAGGATATAGTATACATAAATTTAATAAAGTTATCAAACACTTCACAGTCTTTACTGCATAAACTGTAAATTAAATATAGATTAATCCAAGAGCTTAATCTATTAATCCAAATTTAGTCAAGAGCAGTGAGTGATTTTCTCTTTTTCTTTTGTTCTTTGATTATCCTTAAAGTCCCTATGAAATTGAAATTGAAGTTTTTAGTTTTTTAGTATGAATAGGTTAGCCTTACTGTTATCTATAAGCTAGTGTGCTCCAAAACAATGACAAAATTCGCATTTAGAAGATATAAACATTCAAAACGTACAGTCTCTCACTTCTGCCAATATGGATCAACGTATCAATATATATATATAATGAGTTCACTGTACTAAAATGGCCCCCACAGTCACCAGATCTCAACCCAATAGAGCATCTTTGGCATGTGGTGGAACAGGAGCTTCGTGCCCTGGATGTGCATCCCACAAATCTCCATCAACTGCAAGATGCTATCCTATCAATATGGGCCAACATTTCACAGGATTATTAGGAACACCTTACTAATACTGTGTTTGACCCCCTTTCGCCTTTAGAACTGCCTTAATTCTACGTGGCATTGATTCAACAAGGTGCTGAAAGCATTCTTTAGAAATGTTGGCCCATATTGATAGGATAGCATCTTGCAGTTGATGGAGATTTGTGGATCTGGTGACTGTGGGGGCCATTTTAGTACAGTGAACTCATTGTCATGTTCAAGAAACCAATTTGAAATGATTCGAGCTTTGTGACATGGTGCATTATCCTGCTGGAAGTAGCCATCAGAGGATGGGTACATGGTGGTCATAAAGGGATGGACATGGTCAGAAATAATGCTCAGGTAGGCCGTGGCATTTAAACGATGCCCAATTGGCACTAAGGGGCCTAAAGTGTGCCAAGAAAACATCCCCCACACCATTACACCACCACCACCAGCCTGCACAGTGGTAACAAGGCATGATGGATCCATGTTCTCATTCTGTTTACACCAAATTCTGACTCTACCATCTGAATGTCTCAACAGAAATCAAGACTCATCAGACCAGGCAACATTTTTCCAGTCTTCAACTGTCCAATTTTGGTGAACTCATGCAAATTGTAGCCTCTTTTTCCTATTTGTAGTGGAGATGAGTGGTACCCGATGGGGTCTTCTGCTGTTGTAGTAGGGCTGCACGATTATGACAAAAATCATAATTGTCAATTATTCCCTTGAAATTGTAATTGCGATTATTAACTACCGATTATCATAATTTACATTGAAGCGGGTCCGCTTACATCGACATGTTTCTACAGTGGCCCTAAATGGACAAACGCGTTTCGTCACTATGTTGTTCTTCATGCAAAGAAGCTATAGCTAAAGTCAGCGAATAAAACACTGACACAATAAACAACAAGTAACAATAATATTCGCAATAACATCGTTTTACTGAATAATTAAGTAAACCTATTTTTTTTATTTTATCATTAAGAAACCTCATTGATTAACTGGCTACTCTCTGCTGTCTCAGATGACGACATCACTTCCTGTCAGCCACCATAACTTCTGTTGGTTGCAATTAGCAAACTCACCACTAGATGGCACTAAAAATTACACACTGCACCTTTAAAATAAGCTATAGAAAGACAAACAAAAACACATCTTAAGCACACAGAATAATGTAAGTGAACATTTTTTTGTTGTAATTGCGCCTTTAAACGATTACATAATTGTGACATCCGTAATTGTAATCGCGATTATAAATTCGATTAATTGTGCAGCCCTATGTTGTAGCCCATCCGCCTCAAGGTTATGCGTGTTGTGGCTTCACAGATGCTTTGCTGCATACCTCGGTTGTAACGAGTGGTTATTTCAGTCAAAGTTGCTCTTCTATCAGCTTGAATCAGTCGGCCCATTCTCCTCTGACCTCTAGCATCAACAAGGCATTTTCGCCCACAGGACTGCCGCATACTGGATGTTTTTCCCTTTTCACACCATTCTTTGTAAACCCTAGAAATGGTTGTGCGTGAAAATCCCAGTAACTGAGCAGATTGTGAAATACTCAGACCGGCCCATCTGGCACCAACAACCATGCCACGCTCAAAATTGCTTAAATCACCTTTCTTTCCCATTCTGACATTCAGTTTGGAGTTCAGGAGATTGTCTTGACCAGGACCACACCCCTAAATGCATTGAAGCAACTGCCATGTGATTGGTTGATTAGATAATTGCATTAATGAGAAATTGAACAGGTGTTCCTAATAATCCTTTAGGTGAGTGTATATATATATATATATATATATATATATATATATATATATATATATATATATATATATATATATATATATATATATATATGTGTAAGCAATAAGGTACGAGAGGCTGTGCTGTATCGTGAATAACCCTTCAGCCGTTACTTATTCACGATACAGCACTAGCCTCGAGTACCTTATTGCTTTTATAAAACGGTTGCCACACAATACAAATATTAAAGCTGAAAAATATTTATCTTTGCAACTTTCATGAAGTAAAAGATGGCGGCAAAGACTGTCTTATGAATGAGTCAGTCGGTAGAGAAGACTTTTATATTGAAAAGACTCAAACTTGTTTTCACGGAGAAGGAAGACGCAACTGACAAATGACTAACGTTATAGGCACGGGAAAACCCCTTAACGGTTAACTGTTAAAAGGACAAGATATCGCAGCGGACATTCAAACGGATTATTTTATTATGAATATAGGACTGACCTGAAGGAAAATGCAATGTCTACTGTGAATGCAGGTAACTTTACACTCGCTTTCTCGATCTCTCACAATACTCTACTATAGCTTCAATGAACAATATCAATGAGATCACACATGTGTTTAAGTTGCTAAGAGTGGTTGCTAGGGGTGTTGTGTAGTGATACATAGAACAGTTGGGTGAAGCGGTCATAGCCGTGTTTTATCGTGAATAAAGCACAGTTATTGACCAATCAGAATCAAGGATTGGAACTAACCGTTTTATAAATATATATATATATATATATATATATATATATATATATATATATATATATATATATATATATATATATATACACATATACACATATATATATATATATACACACATATACGCATATATATACTGGTAGGCAGGGAGGACTGTTAAACCATCATTATCATTTTCCTTAGTGTTATTTCTGACACATTATCAGTGAGTAGGCTATGTATCATAATTATAAGCAAACTGTATATGTCTGTCATTCTGTCTTATTATAGTCGATCTCTGACAGACAGTATTTGATGTCTCATGCATGTGTCCATGTGCACCACCTGATCATGTGTCATTTTATAAACATGGGTGTGCCTGGGAGTTTGACTGCAAACACATTCACTCACTTGGTTCAACAGACAGTACAAATGCAAATAATGAGGGAAAGCAAACGTGAGTCTTAGCGGTAGATAAATAGCTACAGTAGCTGTATCCATCTTATTTTGCAAGTAAGCTGTTTTTTTTTTAATGTGCAAGACTTCCGATTCACAGGTAAATAACTAAGAATAACAAAGTGCTGTAAAACTTTGGTAAAACTATTTGTGCTACAAACCGGTGTGTTTATGATTATAATTGAAATTAAAATAATATGATAACATTTGAAAGTTTGCAATATAAAGCAGTATAATGGTATGTTTTACCATTGTAAAATGTATGGTATGTTTTTTTTTTTCAGGTAAAAGAACTGATTGTGAAAATTGAATGACAGACACATTCAAATTACAAATGGCTGTGCCCGCTCTTTCGTGAAAAATAAGGTGGATAGTCTTATATCTTTAATCATTCAATTCACTGGGTTGCACAGCATCACTTTTTTTTTTTAATGACTCAGCAGGATAAAAGAGAACTTCCTGGAATATTTGCATGACCGCATTCTTTGTCACATGTGCTCTTGTATAATAAAGGAGAGACCTGAACCATATCTGCAGACCAGAATATCATAGATATTTAGGGGTTGGCTCTCAAAATCGATGTACATCATCTAATGTCATTATATTTGGGCACACACAATGGCTCAGTGTACACCGCTCAACAAGAAGGTCCCTGACTCAAAAGGCCAGCACTCCCTTCAGTGGATAAGGAAGATAGATGAATGGATGGATGATATTTGGAACTTGATGGACACAAAGCAAAATAGATTATTCATAACAACCACATGGCAGTGAACAGTGCAAAAACAGCCTGATTTTATGTAGCTTAACACTAAAACAGTTAAACTATATATATATATTTTTTTTTTATTATAATAAAATTACCTGCGTTCAAAGGCATTGCAAAATTGATACATCAGATTTATTATATTAATGCTGCATATAAAGTTGCTTGCCCAGCAACCCTAAAATAACTTTTGCTAGTATAGTGCTTAAAGGGTTAGTTCACCCAAAAATGACCTTCGTTCATCTTCGGAACACAAATTAAGATATTTGTGATTAAATCTGAGAGCTGGCTCACTCCTCAATAGGCTTCTAAAGACGTTATAACTTGCTGGCCCAGAAAATGCATTAAAGACATCGTTAATATAGTCCAAGTGACTACAGTGGCTCAATCTTAAGTTTATAAAGCGATGAGAATACTTTTTGTGCGCAAAAAAAAACAAAAATAACAACTTTATTCCACTATTCATTTCCTTCTCTCTGGGCCTCGAGTTTTTTCACGTAGTGTTTTAGCGCAGTGCTTCTGTGTTGTGCATCACACGCATCACACACATGACCAGCGTCGGCCAATAATGAGCCTATGTGCGACGTATAACACAGATGTGCTGCGCAGTTACACTACGTGAAAAACTTGAGGCCCAGAGAGAAGGAAATGAATAGTGGAATAAAGTTGTTATTTTGTTTATTTTTTTTGCGCACAAAAAGTATTCTCGTCACTTTATAAACTTGAGATTGAGCCACTGTAGTCACTTGGACTATATTAACGATGTCTTTAATGCATTTTCTGGGCCAGCAAGTTATAATGTCTTAGAAGCCTATGGGGGAGTGATCCAGCTCTCAGATTTAATCAAAAATATCTTAATTTGTGTTCCGAAGATGAACGAAGGTCTTACGGGGTTGGAACAACATGAGGGTGAGTAATTACTGACAGAATTTTCATTTTTGGGTGAACTAACCCTTTAATACACTTCTATAGGGGCTTTTTGCACTTGGTAGTTATAGGTACTAGCCACCAGGGCGGTTCCCCAAGAACCAAACATTCCCCTAGGGCCATTTTTACACAGCTTTTTTCAAAATGGCGGGTGCTGTTTCGTATACCTGTTGCATGTGTTCAATCAGCGTACACTTACGTCACTGATAGTTCCTATTGTACTGGGTTAGACCCTACTTTACTTAGGAGCTAATTTAGTTCAACCAAAAGGCATTCCTAGATATAAATATTTTCCCAGTTCATGTGGTATGAACACGCCAAAAGTGGGTAGTCTGCCATTAGTTCTAGGAACTATGGAAAAGTTATTTTCGGTGCGAAAGCCCCTATTGTCCCTCCTTGTCTTGGCCTGTGTTGCAAAATGTAAAGCAATGTGAAGCCGCTGCCCACTGACTGCTGTGTTGCCTATATCTACATAACAATCTCTAACAGTTGATACATTTCTACTTTTGCATGGCATACCATCATACCACCTAGTCCTATAATGGATGATTGTAAAATTCATGTACCATAGTATTTCAAAAATACTAAAGATACTAATGTCCTAAAGATCTATGTAATACCATAATACATTATGTTACTGATTACTTGATGAGAACCTTGGATGATGCGAAGAATTACCTTAAAAGGCTTTGTAAGCAAGACAACCCAGAAATGTTGATGAACTAAAACTGCTTAGTTGGAAGGAACGGTCTAATTCACCCTCAGTGTTGTGCAAAATGGGTGATACACATGATAACATGTTTCCAATACAGAAGTATCTCTCTGGTCACAGGGCATGTTCCTCTGTCTTGCTTTTGAATAGACAATTTGTATCCAACTTTTGGCAAATGGCGATATCTTCACTTGGTCATGCTTTATCCCTCCAGTGAATTCATTAATACGGACAGGGCTTTTGAACATTTGTCACATATTGAATGAATAGAATGAATAATGCTTTGTGCCCCTGCATCAGGTTAATCTTCATCATAGTACACACGTGGCTTTCAGCTCTCTGATCTTAATCAGAGTATTGTCTGAAAGTGTGGGCCTCTCATATGATACCTCCTTGTGTTGAAAATGTCAATAGATTCTTTTTTAAAGTCCTTATATCATTGGCTTGCAATTTCAAAGCCCCAAGGACTGCATTAAATATTATATATAATATAATGCAATATAATAGCATTATTGTTTGACATACTCATGATTACCCCCTTCAAGCAAAGGGAAGTCTGAGGACAAGGACTAAGATGTTAGGCTTAGCTAGAACAAAATGTTCAACCATAAGCACTGATCCCGTGGGTGCTCGAGCCCCCAAAAAACAGAAGATATTCTTCATTCACTTAACCCAATCAAAAAACAATTGAGATTCCCAACCTCTCTGATTGGTGGATCTCACATCAGGTCCCGACGGGTTGTAATATTCTACCATTGCGTTTAGCAATACAACATAACAGCCTGACACAAATGCTTGTGCTTTATTGTTTTTTACATAATGATAAACTGCATTTAAATAATGAACTCTAAAATAATCAGGTATGTCAGTGAGAGAGCAACTCGCAACAACACTTGTGGAAAGAATATGTTTTCCTTTGGTTGGAAATTGTATTTACATTCTGTGTATTTTTCTTGGTGAGACACTTACAGTACATTATACAATACATTATACATTATACAATGTACAATACAGATTACATTGTACAATACAGATTGTTTCACAGCAGCTTTACAGTGATCAAAAGGAAAAATAATGATTCAATAATGCAAACATAGTACAAATTGGCTGTAAAACAGTTCTAAAAAAAAAAAAAAAAAAGCATTGTTCAGCTGAAGTCAGTTCAGTGTTGATTCAGATCATCAATTATTAAATTAATTCCATTCGGCTATAAAGCAGCTCTGCAGAAAACAGTGATGTGATGTCACCGTCCAGCTCAATTAAATTCTCAAATGTGATAATGTGTTGAGTGTATGCTAGGTTAAAAAGATGTGTTTTTAATCTAGATCTAAACTGACAGAGTGTGTCTTCCTCCCAAATAACGCTAGGAAGAGTTTGGGCACTAAATAGGAAAAGGATCTTGGATTTTGGTATTCTAGGTATTATCAACTGGTCAGAATTTTGAAACCGCAATAGACGTGAAGGACTATAATGCGTAAGAGCTCGCCCAAGTACTGAGGAGCTAAACCATTTAGTGCTTTGTAAGTAATTAGCAAGATTTTAAAAGGTGTGCAATGTTTAATAGGGAGCCAATGCAGTGTTGACAGAACCGGGCTAATATGGTCATACTTCCTGGTTCTAGAAAGAACTAGATGGCTGCTGCATTTTGGATCAGCTGGATTTTGTTTATTAAGCCCTGCAGGGCAACCAGCCAGTAGAGCATTACAATAATCTAGCCTTGAGGTCATGAACGCATGAATGCACTTGCAGAGAGAGCCCACCACACGGTCATCAGATTGGCTGTGGGTTGTGGTTGATTTTTGTCTCTTCTTGTAGATATGTTGAGTCTGGACCAAAACATTTCTTACAACTGGAATCACATCACATCTGGTTAGAACATGGTGATTCCTTATTCTGCGTCTCCCTCTAGTGGGCAACATTAATATAATAGCTTTCATTTTCCAGTTAAAATGGCTGACAGTTTAGAATTTGCTGTATCATAAATTCATGAAACAAAGTGTGTTCACCTCTTGACTTCTTCTCTATATGTGCAAAGTTTTGAGAAGTGCAGACTTTGTGTGCGCAAAAATCAAAAATATAAACATAATAGTCATAAGGGGTAATACCAGGCACATATAAAGAATTTAATCTTCTAAAATAGATAACTTTTTGTCAGCATGGTCTAGATCTGATGTGGGGAAAGTTAAGGGTCTGACAAATGGCCTGAGAAAAATAAAAAAGACAAAAAGTCACTTTTTTTTAACAAATTAGAATGGCGGTTAAATTTTTTAGATAATCATAAAAAAAATATTTTGTTCGGGCTTAAGGCAATGATTCAGTAGAAATAAGAATTTGAATTCTGTCACACACAGTTGCAGAGTGATTAGCTAAAGCTTAAAGTTGCCACCTAGGGTTGGCTCAATACCACAAATTTGGCTTCGGTACAATACCAGAATCCATACTAAATCGATACCATAGGTGACTAAGCAGCCTCAAAAGATAACTGAATAAAAAAATAAAAAAATATTTTATTAAGAACACTGCATGAAACTGCAGTAACAAATGTGTTGCTTGTTTTCAAGCATGACTAAACAACATAAACAGCACTTCTCAGTGCTCCATACTAAGTAAAACTGAAGTAATACAATTCATTTTTATTTTATTTTTGTATTATTGAACTATTATTGAATTACTATAATTGAATTATACAAAAAGTGCAATCTTCCTATAAAAAGTAACAGAACAAGTGGTAGATCAATTATTTGCATTTATGCTCCAAGACTTAGCCTAATCTGTTTTGGCATACAGTATCAGTGTTTGTTTTGCCTCGTCCATTGCTATGGTGATCATCACTGGCAATCATTGCAATTTCGGATTCAATCCACCATTTAAATAAGGTTGTCATTTCAGAAACTTTGAAATGTGCTGTTAGCAGCGCTCCAATTATAATCACTGACTGAGCATTGTGCCGATGACATACCAAGTTTCGTAACAATATGCCAATGTGCATTTTATGACAAAATTCAAAATGGTCAAATGGGAAAATTTGGTTTAATTCAACTCTGTATGCTGCTCTGAATCAAAAGATAACAGATTTATGATTTTTGTGCAATCCGTTCATAAGTTACTAGCAAAAATAGTATATATTTTTTTTTTCAAATCTCCTTGGTGGCGCTGTACTGAAACACAGCAAGTAGCCTTAGGCCATGCTTTTGATGACGTGTACCAAGTTTGGTCTGAATTAGGGGTGGGCGATATGACGCCTTATACTCCGATATGAGTAATTGTATTTCACAATAACGATATATAACACAATATAGTTATTTTTGCTTTAAATAAGGTTTTTATGATATAAATTTTTGATACCATTGAAATTTCATAATTCTTATCACCATTTTCAATATAATTTAAAAAACTAATTGCCTACTAGCTTAAAAAGCTCTCAACCTTACTGAAGACAAGTAAACTGTGATAAAGAAAGAGCAAAGAAAAAAAACTACAATAGAACAAATACACAAATGAAATAGACCAACCTGAAAAACTTCAAACACTAGAAATACTATATAAAATAATATTAAGTAATCAAATGTATAAAAAACAATGCATAGGCTTTACTGTGTAAATTAAATCTACATTTATTCTTATTAAAGTTACAAAAGTGATTCAGTCAAGAACAGAGAGATTTTCTTTTTTTTTTTTTTTTTTTGGATGCTGTCACTTTAAGACCGACTTCACGGATCCAATATACTTCTGCGTTTTCTCTCTCAACTGTTAATGTTCACTTAAGACATAAATGACTGTTTACTTGCAAATACATGGTCAGTTTGACACATGGGTATGTGTATTTAACTGTTCAAGCCTAATTAGATGGCAAAAAGCATGAGCAGCGGCTTCATTTCTTGCATCTCTCAGACAGCGCTGAGAAACAGTCTCTCAGAGAGCACGCGCATATACTGAAATAAGTTATATTTCGCTGCTTATTGTGTTTCAACTGTTTAAAATCACCTGTTTTTAAACCGCAATGCAGACAATAGGCTTTTGTGATGAAGCAGCACAGCAACGTCACATGAGCCTTACCACGATAGAGATGAAAGTCCAAAATCTGTACCCGTTGACATATCTACCGGTTAGGCCTAATCGTGTCTGCCGGTATATCGCCCACCCTAGTCTGATTACACTAAAGAGTTGCAGAGATACAACTGTACATATTGATGTGCTGTCGTGCTCTTTGACAAATTTGTTCGCACATTATTTGAGAACAGTGGTAAAAAAAAAAAAACCGGATGGATGAACCGGCTAGGACGAGTTTGAAAAAATAGGGTTTTTTTTTGCAAAATTCAAGGTGGTGAAAAAAAAAAACCCAGCAGACAAAGCGATTCTTCCTTTTGAAATGTTGTCTAATGTGTGACCCCCTGTCGCCGATTCAACATGTAATCTGCCCACAACAGCAACTAAATTGTACCCCAGACAGGGGTCAGCAGTGATGTAGTCCTAACAAAAATGCAACATGCTCAGCACCAAGGAAAGGAGTTGAAACTACTGAAACTTCACTTACCCTTGCGTGCCTTATCATCATAATTTTTCTGTCTTTAAATCACTGAACGTGCATGTAAAATAATGTGAAATGGCCATGTCATGCATTAAAACACTGGCTGTTGTGTACAACTTGCAAACAAAAAAAAGCTTTTTTCATATTTCATCATGTCTCTTTTTCCCTTTTTGCAGTTTTGTCCACATCCATGGTGGTGAACCTAGCTGATGGAAAGGAACGCTGTCAAACAGCTCAACATGGTCTCCAGGCTTCCCAAGTTTGCTTCCCATCCCTCAGTCACCACCATGACCCCCCTTCCCAAAGGATCAGCCCACCCGGTTTCCTCCATGGAGTCTAAAGTTGGACCTATAGGCAGGCACAATAGTTTGACACGTGTGCCATCCCTAAATTGGAGAAAGGGTGAAGAGGACAGTGGAAATAAAGTTCAACAGTCTGGCTGCTTGGATGAGGAGAGTAGTATAACTATAGATTCTCAGTCCCCAGTAATGGTGACTAAAAAGCCTTCCCCTGCAGCTGCAGTTAAATGTAAGAGTGCAGTCCCAACTTCACAAAGTAGCTGTCCCAGGAGTATACCCCAGCCTAGCAAAACCATTCCCCGCATGACTACTCCCAAACGCCTCTCCACAGGGAATCCCCTCTATAATGGTATAGCTATTCTGCATGGTGGTAATGGTGGTGGTGGTGGTAATGGGCGTTATGGCACCTCAGGGTCTTGTCTTGGTGATGTATCCCAACAAAGAACCCTGCAGGGCAAACTGTCCCTGTCCAACGACAGCATCAAGTCTTCCTCTAAAGAGAGCATAGTCCACTCTCAGAGTTTCACCCACATCAAGAGCGCAACCTGCCCCACCAGCCCACCCATGACCCGTTCCTTCTCCTTTAACAAAGCTACAGAGCTTGCTAAAGAACTCCCCAGACCTTTAGTACAATCTCCAGTGGCTAGATCACCCCTCATTCAACCAAATCCAGTATTATCTGATGGGAAAGTAGGTAAATATGGGATTGCAAGGCCCTCTGTAACTACTAGTGATCATCTTTTGCCAACGACCACAATAAAGAAATCACTTTTACCCAGCTGTTCAGGTAAGAAACCATCAATGCTCAGTTATAGACTTACACGACCAACAAACACCACCAAACATCTCCGTCCTGTTGTCCCCGAAAATGTCCAAAAAGAAGCAGAATTGAGTAAAGATATCCAAGATCCTACACAGATAGCAGAAACCAGTTCAGAACCAACCACCAACAATGAAAGTATTGAAACTACCCCAAATGAGACCTCATTTGAAGTAAAGGAAGTTGAAGACATTCTGGGCCCTTTCATGGAGGTTTTTGATGTTATGTCGCTATCTTCGTCCTCCTCTGTGGAGAATAATGATACTAGTGAAGAGTACATGGATGACTTTGATAATCTCGGGAATGGAGGTGAGACCCTGCTGCTGCCTGTCTTCAAAGAAGGGTTAGACCACTTTGGACTATGTACAGATGCCAACACCCTAATCACCAAGTGCAATGAGGAATCATCGCTGACCAACCTGCACACCTTCTTGTCCGAATCAGTTGACTGGGCAGGGATGGGACTCGCAGGTTTGATTGAGAATTTCTTTATTTCCATTACACCTCAGAACTACTAATCCCAATTTCTGCATTTTGACTGTTCAAACCCTAGGTAACTTCAGAGTGTAATAAATGACCCCTGCATTGGTGTCCTAGTTTGTAAGAATGTTCTTAAATGCATTTCTTGAAAAATTATTATAAGAACTTTTTTTTTCTAAAGAATGAAATGACAGGCTTAATTTGATGTAATCTGATTGGTTTGGCAGTTCTTGCTGAAGACTCGCTAATTAACTGAATGAAAAACACCTCAAAGGCCGTCTTTTTGCACTACCTGCAGATAACTGTAATACTCTTAACTTATTTATTACTATTTATTTGATTTAACATTAATATTTGAGTTATGACTGGCTTGAGGGGAGTTCAGCACTTTCTGGTGCTTTTTATTTTATTTGATGTGTTATGTGTTTTAAATAGCTATTTTTATAGAGCCTGTAAATTATTGTTATCTAATTAAATCGAGTATGTCCATCACTTTGCAAAAACTAAACAAAAACATACTGCGTGATGTAGCCTTTTCGGTTTAGGTTAGACTACTTAGCATTTAGAGTGCACGCTATCACTGCGTGATTTACCCTATTAAAATGCTGAAAAAATGCCCCTGGATGAGTATTTGTCTTTTAGGCTATATTTATATCATATGATATAGTCCCCCAAATATCAGCACGGTTGCAAATGCGATTTTGATTTTATACCACTGTTTAAAAAATTGCCTGTTGCTCTATTTTGCAGATGAAACTAGTTCCAAACAAAGCCATGGCAGAACTGTTTTGCATCTTTAAGCAACACACAGTGGTGTTTTGTTACTGAAATGAAATCGGTCCATTTGAACGAATTGGTTGAGTTAATGATTCAATGAATCACTCATTAACAGTGATTGCCGCCACCTACTGCCGGTTTTAGTATCATATTTAAATATTTTCAATTTTAAAATCATTTCATATATCATCAATTTTTTTATTTTTAAATCATCAAAACATTTATGCATTTGTAACTGCAGTTTAAAGGCCTTTAGATTTAAACTAATATAGTGTTAAAAGTTGAAGTATGTCATGTTATAATCTCAAAGCAAAATCTCAAAAATGTAAAGTATGCACTATACATAGGGTGCTTCTCAATATCCCTCCTCGTCTCCTCGCTCCTCCGTCCTCCATCCTATGACCCGGAAACCGATCGAGCTCAGCCATCTTGAAGGACATCTCAATTCTCTAATTGCACCGCGAGGAGTCAAGGATCGAGGAGTTAGGAGGCTTCCTGAGGAGTCATGAGCGAGGATACACAGGTGTATCCTATGCGGAAGAGTTTTATCGACTTAAACGTGACGCACGTCTAAATTCTCCTCCCCCTTCACATCGGTCACAATCATTTTAATTTATACTTTACCTTTGCAGTTTATATAAACCACACATCTCACATATTTCAACAGGGTATCTTGCTTTATTATTATTTATTATGAATTTCTTAAATAAACAAACTTCAACAACATAAGGGCAGATCCTTTGAGCGCTGCTGATGACGCGATGAAGTGACGCTCGAGTGATCAAGTATTCCAATGTATAAAAAAAAGTTACATTCGAATCCTCCATCCTCGCGTCTTTTCCTTGCAGCCTTCCCTCGCATCCTACAGGGGGCGGAGCTGAGACGCGAGGAAAGGAAGCGAGGAAAGGAAACGAGGATGCACAAATAAGAAATGAGAAGCACCCATAGCCTATATGTATCAGTGGTGTTCTGAGGAGGCAAAGTCCTCACATTTTTTTTTTAAATGTTTTTTTATCAATCAACTTTAAATTCATGTCCCAGTTACACTTAATATTGTCACATTTTTCTGGTTAAACATTACTTTATACCACATAAAAAAGAACCCAAATGCAATTCTATTTTGTATATTTACATTAACAATGTAATTAATGTTCTATTTATTAAAACCAAGTAAAAAAATCTCAAGTTAGTGTTTTTTAGGCATTTTTTTTTTAATACATTTATTCCGAAATAGGAATAGGCTGTAACAATTTTATTTGCGAATGTGATCTGATGTTCAGCTGTTATTTTTAATAGTGAACTTATTTTCGAATCATCAGTTATCAAGCTCAATAAACACTGGTGATCACAGACACGAAGATGTACCTTTAATTTCACCAAGCTAATTGTTTACTAAAAAATCCCAGCAGTCATCACGTTTTTGAGGCCATTTCAAGTTTAATCTTGACGTGACATAAAGCGGTGAAATCTAAGTGGCTGAGTTGTTTACTTACTTTTTAATTAGTCTTCCCAACTCAATCATTTAGTTAATTCAGATAGATCATTCAGGTAGACACGAAAACAAGGCGGATTTATCGCATGAACCAATCATATCCAACCATAGCGCTCATGTGACTTTCCCCATTCATTCTCAATTACCCCGCACCAAACCCATCACACGCATTACGGGGTCTGTTAAAACTCAATGGGCTGTTGCGGAGCCAGAGGGGTGTCCAGGGGTGTCCAAAATGTAATTGGCTACATCTGTTTTACCTCCTCTTGAAAGAAGCATTTATTTTGATGCACGGCAGCGCAACACATTAATGTATTAACGTTAAATATTAAGAGAATATTAACGTTATTTGCAAAACACAGACAATTAAGAATAAACAATTCTTAAATTAACAAGCGCAGAGCTGTTCAAAATCAGTCAAAAATTTTGACTGGTTTCTACAATTTTGGTAGCTTATTTATTAGAAATACAATGTCACATGTGCCTAAACAATAAAACAACAATAAGTATTACACATGATATTCTTTCACAGTCTATGGACCTCTAAAGTAGCCTTGGCCACCCCATGTATTAAAGTTTAGTTCCGCCACTCTCAATGGGCTCAGAGAAGGCAAGAGAGATGCGGACTTTAACTTTACCTGCTGTTGTCGCTGTTGGACAGTGTCACTTCAGAAAAACGAGGGATTTACACACTTTTATTTTGTCACACTTTGTAATATTTGCATTTTTATTTTTATAATAAGGATTATTTTCTCATCCAATTTTTTTATGAGGCACTGCCTCCCTTGCCTCGTCTGAGGAAATGTCCCTGACTTGTATGTACATAAACTTATTTTCTTTTATCAGTACTTCTCAGAATTGTATGCAATATTGTATATGCATTGTGTATATGCAAAGCTGTATACACGGTTTGATGCTGCCTTATATTTTGGCCAAGACAATGTACCTTAGAAGGCAGCATAATGATGTTGATGAATGAACAGCCTTTTGGAAACGTATTCCATCTTGAATGTGCTTATGGTGCTTAGAATCCTGTCTGATTAGCTTTTGAAAAAGGTTGTCATATTTAAACAATTTGAGCAGATCCATACTGTCACTAAGATTACTTTAAAATATATTTCTCTGTCACTTTCTCACCCATTTTATTGTCTGTCTTTCAGCTGGTAATGATGACTTTGAACATGGGACATCTCCTACAGGCGATTTTCCTCATGGCTCGTCTCTGGACCTGTCGCCCTCAGACAGCTCTGGAGGGACTTACATGTGGGATGAAGAGGGGATGGAGGCACTGGCAGACTCTGGACACCCCTGTGGAAGCTTTGACTCTGATCTCAACAGCATGGTGAGTCCAAAGCTTTATGAAATGATTGACCTAAGCAACTTACAAGAGAGAAGAAATGTTTGATAAACATTTTCATAATTAGTGGATTATTGAGTTTCATTATTTTATCTATTTAAAAAACAAACAAAAAGTTTTTAGTAGTGGTTCTTTAATTTGCTTGTACAACTAGCCTTTGTGGTCTTTGGCCCTGTGGTGGAGAATCGCTCCTCTAGGCCAGTGGTTCCCAAACCTGTCCTGAAGGACCCCCAACACTGCACATTTTCTTTGTCTCCCTAATCAAACACACCTGATTCAACTCATCAGCTCATTAACCCATGTGATAATGAGCTGATGAGTTGAATCAGGTGTGTTTGATTAGGGAGACAAAGAAAACGTGCAGTGTTGGGGGTCCTTCAGGACAGGTTTGGGAACCACTGCTCTAGGCAACTCTCTGCAATCTTCTTTCCAAGCTCCTAAAATACACGGCCAAACTTGTCTGAATCTGTGTGCTTAATGGTTGACTTTTAAAATCACAGTTGATGAACACAGTTGATTTTTTTGTGTCTTTAAAGGGGACATATTGCACACAGTTTCTGCCAATCTCATGTCAATCTTCAGTACCTAGTATTGCATCATTCATACACAGCTGTACCGCTTCTTTCCGAAAACATTCAAACTCCTGGAGGCGTGCCGTGAAGTTCTGCCGATGACTTCCGTAACCCGAACAAAGCACGTTGATGGGTGTTGCTCTTGCTCTCGCTCTGGTTGATGTGTGTGTGCGCTCTTCCGGGAGAAGTGCCCATACAAGGAATTCCGCCCTTTATGACGTCATACATAGCCATACTCAAAAAAAAAAGTATCTTATACCCGAAACTTATACGAACCCTGAAGGAGTGTATTTGACACAGAAATACTTTGTCCTACTCATTTTTTTAAACTTTGGCCATGTTTAGCGTGAGAACCCAACTCTTTAACAATGTACATACAGCGGGGGAAATAAGTATTGAACACGTCATCATTTTTCTCAGTAAATATATTTCCAAAGGTGCTATTGACATGAAATTTTTACCAGATGTTGGTAACAACCCAAGTAAGCCATACATACAAAGGAACAAACAAAAATAAGTTCAGAAATTAAGTTATGTGTAATAATGTGAAATGACACAGGGAAAAAGTATTGAACACATGAAGAAAGGGAGACAACTGCTGAAAACTTACAGTAATTAAAAAGCAATCCAGCCCCCTGTCAGTGGAAATTAATAACAGCTGGTTCAGTCCCAAATGATGGCTTACAAAAAGGTCTCATTGCCAAGGTGTCACACAAGACACATCTCATGATGGGTAAAAGCAAAGAGCTGTCTCAAGACCTTCACAACCTAATTGTTGCAAAACATAATGATGGCATTGGTTATAGGCGCCATTCTAAGCTTCTGAATGGTCCAGTGAGCACTTTTGGGGCCATAATACGGAAGTGGAAAGACAATAATTTCACCATAAATTTTGCCTCGACCAGTGCTCCTTGCAAGATTTCTGATAGAGGAGTGAAAAGAATAATCAGAAGAGTTGTCCAAGAGCCAACACCAAGTTGTATGGTGTTTTTAGGTTAATGTGCACTGCCATTTCTCCTCCAAATATGGTGTGTATTATGGCATCCAAACAGTTAAATTTTGCTCTCATGTGACCACACTATATTCTCCCAGTATTTCACTGGCTTTTCCAAAAGTTGTGCAGCAAACTTTAAATGAGCTTCAACATGCTTTTTTCAGTAATGGAGTCTTGCGTGGTGAGCGTGCATACAGGCCATGGCGGTGGAGTGCATTACTTACTGTTTTCTTTGAGACAACAGTACCTGCTATCTGCAGGTCTTTTTGAAGCTCTCCACAAGTGATCCTTGGCTCTTGGACAACTCTTCTGATTATTCTTTTCACTCCTCTATCAGAAATCTTGCGAGGAGCACTGGTCGAGGCAAATTTATGGTGAAATTATTGTCTTTCCACTTCCGTATTATGGCCCCAAAAGTGCTCACTGGACCATTCAGAAGCTTAGAATGGCGCCTATAACCAATGCCATCATTATGTTTTGCAACAATTAGGTTGCGAAGGTCTTGAGACAGCTCTTTGCTTTTACCCATCATGAGATGTGTCTTGTGTGACACCTTGGCAATGAGACCTTTTTGTAAGCCATCATTTGGGACTGAACCAGCTGTTATTAATTTCCACTGACAGGGGGCTGGATTGCTTTTTAATTACTGTAAGTTTTCAGCAGTTGTCTTGGCTTTCAATGCCTTTTTTGCGCCTCCCTTTCTTCATGTGTTCAATACTTTTTACCTGTGTCATTTCACATTATTACACATAACTTAATTTCTGAACTTATTTTTGTTTGTTCCTTTGTATGTATGGCTTACTTGGGTTGTTACCAACATCTGGTGAAAATTTCATGTCAATAGCACCTTTGGAAATATATTTACTGAGAAAAATGATGACGTGTTCAATACTTATTTCCCCCGCTGTAAGTCAGTATGCATGAAAAAGCATTAGACATCCCCTTTAAAGTGAGATTTGTCTTGTGCTCAGAGAATGACTGGATAAGTCTGTCAGCTTGAGTAATTGAAGGTGTGTCTCTGATTACGCATCATAATTCTGAGAACTCCAAATTGGCTCCTGCTGATAGTCATTTGTCTTTCTTCTGGAAGCAGACGATCAGATTGTCAGCTTCATGGCAGTTAGTAAATGGTGAGGTGAAATCAAAGTCAAATGAGAGGATGACTTGGCATTTATTCTCAAAGCGCTAGCCTTTATCCTCCTTTGCATCTATAATATATTGTTAAATGCCTCTCCCTATTATATTTATCTTTCTCTTTAAGCCAGATTACAAATCTTTCAATTAGTGTAAGTGCGTCTCTGTTTAGTTATTATTTAGCAAAATATTTATTTTTGTAAATATGGCACATATTAGATAAACAACAGCTGCATTTTCCTATCATTGCTTTAAATGATTCAGTGTATTATAGTAATACTTTTTGCTAAATAATATTTAATAAAATTTGTTAATTATATTTGGCACTGATGAGTGCGTACAGCTGCCACTTAAAGTTGGGGAAAGTCGTTTTTGAAATATGCTGTTTGGAAGTTAGTCGGACCGATACAACAACAAACATGTAGCCAATCAGCAGTAGGTGGCATATGGCGGCCGAGGAGAGAGAACGATCAAGGCCCTGTCCCAAATGGCACACTCCGGACTTGTGGACTTCCTCAGAGTCCACACTTTGGTGACGTCATGTAGTGCAGACCTATAGGGCCCTTGGCGCGAGTCCACGAGGGCACATTGAGAGGTATTTTTGGGACAGACTCGATCGGCACGCCGGAAATAACGGCCTGGTTGTTGTTGGACAGGAGAAATCACATTTTTGCGCTCCGACGTCTTATCTGCATGTCAACTACACATCCTAATTTTACAGTTCTATATTTTGATATTGTGCATATCACCTGGGCATTAAACAATAGATATATCATGCTTATTTAAATGATGTATACAGTTGTACATAATAATAGGCTACATAATGTTCCATTTTGAACTAAGATTACAATTTTAAAACATAATTTAAACATAATTTTTTCAATTTACAGGTTTCAATATTCATACTATGTTTACATATGACTCAGTAAAGCCCTGACATTCGGTTCTATTTATTTAATGAATCATAATGCTATCTTATTATTAAACGCGCTATTATTATGTTTGAGACATCAACCACTGGTCGATGACCATAATGTTTGTATAAACTGTAGGTAACAACTGGTAAAATGTACATTTAGGTCATAAAAACCGTAATATTTTCTTCTCAGCCATGTCAACAATTATCCGTGAGTGAAATCTCCTTCCATCTGTTGTCTGATTGGCCTTTCGCAAGGATTCCTGGGTAGTTAAAGTGCGTGGAGCCTGCTTCTATGCGGGCTTCGCGGAAGACCGCTTCAAGGGTACAAAGGGGGCGCTGCTGAGCACACTTCAGAGCGGTAAAATGCTGAATTGGATGGCCTACGGACTCGTAGACTCAGCGAGCACGCGCAATTCAAGTCCACGAGACCAAAAGTCCGCATGAAGTGCGCCATTTGGGACAGGGCCCAAGAGGGAGAATTGAAGAAAGACTGCAGAAATGGAGATGGGACACAATACAAAAGAGAAAAGCTCAGAAGAAATCACTGGAAAATAAAGGGGTATGTCTAGGTCCCACGTTAATATTAGAAAAGCTGTCCAGCGCTGGAGAGAGCTAAGTGGGAAGGCCTGAAAACAGATGCGGTCAAGGCTAGGGAAAAGAGGCCATCTTGGCATGCCAATTTTGCAAATGGAGCTTGAGGTAAGTAGTTTAGCGCCATGTTGCGTTGATCAATACGCCATTTCCTGTTGCACTTCTCAGTGAAGACACATTAAAGCCCACTCGCAGTTTGCAAAAACACACCTAAAAATCTTAGACTGTGAGAAACAAGATTCTCTGGTCTGATGAACTTCAATTCCGTTTCTGAAGGAAAGCAGCTGAACAAAGCAGCTGAATTAGTGCTGTGTAGCCTCTTTAATAGCCTACCTTCAAGGGCCACATGGGGGCAGCAGAACCTCACAAACATTCAAAGCGTCAACCATTTCAATAAGCTTATCATCTTACAGAACATCCTACATAATAGTTCATTTCCTCACCCTCATGTTGTTCCAAACCCATATGGCATTCTTTTTTTCTATGAAACACAAAATTAGCTGTTTTGCAGATGATCTTTTACATGAAGTGAAAATGAATGGGAACTGGAGCTCTCAAGCTTCAAAAGTAAAAAAACAAAACAAAACAAAACAATAATGTATCATAAAAGTAGAATATAAAATATGACTCATGCACTACTTTTAAGTCTTATGTATTCATGCAATATCTTTTTGTTTAAAGATACAATAGTTGATTCTCTACAGAAATCTTTTTTGTTTACTGTTTGAAAGCCTCCTCATATCCTGATAGCAATCACTATGCAACAAAAATGTAATCATTTATTGATAACAATAATTCTTCCATCTAGCAATGTAGTTTTTTTAGCAATGTTTAGCAGAATGGTTGAAGCTACACATAGAAATAGTGATGTAATCAGATCACGATTGTGTTTATATAGTATTTTACAATGGCTTCGAACACTGCTCCGCCAATCATAACTGGGCTTGTATCTATCTATTTTATAAATTACCTGATATTCTGTAAACACAACTTTGTTTCCAGACATTCCAGATTTAGTATTTTCATCCTTTCCAGTCTAGTGGCAGTATTTGCCTTAGTCTTTTCATAGGTGGTCTGTAGCTTTTTCAGCTTGGGTCTTTGTTTCCTTTAAATACTATCCTTCAACTTATTCGACACTTGCTCAAAAACGGATTATTTAATCACAAACTGATCATTTTAATAAATAAATAAAATAAATCATTGTGGCGCTTCCAGCTGAAATGAACAATTGTCATTAAGTAAATATTTGCTAATATTAAATACTTTTACCATAATGCTTGATTTGTAAATTAATATATTTTGTCATGTGCATCACATAAGCAGCGCCATATCTATGACTTCTAACATAGAAAAACTTTGCTCAGGAGAAACACGAGTCACGATAAAAGAGAGTAAAGGTTTGTAGTAGCAAGCTAAAATGGCATGTTGCTTCAGCAAAAGTGTTTCACATCTGAACTGCCGCAATATGTACAACGACATATAAGAAAACTTGCTGCAGAACAAGTACCGAGTACTTCTGCCAATACAAGTACTACTGCCAATACATTCACAGACGTGCTGCTGTGAGCATGTGATAACCCCCATAGCAGATCTATACAGGTGGAGCTGGGGAAGGTGTGGGGTTTCTGAAAGCGCGCTGCAGACTGCTAACAGCAAACAAAACCAGTATTTGCTGCGTTATGTAAATGACGATGCGATCGCTACCAAATTGAGTTTGTACCTCTCAGCCTGCGCCGTCTAGAGTTTCATGCCAGAACTTGGTATGGATTCTCCTTAGCTCCAATAAGGACTTAACCGGCATGTATAGAGTGCTGCAGTGATGTTGTGATGTTGCTTTTTTTTGGCCAATCCAGAAGTTAGCATCACCCTGGTTTTCTCGACAAAAACCCAATAAGATTTTTCCATTGGCTTTTGGATTATTTCAGAAAATAAGCTGTTACCAACAACACTTTATGATTCTTACATGTTTTGTTCATCATGATAATCTTCACAAATGAACACAAGTTTCATGCATTTTCAAGCTTGCATACTTTCAGCAGAAGTAAAAAGCTAAAAGTAGGCTATTAACGAACTACACTACACTGTTAAAAAAATCTGTAGAAATTACAGTATTATTGGCAGCTACTTGCCAGTAACTTACTGTAGATTTAAATTGATGTTATTTACTGGCAACAGTTTGTTCAAAGTTAAATGAACATTAAACATTAACAAGTCTTTATCTTTACAGAATAAAACTAAAATAACTGCCTCATGCAAAGCATTCTGGGAACCAAAATCTGAAGGAAAAAAACAGAAAAAGGTTGATGAAGATTTCTGGTTCCCAGAATGCTTTGCATTAGGTTGTTATTTTATAGTTTTATTCTGTAAAGACAAAGACTTGTTAATGTTTAATGTTCATTTAACTTTGAGCAAACTGTTGCCAGTAAATAACATCGATTTAAATCTACAGTAAGTTACTGGCAAACAGCTGCAAAACTACAGCAAATTTTTTACAGTGTACGGTTGAATGAATTTAACGTAACAACCATTAAGCTTACACAATCTCTTTCAGTCTTTATTTAATAACTTTTCCCTGAAATTTTGAGTTAGAATAGTTTGCACGAAAGTGAATATAAACACAAGACAGTGAAAACGGACTAGTGAGTAGATACTTCGGACTAGTTTTCCTGTTTTGCTTGATGAGGTTTACTATCCCCGAAAACCTCTGTAGTCCCATTTAGCCACTTGATGGCAACGTCCTTTTCATAACAAGTAAAAACTTTTAAAATAAATTACAAGGTGGTATTAATGATGTATTCTATTTCACGGAATAAAACGTGAAAATATCTTGAACTTGTTTTAACTATACCTTACTTCAGGCATTTAACCAAAAAACCCATTGACTTCAAGACAGTGGAACCAGAAGTGCTAAAATTCTAACTTGTTTCTCTGTTTTGGCCTACAAAGAAGCGTCCCCCCTGCAGAACTCTATAAGCAAATCATTTGAGCTAGAAAATATTTGACTCCCTGGTAACCATTTCAACAAAATGCGATTGTAAATGTGAAACAGTAAATAACAAACGCACACACACACACACGCACGCACGCACACACACACACGCACGCACGCACACACACACACACACACACTGTGACTTGTCAAGAACTTGCCAACCAAGTGAGAAAGCTCCTCACAGAACGTTTGTCACGCTCAAATATCAGTGCTCCTTTTCTGATTGGCCGAGTCAGAAAGGATGATTTCCTCCCCACTGCTTATGTGTGTTTCCTCAGACAGTTCAGCTGACCCAGTGTGCTGTGTGTTTACACCTGCTGTCTTGACTTGGGTTTATGCTGAACGTAGGATATGAAAGTCATGAAACTGTGTTTCAAAGTGAAGTGTCTGAGACACTGTGGAGCCAAACAAGCTAAAATTATAGGAGGCCATTTGGTAGTGTACTCATAAAAGTTGACAAAATAAATGTATATAGGATGTATTTTAAATTTAGAGTCTTTCACTTCTGGGAAAATGAACCAGCAGTGTTTCGATCAAACTGATTTTCGTATGACATGCCTGACAATGATTTGTTTTTATCAAAACATTGCCGTTTTAATTAAGAAACATAAAAAAAAGGGGGAATAGGCAAAATAACTGACCAGTCAGATCAGTGCTCCACTAGGGGGCAGCTTGTTTCCAACAAGATTAATTGCTACAAGATTGTTGTTTGCAAGAGAGATGCTGTGACATTATTATACATAATTTTTTTTCTCTCTTTCTTTCACTCTTTTATACTCTGTTCTGATCTCCCTCGCTTTCACTCTCGTCATATGGGCTTTCATGGCCACGTTCTCAACATTGCCTAGTCATTTGGGCTGTTTAGAAGTTTGATGCATCTCCCTAGTTCACCAGGACCGTCTGTTGTTGTTGCCTGCCAAGCGTCACTTGAGGGCCCTCACTATGGCACTGAATCCATTAAGATAACACGTTTCTCATGTTTTTTTCTTTCCTGAAGGCAAAACCCAAACTATAACCATCCCCTGAAGAATCTGCAAGATCCTAAAGCATTGGATTTTAATTTTAAACACCACAAAGGGTGTAACTAAGTAACTTTTTCCCATGGTAAAAAAGTTTTAGGGTGCAATGGGGCTAAATGTACTTTTCACTACTTTCAAAGTGTATGATTGCAGAAAAAAAGATACAAATACTTTAGCTAAAGTAATATGTTTTGCATAATAACCAAGTTGTCTCTCTAATACACCTTCAAAACAATAATTTCAGCAAAGTTTGTACCATATTCTGTTTATTTTGGTAAATAAAAAACTATTTAAATAAATAGTATCCCATAATTAAATATGGCTTTTCAGTATTTTATATGAAATTATATTTTAAAATATGGTTTCATATAGAGGTCGATTGACCGGTTTTGCCGATTAATTGGCACCGATAGCCGATTGCTGGAACAAAATATTTAGCTATTTTGATTAGATAATCAAGTGTACTAGAATTGAAGCAAATATAGTGTGAGAGTATACATACAATATACACATTTGTCTAATTTCAATGCTATAGCCTTTGTGTAGATATAAATATGGCCACTTTAAGCATGCATGACTTTGGATTTATGTGAAATGGTAACACTTTACAATTAGATTCCACTTGCAACATTAATAAGGTTAATACAAATATTGTTCATTGTTAATTTCAACATTTACTAATAGATTTTTACATTTTAAAGTTGTATCTCTTAACATTAGTAAATAACGATCATAAATAACGATCAAGGTATAATCAATATATTCATATTTTTTTTATATTTAAAAAGTACAGTTGTTTTTCAATTTTTTGTAATAAAGTTTAGCACTATTTTTGTGTTATGTTTGTTTTCATTTAGTATCCATTAAAAATAAACTATCGGTTGATTAATCGATTATCGGCCAGCGTGGGCCTACTTATCGTCATCGGTAAAATCCACTATCGGTCGACCTCTAGTTTCATTATAAATGTGGTTATTATCTCCAAGGTAGACACCCAACTTAATAAATGATATTAACTATTTTAATCTAACCCCAACAATAGGATCGCTATTTACCCCAAATACCATACTTTTACATATTCTTCAGTTATTGAAAAACTTTCGATTTAATTACCTTGAAACTGAAAATCATTAACTAGACTTTTGTCTTAAAATATATTGGGTATTTTTAACAATTCACATTTGAATTGACATTGTGTTGCTGCCCACAATCGCATCAAGGATCAGACACATTGACAGGTTTAGAAAAATTCTGCCATCTACTACTCCCTACTACTACTACCCTACTCCCTACTATCCCTATCTAGTGGTTTAGAAGGAAATAAAATCAAATGTGACATTTACCTCGGCCCTTTAGCCCTGATGTACCCTACCCCTAAAAAATGGAAAAAGGAAAAGAGAACCCTTCTTGATGCATTAAAAAAATTACAGAGTTACAGTGGGCAGAAATGTGAACACAAGTCTGTTTACAAGCATAGTCATCCTTTTTAAGTAATCTACTGTGTCCATGACTTGCAGTATTTCTCAGGGCTGGACTTTGTTCCATAGTGAGGTGTTTTTGGCTTGTTCATTAGCTATTAAATGAGGTCAGTTTTTAAGTTGCTTTGTTTTAGTTTCTTTGACTCATTACAGGATTAGTTCATCCAGAATTCTGTCATTAATTACTCACCCTCATGTTGGTCCAAACCCGCAAATGAAGATATTTTTGATGAAATCTGAGAGCTTTCTGTCCCTCCATAGACTGCAACGTTATTACCACTTTCAAGGTCCAGAAAGGTGACTATAGTTGTTCAGGTAATGAATCAATGAGAATACTTTTTTAAAACTAAAATTTTACTGTTTAATGTTAATGTTATTTTCAGTATTATTTTCTTTATTAATGTTCATAATAATTTATATAATGTATTTTGTGAAGTCAGAGTATGTTTTACATATGTGCTGAGGAGAGATATGGGATGAGCTATATTTGACGTAGAAGTATGTGTGCAATGCAATATATGTTTTCCACTGATGCATATGTACCACAAATTGAAGGACAGTTTTCTTTATATGGAAAGTGGATTGTACCATGTGTAAACATGAGGTATACGGTCCATTTTAAACATAAGCAACATGTTTTTCTACCTTACCAGGTTTTTCTACCTTACCCTCAGTGGTGTATATAAGGTCAATCCTTATAGTGTAGCACCCGAGAGAGAGAAACATATACAGCTGGCATGAGAGGGGGTGAGAGGAAAGAGATGAGGAGAGAGGACAGAGAGGGGAACATAGAAATCTGGAATGAAGACCACCTCTCCTGTAACCTTCCTCTCCTATGGCTATTTCTCTCGTATGTCTGACGCATACAAATAATAAATAAGAGATCTCTTGGCAAAATAACTGGTGTTGCCTCCGTGATTCAACAATAATGGGGAAAAGCGTAACAAAAATAATGACTTTATTCAACCATTCCTTCTCTTCCATGTCAGTCTGTGACGCTGTTCACATTGTAAACACAGTGCAGCGTTTCCGGGTTCTACGTCAGAACGCCAGCTCAGAATTGGCCGGTTGCTGAATCAGCACCACACGCATGTGTCACGGTGCTCATGTGAACAGCGTCAGAAATTGTTGAATAAACTCGTTATGTTTGTTTTTTTGTGCACAAAAAGTATTCTCTTCACTTTATAACATTAAGGTTGAACCACTGTAGTCACATGGACTATTTTAACAATGTCTTTACGATCTTTCTGGACCTTGAAAGTGGTAATAACGTTGCAGTCTATGGGGAGTCAGAAAGCTCTCAGATTTCATCAAAAAGATCTTCATTTGTGTTCCAAAGATGAACGAAGGTCTTACGGACTTTACATGAGGGTGAGCAATTAATAGAAGAATTTTGATTAAAGCAACCCCAGCTTCTGGAACCTGACCTGACGGAGCTGAGCAAATGGCACTCACTGTGCACAGTACAGTATTTTCACAAGATCCGATAAGCAGCCATAACTTAGACTAAATAAGTCTCCTTATAAATACAGCAAATAGAGATGATATGCCGTACTTCATGGAGAAAATGCAGAGAGAATGGTTTTATTTATTTGTTAATGGAATATTTAACCCAAAGTGGAAATTCTGCCATAAAACAATGGTTTAACTGTAAATAGTTATCACTTTAGATTAGGTCACAGAAAATGGTATTGTCTATTAATGTATTAACTACAGTTATAAACTATTAATTAACTATAAACTTTATGGTTTTTAGTGGTTTGCAAATGATTTGTAAGTACTTTATTACACTATACTTATTATAAAGTGTTACCAAAGATTTTAGTAAATAACAACATAAAATTGATCTTTGTAATAAATCTATTGTATGGATTTATGGGATGGATTTTTAAAGATAACTTTTTAAATAATTTCCTTTTTTTTATGGTAATTTTTGGAGATTGACAGCCTTGAGGCCTGTTGACACCAAAATTTTGTTACATTTTCGCAAGCAATTTGTACAAACTAATGTTTTTCAGTGTGTAGATTTTCTTGATCTAACCCTGATCTAACCCTGTACCATGATTGTCCTGACCTGTCTCTCCACATGACAATTCAGCTTGACAAGTCATAGCCCTCACTTTAGTGGCCATTGTATGGATGTCTTTATATCTTCCAATTTGATGATCTAGTTTTCTGTAGATGTAATTGTTTTACTACTTTTTCTCCTCCTTACCCTTTCCTTTACCATCTCTTCTCCCTCCCATTACTAAATGCTTTTGGGACAGTAAACCAAGAACAGAGAATCTTACCCTGAGAAATAAATATGTTTTTGGGCCAGATTGTTGGCAAAGAAAAATAACATGAATTTGTGTCAGATCAAAATCATTTTATGATAATAGATGGATTGTCATATATTATGTCAGTGGAGTGCTGAAGATCTAGGCCCATGGTGTCATCGTAGTCGGAGAGACGCAGCCGAAGTGAGGGCTTCAACCCCTAGCAAAAGGTGGCGAGGTGGGCCGGCAAATTGTAGAGCATAAACTGTAATCGATGAGTTTCCCTGATGTAGATGATAAAGCTGTTTTTTGACCAATAAGTCGCTGACAGCTTGATGACGGGGCCGACCTGGTGCCAGATAGTACTGGCCAACTGCAGCGCTTTACCAGTGAGCAAGGAGATGACAAAGGCAATTTTAGCTCTTTCTGTGGGATAGCACTGCGGCTCCATCTCTAACTGGAGCAAACATTGCAACAATAAGCCACTGCAATCATCCTGAGTTGGCCAGAGTGCTCATGGGACCGCCATTAAGCGTGTGGAGATGGAGACTGAGGAGGGTGAATCAGGAAATGGCAGTATCTTAGCGCAGTGTTTCATGAGCGCTCAACCAAGCACTTGAACCGATTTCTCAATCGGGTCCATGGCAGGTAAATGGGTGGATCTCTTGAGCTCATGGTGAGTGGTCTGGTCTTCTGCAATGTATAGAACGATCCAGACGAGGTGATGATTCCAACATTGTGTTTTTTGACAGAATGTGCACAAACTAAGGAGCAAAGTCCAACAAAACTTACAGCAAACTTAACTGTGAACAGCTGAATGGTTGCAGCAACAGAGTTCGAGGAGTTGTGTGGTTGGCCAATTTTGAACAGCCAACAGTGACTTTATGACCACTTAGACTTGTCAAATTTAAGCCTGGTTTCACAAACAGGGCTTAGATTAAGCCAGGATTAGGCATTTGTTCAATTAGGACATTTAAGCAGCTTTTATAAATGTGCCTTAAAAAAAAAAAAAAAAAAAACATTACTGGTGTGCATCTTGAGACATTTTTTACCACTCACCACTATAAAATGGTTATACAAAAGAAATTGGTCTGTACAACTACTACAATACAACAGCTAGTCATCTGAAACCATTTGACTGCTGTGTGTGAAGAACAGACCAGAAAATAAGTTAAAAAAATCTTGCCATCCACCTAGCTCTCCCTGATGCATTAATACATTTAATAACTTACCACTCTTTTTTTTCCTTGAGTGAATCAGTTGATCTAGTTGTCGAAACCATCTCATTAAACCTTCAGGGTGATACAAGATCTAATCACCCTGTCTGTGTTTATTTTGCAATAATGGCTAGCTGACTGTACAGTATATTGTCTTTTACACTTTAGTCTGTTCCTCACATACAGCTATAAAATTTGAAATATAGCGCTTGCGTTGCATAGACTTCTTTAATGATACCTTTATTGTGCTTTTTTGTTCTCTTTGAAGAATGAAGTCAAAGTTCCCAGTCATTTTAATTGCGTGGGGAAAGTTTTATTTACGTGAGGTCCTTCATTAATTCGCTAACTACCTGTCTGGTGCAAAATGTTAACAAAGAACTGATGACCTAAATACAACAGACATTAAATCTACTTTTCACATCCTCTCTCTTTTTTCTGTCTCCCTCCACTGCCTAGAGTGCTACATCATTTCAATACAATGTGTTCAGGCTGTCACACACCACTGACACAAGAACCCCTCTAAAATATTGAGTAAAATATTGAGTATATTGACTTTCTCTCCCACCCCTTCTGCCTCTAAAAGTACCTCTCAAAAACCGTCCGTCCTTCCTTCCATAATCTGTCGTAATCTGTCAGTTTAGTAATATTTTCTGGCTTGTTTCAGTTTGCTGCTGGGACTCAGAACAGCAAAAGCACGCAGTGTCAAGAATTCCAACGTGAAGGTTTAGGAGATGTGTTTCTCATGTAGACCTTTATTGTCATCCAGTTCACTTAAGGAAATATGCAGATCGGCTGGTTTCAAGTTAGTCTTTTAAGTTCGCTTACACGACAGTGATGTGATAAAAACTGAAACGTTTTTTCTTTGCAGAGAAGACTACGTTATCAAAACGACCCGTTCACACGGATCCGCGAAAATGACTAATAACGCCATATTATGCATAACAGACAAGTAGTTGGAGATGTCACTTTGTAAAGAAAGGCTGCGCACATACGCATTATTTTACTACAGTGCACTCGAGCCGAGCACACATGCCTATAGACACAAATTACATAATCTATCATTTATTTGTCCGATCTTCATTCTAAGGATGTTAATCTTGATAATACTGTATTATTACTTTGTCTTCTGGGCAAATTTCATCATCACAAAGCCAGAAACATTCACTGTAATCCCAATTTTAGAATGTTCTCCCTTGATATAAAGACCTTTTTACTTCCTTTAAGAAAATGTCAAAACCTTTTAACACAAAGGCTTAGAAAAAATATATATCATGCTTGAGTCTGTTGTAAGAAACATCAAATCTTATAACCACTTGTGATGATGTCCGTATGCCACCCCTTAATTCTTACTTTAAAAAAAAAAGCCTATAGACTAAGCACGTAATAGCCTACGCATGTGCATGACATCACCATTTCACAGATTCACGTTTTTTGTAGTTTACACAGAGATGATAACGGTTTCGTTTTCAAAAGCTTGCACTTTGAATACTTTGATAACTATAAAGATAACGATAAAGATATAGTTTTAAAAGTCATTCTCAATATTAAAGAATAGCAGAGTTCACGCCACAGCTATAACGATAACGGCACAGAGAAACAATATCATTGGAATCACTTTCAGAATGATTTTATCCAGCTGATGAATGGTAAACACACTGACAGCCAATCAGAATCAATCCTGCTGTAACAAGCTTTATTTAAAGTGACAGACAAGCACGTGCTTAGAATAAACAGAACGATATCGTCCATTGGTGTGGACACTAATTTAGTTATCTTTATAGTTATCGTTCTTGGTGTGAAGGGGTCGTAAGATGGCTCCTTGACTGACAAGCCATCATGCTCCAAAAATCTGATTGACCATCTTAAATTGGGATGACAATTCTACTTGCACCAATGTGCACCAGATCAGTTAGAAAACAAGTGTCCTTGTTCTAAAACACAGCTATAATCTTAAACTGGATTTTCTAGCTGGGAGGTCCTATCACAATAGAAAAAAATCTAAACCGATACAGAGTGAAAGTTTACAATTTACAATACATTTTTACAATTCTAGATTACATCCACAGATGAACTACTACTAAAAAAACTACTACAGTATTGAACACATTACTTTATCGAATTATAAAAACAAGATGGGGCGTTTTTTTTTCTTTTTAAATGAGAAATGGACGTCAGGTTGGATGGTTTAAATTTTGTGATATGGACAAATTTGAAAAAAGGGATAAAAAACAGTCCATCATTTATTGCTATTATCTGTATTGCTTTATTATTATTAAATACTGATTCTTCATTGCGATTAGAAACATTTTTTTTTTTCCATTATGCCAACTTTTTGTGTTCATATTTAATTCAGAGCATATTTCACATATGGTTTGGTGAGACATATAAATAAATATATGACATTTATCATAAAAGCAAAGCAAAAGCAAAAGCTTTGAAAGTCAAGCTTCCTTATGCAATGAGAAGGTAATTGTATGTTTGAATAGCGCTGGTCACATCTGGGTCATGTTTGAAAGGCTGTACCACCATTGTGTGAAGTCTCGGAGGCTGTATGAGAAAAGCCTTTTGTTTTCTTAATGTAAAACGCACCATGACATAGCAAATTACTGTCTGATGGGAAAGAAAGACCAGAAATGGAGCAGACCGTAAAGTTCATTCAGGAGCACATCCTGTGTCTTGAGCAGAGGGAAACAAGCCTACTCTGAGAGCTGCAGATAATGATTTTTCCCAAGTACATTTCAGACATGTTTGTTATTTAGTTTCTACTTGTAAGGTCAGATTTCCTTTTGTGAGAAAGAAATTGTCTGTTCTCACAGATGAGTTAGGCCAGCTTGAAACTATATCTGCCTCTTCCACTTTATCTGCATTTTAATGGCTAAATCACAAAACCTTGGCCCAGTCAATAGTAATATGTACCATGCTAATATACGTCCAAAACACATGCAAGTAGGGTTGTCATGGTACTAAAATTACAGTAGTCGGGACCTATACCAGTAAAATGTCATGGTTCTCGATACCAGTTGTAGTACCATAGCAAAAACTGTTAAAAATAAAAATATTAATTAAATTAAATGAGTTTATTACTCATGATGACAATAATTATATAAGTAAATAATACATTTAAACAACATTTAGCCTTCAAATGGATACAATGAAGGACAAACATACAAACACATATACTACATAGAACAAGTGGCAGGTTTGTTAGTTTACATTTACAATCTAAGACTTCATGCACATCTATTTTGACATACCGTATCAGATTGTTTTGTCCTGTCTTTTGGTATGGTTATATCACTGTCAACCATTGCAGTTTTGGATTCAATCACGCATTTAAATACAGTTGTAAATCCGAAACTTTGCAGTGCACTGAGCAGCGTGAAAAACAAAACGTTTATTACAATTGCGTATGGGTTATAAATGAAAAGCAAGCAAAAAGCGCTTCCTTATATAATCACTGAAGCTGTGATCAATCTACACTCCTGTGAAAAATTCCGCTTTAATCAAAAAAGCTGTCTACACTGCACAATGACTCTTTTTTGCATCGTGTTGGCACTTTGTTGGTAAAAATGAAAGGGTTTGTGAGTGTGCAGAAGAAGGTGTTTTGAGTGGTGTTAAGCAAATTCTGACTAACTTAAACACCTCATATTGGCCATTGGGTTCATGCGCTCAAAAGAAATGTCTGTGATTGGCTTCAATGATTAACACTTGAAAAACACTTTGTTAATAGAAACCTTTGGGTCACAGAGTGCTTACACAGATACACTCAGTAGCATTTGAAATCAGTCACCTATCAGCAGGTACCTGATATACCCGGTACTACTGGTAGTGTCACATTATGTTAATTTACTATATCATTTGTTATAAATAAAGAAAAAAATCAACATTTAGAATTTTTACCTCAGTATGTTTCTTCTGTGAGTTTCTTTATGTGTGCTGTTACTCTCATTTGTTTCGATGTCTCCACGAAATTCTCTCTCAAAGAGACAGGCAGCACGAGCCTCAACAGCACGACCATAGGTGTGGTCATGCCATGTCGTAATTACCGCAATTACGTGATTTCAACTTGTAAATAGCGTTCACAACCTTGTAGAGCTTATAATAGCTTGTTTAATTTTTGCTCATTACAGCTTGTAATAATGTCTTAGAGCTCCTAGTTGTACCACGTGACTGCTGTACCACCTGACCGCTGCAGATTCATTTAGGCATTGATAGTGGTGCCATAGAAACGCATAATTCCCAGTCCGAGGATGTGAACAGCTCAGAATATAACGTCACGTGTTGTCATCTTGAGACTACAGTAATTACGACATGGCATGGATGCAGCACTTGTTACCAGAAATACACTATCAAATCATTCTCACATTTTGATGCTTCCCTAGTTATTTTCTGTCAGTCTGAAGTTTTAATCAGGCTACTTGTCGGGTCGGGAAAGTAAAATTCCCTTTCATCTGCCTCGTCAAAAAATCCCCTTGTCCCAGACTATCGGGCAAGTGGTAATGTCGAGCCCTATAATTTAGGGAGGATAATCAAGCTATTTAGTTCTCATCTAACAATACTTAGCATAATATACTGGCCATCAGACAATAATAGGGCTGAATTTCACTGACCAAGACTATAAAACAGAGAAGAATCAAAGTCAGGCAGTTCATTGACTTTAGTATTTGGCGGCGTTTGTTGCTTTGTTAGCAGTCATTTTCATTCAAGAAACCTCTAATTTTATCTTGCACAGCTTTGTAAATTGGCAGTTCCCTTCTGAGTATTCCTCTATTGTCATGCCATGAGTAGATAGCCGGTCATGGGGAAGAGGTTTTAACCAGAGGTCCTCAACTGGCACTAAATCTTTTCTGAGAGAGATGAGTTGTGGAGAGGGGGAGTCGGCTTCCATCATGAGAACTGTTCCTCGCTTGAATACGCATCAGTTGTCTTCCTCCTTCACTTAAGTCTACTCTGCCAATTGCTTTCTCATCCTTAAAGTACCCATGCTTATCTTAAATTTGTTTGCACTTTTAATTTTGGCTAAAGTGTGCTCCGCTTCCTGATTTTTTTATTTATATTTTTTTAAGTAAAAAGTTTTGTCAGGTGAGAGTTTTTAAGTTTTTTAAGTAAGTAACCATTTTAACCATTCTAATGAACTTTTTCAGTTGCCAATTCCAAATTAATTTTGTATATCAGAACATGATTGTAAAGTCCCGTCTCTAGAAAACAGAATTTTTTTTTTTGTCCCAAAGATTTTTTGTTATTTACATTTGTAGTTATTGTGTTCATGTTGTTTTGCCAAACGGGTGTATTACGGGGTTAGGGGTAAGGTCAACAGTGTAATCTTAGTTTTCTTCTTCTTTTTATTATTATTCTTGAGTGAAAGTCTATAGCAGCCCACTGAACCCTTTGGTCAAAACGAATTAAATTTGGAACATAGAGGAGGGTCAAAATTTTAACCCTAGCAAATTGAAAGTCTCTTAAACCTTCTAACTCCACCAATGGGTCAAAGATGCACTGATGTTTACGCAAATACCTTTGGAACCATAAAGCTTGGAAACAAAATTCAGTTTTCCTCTGATTTCCTAAACTTTAATTTTATGTTTTCCTTCTCCTTCAGATTTTATCCAATCTTCACCGAGGTTGAGTTGCAAAAAAGTTATCACTTTATCACACACACCCAATAGTTTTTGAGAAATAGTTTTACAAATTTGACTAGCACGCAAAAGTGGATGTTAGGCTATATCTTCGCAATGCTTTGGCGTATTGAGACGAAACTTGAGACAAAATTTATGATTTTGCTTATAACTTCTCAACAGTTTGATCAATCATGAAACTTTTCTCTTTAGATTCGGTACAGCATGCAGAGTCTATATCCAAAACTATATCAAGCTTTCCCATGTCGGCCATTTTTGGCATCGGCCATTTTTAAGTTTGCAGCAAGTTCTGTATTTTACGAATGCATTGGCGTATTGATACAAAACTTGGTATGCGGCTTTGGCTACCTGTTGATTTTTTTGGGTTGCTGCACAATTTGCAAGAATGTCTTTAGTTTTTTCGTATTCCTCTTGGGTCCTACAGAATCCAATGGTACATGTTTTTCAACAGCCAAAAAGAATCACCTTTATGTGATTTGTGGGCTTGGCTCAGCCACGTAATTGCTGTTTGTATCTATATTTATTTACAGATGTTTTTTCAGAAGCAGGTATTTTTTAAATACAAGTACACTGTAAATATACATATCTAGACAATAAGGGCATTGTATTAAAGGTATAGCGGAGGATTTTTTACTTCCGGGTGGATCACCTATACTATTGGTCCTCCTAATTGTCAATCATTCTGGTGAATCAATCAAACTTATTCAAAAAGTGGAGAGGGCGGGTCTTATCTAAAATTCTCAAAGATCCTCCACTATACCTTTAAGTTATTAATTTAAATAGTAGTGCATACTAGTTAAAGACACTAAATATAAAGTGGTTAAAAAATAAGTTATTCTATAATCTTTCCACTATACTATTTTTTTTATTATTTTTTAGATATGGGAATCTTTTTTCTTTTTTTTTTTTAATTGAAAAGTGAATATAATAGATTGCAAAGATCCTGGCTGCAGTGTTGACTCTCTTTTCACATTATACATTTATAAGGACATTCTCAAAAACCTGGAGAGTGTGGAGTCGTGTGACCTGGAGGACGATGATCTCATGTTGGATTTGGACTTGTCTGAAGAGACATCATTACACAGCGGTGAGTGATATAGTTTGGCTTGCATTCTCTTTAAACTGTTGCTTTGCCATGACAGTATTTGACTTGAAAGAGAAAAGTAGTAGAAAGTAGAACTAGTATAGTAGTACAGTTTCCGCTAATGTTTGCTACAACAGATTCGATGATAGATTTAAGAACGCAACCGTGCATGAAGCTTGCATAGCTGGAAACATTTGCATTCACATACTTGCGTAGAGTTTGTTTTTAACAGTGTTGGGGTTACAATATTCTCAAGTTACACGCATTACATAGTTAAATTACTATTTCAAAGAGACAAGTAAAACAAGGCGTTTCTTTTTAAGTTTTCACCCAAATACACAAATTAGATTTCCAATTACAGTTGGTAACTTCTAGTAAATATTGTAATGAATGAATACAAATGTATTCAGGTACACCCTCTATTATTCATCCTCTGGCTGTTCAATTGTACTACAGATAATATTGTACCATATACATAAAGCACAATCAATAGTGTACAGAACAATCCCCGTAAGCCCCTCTACAAGTAGCCTTTGCTATTTTTATCATTTTTAAAGGTGCATTAAATATAACACTGGGGCTTCATACACAGTCTAACGGTCTATACAAATCTAGAATTCATATAATGGACCCTTTTCCTGGGCATATGAGACAGTACAGATGAATGAGCTAAGTCATATTTTTTTTGTTTTATTATTATTATCAATGTTGAAAACAGTTGTGCTGCTTTATTTTTGGAAAGGATGATACACTACCATTCAAAAGTATGGGATAGGTAATGTTTTTTTTTTTTTTTTTTTTAAAGTGTGTATATGTAGTTTTATTCAGGAAGGTTGCATTAAATTGATAAAAAGTGACTGTAAAAATTTTATATTGTTACAAAAGATTTCTAGTAAAAATAAATACTGTTCTTTTGAACTTTCTATTCAGCTGATACTGATGGGATGTCACCTTATGAGTGCTCAGAAAAAGAAGGCTGGCCCATTCAGGGGAGACGTCAGCAATGCTGGGGCAGGTGTGAAAACAGGTGACCTTTATGCATTTTGACATTTTGTGAAATTGTTGTACATTTTATGCCAGCGCTTAGCACAATTATTCAAACTCTGAATAAATTACATAAAGCAAGCAAGCAAAGAACATTTAAGTGGTCCATGACGAGTCTAATGTGATTTATTCACTTTTGCAAAAACTCCCATTATAATCAATGAAGCTGTCTACACTGCAAAATTAATCTCTTACTTAAATCTTTTCTGCACTTTGTTGTTTATGATGATGAGAGAATTTGTGAATGCATATTCAGAATTCAGTCAGTGAGTAAGTTGAACATTGCATTCATAATCTCAACAGAAACGTATGTGATAGGTTATAATGCTCAACGCTGCATACCACACGTGAAAAGAAATATGATGCACCATAAGCAAATCTACTGTAAATGTAATGCCGCAATCGATACTTTTAATTAATTTAACGTTTCACATTAATTGTGATAGCCGTAATAGATCTCTCAGGGCCATTTTTTGCCTCCTTATCCTGAATTTGGGGGGTTTTGTGGCATTTTAGCACAAAACCATCGTTAATTTCAGACCTAGTTTTACCTATGTTTTTGTAAAACTCCAAAAACACACCTATACATAACATTTGCTGCAGTTTCCAGCTGAAATGACCACTAGTGGCAGTAAAACACCAAGAACTTACCTTTTCACACAAATGATGATTACACGGGCAGATTAACATTTAATAAAAACTTATTGTCAGGTAGTTCATTGCCCAATACTATGTTATGTCCTCAAAACACTTTTACCATAGTGCATGATTTGTAAACGAAAACATTTTAACATTTGCATCAGCTCCTCTCACCTACAGCATTGCACTGTCCTCTGCTTTGCATTGTCCCGTGAAATTCAAGACTTGTAGAAGCAAGCTAAAATGGCAAAGTTGCTTCAGCACATGCATTTTTTCTTACATTTGCTTTTGCTAACAGTTAATGGTTGTTAACGGTTAAGTTTAGGGTTTAAGATTTAGTGTAGGAGGTACGTTATTTTCAAATGTGGTAGATCATTAACCTTTTTTGAACTGCTGCAATACTTACAACAACCAACCAAAGCGTTGTCAGATTCAAGTTCATCTGTTTCGATTAAAACTGAGCGCATTTTTATAGTATATTTAATATGTAAGCCTGTAGAGATTTTAGACTATCATCTCTATCCCGGTCAGTTTCACGTGGCATTCCTGTGCTGTGTGGTCACGAAAGCTAATCATTTGCATACGTTTTTAAACATTGGGGATTAAAAACAAGTGATTTTAAACTGTTGAAGCTCAAAAAGCAGCGAAAGAGACATCATTTCGCTTTATTTCGCAAATTTTTCATGAATCCTTTTGGTTTTCTTGATTTTGTATGTTTTAAGTTTGTTTTATATAAGTTGTACAGCACTTTGGTTTCAACAAACTTTTGTTTTTAAATGTGCTTTATAAATAAACTAAACTAAACTGATGTGCGCTCTGTCTGAGAGATGGTTTCTAAGCGCTAATTGAGTGATGCGTGCACAAGGACGTTCTGAGTTAATTTTTCCGCCTAAATTGGCTTGAATGGTTTAATACACATACTTTTGTGTCAAAATGCCTGTCTTTGCAAGTATACTCGTAAACACAGTAATTTATGTCTTATGTGAATATAAACAGTTGAGAAAGAAAATGCTTGTGCAACTGTATATTGGACCGATGCATTCAGTCTTAAAGTGACAGCAGCCTAGAAACCTGTGTCACGATCCTGGTGGTTGGTCTTTTGTTTTATATGGAGTTTTATGTCTTGTCCCGAACTCTCTTTTTTTTCTGTGATGGTTACGGAGACCATCTATGATCCTTCTGTCTTTCCGCCTGCTCCACCAGGGGGATTTTCAGTCCAATCTACTCTGCTGTTTTGGTCTTCTGCTCAACCTTGGAGATCTTCAGTCCAGTATACTCTGCTGTTGTGGTCATCTGCTCCACCATGGTGATCTTCAGTCCCTTCTTCTCTGCTGTTGTGATCTTCTGCGCCACCGTAGGGATCTCCAGTCCCTTCTACTCTGCTGTGGTAGTCATCTGCTCCACTATGGGGATCTTCAGGCCCGTGGACTGGAAGCAGGACTGGAGACTGGGGCAGATCGGTGACCCAGGACGGAGCCAGCAGAGCAGGTGGCCATGGTGGAGCTGACGGGACTGAAGACCATCCCAGCAGAGCTGGAGACCACCAGGGGCAGAGCAGATGACCACAACAGCCAAGCAGATGGGATTGAAGATAAAAACCACCACAGCAGAGTAGAAGGGACTGAAGATCCCCATGGTGGAGCAGGGGGAAAGACAGATGGATCATAGATGATCTCCAGGACCGTGTCCGAACAGAGAGAGTAATTATTTTCTTTGTTCTTATTTTTTCTATTTACTTGTCTTCAGTAAGCTTGAGGGTTTTTTTTTTTTTACTTAGGCTAGTAGTTTTTTTGTGATATTGAATTTGGTGACAAGGATTATGAATTTCAATGGGGTCAAAAATGTTTTGATAGCATACAAATCTTATTTAAGCTACAATATTTAATTTTTTTCGCCGCTAGGGGTCGCTAACCTCTTACAATAACAAAGGCGTAGGTTGATGACGCAGTGATTAAGCGGAATGATGGGACTTGCTGTCATGCTGATGGAGCTAATAACGTTTATGGATGAGTGAAAACATTCATGTTTTTTAACATGATTGTGGTATGAAGCAGGTCGCGATTGCTAATAAGATACAGATATTAGCAGACGTGAGTCCCGCGAATATAAAGGAATAAAGACATTTAATTACTACTCACACAGGTCAGTTTATTTGACGAATTAAACTTGTGAGGTAACGCAGCGCTGTTTCATTTGGTCTAACGTTACACCATCATACTAAACAGCATTTGAGTGTGTTGAAAGTTATAATGTTATTCTATGTGTTAGTTTTTGTTTGCTATATGAGACTAGCAGTAAGCTAGATCAACATTAGAATAACATACTGATTATATTCTAACATTTCATCATGTTGAGCTATATAACATTGATTTGTTATATGTACATTTGCTCACCTGTCTAATAAAGTACATGCAAGAACGGCGTCTCTGTCAAGTCGTGAAGGGAGCTCTCGGCATCTCGAAAACGCCACGCTGATATTGATCCTTGTTTTAGTTCTCCTTTTGTCCCAAAGTCTGCTTGCCATGATCCATAATGTTTGAACGAAACAACAACAGCGTGAGCGTGCCGCTAGACGTAACGCAGTTGTCCACATCTGTCGCCATGGTTACTATGGCAGTACAAGCAGAAACCAGGGATAACGTGGATATTACGTCATTGACAGGCGACAAGTGAACAGGGACGGGCACTTAAAATTCCTCTGAATTTACAAATTCTTGGAAATATTTAGGATAATTGAATTACACAATTAAAAATAGAAATAACACTGTGAATATATAACATTTTGTATTTTGATACAAAATTCTTACATATTGTACCTTTAAAGCAGAAATAACAATATACCATGATATATCATTGTGAAATACTCATATCGTGATATTAGATTTTGGTAATTTGGGCCACCCCATTTAAAAGTGTTACGAAACGTCCAAGAAGCAACGTGATATAATTTTGAAGAAATGTTGGCACAAGTGCGTTTTTCCAAAGAGCCTGAGTTAAAAACTATGCACCCTAACTCATAAATTTATCCAATAAATGTATCTAGCTCTTGCCATTTTTGAGTTCAATATGAGTTCAGATAATTTGTGAACAGACTGTGAGCGGTCTGCTGGCGAGCCATCTGAGACTGAAGCTAACCTACAAAAAATAAGTAAATGTTATGTAATGAATACCCACATTCTGAAGGCAGTCTTTGTTATAAAATTTTGTTATTTACAGTTCCAGTTTTTAGCCTTTAGTCCCCACAAGTGCAACAGTGTCTGTTTTATATCCATTTAAAAAGCAAATTAGTCTCAGAAAGCCACATTCTCAGCATACCTCCTACATATCCAGACTCAGGGGGATTTTGGATAAGATGGCTCTCATTGGACAGCTAACCTGTTTAAAGATTTTTATTTTATTTTTTTACCGTGGACTGAGGCCTCTGGCTGACCTGGTAAATGCTTTTTGATCACTTTCTCTTTGTCTGACCTACAGAACTGCCATTTTCCAGTCATTTGACGGATTTAGGGGACAGGGGCTGGATAGGTCAAGGTCAGATCATGCGACACTGGATGAGCTGACGCTGAAACTCATGGTTCAAGACTGCTCTTCTTTCACAGAACAGCTGCTTCAACTGAAGACACTGCTTCAGGTCAGATACAACCTTTAATGTATTTTCTGAGTGGTGTCCAAATTCTATTATAGCTGAATTTGTGATTGCATGTTACATAGCATATTGTAAGGCTTATTAGGACATTTCATTGACCGATTTCATTGACAGAACTCTTTTAATTAGTGGTGTTTGCTCATACTTTAATATTTGAAGAATCCCATAACCTTGCATATTGCATTTTGGTGCTCAAATTCCAAAACAGTCAAAAATCTGTGGAAAGCCTTCCCTGAAAAGTGGAAGCTGTTATAGCTGCAAAGCGGGGTCCAACTCCATATTAATGTCTATGTATTTAGAATGCATTGTCATTGCAGTCCCTGTTGGTGTAATGGTCAGGTGTCCCAATACTTCTGTTCATATCATGTACAGTGAGGAAAATAAGTATTTGAACACCCTGCTATTTTGCAAGTTCTCCCACTTGGAAATCATGGAGGGGTCTGAAATTGTCATCGTAGGTGCATGTCCACTGTGAGAGACATAATCTAAAAAAAAAAATCCAGAAATCACAATATATGATTTTTTAACTATTTATTTGTATGATACAGCTGCAAATAAGTATTTGAACACCTGTCTATCAGCTAGAATTCTGACCCTCAAAGACCTGTTAGTCTGCCTTTAAAATGTCCACCTCCACTCCATTTATTATCCTAAATTAGATGCACCTGTATGAGGTCGTTAGCTGCATAAAGACACCTGTCCACCCCATACAATCAGTAAGAATCCAACTACTAACATGGCCAAGACCAAAGAGCTGTCCAAAGACACTAGAGACAAAATTGTACACCTCCACAAGGCTGGAAAGGGCTACGGGGAAATTGCCAAGCAGCTTGGTGAAAAAAGGTCCACTGTTGGAGCAATCATTAGAAAATGGAAGAAGCTAAACATGACTGTCAATCTCCCTCGGACTGGGGCTCCATGCAAGATCTCACCTCGTGGGGTCTCAATGATCCTAAGAAAGGTGAGAAATCAGCCCAGAACTACACGGGAGGAGCTGGTCAATGACCTGAAAAGAGCTGGGACCACCGTTTCCAAGGTTACTGTTGGTAATACACTAAGACGTCATGGTTTGAAATCATGCATGGCACGGAAGGTTCCCCTGCTTAAACCAGCACATGTCAAGGCCCGTCTTAAGTTTGCCAATGACCATTTGGATGATCCAGAGGAGTCATGGGAGAAAGTCATGTGGTCAGATCAGACCAAAATAGAACTTTTTGGTCATAATTCCACTAAACGTGTTTGGAGGAAGAAGAATGATGAATACCATCCCAAGAACACCATCCCTACTGTGAAGCATGGGGGTGGTAGCATCATGCTTTGGGGGTGTTTTTCTGCACATGGGACAGGGCGACTGCACTGTATTAAGGAGAGGATGACCGGGGCCATGTATTGCGAGATTTTGGGGAACAACCTCCTTCCCTCAGTTAGAACATTGAAGATGGGTCGAGGCTGGGTCTTCCAACATGACAATGACCTGAAGCACACAGCCAGGATAACCAAGGAGTGGCTCTGTAAGAAGCATATCAAGGTTCTGGCGTGGCCTAGCCAGTCTCCAGACCTAAACCCAATAGAGAATCTTTGGAGGGAGCTCAAACTCCGTGTTTCTCAGCGACAGCCCAGAAACCTGACTGATCTAGAGAAGATCTGTGTGGAGGAGTGGGCCAAAATCCCTCCTGCAGTGTGTGCAAACCTGGTGAAAAACTACAGGAAACGTTTGACCTCTGTAATTGCAAACAAAGGCTACTGTACCAAATATTAACATTGATTTTCTCAGGTGTTTCTCAGGTGTTCACATGTTCAAATACTAGCTGTATCATACAAATAAATAGTTAAAAAATCCTACATTGTGATTTCTGGATTTTTTTTTTTTGATTATGTCTCTCACAGTGGACATGCACCTATGATGACAATTTCAGACCCCTCCATGATTTCTAAGTGGGAAAACTTGCAAAATAGCAGGGTGTTCAAATACTTATTTTCCTCACTGTATGTCCGAGGTCTTAAGAAGATAATTACAAAGTCTGTTGAATATGATACTCTGGGTGGGCTCTTTTGGCAACCACTCAGAATGGCCTAGAAACCTCTTAGCCAAATGTTAGTGACATTATAAATCTAGTTGTATACTGCACTATGATGTTTCTGCCATTACAAAGGTTCATTTTCAGTCACAGAGTCAACACAGAGTCAGTGTTTGTATCAGTAAGAGACAAACTGGGCCTTATTGAATTGGCTTGGGGTAGTGTGGCATTTACCAAGGCAGTTGATGTTGTTGCACAGTTCATCCGGGCCAAAGATCTTTGCCATCATATGGCTGCAGGGCCGGATGAAGACTCTTTGGTGCCCTGGGCATCTTAAATGCTTAACTTATTCACCTATTCAAATTTTCTAGGAACCAAAAATTTGTTAAATTAACTGGTTTTATTGGGAACACTAACAATAAGGTCTCATTTGTTAGAATTAATTGATGCATTAACTAACATAAAAGCTAACAATGAGCAATATATATTTTACAGCATTTTTTTTTAACCTTTGTTAAAATGTTCATGTTAGTTCACAGTGCATTAACTAATGTTGTTGATGTTGAGATTAACATGAACTAATATTAATAAATGCTGTAGAATTTGAAGTTCATTATTAGTTCATGTTAACTAATTTAGTCAACTAAAGTTAACAAATGAAACCAAATATAAAGTGTCATTTTATTTTACTTTTTATTATCCTCAAAAATCATTAATTTACATTAATAAACTTACCCTATTGTTTAAGATTACATCAATGCAAGTCATTAAGTGTTAAATCAAGTAGAAAAAAATCCTTACAGTTTGAAACTTTCCTTTTTTACAGTGTAGTTGTTACATGGTAGTGGATAAGGAAGGAGTAGTTTAGGTAAAGATCAAATACACAGATGTTTAATGATGACAAAAACAAAGTCTAAAGAGAACGCAGGCATAGAAATACAGGATAACAAGCAGATAGTCAAAGAAATAAGAATAAACAAACCCATGGGGTAAATCCAACGTAACAGCTTTGAAAACATGCTAAGACTATTAAAGAGAAAGACTGAACTGAAACACAGGGCTACAAATACGCGTTGCATCCCAGTTTGCCTACTTAAACTATGCCCTAAAAGTATGTACTGTACTGTTTTTGTGAAGTATAAAAAAAAAAAAAAAGTATTACATACTTTTGAGTGTGTAGCAGAAATGTAGGCAAGCTTGTATAGACTATTGGTCATAATTTCCATCTTTAACGGACTGCTCTATCGCTTAGTTACATGCATCCTGTCACCGATTAAACTATCCTGTCAATCATCTTATCACAGTTAATATCCTCCACATTCAATGTAATTTAATTTCCTACCACTTTGATCTGTCAGCCGTGGGTCTTAAATACAGTGAACTGTCCTCATGTTTTGCATAATGATGCTTTTAAAAGTTAATGACCAAACGTATCTTTATAAAAGTCAATCAGTGTTGGGGAAATCTATGGGGAAAGTTACTTTTAAAAGTAATGTGTTACAATATTGCTTTACTCCCTAACTTTACTCAGTTACTCCCAGCAAGCAATGGGAGAGAAGAGAGGGAAAGGATCTCATGCCAGGACTCAAATTCGGGTCATTTGAGGCACTATTCTCTGTGTCGGAGCACTGTTCACAAAGCTGTGGCTTTAACTCTGAGTCGTTCTGAGCTACATGAGCTTAAGCTGTGTAGACTTGGAATTAAGCCTTTTTCCCCATTATTATTTGATTCATGGAACAGGACACCAGTTATCTTGCCAAGAAAAATCTTTATTGAACAACATTTAGAAAAACATGTTGCTTATGTTTAAAAATGGAATGTATACCTCATGCTTACACATGGTACAATCCACTTTCCATATTAAGAAACTATTTCTCAGTGTATACATTTGTGGTACATTTGCATCAGTTGAAAAACATTTATTTTCTTGTAAAGAACATGCCAATTGTACACATTTAAATGTATCATCATCATTGGAACATCTCTGCTTAGTGAACGTTGCATTGCACACATACCTCTAAGCAAAATTTATAACTCTCCCAGCTCCCGTCCTTGTGTCTAAAATATGATCCTTAAACACATGTATCCATGCAATCTATAGCCTAACTCATGCATTTTAAACTTCATTTAGTATTATGAATACTAATAAATAATAATAATACAGATACATAATTTTAAATATATTAAATAATGAAATTATATTAAAAGATGAAATTTTAGTCTTCAAGCTGTCTCTATAAAGCTGATTGTAGATCATTTCTGATAGGAGGGACATGTTCTAGAACTCCTTAGAGGAGTTTTACAACTCCCTAAGTTACACTTAAGGCTTTTAAAGGGATAAAAGGATGTGTAAGATGTTATGGGAGTATGGAAAGATCACACATAAGGATGAAAGGATACTCCTACTTGTCCATTCCTTTTTATCATGGGGCCTATGCACACAAATGTACTTTTACGGGTTCTTCAAGTGTGTTTGTGAAAGAGAGAGAGTGGGTAAAAGATTCTCTTCCAAAATATTTCTACGGATACCAGTAGTCTCCTACTGTCAACTCTCTGAGAGTATTTCAAAATGTTAACTGTCACTTTTTTAGTTCAAGCAAGTGCCTCATTTTTATTTATTTATTTATTTTGATTGATGGGTTAAAAATACAACAGTCCAGTGTATGAAATAATCAACACACACACGCACGCACGCACACACACGCGCACACACACGTACATGCAATGTGTGTATATATATATATATAATATATATAATATATATAATATATATATATATATATATATATATAATTATTATTATTTTTTTTATTTTTTTTGCCTCAGTAGACTCCTAATTACTGCTTATTAAATAGTAAGTAAGGTAGTTGTTACGTTTAGGTATTGGGTAAGAATTGAGCAGGATTAGGAATGTAGAATAAGGTCATGCTAAGGCATTAATATGTTTTATAAGTACTACTAAATAGCCAATATCCTAGTAATATTCATGCTAATAAACAACTAGTTAATCTTGAGAATTGGACCTTAAACTTTTATATACTGTATATATATATATATATATATATATATATATATATATATATATATATATATATATATATATATATATATATACACACATATAAACCTGGAACTTTTGTACACAGCGGAATGCAGAACTTTTTATGAGCTTGTCTTACTGGTCTTCCACTGTGTTACTGGTCTTCCACATTTGAACGAAAAAAGTCTAGTGCGACCACTAAACACTGAGCAATTGTATTGATAAAACAAATGACTAATTTGCAGCAATTTTTTCCACCACATTACAAGGTTGATTTTGTTTGTTGTTTGTTTCAGATGGAGACAGATGGTTCAGTTGAAGAGACTTTAGAGGCTTATACTCCACAATCCACTGACCAACCTTTACTTGATCAGAAGGTAAGATCTTATCTTATCTTCCTTAAATCCATGACATTTTGCTTTTTCAAGTGTAATCTTTTAGATGTTTTCCAGTTTTTCCCAATAATAAAACAAATTCATGTGTTTAACGTTTGAAGTCATATGTACATTTGTTTCTTTGTATATAATGTTTATTTTATTTTTTTGAGATTTTGTTTTCTACAAACTTAGATATTTTTTTTTTAAGTGCAAATATTCCACATCTCTCAGTTAATTTCAAGTCATGAAAACTACATGTATAATAATTATAAATATAATTATAAAGTGCTTGATGCACACTTCAAGTACATTAAAGTTTTTAAAATCAATCCAATACTGGGATGTGTCACAAGACGCTGAAGAACAGACAACGGATGATCGTTCACAGGAATCTACTAAAGAGATTAGAGGAAACCACATGGGTAAATATCATAGAGTGCCTGCAGGCACTTGAATGACTTAACTCTAGTACAACAGGCTATCTATATTGCAGGATGGACCGGGACTGACGATGATTAAGATGAAGAACCGTGAGCGGGAGTCAGGTAAGTCTTGCACTGGTGTGAGAGACCAGACCAGACAGTGTAGTTAAGGTGAGTGTGGGCTTTTATGCAGGTCCCGGTTAATCCGCCACAGGTATAGGGAATCAGTATTCAAGCGAATTGGAACGGAGAGTTGGAGTAGTAGGGTCTGACGCTGATGAGAAGGCTGGACTTGTGACAGAACCTCTCCCTCCACGGGCGGCACCTGACAACCGAAGGTGGTAACGACGAGGACGACCTATTCCTCTGGGTGCAGGATGATCTGGGTGGTAGCGTGAAACTTCTGGAGTAGGGTAGGGTCTAGAATATCGTCATGTGGCACTCAAGATCTTTTTTCAGGGTCGTAACCTTCCCAGTCGATGAGGTATTAGAGTTAGCCGCCTTGTCGCCAGGAGTCCAGGATGGAATGGACTGCGTAGATGGGATCCCCGTCCAGCTCGACCGGAGGCATTTCACAGCTGGCACTTCTGACGGCTCTACTGACCAAGGGAACAGGGGTGGCTGGAAGCCGAGTACGCACTGAAATGGTGTTAGGCCTATGGTGGGCTGACGAAGAGAGTTTTAGCGTACTCTGCACATGGAAGATAATATCTACTGGATCTTCCTCTCCGTGTGCCCATTCGATTGAGGATGATAGCCAGTTGTTAATCTCACTGACACACCAAGGAGATGGAAGAAAGCCTTCCGAACTCTTGAGATCCGCGATCTGAAACTATGTCTTCGGGTAAACCATTGTTACAGAACATATGATTAAATAGGGCTTCAGCAGTCTCCAAAGCAGATGGCAGTCCTTTTAATGGAATAAGTTGACAGGCTTCAGAGAAATGGTCCATGACTACAAGGATACAGGTGAATGAGTCAAAGATGGGTAGGTCAGTGATGAAATCCACTCCTAGGTGTGACCAGGGTCAGTGAGGAATGGGCAGCGGATGCATTTTACCTTCGGGAAGATTGACAGTCGCGGAGCCGATGGAACATAGGTTCGTCCTTCAGGACCTTCCGTCAGAGCAGGTTCGGTGTAGGTAGCTTCTGTGATTTAGTCATCTAGAGCCCATTCAATGGGACTGACAGTGGAGGGAGAATGGGCTCTGGGTTGGTCAGGGGCATGTATACGGGATCGAGTCACGGTGAAGTGAAACCGGGTGAAGAATAGAGCCCATCTGGCCTGACAAGGATTCAAGCGCTTGGCTTATCTGAGGTGTTCCAAGTTACGATGGTCTATGATCACTTCAAATGGATGGTTGGCTCCCTCCAGACAGTGATGCCACTCCTCCAACGCAAGTTTGATAGCTAGACGTTCCTGATTTCCGATGTCAGAGTTCTGCTCCGCCAGGGACAACTTCTTGGAGAAAAAGGCACTTGGATGGAGCTTGGGTGAAACCCCCTGCTGCTGTGACAGCACTGATCTGGTGAACGCCTGCTTAAGCTGGTGGAATGCTTCTGTGGCTGTTGGTGACCAGGACAGAGACTTGGGCATTTTACATAGCATGGAGTTGAGAGGAGATGATAGGGTGCTAAAGTTTGCAATGAAGCAGTGATATAAATTAGCAAAGCAAAGGAATCATTGGAGTTCCTTTATGGTGGTGGGAATGGGCGAGTTATGGACTGCATACCTTTGGCATCGATGATATAGCTCAGGAACGAATAGAGGAAATTCACATTTTTATAGCTTGAGGTAAAGGTGATTCTCCCTCAGCTTTTGGAGGACCTGCGCAATGTGGAGGCAATCATCTACCTCTTTCCGGGAGTAGATCAGGATGTAGTTGATGTAAACGATCACAAAACGTCCTAGGGAGGAGGTCCTCCCGGAACCTCCCGGAACACCTCATTCATGAAGGCTTGGAATACGGAGAGTTGACTAGCCTATACAGCATGACCTGATATTTATAGTGCCCCAATGGTGTGATGAAGGCAGTCTTCCTTTCTTCCCCCCTCCGTATCCGGATGAGGTTGTACATGCTGCGCAGGTCCAACTTGGTGAAGATGAAAGCATCTAGAGCGCCACTGGAAAGAAATAAGAAGAAATAGCTGGAAGCTTCAGGGGATATAGAAGGGCAGATGTAACCCTGGTGAAGAGCCTCTTCTACATACTTCTCCATGGCATTATTTTCTCGGATGGATAATGGGTACACTCTTCCCTTAGGCAGGGTGGTTCCTGGCAGCAATTAAATAGCACAGTCCCATGGCCTATGAGGTGGTAAACGGGTTGCCAATTGCGTACTAAAAACATCCTGGAACACCCTGTACTCCTCTGGGATTTCGACTTGGTATTATTAGATGGTTTAACTGTTGAAATGGGTCGAGAGAGAAGTTGTAAGCAGGTATCAAAGCAGCTGTCACTCCAGGAGAGAATGTCACTAGATGTCCAGGAGATATGAGGGTTAAGATATTTTAGCCAGGGACGTCCCAGGATGATGTTAGATATTGATCCATCCAGCACCGGTAAGGAGATATTTTCATAATTAGTGGCACCAATGTGAGTGAAGTGAGTAGTGATACCTCGTCCAAGTGGTTTCCCCAGGATGGAGTGAACATTAATCTTCTGGCAAGGGATTTGCGGGATGCGGAAATGGTTGATGAAGTTTCTGGAGATTAAGTTTCCCGCGGAGCCCGAATGGATGAGGGCCTTGGCTGAAATGAAGTGCAGCCACAGCGGGTGGAGAATGCAGGGCAGGAAGTTCCAGATCACATGTATTTAAGTGCTGGGCCACACGGGATATATTGTTGGATGAGATTTTCCAATCAAAAGCTGTTGTCATAAATGGCAAGATCCAAACGTAGTGATGGTGATAAACCCTGTCTGTGGGCTGTGATGAGTGCTGGCTCATTCCATCGGCTTGTGGCAGCATGGATTAAAAATTTAACCGCATCCTCAAACACAGAGGATTTTCCCTGCTTGAGACGAAATAACTGGTCATGCACAGAGAGAAAGGTGGCAGTTTGATCATATACCTCTTTGAATTGTGTAAGAAAGGCATTCAAAGTCTGAGTTACTGGCCCAGCTTGCTCCCAGATAGTTTTGGCCCACTGGAGTGCACGACCAGAGAGCAGAGAAATAATGAACACAACCTTTGCTCTATCCGTGGTGAAACACTGTGAATGCATCTCGAATAACAGCGTGCACTGGGCTAGGAAGCCGCTGCAGTTCTCCGCCGCGCCAGAGAAGGGCACTAGTAAAGTCATGGGACTGGCAGGCAGATCGTGCAGGGAGTGATGAGCGGATGAAGAAGCGATTGACGGAGCTGGTGAACTAGGATCCATTTCACAATAGCTTTCTGGTCTTCTGTCACAAAACGATGAAGCACAGACAACGGATGATCATTCACAGGAATTTATTAAAGAGAATAGAAGAAAATACATGGATAAACATCATAGATTGCCAGCAGGCACTTGAATGACTTAACTCGAGACAACAGTCTATCTATATTGCAGGATGGACGGGGACTCACAAAGATGAAGATGAAGACTGATCGACGATGATGAAGATGAAGAACCGCGATCGCAAGTCAGGTAAGTCTTGCACTGGTGTGAGAGACGAGACCAGACAGTGTAGTGAAGGTGAGTGTGGGCTTTTATGCAGGTCCCGGTTAATCAGCCACAGGTGTTAATGGGAATCAGTATTCAGGCGAATTGAAATGAAGAGGTGGAGTATTAGGCTCTGACGCTGATGGGAAGGCTGGACTCGTGACAGGATGTGCAGAGAGTTTCTCAGGGGCCAGGGCTCAACTGTAAATAAAAAGGGCATCAAATACTAGTAATTCCATTATAACAATTACTCCATTAAATATATTTATAGGCATATATATAATTAGGGCTGTCAATAGATTACATTTTTTAATCACGATTAATCACACCCTTTCAAAATTAAGCATGAAAAATGCATTTAAAAATATTTCGCACAAAACTGAAAAATGAATGCAAAGTTATCAGTCAAGTAAACAATGAGTCACAGATCGAAAAATAAGTGTGAATCAAAATGTTTAAAAAGCATTTAAAAAATTGTAAGCACATATTTTCATTTTTTTTGTTTGCTTATGTTTTTCGCTTTACTCAAAATTCAAAATACACAAATTCTGCGCTTGCTTTTCCAAATGCTGATGGTCAGACTCGTACAGGTGAAAAACATGGTGATTTTGTGTGCAATTTAAATAACTTTGAATTCATGTTTCAGTTTTGTGGAATATAATTTTAATTATATTCATGCTTACTATTTTTTTAAAAAGCATTTTTAAATTTTTGATTCACACTTATTATTTTTTGATCGGTGACCGCGTTGTTTGTGTCTCTTCTGACCACTCCATATCAGACATACTAAAGAAGTTTCCTAAAGTCTTTATGAGGATTGGGGCATGATCCAGATTGACATAATTCCAAGTGAGCCAACAACTCTTACATGTCCTGAGCATGTGCACAGTCCATTGCACCACTCTGAAAAGTTCAGATTAATGCACCAACAGCAGCGCCAACTCGCCTCAAAACAAAAACAAATGTGTCTATTTGTGTAATATTTTTGCTATTAATAAATAAGCATGTAATGCTTATTAGAACCCCTGTTCTGATTTGGCAAAAGAAAAATGAAAAAGGAGGTTCACCTTGTCTGTTATTTTCTAGGTGGCACTGCTTCTGAAAGAGGTTCAAGAACTGAAAAATGAGCTCAGAAGCAAAGACAGGATGATTGCTGAACTTTCCCAGCAGCTGGTGCGTATTATAGCCTAAATATTTGAGAGTAACTAACTTTAAACATTGAAAAAAAAAGTGGTATTTTAGTTTAGCATGTTATTTATACTAAATCATTGGATGGTTTAACATTCAATGGTTGGTAACGTAATGTTAACAAATACAACTTTTGATTTTAATAATGTATTTTTTGTCATCACTTACTCACCCTCAAGTTGTTCCAAACCTGTATGAGTTTCTTTCTTCTGTTGAACACAGAAGATATTTTAAAGAATGTTGGTAATCAAACAATGGACGGTAGCCATTGACTTCCATCGTAGGCTACAGTCAACTGTCTGGTTACCAATGCCACTTTTCCACTGCCGGGCCGAATGGTTCTAAGAACGGTAAGGAACGGTTCCAGTTGTATTTCCACTTGAGCCCGTTATGGCACGGCCCGATTACAAACCCTTCTTGGGCCGGAATTCTCTGCACAGTTGTCGAACTGTGCTGTTAGAATTTGTGTAGTGACATCGCAACTCAGGATTGGTCGCTTGTCTGTTGCCTAGCTACCAGTTTCTCTGTAGCTGGCTAAGCACGCTATTTGAGTGACATAAACACAAATTAGAAGAAATATCTGATCATATCATCTGTAAACTCTTGCATTACCAAGGCAACGACTGATGCATTTGTATTACATTCCAAAGAGCTCCGTTATCAGCCCCACAGTGGAAAATGAAACATTATCCATGCCGGATTGGCCCGCTAGCATGGAATGGAATGGTTAAGCAAAGAAAACGGAGAACTGGAAAAGCAGCTCAACAAAATTTAAAATACCTTATTTTGTGTTCAACAGAAGAAAGAAACTCATACAGGTTTGGAACAACATGAGGCTGAGTAAATGAGTAAATGGGAAATCAGCCGTTGTAAAAATAAAGAAACCTCAAACTGAAAACAGACTGCAAGCCAGTTGCGAGGCTGCATAAGGGCCAGGGTGGCACTGGCCCCCTCAGATTGATGTCCGGTCCACCCACTCATTCCAAATAATTAGTAATTACATTAGAAGGATGTAGTAACACCTGAGTCATTACTGTCCAAAACCTTACAAAAAACATAATTAGGAACTAATCGTAAATAATGGTTATGTATTAATTTAGATCAGGGTGGAGAATGTCAGTCCTGAAAAGCCACAATCCTGAAGAGTTTTGCTCCAACCCTAATTAAACACACCTGAACAAGCTAATCAAGGTCTTAAGGGTTACTAGAAAGCTAGAGGCATTCAAGCTATTTTATTTTTTATATACGAGGAAAATAAGTATTTGAACACCCTGCTATTTTGCAAGTTCTCCCACTTAGAAATCATGGAGGGGTCTGAAATTGTCATCGTAGGTGCATGTCCACTGTGAGAGACATAATCTAAAAAAATAAATCCAGAAATCACAATGTATGATTTTTTAACTATTTATTTGTATGATACAGCTGCAAATAAGTATTTGAACACCTGAGAAAATCAATGTTAATATTTGGTACAGTAGCCTTTGTTTGCAATTACAGAGGTCAAACGTTTCCTGTAGTTTTTCACCAGGTGTGCACACACTGCAGGAGGGATTTTGGCCCACTCCTCCACACAGATCTTCTCTAGATCAGTCAGGTTTCTGGGCTGTCGCTGAGAAACATGGAGTTTGAGCTCCCTCCAAAGATTCTCGATTGGGTTTAGGTCTGGAGACTGGCTAGGCCACGCCAGAACCTTGATATGCTTCTTACAGAGCCACTCCTTGGTTATCCTGGCTGTGTGCTTCGGGTCATTGTCATGTTGGAAGACCCAGCCTCGACCCATCTTCAATGCTCTAACTGAGGGAAGTTGGTTGTTCCCCAAAATCTCGCAATACATGGCCCCGGTCATCCTCTCCTTAATACAGTGCAGTCGCCCTGTCCCATGTGCAGAAAAACACCCCCAAAGCATGATGCTACCACCCCCATGCTTCACAGTAGGGATGGTGTTCTTGGGATGGTACTCATCATTCTTCTTCCTCCAAACACGTTTAGTGGAATTATGACCAAAAAGTTCTATTTTGGTCTCATCTGACCACATGACTTTCTCCCATGGCTCCTCTGGATCATCCAAATGGTCACTGGCAAACTTAAGATGGGCCTTGACATGTGCTGGTTTAAGCAGGGGAACCTTCCGTGCCATGCATGATTTCAAACCATGACGTCTTAGTGTATTACCAACAGTAACCTTGGAAACGGTGGTCCCAGCTCTTTTCAGGTCATTGACCAGCTCCTCCCGTGTAGTTCTGGGCTGATTTCTCACCTTTCTTAGGATCATTGAGACCCCACGAGGTGAGATCTTGCATGGAGCCCCAGTCCGAGGGAGATTGACAGTCATGTTTAGCTTCTTCCATTTTCTAATGATTGCTCCAACAGTGGACCTTTTTTCACCAAGCTGCTTGGCAATTTCCCCGTAGCCCTTTCCAGTCTTGTGGAGGTGTACAATTTTGTCTCTAGTGTCTTTGGACAGCTCTTTGGTCTTGGCCATGTTAGTAGTTGGATTCTTACTGATTGTATGGGGTGGACAGGTGTCTTTATGCAGCCAACGACCTCAAACAGGTGCATCTAATTTAGGATAATAAATGGAGTGGAGGTGGACATTTTAAAGGCAGACTAACAGGTCTTTGAGGGTCAGAATTCTAGCTGATAGACAGGTGTTCAAATACTTATTTGCAGCTGTATCATACAAAGAAATAGTTAAAAAATCATATATTATGATTTCTGGATTTTTTTTTGTGGATTATGTCTCTCACAATGGACATGCACCTACGATGACAATTTCAGACCCCTCCATGATTTCCAAGTGGGAGAGCTGGCAAAATAGCAGGGTGTTCAAATATTTATTTTCCTCACTGTATATCATAAATGTACATGAACATCCAGAAATTTGCCCAATGAGAGCACATTAGCTGTATATAACAACGATTTAACTCACACTGGTGCTAAACTGTGATTGGTGGATGGATGGATGGATAAATAGATGTTGTCTTCATACATATTGGAAACACAATGTGTTCTGATCTGCTTGTCTTGCGTGGAGGCATTGTGATTGTATATCAGTGTAATCTAAACTTGATCTAGTGCTTTTAAAAGAAAGGTTTGCTTTGCACCAGCACCATTTATTCCAGATTAAGTTTAAATATTGCACAAGGGAAATATATCTGAATACAGGGCATGTGTGTGAGTCAGTCTTGAAACAGGTAGTGCTGAACTGATTATTCATGACAAACTCAAACTTTTGCATACAGAGACTGCCTTTATTTATTTAGTTTCTTATTAAAGCAACATGAGTAGATATATTGTTAGAGGAAATAATATTCTCAGACGTAGTGAAATATTGTTGCTAAATTAGATTTTGTACATGAACTCAAAACTCAGATCTATTCTCATCATTTTTATTTCGCTCATAATGTAGTATTTTTGCTTTCAGTGTGAGGGTGAATTTCACAAAAACATCATAATCCACCCAAAATCAAAATATTTAAGCTTTTTTTTTGGCAAATATTTCTTGTTGTTGTTGTTGTTGCATTGTAAAATTATTGTAATTTTTGTAATTCCCATTATTCTCAATAACGATTCTCATTAGATTTTACCACATGTTGTATACTTCACATATTTAAATAATATATAATTTATTTGCATTGCTTAACTGTCATGAACTGTCATTTCAAGATACAAAAATACCTCAGGCTTAATGGTCCTAAATAGGATTAATTTTCTTAAAAAAAGATATATATATATTTTATTTATTTTGGGATGTAATACATGTTTTTGAAAATCTTTATAAAATGTACACTTATTTGTGTTTATGAATGTTCATGATGTTTGGACCTGTAATATTGAAATGTGTGTTGTGTTCTATTGTGAATGTTCCTGGAATCACAACAGATGTGATGAGACCAGTGTGACGTTTGTTTGCTGTTAATTATACTTTGTTTTACATAGCAATACATCAGCATTTTATTTTTATTTTTCATAGTCTTCTCCAGTAGAGGATATACAGTGCCACTGCCTGCAGGGGTCAGAGGCTTACAAGGAGTCAGCGGAGCACCAGGACAAGGATACTCAAACCCTGTGGAGGCCACATAATGTGAGTATATATGCAGAGATAGAAAACAAGGTCAGGCCAACTTTATCACTGCATTATTGGTTATATTATGTACATGATTAGGAATAGTACTGACTGACAGAGGCATAGGCCAAATTATTTCAATCACCTCTGTTCAAATAAGGATGCTCATGTATCTGAGAGGAAAGAAGTTAGGGGCTGGGGTTTTGACTGGTCGGTGTAATCGTCATGCGTGTTTTTGAATCTTCCAACATAGGCTCATTGGAAAAACATACCTATACATACAATTCACTGCAGTTCCCATTTGAAATGAACACTAGTGGCAGTAAAACACCAACAAAGCACAAAGCACTTCAGTTTGCATCTTTATCTCTCATTTACTTTTGTTGACACAGTCAGTTAGGTTTTGGGTAGGGTTTAGTATTGGAGGTACATTATTTTTAAAGGGGTCATGAACTGAGAAATCAAATTTTCCTTGAGCTTTTGACATATAAAAGGTCATCATACTATAATAATATCCTGTAAGTTTCAGAACTGAAAACTTCCTTGTTATTCCAAAAACAGCTTATAATGTAACCAAGCCCAGCGAACAACTCGTTGTGGAATGTGCCTATAATAGGACAAAGGATCCTAATGCTAGGAATGTGGTTATTTATTTTCAACAATGTGAATGTCTCAGTTGAGCATTATTTATTCGGATTCGGTACATTTCTCAGTGGATTATTTGGTAAATCAGTCGCAATTTCGGCACAGGCTTTGCAAACAGACTTTTATGATATGGACTCGACAGTAATGGCACAGCATGTAAGTAACTGTGTTCATTCTAATGCCTGATCTGTGACCAGTGATTTCTGATATTTAATGATGTATGTACAATCAGATATTCTTTGTATATGTCAGTAAATCAAACCAGTGACTAAATGGGTAACTTCACATTGTTTCTCTTGGTAGGATGAAAATAATCTGTTATTTAAACTGTGATAAAATTATATATAGAAAGCTATCAAAGAACGCTCTTTTTATTTTTTTTATTTTTTACAATCACTGGAGCTGTCAATCAAACAGTGCAAGTTTATCAGTGACTGAGTTCTGGACTCTCGCCAAAACTTCTGTTATAACAAAGTCCCTTTCATCAATAGTCTGATTATAATCAACGAATCTCTTATTTACATTGTGTTTTCACTGTTAGTTATGATGAAAGCATTCTTTATTGTGCAGGAATCAAATTGCAAAGAAGAGATCATAGTTCATGCGCTCAACATGTCTGTAATCATGAATGATGACAGCTTTAATATTTGGGTGAAAAAAGGCTGTGTGATTTCTACTTCATTAATGGCAACAATCTGCAAAATGAATGCTTGTTTCCGAACACTGCTGATGATTTTAATTTTTAGGACTGATTTTTTTTAAAATTTACATTAGCTACTGACAAGTGACCAAGCTGGCGTGTTCACCAGCACTGTTCTCCTGTTCTTAGTATTGTTAGTCGACCATGCTGAGAAATCCGTCATGGAACAGTTTGTAATTGCACTGAACCCAAAGAAATGCTGCCACTGGATGATGCAAAAGTCCCTATTGTCTTGACAGTTCTTAAGAAACTTTGTCTGTAGTCCTGGAAACAGAATTGTGTGATGATGTGACATTTCTTGCAGGCTCTGAAAGAAATCACTCTTGTTCAGTGGATCTCAGTCTGTGGTTCTGTGCTCAAAGGGTAATGGACAACAGGGAAAAACAATGCAGTTAATATTCAGAAAAGACCCCTCGAGGGATCAGATCAAACAGAGGAAAATGTTGACGGCCGGCAGAACGAAACAGCCAAAAGTGTGGCAGTGATGACTGTGTGATCCTAATTGAATTTGACTGTGTTTAGTCGGCAGTTTTCATGAATGGCATACTAAATAGGGCCTCAAACTTTTTTTCCTCAATAGTTAGTAAAGGGTTCTTAGTATCCTTTTCATTGATTATAAAAGATTTGCCATTTTTGCAACCCTTTTAGCAAATTTGATAGATTTTTGTTATTTTCTAACTATACATATTATATAAACATCAAAGTTAAATGGACAAAATAAATCAATTTTAATTGAAATTTATTTGTTTTTGGAATAAGGGCAAATGAAAAAGTCTATGTTGTGCTGTTGAGTGTGTACAATGCCTATTGAGAACAGTGTTGTCACAATACCAGAATTTCAGTAGTCGGTACCAATACCAGTAACATTTCCCAGTTCTCTGTATTCATAGCAAAAAGGATTTCACTATTTGACTTTACGAAGATAAAAAAAATATTTTACAAAATCAAATGAATGTTAATTGTTAATGCTAATAAAAAAAATCATTAAGTAATCATTACTATAAATATGACTACGTGAGTCATTGCAATGTCAAATTCAATCCCACATTTAAATACGGTTGTCAGTCCCGAAACTTTGCTTTGCGCAACTAGCAGATGAAAAATAACTTTTATTCAAATTGTGACTGGGTTGTTTTGTATACAGAAAGCAATGAAAGAGTGCTCACTTTATAATCATTGAAGCTGTCAGTCACTTCTGTTCAGAAGTTCTGCATTCTGAAACTCCTGTGAACAAATGTCTTATTTACATCATGTTTATACTTTGTTCTTGCATCTACTAGTTACTAGTTTACTTTTTTTTTTTTTTTTTTTTTTTCTGGTAATTCTCATTTAAAATGTATGTTTTTCTGTCACTTTGTCACTGCAAATCACTGTCAATGTGAACACTCCTTTAGATGTTTCGCTGCATGGGACGTCAGATGTAGTCAGGGTGTTTTATTGGGTGATTTCAGACATACATCTATTGAGAAAGGATGTTTGCCTTTGGTTGCCTTTACAAGTAACCAAGGTTTGAAATATTGAACATACTGTAGCAGTGTTCCCTTATGCCAAGCCCCAGAAAGGCCCCAATGGACAATGTGATGCATATTGAACAAAAATTACAAAATGCTACTCTTGAGCACTTGTCTTAATTCAAAATTTTAAAGTCTGGCCCTGCAAGACTAGTATTAATTTGACAGAGCAGATAAAAGTGGCATTTTACCACATTTACAAGTACAAGTAGGGGTGAATACAGGTTGAATGGGACACTTTCTGCCATTGAGATGACTAGGAAAAAGTGTCACAATCAACCTGAATTCACCCTATATGTGGCTGCTTGCACTTTTGGAATATATATATATATATATTTTCTGTTGAACTGTAAGTGTTTGTATCGATATGTACAGTATGTGTATGTGTATGGTGCAGGGATCAGCTTTTCTCTCTCTGTTCCTCTGTACAGGGCATGTTGCTTGCCCCTATCCTCTCTTCTTGGCAACACTCACAGCGGGGGAGTGTACGGCCATGTGCGCCACGTCACCACAGACAGAGTGAGTCCCTTAACCATCCAACCAGCTGAACCAGTCTGTGCACTAGCCCCAGTGCTTGCTGCATGTCCGCCTGCCTCCCCCTTGTGCCCCCATGCATACAAATCCACCGTCCTATCACATTCCAGTGCGGAATCAGTCCATCATTTCCACTCCTTTTAGTTTCATTTACCTTATATCCTCTCTCTGTTGCTTGGTTTAGAATCTCCAGACCCATTTAGTTTTTATGCATAGTTTTCAAAGCCAGACAGTCATACTCACACTGAATGACTTTCGTTTGTACTTTTATCCCCCAACCAAATTTCCTAGAAGATCTGAGCTGTTTTCAATAGAGCACTTGCTGTTCAGATATCAGATTTTGTCATTTCATTGCCTAAAAATATACAGTCGTGACTGAGATCCTTACTGTAAGGGATCAATTAGTTTACAAAATGAAAACCGTCATCATTTACTCGCCCTTATGTCACTCCAACCTTTTTTTTTTTCTCAGGCATATGATAGCTTTTTTGAGGAACATACCTCAAAAATACTGCAGCTTTCGAATCTTGTTCAAGCTAACATTCATGAGACACAAGGTGTTTGATCATGAGACACAAGGTGTTTGATCATGAGACATGAAACCCAATGATGTAACTTGATGGCAACTCATCTTGACACGTCAAGTCTGAACTGTGATTTGAGAGCTACAGCAGAAGTAAATAACCCTTAAACTTCTGTTTCTCAAAACCTATTGCTTAGCTTCAGAGACATAGATTACTTTTATGATACTTTTATAATGCCTTTTTTTCTTTTTTTTGAGGCTTGACAGCCCTAGTACCTATTTCATTCATTATATAGAAATAAGCAGCTTGGTTTGGAACCCTTTATAAAGGATCAGCTGTATAGCTGCCATCACATCTGATAAACAAGATTTCATTTGACAGAAAGATCCTTCCCCACAATGCTTGTTGGTGAAAGAGTTTGCGAGCTGTGGTTAAGCCGTGATGAGTACTAATATGTCAGATGGCAGCTGTGGGAGACAGGTGTTGAGAAAGAGAGTCATTACAGTCTTTGATCTGGCATTGTGGGATCCCTTAGAGAAGACGACAACCTGACTCTTAGACACATATATGCTCTCTCTTTTTCTCTTTGACTTTTTGAGCAGTCCAGACAGAACCTTAATTCCACCCATTTTCAGATGCACTAATGAGCATGGAATCTCACAGAATGCACTTCCCCTTTTTTCTTTTTGCTTTCATTTGTCACGTGAAGCGCAAAATCTAGATTACTGTCATGGCTGAATTGGCTGTTAAATTTTTGCCATTTCTTTGTAATAATGCTAGTAAAAAAAGTTTGCCTTCATTTTGTGTGTGTGTTGTGGGCTGATGATGCTTCGTGTTCTACCCGTCATATCTTTCATTGACTGATTTTTCCTTATTGTTTCTCTCCCTCTGCCTCTCCAAAATTCGGGTAAAAGGAGTGGAGCATCTAGTGCATTACTTCAGAGACACTGCGTGGTATAGTACTGCCTGTCTTTTCTATAAAACATCCTCTCAACCCCTTCCTCTCTGTTTGCATGGTCTCTTATTCTGTACTGTGAGGACAGCCCATCTGCATTATATTGTTCATTCTGTTTTCATGAAGCTGACTTTCTTCAAACCTCTTTTTGTATTGCATTCTCTTCTGTCAAGCCCACTGTGTCTTTCATTCTCTCTTATCTGTTTGACCAACCCATATAATTTTGTGAAATCTAAGTTTACATCTGTTACTTCCAGAGTTGGAGACATGACCAGTACCAGACTCCTTAGCCTTGTCTCATTGTTTATACATGGGTATTATGTAATGTTTACGATACAAAAACACTTTTTTGTATGTTTTAATAGATACTAAAACGTACAATATAGTGAATTGACAGCATCTAAAAACTAAATATTATTCCATATTTACAATATCATAAATATATTTGTATAGATAAATTGTACAAATGTAATAGATATATTTTAAATGTATTAACCCTATCCCCAAACCTAAACATAACCACTTCAGAGTATAAAAATAATATATAAAATGTAATGGACACAAAAATGTACAATGACATTTTTAATTTCAGTATACCAATAAATAGATCTTTGAGCCGCTAATCCCACACATACTGTACATCTAAAACTAACCCTATACAGTAAAAAGATAAACATAACAAAGATAAGTGTAATCACCACAATTTATTACTAAAATGTCAAAAAATTATGATTTGCTACATTTGCAGTCCTCTCAGAAGGAAACAATAGTTTTGTGTCAGGTAAAGAGCAGAATTTAAGTTGTTAATTGCTGGAAATGTTATCTCGATCCCCTTTGTGACGATGCAGGCAAGAGCCAATGAGTGTTTGATATCACTAATGTAAAACCTTTGTCCTAACACTTCTTGAGACAGCAGATTTTTAATTCGTAACAACTACAAGATCTGACGAAAATCATTAAATAAAGGCTTGAATTTGGGTCTGTTCCTGACAAAAAGCAATAATGGATTACTTCATGGATCATGGATTGTATGTTGTTTTTTCATGTATTTTTGAGGGTGTATTTTTATGTATTTTTAAAATATACTATGTTTAACAATTTGATCTCTGGGAAGCCATGTCTGTATGGTTTTCACCTGATCTCGGATCAATTTGAAACATTTGTAGACATTTAATGAAACAATTGTATTGTAAAAAGGAAGAGGTGTAGTTATTAGTCTAGTATTGGCCTGATTAATCAAGCTCTCCATAAAACAAACAAGCCCTACAATTTAACAAAATAACACATTATAAAGACACTTCGGGCCCTATTTTAACAATCTAAGTGCATGGTCGAAAGCGCATGGTGGAAGTGCAGTCAGGGCTTGTCCAAATCCACTTTTGCAAGTTAAACAACGGGAAAAATGGTCGGCGTGCCCAGCCCGATGTCATCCCAAGGCGTCATATACTGACGCTTTTGACATTTCGTCTACATCCAACGCACATGGCACCCTTTAGCGTCAATATGAGACGCAGATAGATATGGGCCAGAAGGCGCCTCCTAGCGGTCTAACCCTTACCCTTACCCCAGACCTAAACCTACCCATAACCGAACAAAGCTCTGTGCGTGTCATATTGACGCTAAAGTGTGCCATGTGCGTTGGATGTAGACGAAATGTCAAAAGGGTCAGTATATGACGCCCTAGGATGAGAATGCGTTGGCGTGCCAGGCGCATGGTCTAAATGAGTTGTCTCTATTCTCTTAATGAGTAATGGGTGTGTTTTGGGCTTTACTTTCAATAAACCAATCTCCCATTCCCTTTAACTGCCAGTTGCAGTCGCGCCATGGCGGATTCGCTATTTACATGACAGAATTTGATAGTGGAAAGACCGAACGCTTCTCCAGAGCGCAAACGGATCTGCTCGTGCGCGAGGTTAAAGCGCGCAAGCAGAACATCTACGGGACAAGCCGGATTCCACCATATCTTTATGTACAAAATAATAATCTTTTACATTGTAATCCTTTTATTTTTAATATTTGGCATGTTTGTGGGCTGCTGCGCGTCCCTGTCTGTGTAATAAGCAGAGTGTACGCAGGTTGTGGAACCGCCTATAGGTGCACATTACTAATGCGTTCTTTAAATAACCAAAAATAAAAAATAATTGCGCCATTGACTTTAGACCAGGTTTCAGTTGGTCAATGGCACAGTCTATTTCAGTTGCCTCAAAATAACAACATGCCATCAATGCGCCTGACCACACCTCGTTTTTAGACCAGCACACCCATGGGCGAACAGATGGGCGCAAATGCATTTGCTATTTAAACAACGTGACTCAGGACGTGAAAATGATAACTGCGTCCGGGCTGAAACTAGCAAAAAACACTTGCTGCATTGCGCCAGGTGTATGATAGGGCCCTTCATATTTAATTGGTATTAGATGATTTGTTAATTGTTTTTAATAGATTACACTTTCAATAAAACATTTGCAGTTGGTCTGTAAAGGGAGATTTTGTGTGTTTGAGCTGCATTTTCACTGCATTTACCATTGTGGCGTTTCCAGCGCTTTGAAAAGTGAAGTATTTTGCAAAGTAATTGGTTCAATTGATTTAAAGTTTCAAAAAGCTTTGTTTCACCTATCACTTACATTTTATGCAAAACACATATGAATACTCCTGAGATTATGTTGGACTCCCATAGGCCCTGTTTAAACCTGGTATTAAGATGTGTTTTGGTCGATTGGATGACAAATGGATGACACTAAATACATGTGTAAACGGGGTAGTCAAAAACACATTTTACCAGCTTTCGTAGTGAAGACGCTCATGTGGTCGAATGTGTTCGAACAGCCACAAAAGGCTGCCTTCACTCAGTTAAGTGCGCTAGCCAGAAGGGATTTAAACTTTGTTGGCTAGAGACCCAAGTTTAGTTTAAGATGAAAAAAACTTACCAAGCACAATGTTCTCTCATCATTCCTGATTTCTAACATCCACTGACTTAAAAAAAAAGAAAAGAAGGTATGAACACTTATGAACACTGATCTTAGCGGTTTATGCAACCGGTCCCAGGTGTAATCAGGGCCTTAGATTGAGGACCAAACCAATAACAGATCCCTAAAGACCCAAACCTCTAGCAGATCTTCTTATTTGAGTAGTTTTAAAAGCAATGGCCTAACTTTGAGTGCTGCAACCTAGTGGACTGTGCAGATGATGAAATTGACATCATGCACACTGTAGTGGCCAATTAACTTAGACTCCTTGAGGCCAAGATCCAGACCAAAACCTGTATGTCCAAGAACCACAATGAAAAAATGTATTCCATCATTCATTTCAAACATTGTACCTCTGACTGTAAGCTCAGACCAAGACAACAATTAGAGAAACACCCAGACCAAGGCTGTATGTGGTTCTGATATGTCTCAAGACCAAGACTGCAACTTTGGTTTATACATAATTAGTGCTTTTTTTGTTTGACATTTTGCAAATTGCAAGGTATACTGGTACTACGTTTTTTTTAATGTAAAATGTAAAAAATACCATGCTGAAGATTTGAATCAGTCAACGAGACACACAACAAGGCAGCTGAGTGGTAGAAAGGGCAGATAAAACAAATATGTTGATTTTTATATCTTTGCCCTCAGCTCACTGAAAAGCAGTGCTGTAAAAGCCTAATATGGAATTATTTGGCATTCAGGGAAAAAAAAAAAAATGCTAACCTGCAGATCTGTCTGTCTGCAAACAATGCCACAAGAAATGCTGCTTGATTATTAAACATCTTCCTTCACATTTCTCATCTTTTTTTTTGTACAAGTAGGGAATGTGGAGTACATGGGCCGTGAGGATTAATTATGTGCTTTTATATTCTGCAGTTCGTTCATCACACACCTCTTTTAAACAAAACTGAAGATTCCCTTGGTATTCCTGCCTTAAGAAAGAGACATTAATGTCTGTGTATTCTAATTATTTGGAATGCTCCGCACTGGTGTAGCTAGAGGTGGTAGGTTATCATTATTAAAATTGGAGTCAATTTAGGTGTGAGTACATGAACATTAAACAAAACAGCAGCACCTCTGGCATCATCCATATTTTATAATGATGTATTTCATGGGAAAAAAAGTTTTCCAACTATGAGAAAGTCATTTGCAGAGAACTGGTGGCCTTTTTTATATTTGGGGAATCAATTGGCAGTTCTCTTCATTTCACTCACCAATTTGATTACACTTTAGTGTACACCTTCTTTACTTCTTTTCTCCACCTGTCTGTCTACTTTTCCCTCCCTCCATAGATTCTTTCTGCTCCAGAACTTGTCACCTTTTCTCAGATGTCTTGTTTTATTTCTTGGTGAGCTCTCATAAATTATGTATGAAACAACTGAGAGTCCTCACACAGCTCCGCTAAGACTTTCTCTGAGGTTTTGACAGGGTTGCAGGTGTTCTCGGGTTAGCCCGATTGAGACTTCACCTCTCTAGACAAACTCCTCACTGCTGTCTCGTCCATTCTGAACCACAAACTGTGGAAAAAACTTCAAAGGATTATATTTTTGAGAAGAATTCTGGGACCTGGAATTGGCACAAAACAGGGGGATGGGCTCAGTCAATAAAACAAGCACACTACACTGCATTATATGAAAGATGGTGTCCATTAGAGGGTGCTGTGGACCAGGAAATACCTCCTGAGGATCTGAGGAAACACTATTGGGGTTGCATGTGGCATACACATGTTTGTGAACTGTAATGGAAATAATGGAGATTTGCTGTGGACCAATAATGAACATTTTTTCATTTACTCGCATGTTCGTATACAATAGCTTAGCTTTGTGTGAACGAATCATTCTTTTGAGTCAGATCTTTTCAGTGTTAAAAGCATGTGTAATAGCAAGGTAATAGCACGTAAATGGCTCAAATCGAAACTACTGCGGGGACAGTTTGCCACTTAAAGGGTTAGTTCACACGAAAATGAACGCACATTCACACAACAACATTCACTCTCATTTCAACACAACCCGCATGCATCTTGGTGCTCTCTAAACGTGCGTTGGAGATTAATATATTGTAAATAAAGTGGGAAATTATGTTTTTTTGCACAAACAAAGCACTCACGTTACTTCATGAAATTGAGGTTAAACCACTGGAGTCTACGGTGGCCCAGTAGTGCACAACACAACAACATTTAAAAAGCAAACATAAGTTCACAACACAACGAAATTAAGCCACAACACAACGGAAACAAGCCACAACACAACGGAAAATCTACAACACAACGAAATAAAGCCACAACACAACGGAAATAAGCCACAACACAACGGAAAATCTACAACACAACGGAAACAAGCCACAACACAACGGAAAATCTACAACACAACGAAATAAAGCCACAACACAACGGAAATAAGCTACAACACAACGGAAAATCTACAACACAACGAAATAAAGCCACAACACAACGGCAGGAGCGTAATTTGTGGGGGGGTTGGGGGGGAGATAACCCCCCCAATATTTATACCATGATCACATGAAAAATATGCAGAACAATTTTTTAACTATATTAAACATTACAACCGCCCCAATGTTCAAACCAAATCTACGCCCTCGCACAACGGAAATGCTCCCGACCACTAGACGGCTCTCGGAGCGCGATAAAGTTAGTTTTCCTTGCCATTGTTCATTAGAGAGTCAGCAGTCTATAAAAATATATCAACACCACGATTAGTTTTAACAGTATGTAGCTAACCATTGTATATCGACATTTATTAATTCAAAATCACCTACGTGCATTATAGCTGCATATTTATACTCTAGAATGCTTGACGCGCTACCACAGCGCATGATCCCTGAGGGAACATCTGCCAATTCCTCCAAGTTGTTAAAACGTATAATTTGTATTAATTAAAATTACTTTTAACATTCAAAAACAGACATGTTCAAAATCCAAAGCTTGATTGTATTTGATAGTAGACTGACTTAATACAGGTGAATTTTCCAATACCCTTCATGTATTTACAGTAAACAATTATTTTTTTTAAGGAAATTTCTGTAAAAGTTTTTTTTTCTTTTATCATGTTTCAAAGGTTGTAGTTCCTATTAACCAGACTGACTTACAACAGGTGCAATTGTGCCAATAGCTCCCTGTATGCACAGTACAAGATTTGTTTTTTATGCAAACATTAGGCCTAAATCAAGTTTTTTTTTTTCATGTCACAAAGCTTGTGGTTCCTAGTGACCAGACTGACTTGTTATAGGTGGAATTATGCCAATTCCTTCCTATTTTACCAAATGGTTTTTATTTTTATTTATCAAATTATATTATAATAAATTATACGTTTTAACCACTTGGTGGAATTGCCAGACGTTCTCTTATGGATCATGCGCTGTGGTAGCGCGTCCAAGCATTCTCGAGTATAAATCAAATACGCAGCTATAATTCATGTAGGTTATTTTGAAGTAATATTTTATGTCGATATACACTGTTAAAACTAATCGTGGTATTGATATATTAAGACTGCTGACTCTATAGAACTATAGAACAATGGCTAGGAAAACTAACTTTACCGGGCTCCGAGAGCCCTCTAGTGGTCGGGAGCATTTCCGTTGTGTTGTGGCTTTATTTCGTTGTGTTGTAGATTTTCCGTTGTGTTGTGGCTTATTTCCGTTGTGTTGTAGATTTTCCGTTGTGTTGTGGCTTATTTCCGTTGTGTTGTGGCTTTATTTCGTTGTGTTGTAGATTTTCCGTTGTGTTGTGGCTTGTTTCCGTTGTGTTGTGAACTTATGTTTGCTTTTTACATTTCGTTGTGTTGTGCACTACTGGGCCACCGTAGGAGTCACATGGATTACTTTAATGATATCTTTACTAACTTTCTGAGGCTTGAAAGTGGTAGTTGCATAGACTGTCAATGGAGGGTCAGAAAGCTTTTAGATTTCATTAAAAAGATCTTCATTTGTGTTCCAAAGAAGAACAAATGTCTTACAGGTTTGGAACGACATGAGGGTGAGAAAGTAATGACAGAATTACATTTTTTTGGGTGAATTAACTCTTTAAGCGCAATAGAAATCTTGCTGACAGCTATTATTCTAATTACAAATAAATGCAATAAAAAAACTAATAAAAATAGAAAATACAAATAAACTGTAAACAAATGAATTCTCCCTAGCAGGAAATGTAAATCTTAACAGAAACAGAAACAGTAATAGAGTCCTGCAGGGGTGAGGTATTTTTTTTATTATTATTATTTTTTTTAACCAAATCCCAGAAATTTGTTAGCATTTTAGCACTTCTGGTTCCATCATCCTTAAGTTAATAGGTTTTTTGAATGTTATTTTGGTTGAATGTCTAAAATAAGGTCTGTAGTTAACACAAGTTCAAGTTTTTTTTAATTCTACGACATAAAATACATGAGTATAAAATACACCCTCTTTTGTACCCTTGTCTTGAAAAAGGCGGTTTCTAATGGGACTACAGAGGTTGTCTGGAGTATTAAACTTCATCACATCAAACAGGAAGACTCATCAAGTCACTAGTCTGTTTCACAGCCTAGTTTTTGTTTATAATCACTTTCTTGCAAACGCGAATTTTCAGAGTCCAAATCTTAATGGTGATGACATTGAAGTCATGTGACTGTGGTGTAGTTCGTTTATAGCCTTTTTACCTTTGTCGATTGTATTTAGGCTTCAAAATTCATAAAAGTTGTGTTCATTTGAGAAGAGTATCGTGATGAACTGAATGTGTAACTTTTGTTAGTCACAGAGCTTATTTTCTGCAATAATCCAAAAGCCAATGGGAAAATCCTTGGGTTTTTGTTGAGGGAACCAGTGTGACGTTAAATTCAGGGTTGGCCTACAAAAATACGTCATCACTGCAGCACTCTATAAACTCGCAAAGTAAAAATTGGAGTAGACCACCAGAATCAACAAATAAACATAAAAAAAATGTAAACTAAAACCATAACCATAACTCTTAACCATTACATGTGCTAGCTTGAAACTAGTTTGATCTGACCTTGTGTGAATAAAATAAAATAATATAATGTAGGCTACATCCAGCCAGTGGTTCTCTCAAAATAACCCCCTTCAGGCTGATCAAGACCATCATCCTGTCAGGGGTTATTTTGAGAGAACCACCGGCATTATCCCACTTTTTACATGGCTACTTGACACATAAGTAAATAATTAGACACGAAATATTGATCTGTGTTGAAATATTTTATTAGGTCTTTAAACGCAAAGCTTCCGCGGTGAGAGCAGTTTCAGCGTGGCAAGTTCAAACTAAACAGACATTTAAGAGATGCGGTATACAGTCATTCATATCACTTATTACAAAGCATTTCGCCACATAAATAATTATGGGGATAAGATATATTAATTTCAGATTAAACTGTTTAAAATCGTACCTGTGTGTCTCATAATCCAACAGTGTACAAAACAATAGTCACAAAATGGCAGCAGATGCGTTTGTATGAAACAAGAGAGCGCGAGTCCACGATACTGGATGGCATAATTAAATAACTGTACACAAACTGAGTTTTAATATTTTATTAGCTCACCAAACGCAAAACTTTCACGAAGAAAAACTGTTCCTAGCAGGCGTATAGCACTGCTGACTTCAGTGACCCGGATGAGCCTGCGTTATCTGCTTTGAGCGCTTGTTATCTGGGAATAACTTACCGCTGGATGGCGCTATTGACCAATCAGAATCAAGTATTCCACAGAGCCATGTAATAAAATCTTTTAATTCACCCCATGACTTCAATCTTTTAAAGTATGGGAATCGTGGTAACTTGTGCATGGTATTTGTAAAAGGATAACATTATGTACCATTACGCTCCGTTTGCATGGAATAAACGCCAGCCATGGAAAATAATTCACCAGTGCCAATCAACCAGCACAGCAGACATCAAAGACTGAGCTAACAATATCACTGTACTCCAGCACCTCAATGTCCTGCATAGCACAGAAGCCTTGCATCACATGGAATAATTCACTTTGAGATGGATGTGATGGCTTTAGCATCAGGATTATGTGTATATTTCTTGTGATCCTGAATTTGAAATATTAAGTAGGAGGCATAAATCTTTCTATGTACCTTCCTTAGAAAAACTCCTTTGCCCTACTTTGGATGTTTTGCTTTGTGACAATGCTAGTTTCTCTAAACTAGACGCTTTTGGGTAAGTCGTAAGTTGTTAACTCGAATTGCATTCTTGTTTGTCAGTCTGAGAGATGCGCTCGAGTGCATGTACTGCTTTGACAGTGACCTCACCACCTCACGTGTAAGTCTACATCATTACTAATAAGTGTGGAGAGGCTTATCTCCACTTTGCCAAGAAGTGTAAGGATCAAAGCCTCTCAGACAGCTTGTTGTGTGGATGCTTCAGTCTGTCTCACTCAAGTCTGAGTTAACACCCAGAGCATGTTCATCTGAAGCTGTGTGGCTGCAGCTGAGGATAGTGTCTCATAAAGCATGAACGATATAAAAGTTTTAAACATTAAACAACACTGAGAGTTGCTTTTTGGTACTATTGGTTATCTGGAAATATCAGCACTGATAGTTTTTATTTTTTAATTGAAGTGACATTAAGAGAGAAAAGCCAAGGTGTTTATACAGTAAGCATTGTCCTTACATATAGTCATGGAACAATAAGAATTAAAGGGATAGCATTATTAGTATTATAATATTTTGTCATCATTTACTCACCCTCATGTCATTCCAAACCTGTATGCCTTTTTTTTTCTGCGGGGAAAATATATTGTTACATCATAACAACAGTTTTCGTTGCCATTGACTTCCATTGTATGGAGAGAGAAAAAAAAAAAAAACAGCAAGACATTTCTCAAATTATTTTCTTTTATTTATAGTTAGATCTATATTGTATTTATTATTTTGTGTAGGAGTGTGTCACAGTGTCTCAGGCACACATCTGAGCATATAATGTAGTTTTGAGATTTAAATATTAATCTGTTTTGTTCTAAGTAAGAGTAAGTAGTTCTCAAAAAGTATAAATTAAAATACTGTCAGTTGTCCTGAGTGAATATAACTAAAAGTCTGATGAAATATAACAAAAAGGTTGTCACAGTTTGATGTGAGTTTAACATTTTATATATTTAATTAGCTATCATTTAAGCAATGGTGTTGAACAATCTAGGAATTGGCTTTCATTTTGAATTAGTGACGACTAATTTCAGTCAGAACAACTATATTGTCATGTCTATCCTTACTGTGGTTAAAAATTCCTCAAACTTTGGTTATGATTTTGGTCATATTGCCCACCTCTAAGTAGTTTAATCAAGGATCTGCTGCTTCATAATGCTTAAAGCCCCCAGTGAGCAAGCCAGAGGTGACTGTGGAAAGGAACCAAAAGCTTACTTTTGGTGGTAGCAAGGCCATTTGAAAATTACTTTGTTTCCCCTCACTATATACTTTCCTGTATATATTTTGTGAAGATAAAAAAGTGTGTCATGAGAGATGAAACATAGCTTTAGAAACATTACTTTTTATTTTCTAATGATGTTCAACACTATTTTTCATTAACTGGAAAGCTTCCAACTGATTAATCATTAATCAGACAGATTTTCTAATTTTATCAGGCAAAATAGGCCTACCTCTAGTTTCTCGTGTACCCAGATGCTCATGTTATATATTCTGACTATGTATATGTGTGTATATATTTATTTATTTATACTTTTTTTCCCTACTTTTTAAAACTCATTCTAAGGGACAGAACAAGTCCCGTAATCGAAGAATCAGCCTACTATGATCATTATGAAATTAGAGCAAACAAATGTTCAATAATTATTTATTTTTCTCTCTCTCTTTAATAGCTTCAGATACTACAGACTCCCAGATTCTTACCCATCAAGCTCCACAACCATGAAGGACTGTCAAGTCCAACCTCTGCAGAGGCCCATTGTGACAGTTTGGATGCCCAGCTTAGTCACCACCCACTGAGGCCCACGTCCTGCTCTCCAGACCTACAAAGTCCCATCACTGTCGAGACTACCCTAAATTGTACTTTACCAACGGTAACTATATCTGCTGATAGCACTGCTGCCTCATCTTCCAGAACTTTTCAGAGCTCTGATCCTGCTGAGCTCGGCCTCGCGAGCAGCCGGCTTAAAATCAATGAGCCAGCAAGGCCACCAGCTTCTGCTAGCTTTTGCTGTAAGCTAGAGAAAGGTATACAAAAACTTCCTTTAAGAAGAAGCAGTTTTTCAACCCTACAGCCACCCACCTATACTAAGAAAGCTTCAACACTCATCAAGTCCCAGGAAGTACAGCAGGTCAGTGGGCTCAACGGGGCCCTAGGTAGGGTAGGAGCCACAGGTCTATCCAGAACAAGACATCAACTTTTACCAGCTTCTGGACTACCCTGCATTAACCCAGCCCAACAGACTACCATGGACACCACCACTGTATCACCAATATGTAACAAAAAAAATCAAGGGTGCAGACAGTCTCTATTTATCAGAAAGATAGAGAGCAGTTTGCCCAGAGCTCATGCTCCCCTTCAGCCCAAACATTCCCGCCTTCCTAAGCCAAAGGCGCTTTCTTCTCTCCCAAACCCTCAACAAGGTCAAACAATAACCTCCCCCGCTCTGCCTTCTCATATGCTTCCACAATTCTAGATTAGCCAAGCAAAGCTTGGGGCATCTCACCAGAGTGTACAAAAGCTGCTTCGTAATGCCCTGCTTGTAAAGAACCAGTCAAGTATGTTGACTGATATTAAGGTATTCTTTAAGACAAAGCCATGCTGCTTTGCTTGATCTGCGTGGCTCCAAACAAATAACGCACTCTGTGTTACCCTGTAAATTAGGAATTCCATGAAAAAAGTGATTCTCCACTGTAGCTCCATGGTAAACACTACACATGGTTTGTATTAAAATGATCTCAGTGAATAAATTTAATATATCTTGAACATAGGAGGTAATTTAGCAAGATACCTGATCACTTCTACTTGCTTTTTACCCACAATAATCAATTCAGTTTTTCTGGGCTTGCTGGTACTATAAAAAAAGTAAAAGAAAACTATAAACAAGTCTTACAGTCTACTACTTTTTACATCCCTGCAGTACAAATATGCAAGCCTAACAACACAGATTTGCTTTCTTTGGGCTGATCTTACCAGTTATTCTTACTATGTACAAAACTTGAAACAGATAACCACTATTTTTTTCTGAATAATGCACTAAGTTGTAAGAGACAATATTGTCTACCTTGTACTTGTAAGATATTGCTTCTCTGATAGATTAGAAAGGTGCCATGATGACGACTGCAACCAAGCAGAGGATCGTTATTGCTCCCGCATCGTTTTTTTGTTGTTGTTTTGCTCTTTTGTTGAGAGAGACTTGCATTTTCCTGTCTTAACTACCACCAAATGTGGTATGTGTGCCGCGTGGGCCATGATGCAGGGTGCCCATTGAGATTTTCAGAGTCGTCTCCTCGAATTACTTCTCTACCCATCTCTCTCCTTTGTTCTTTTCTGCTAGCGTGAAGATTGTGTCCTGCATGAATTGGCCTCCCACCACCATACCTAATGAGTGCAAGTTCTGGATCTTAACAACAGAATGTGTTGTAAGTCCTTGAACATACTGTGAAATGCAAAAATTTAAATAAAATTCTGGCTGTGAGGAACATTGGCCTATACAGTGAGGGAGTTAGAAGTGGTTGACATGGTTACTTTAAAGTTATTTCACCAAGTACGGGATGTTTGAAAATGATTAGCAATCTTGTTGGTCCTGGACCACATTACTCAGATTTAAGGTATGTTAAACCAGGGCCTACAATAGACATTACATGAACTGCGCTTGATTGTGAATTGCAGGAATCTAGGGATGCTGTGTGCACATACTTGCAGTCAAACCATTTTAGCAAAATTAAATAGTTAAACAGTTATTCTAGAACAAATCATAGAACAAGGAAATTACTAGCTGGCCCCCCAAACCTCACTACCACCTGGGTCACGACACCAATGCAACTGGTTATGCCTGACTAGTTCCAAGTGAGTCTTGAACCGGCAACAGCCGGCATAGGAGGTGTGTATCATCAGTTGCTAGTGCACTTCTTTAGGAAAAGGAAGTGAGGTTTACTGCACAGCTTTTACTACCTGGCCTCTTGTTACACCCAGGTCATACCTGATTATAATGTTAATTTAATTATATTCAATGCCACACTCATCAGTTTCTTTTTAGCTTTCTTATTTATTGTTATCAAAATTAGGAAAAGTTATTTATAGATTTCATTTATTTTAGAATAATTTTTAGTTGACTAGTAATCGTTAATTTAAGCCATTAGTCGACTAACCGCACATTTATATTAATTTAATTACTTAAATATATACTTGGAGAATACTAAACCATAATGAGCGTTTAATATATATATATATATATATATATATATATATATATATATATATATATATATCCTAAAAAAAAATAGCAAAGGAGACATTTTAAATATTTATTAATAAACTAGTTTGTTTTTTTTCTGTGTCAGTGTCGGCTGCAAAGATGAAGTTGACGATGCTGACTTGCCATCTCCGCAGTATAGTGAACGCACCTTTAGAGAGAAATGCACCTTTCATACTGATACACATAATCAGAGAGTATTTATTTTCAATTTGAATTGGTTAATTTAAAAGTAGACATTTCAAGCTGTCTATAGATATATTTATCATGTCTGACTGTGAGCCAAGTTTCGGTTCATTTTTGTGACGCGCTCCAGTTCACGGAGACCAAGATGGCAGAAAGCGCTTCCTGTTTGTTGTCTTTATTTTACAAAGGCACAACATTTTCTTGTTATTTAATTGTGAGTTTACACAAATAAAAGTAGACTCTTTACAATATTACTCTTATCCTACTTACATGTTTCAAATGATAAGCCGTATTTGAGATCGATGAATGATAGGCGAACGTTTGGATTTCCTGCCCGACATACTGTAATTACGACAAGGACCCGCTGTTAACGATCTGTCCCTCACAGACTGCACGACTTCGCCACAAGTTTTTTTTTTGTCTTTTTGTTTTCTGCGACTAACCGACTACAATTTTGGTCACATTTGGTAACATTTAGTCGACAATTAGGGGGCAGCCCTAATTTTTAGTTGGTTTGTTAAACAAATGACCAGTTCCCCTGTTCTTATAGTCTCTACTCCAAGTTTCCAAAATGAAAAGATCCCACTTTCTCTGCTCTTGTAGTTCAGTCTCGTGAAAAATAAAGTGTCCAAGCTTTGCAGCAGCAGCCCCCTGCTTTCATTCCATGTCTATTCACATCAAGATTCAGTCTGTCTGGTTACCTTACCAAACACTGCAGTACATGGTTAGCACACCCACTGACTTATCTGGTGTGAATCCATCAGGCCCTTCAATCAGCACTATCTTGCCTGACAGCTTGCTACATATACCACTGCAAGTCAAACAGTTTATACCCTGCATATGTCAGTTCATCTTATTTCATTTATCTCAGCTATCCTTTGCCACTTCTACATGCATGCAGGTATCTTCTAATGAGGCTGTCGATATGGCATCCACCTTGCATAAGACACTGTAGATGTTAAAAATGGTTTAATGATACAGATCTTTAATACGGTGGAGATGAACCTGATGCAAAGGCTAGATTAGTCCCAAACCCTCACTCTAATCCCTAAATCCTCCTCAATGTGCACTCGCCTCATAAAAAGCTTCCATCGCTACCTCTACTCTCCACTCTTGGCCTCAGCTATTACTGTAGATATATTTGAGTGAGATGCCGAAATCTCTTCTGAAGAACCCTAGATGAGATGAGGTGTTCTTTTTCTGAAGTGTTTTGGAGTGAATATGATAGTCTCTGTCGATGGAGGATAGTGAAACCCTTTCTGAAGGCTCAAGGAAACTCTAACATCTTATCTTTTTCATCTACTACTGAAAAAACGCAGCCAGTGAGAGATATAGAGGTCCTTTCCTACATAAACATGAAGCAAGTAGCTGTAAAGATTCTGATTATGAATATCATTAATGGTTAATAGTATTATCAAAGCTTCTTACCAGAGTGTGTAGTACAAGTATGGTTTATCACTTTTACTGTTAACATGTTCCACTAACCTTTGCCAGCCACAAATATTCACACTATTTTTTGTCTTTATTTGGAATTATAATTGTAAGCCTGTTTATTGTTTTATCATTTCAAACCTAACTTATTTTTGTGAAATGTTTGGCTTGGCTACTTATTTTGATATTTTGTTATTTTATGTCATGATGACATTCATAGATTTTTAAATGTGGCTTAATTCCACAAATACATTGGAACCAAAGAAATTTAATTTAAGACATTTTATTTACATTGCTGCAATGATTTGGAGAGGAACAAAGGAACAAAGATACACAAACAATCAGAGTTTGAATCAGAGTTTTTGTCTCACTCTCATGCCCAATAATTTAATTTTTTTACATAATTATAGTTAAAAATGGATAAAAATGTTGGTCGCCTCATAGTGCAATGCTTGTCGTGTTCAGAGAAGAATTTGATCCAGGTAAGGCAAAGCGGGCTGGAGTGTGACTGAAAAATTCGACCTCTACCTGCAGGCTTTTGTAGGTGGGAGCATGACAAAATATTGCATATTTTTTGCAGGAGTGAGTAGAATCTCGAGCAGGTCTGAAAAATTGTTAAGGGGTACACTACTGTCTTTACAACGATATAAAGGTTTATGAACTAAAAACTAATGTCTATGATTTCACTTTTATTTTAAGTCTGTATAAAAGTCACAAACTTATTGTGCGTCTGTGGCCTCATCATCTATTTGAATATGTGTATTACTTGAAACATTGTCTTTGTAGCTATAAAATAATTGGGCTCATGTCTTTAGAGGTGGTAACTATAATGAACACTAGTTTATTAGGGAGATTAGGGTTTCAACTTCTAATTTCTTTTGTCTCATTTGTAGCATGCAAACGTTGAAGAAACAATACCATTGTGTCATTATGTCTCCCTGTAGTATCAGATATACAGTATAGTATCATATGCAGCATAATCATAACGCCATCAAGATTAATTTGCTCTTTTAGTACTGTTTTTTATTGGCCTTTATGTTGTATGGCATCTGTTTACTTGATTTTTGCTACATACACTTTAACTGTATGAAACATTGCACTGCCCTATAATGTAAAACTTTGTTCAAACTTAATTTATTTGTGCATTTACAAGTGTGTTTGTGTGTGAGATACAGATAAAGTTAATCAGATATGCACTTTAATTGTAAAGACAAGAGATGAGAGATGTTTTCATGTGCTTTACATCTTTCCATGAGGCTGAGTGTCCAAGAACTCTTAATAAAGACCACCAAAAGCTACTGCAAGTATGTGTTTGTGTGCACTTCACAGAACTATGAAAAAGCAGAGTACATATCTTACTGGGAGTTATTTTCCAATGTCTGAAGGTCTGAATATTTGTGTCCAGCAAACTATGAATGTAAGGCCTGCTGAGGGGGACAGAATAGGAACTCTGAGTGACAGTTACAGTAAAATTAAAAAGGTTCAAATTACTAGAGAGGACTGGCAAGAAAGTACAGTGATGAGCTTGGGATGTTGACATCCATTTACCCCACTGATCTATATAAATGACTGGATTGCTCATTGTGTTCTAAAACTGTCAACAGGTGGTGAAGCCACCGGCAGTGTTCGGCCATCTTACGATTCCCTGCCGACTGAGGACATCATTGACTTACAACCAAAACATTGACCTAAAATCATCATTTTTAGTGTATCAGTCGCACATGAATAGTTTAAGATATATGCATGTACATTATTTTATATGTTTATGGTCTTTTTTGGCAGGATAAGCGATATATAGAAATCTTTAAGTTAGGTGTGTCTACTGCACACTGCACACATAACTGACCTAACACAAAATAGATTTCTTTATGTACGTTATTATGCAGGAAATATTAAGCATGAACATATATCTGGGATAATTACCAGAAATTGTTTTGAATATACATTAAATATTACAATACACACAATCTCCTATTACTAAATTGCACTATTGCTCGGAGCGACAAAATTTTGGCCTCCCATTATAAAGCTTGGATTAGTCAGGACATTTTTTAATATAACTCCGATTGTATTTGTCTGAAAAAAAGAATGCCAAATGCACCTAGGATGGCTTGAGGGTGAGTCCGACAGACCCTGAGCCGATAGCCCACAAGAGAGGGAGGAGCCCAGTTGGAGTAGAGGCTGATGTCAACTGGGGGACGACCAATGGAGTGACATTGCTGGCGCTGAAGGCCTAGGCGATGTTGCAGTGACGAATTTCTGAGGCGGAGCCAGAGTGCCTGAGGACTGAGGTGATGCCGGTGTGACAGAGGCGAGGCCGAAGGGAAGGAGGAGCCTGCTGCAGCCGTAGAGGTAGAGGAAAGGAGCGTAGCGGAAGATCCGCAAGTCCATGGTGGAGTTATGACTGACCAAGGGGGAGCCGGTGGGATGAGGAAACCTGGTGATGTCGAAAGGCCGAGGGTGTCTGGTGGAGCCGAAGGTGGGAGGAGCCAAGGCGTAGCTGACAGGTTGACAAGCCAAGACGGAGCGAGGTGATCCTAGACCGGAGGCGGAGCCACAAGATCCACTCACTCAGGTGCTGATGGAGTTTGCTCGACCTGTGGCTCGATGTCACAGCATGGCATCACATGAGATGGCGAATGGCTGCAAACACGATTCTTCCTGTGTTCTGGAACGGGGGTACACACTCTCCGGACACCGGATGATAGCATCCCTCCAGTTAAGTCCAGAGGTGTCTAGGAGGTCTACAGGGTGATGATAATTAGCCCCAATCCAGGACAATGACTTCAGGGTCTCGTCGTCGGAGGGGCTGGTGATGGAAAGAAGACAGAAGTTCTGGGTAAAACTCTAAACTCTTGAGTAGAAAACTGGGTAGAAAATCCATGCTATCACGAGCGATCACAGCAAATTTGGCTGCATAATCCATTTTTTTGGGTCAATCAGCAGGAAGACGAAGGTAAACAGGATCCAATACGAAGTGATTTAAGTAAAACAATAAACACAGGAACAGAAAGAAGGTTTAACAGTGTGTGAAACAGGGGTAGACACACACAACATGCAAACATCGACTGAGAACTGAAAGGTGAAACAGAGCAACTTAAATATACAGTGATTATGAGATGAAAAAAAAAACAAGTGTGATGATGAGTGTCCATGACAACTGATGACTGGCGGGAAAGTGTGACAGGAAACACTTTACAAAAATGGTTCGTCATTAATAGGTAACTATGCAGGAAGTAATTGAGGACAAATGAGTAGAACAACATTGGGTGTTTCTCAAATGCAAGGCTTCATCCTACGAAGGCTGCATTTCTTGGCTGCCACGTCATCAAATGTTGCTGAAGGCTATCTCAATTTGAAGGATCCTTAGAAGGCAGCCTTCTTTTCGCCTCCTTTCGGGCTGTTTTGAAGGATGCATCGGATGTATCCTTTGCGGCCTTAAATCACCCACAATCCTTTGCACACATTCCAATTTACGAAAATGAACGGATGGAAAAAAAGTCAGTGGGGTTAATTATGAAATGTAACACAAAAACAATGTTTTCAGACATTAAAGTGTTGATGTTATCTTTTTAGTTTTGCTGTAAATTAATCACTAACATTAAACTGCCAATAATGTAAGCCACTGGGTGACCACAGACGACTGTCATTCACTGTAGTGCATTATTTAATAGAAAGCCAGTTAATCTAAATATTTGTAATGCAAAGTATTTTTCCAAAATTAATTTTTAATAATATTTTAATGCCGTGACCGCGGAGGCGAGAACGTGTTCATAGCCATGCACACTTACTAGACAGACACATTCTAGTGTTTAATGCTGAGGAGGACTCTAGTCTATAAGCCTCAGAACGACTGGACTAGGAAGGATTCAGGCTCACTAGGATGCAGCCTTCTGTTTGAGAAGCACCCAATAACTTCTGCTACTACTATTAACTAAATTGGAAACAAGATTAACTAATCAGTAAATAAAAGCAAATTTAGAACTAAAATAGTTCCTTATTAGATAATCAAAAAATACTGAATGAGATTAGTTCAGCCTCATTAAGATGACAAATAATGAAGAATTGCCAATTAATTACCAATCCCAATATTAACATGTCTGAGAAATGTGAGAAATTGTCTTTTTTACTCTAAACGTGGTCATAAAATGCATTACTAAGTGTTACCTAGTCATTCTTCAATAACTAGTGATCTGGACCATTATTTTAAAGTGAAAAACATTGTTCACTTTAAAATAATGGTCCAAATCAGTAGTTTTTAAAGATTATTTTGTGATTGTTCAAACAGCCTTCTCCAGGTTGGTAGCAATAATACAGAGATGATGAAAAACACTCTAAGAAAAAAAGAAAAACGATACTCAAAATGTAGGCCATGTGGAGAGAAAGAGGTCCAGGTTGTTTTATGTGGTTATGTCACTGACTCCCTTTTGAAAATTCAGACACACACTGAGGCCAGTCTAACCACCTGTTGCAGTCTACTGTGAACATCTACATCAAAAGGCAAGCCTTTTCCATGCAATTCGACATGGCATGCCTTTTTGTGCCATTTGTAATATTTTAAAAGGGAAATTCAAATGGTAGGAAATTGATATCTGAATTTAAATGTGATTTCTCCAACAGCTGTCAGGACTTATCAGCCAAATTGCGTGCAAGGAGTTGCTTCTTGAAAGTGGGACACTGTCAGATTATGCAGACTTGTGAGAGGGTGGAAAAGGGACTTATTCAGAAGAAATAAAAAAAAATCTGAGAAAAGAATTAGCAGAATCATCTTCATTACTGTGAAATCCAATATTGTTCTATGTTTTCCATAGTTTTACTCTGTTCAGGAGAGACTAACAAAAGTGGTGTTCCGGGGTCAAATTGACCGGTAACATAAAGATTACACCTTTTCCCCTGCAAAAATGTCAAATGTAATCACTGTTCAGTAAAATAAAAACACTGAATGTATGCAATTTGGGGGTTTTTCTCTTTTTTTTTACACCTTTAATTTACTCATTTTCATCATTAATTTTTGATAAAATAAGCACATTCTTAATTTTAACTTCAGTAAAAATCCCTTTTCAGTAAAAAAACAAAAAAAACATGCACTGTTGACAATTTCTGGGAATGGCATTTCTGACTGTAGCCAGTGGATGGCTTTAGTTCTAAATGAATTGGTTAATCTTCAACATAAAAAAAATAAATAAAAAAATAAAGATATTAAAGGCTTAGTTCACACAAACACACGGAAGCGACAAAACACCGATCACAATATTAAATAATATACCGATACTCTATGATTAATAAATACTCTTTTGAGTTAAGCGAGAAAGAGAAGAAGTCAGTTGTCTTGGATGTGAATCCTGACCTCAAACAGATCATTACCCTCCTCAGTGCCCAGTATGGTTAGGTTAAGGTGTGGAGGTGGGGATAGAATTAGACAATCGGGTTGCAATCTTAAGGAAGGGCGTAATAATCTTTCAGGGAGTTCAAATTTAGCACAACACTGGCAATAGAGGTCCCATAGTAGAGCAAATGAGTGACAGCTCAGAAGCATAGCTGCAGAGAAAAATTATATCACTTACCCATTACTGATTCAGATTATCCCTGCTTAGTGATGCACCCACTGAGGAGCCTGTTGAAAGTGCCCTGGTAATTAGGGATTCTATTTTAAGGAATTTGCAAATAGAGACACCAGCTGTAATAATAGGAACTATTGTTGTATATGTTGTTGGAGTAGGGACCGAAAAAGGGACACACCCGATTGTAATAATCACATGTGAAATGTAAGTTTATTAAAGAAGAGTCAAGTTAGTTTTGGATGTTTGTCTTATTAAATAGAAAAGATACATAAAACATGGTGGCAGCGTGGGCACTTATAGATTGCTATAGATTAAAAGTTGAGAATCAGAAAGTGGAGAGCTGCGTCTGAACAGAGCTGCACAATGGACGAACTAAAACACCCATGACCATTATGCATGGACACCGACAATCTTTACAACTCCTGGAAATCCTGGAGGGACCAGTTTCATCTCTACTTGGAGCGAGCAATGTTGGATGCGAAGAAAAAGACTAAAGTCAAATTGTTTCACTACTCACTGGCAGCCGGGAACTGCTGGAAACTCTGATGAGTGATGTAGCCGCGGATGCAAGAACGGTAACGAACATTTTTGCAAAGTTTGATGAACACTGCAATCCCAGTATAAACTAGACAGTAGAGCGCTATAGATTCTTCACAAAAATCCAGGGAGCGGACCAGTCAATCGATAATTATGTCACAGAGTTATGATTGCTTGCTAAAACATGCAACTTCGGAGAAATCAAAGACTCTCTCATACGTGACAGGATAGTATGCGGAATTAACAGTGCAGGACTGAGAGAGAGGCTGCTTCGTGAGAAAGATTTAACACTAGTCAAGTCAAGTCACATTTATTTATATAGCGCTGTCACGATCACAGACTCCATGACCTCCCTCTCTGGCCGCCAGAGGGCGCCCTCGCCCGAATACTGACTTTCCTATACAAACTCCAATTCCCATGATACAGCATTCCTGGACTGATCCCGCATCCACCTGCAATCACTGATCACACACATAGGCCTGTCACGATTATGAAATTTGGCTGACGATTAATTGTCTAAAAAATAATTGCGGTTATGCCGATTAATTGTCAGTTTTAGGGCTTTGACGATTAATTGTCTGTGTTAGGGCTTTGGCGATTATGCCGATTAATTGTCTGTTTTAGGGCTTTGTGCTTCATTCATTAAATAATTGTGATGAATTTAATCCTTTGTAAGTTATCATTTTGCAGTGTAAGATTACAGTTAACACCTTTAAATATTAAATAAATATATTCAATAGCTATGACAATTTGTTTATTAAACTTAGTGAGTGTATAAATCAGCAGCAAAAAGTAATTTTTGAAAACATCTGCACAGTAATTTAATAAAATCTAAACATGTTAATAAAAACAAATGTGCACAAACCATGATAATATGATACGCTTCAAAACAGAGCGGAACAAAGCGCGTATGTGCATCGCGGGTGCAGAATGATGTGCTTAATGCAACATGGAGTCACAGTGCGCATTTAAAAGTTCACGGCACAAAGCGAAGAAATGTCGAGGGCACAAATCCTAGTGTATATCAGTCCAACAGTTTATTGATCATTTGTTTCTTCACAGTTTTAAACTCCAGTTATTGTGCGTCTGATGCCAATTCATAGTCCTTGTGCTGTGTAGGCACACGGTAGCGAGCGAGTCATTTAGAAACAGCAAAAAACTCCAGCAAAATAAAGTCATTTTATGCAAATCCACAGCCCTTTATCTACAGATCAAGCATTATAACGTCAATGTCACATTGGATAAAGTTTTACCGTGTATCCTGTCGTAACCGGACGACGCGCGCTGTTTGAATGCTGAATTGAATGATTGACAGCTGCAGAGTTTGAATGCTGAACGGAATGATTGACAGCTGCAGACGAGTTTGTGAACTTTAATTTAACAATGTAAATATACTGCTGTCCCTCACATTAAGCTATGGAATGGCTTCAGATGACTTTGAATATATTGCTGGAAAACGTAATTAGTGCTTGTCTATTTATTTTGGTCCATGACTCCCCCTTGTGCCGTAGGCCTATAAAAGAGCGCAATAATCGCGGTTGTCTGAAACAATCGCGGTTAGATCAAATAATCGCGATCAGACGGTTATTTAATTATCGCGACAGGCCTACACACACACCTGCATCTCGTTCCCTACCCACATAAAAACCACACTCACATTGCAACCAGTGCAAAGTCTTGTTTTACTGCTGTGAGCAATTCCTGAGCGTTTTTCCTGTGTTTTGATCCATTCTGTCCTGATCTTCTCGTTGCCTGCTGCCTGCCCATTGACCCACTGCCTTGTATTTGGATTCTGACTCGCTTGCTGCCAGCCTCTGAACCCTTGCCTGTTTTCCATTACGTTTGTGCCTGCTCTGCCCTATTGATCTTGCCCATGCCTGACCTTTGCCTGTTGACCATTCTTCTAAATAAAACTTGTTGCAAAATTGACCTGACAGATTCTGATAATTCGCAACAAGCGCTTTTTACAATACAGATTTTTTTCAAAGCAGCTTTACAGAGATAACAGGAAAATGCAACAAAGTTTGTTTCCAGAAGAAAATAGTGTCACAGTCCTGCTTAAGTAGGTTCAATGATGTGTCATTTTTGTTGTAAAAAAGTTGTTAATTTAGTTTATTTATATATCAGGCCACTCTGGAGAAAACCGTGATGTCATCGTCCAGCTCAGTTCAGTTCTCATATAATGGTGTCAATGCAGGCAGATCAATATTATTTTTTAATATTAAATTAAATGTTAAATTTAATGTCCCCAACTAAGCAAGCCAAAAGCCAATGGCAACAAAGGTGAAAAAAGGCGACAAAGGCGACAGTAGCAAGGAACCAAAACTCCTCCAGGTGACAGAATGGAGAAAAAAACCTTGGGAGAAAACGCCTCGGTTACGACTGTAACCTCGGTTCCCTGAAGAGGGAACGAGCGTTGCGTCGAGTTTGACGCTATGGGAACGCTTTGCGTGATGACGTCTTGAAGCACATGTAAAATCAGTCCAATGGTGTGGCGGAACGTCAGAGGCGGGTGACGTCATGTACCAGGAAGCTATAAAAGCCGGCCCGAAACAGAAAACGAAAGCTTCGTAAAGTCTGAAGTCGTGTTGACAGGCATGAAGGAGATATGGCAAGGTGACGCAACGCTCGTTCCCTCTTCAGGGAACCGAGGTTACAGTCGTAACCGAGGCGTTCCCTTTCAAGGGAACTCGCGTTGCGTCGAGTTTGACGCTATGGGAACGTCTATACCAACGCCTCCATAGCTACAAATGTCTGTCCTGTGTGAAATCTGGTGAGCAGCACTAGGAAGACAAAACATGAGACCCTGGAGCAGAGTCTAGATCCAGAGAGTAGAACCTGACGAAAGTGTGCGGTGAGGACCAGCCTGCCGCATCACAAACGTCCTGTAACGAAACTCCTGATATAAGGGCCTTAGAGGCCGCCATACTCCTCGTAGAGTGCGACCGGATAGCCAAAGGAGAAGGCTGTCCAGCCGCCTCATAAGCAAGTGAGATAGTCTTAACCACCCACTGCTCATCCTTTGCTTAGACACTGGACCTCCCTTGTTAGGGGAGCAAATGTCACTTTTACGCCACAGGGCAGCTCTGTGGACATACGTGTCTAACGCCCGAACAGGGCAAAGCAAATTATTCGCTTCCTGGTCCGATTTCGAAAGGGAGGAGGACCTCCAAGTGCCACGAGGGAAACGAGATACCAAAGGGGTCTTTCCCCACAGACATTCCACCCAAAGGACTGTGGTAAGCACCTACGGCCGCCACATAAACCTTTAAAGTGGACGGGGTCAGACCTGCAGTGAACCGGTCCTGCAGGAACTCCAGAACTGTACCAATTGGGCAGTTGACTGGATCCAACCGACGGTCACTACACAAAGAGGAGAATACTCTCCAGTTCAGGGCATAAAGTTTCCTCGTGGAGGGAGCTCTGGACTGTAGAATGGTCTCAACAACCTCAGTTGAGAGACCTGACTCTATGAGCTGGGCCCCCTCAGAGGCCAAGCCCACAGGTTCCACAGTTCTGGTCGGGGGTGAAAAATCAAGCCCCCTGCTTGGGACAGAAGGTCCCTCCTGACGGGTAGCTCCAGAGGAGGCCCGTCGAGGAGGGACACAAGATCGGGAAACCATACTCTGCCCGGCCAGCGCGGGGCTATAAGAAGCAGGCAAACCCGATCCCTGCGAACTCTTTCCAGAACTCCCGGGAGCAGAGCAACTGGGGGAAAGGCGTACAGACGTAGCCTCGGCCACGTCTGTACCATAGCATCCAGTCCCAGAGGAGCTGGATGCGTGAGGGAGAACCAAAGTGGACAGTGAGACGTCTCTCGAGACGCAAACAGATCCACTTATAATTTCCATATCAGCTCCACCACCTCGGGGGTGGAGCCACCATTCCCCGGGCCTCGGCCCCTGTCTCGACAGAGTGTCTGCTCCTATATTCTGGACCCCGGGGATGTAGGCTGCCTTGAGTGACAGCAACTTCCCCTGGGACCACAAGAGGATATGGCGTGCCAGCGCAAACCCCCTTGATATAGGCGACTACCGACGTGTTGTCCGTATGTACTACGCATGGTGTCCCCTGAGACCTGTGATAAAGCTCCTCAGAGCCCGGAAGACAGCTAACATCTCTAGGCTATAGAATGCCAGGAACGATGATGGTCTTCCCACAGACCTTGAGATGAGCGACCCTCAGGATCGCTCCCCAACCCGTGAGGGAAGCATCCGTCGTTAGCAGTTTGCGACGACAAGGAGCTCCCAGCACTGGGCCCTGGGACAGGAACCAAGGTTTCTTCCACATAACCAAGGCACGTAGGCATCACCGCGTGACCTTGATTGTGCGAAATGGGTTGCCCCTCGGGGAAAAACCCTCTGGTCCTGAGCCACCACTGCAGGGGCCTCATGTGCAGCAGTCCAAAAGGTATCCCGTTGGAAGCTGCTGCCATGAGACCCAACAGTCTCTGGAACTGTTTGACAGTGAGTAGCTGGCCTAGCTTTACACTTCCCACAGCTGCCAGGATCGAAGCGTGGCGATGACAGGCGCGCCTGCATCGACACTGAATCCCAAACCACGCCTAAAAAAGTGGCCCTCTAAAATAGAGAAGCACACTCTTCTTGGCGTTCAGCCGTAACCCCAACTCTTTCATATGGGCGAGAACAACATCTCGATGTTGAACCGCCATCTAATGCGACTGAGCTAAAATCAACCAATCGTCGATGTAGTTCGTGATGCGAATACCCCGGAGGCGCAGAGGCGCCAGAGCTGCATCCACGCATTTGGTGAAGTGCGGGGTGATAAAGCCAGGCCGAATGGAAGAACTCGATATTGGTATGCTTTGCCCCCGAAAGCAAACCTCAGGAACTTCCAATGACACGGACGGATGGAAATATGCGTCCTTGAGGTCTATCGTGACAAACCAGTCCTCGGACTAATCTGTGGCACGATTGTCTAAATGTTAACATTTTGAACTTGAGCTGCATGACAACTCGAAGACCTAAAATGGGACGCAATCCCCCGTCCTACTTTGGAACTATGAAGTACCGGCTGTAAAACCCGGTTTCCCTGTTGGAGGGAGGTACATATTCTATGGCCCCTTTCTCTAACAGAGTGTTTACTTCCTGTTCCATAACCAGAACCTGCTCGGGGCCCACCATTGTGGGCAGGACCCCCATAAACCGCGGTGGGCGTTACTAGAATTGTATCTAATACCCTTTCCACGGTCTGCAGGACCCAACGAGAAACATTTGACAGTAGCTTCCACGCTGTCAAAGATTCTACTAGAGGTACCAGTCTCTCGAGACTGGTTTCTGGATTTTGTTGCTGTTGAGTAGTCGGTTCGTCGCCCTGTAACGGCGCACCGGCAGGGAACGACCAAACAGACTGCTCTAGCACCCTCCTCAGAGGGGGCGGGCATCCCGAGGCCACTACGTTTCCGGGTGGACCTTGAGATATGTGCTCGCCGGAGACCGCTGCGCCCTGTAACACCGGAGGCGGCAGGGTTGGCAGAACGGTCCCCTGAGGGCACCGAAGAGAGACGGCACCGTATTTTTCTCCTGCTGTTGAGCAGTCGGTTCGTCGCCCTGTAACGGCGCACCGGCAGGGAACGACCAAACAGACTGCTCTAGCACCCTCCTCAGAGGGGGCGGGCATCCCGAGGCCACTACGTTTCCGGGTGGACCTTGAGATATGTGCTCGCCGGAGACCGCTGCGCCCTGTAACGCCGGAGGCGGCAGGGTTGGCAGAACGGTCCCCTGAGGGCACCGAAGAGAGACGGGCACCGTGAAAAGAGGTGTTAACCGCTCTGCTTCGGGGGGACTACCCTCATTTGTCCTGAGCCCTCAGACATCAGGACTTTTTCCCAGCAGCCTTCTTGGCGGTAATAACGGTCCGCAGATCCGTTTTACCCCTCGAAGACTGCTGGGTTTGAGAGCGCCCTCCGTGTCCCCGAGATTTTTGTGGGGGAGCACGGGAGGAAACGCTCTGTTTCTGAGTGGCGCGGTGCTCAGCGCTCTTTTTAGAGGAGTGAGGCTGCTCCCGCTCAGCAGCCTCATAGAAAGAACGGCGGGGGAGAAGTTTCTGAAGTGCAGCTGCCTGTTTTGAAGCTTCTTGTGACTTCGCTACAGCACTATTAACTGCGTCTCCAAATAACCCTTGCATGGATACTGGTGCATCTAAAAGAACATGTTTTTCTTTGTCCTTTATGTCACTTAAGTTGAGCCACAGATGCCTCTCAGTGGCCACCAGGGCTGCCATAGAGCGGCCGATGGATTTAGCCGTCTCCTTGGTGGCCCTGAGAGACAAATCCGTGGCTCTACGCAGTTCAGACACCGTATCAGCACTAATACCCCCGCCCTCCTCAAAATCACCCAATAACTCAGCCTGGTAAGCCTGCATTATGGACATTGTATGTAAACACGCTGCAGCTTGACCGGCGGCGGCATAAGCTTTATGAACCAGGGAAGAAGTAACTTTTACTGGCTTGGATGGAAGTGCAGGAGCCTTCAGAGAAGATGCCGTTGCTGGAGAGAGATAGCTCGCGAGCGTCTCTTCCACCTTCGGCATCTCCCCATAACCATGCTCTTTATAATTGTGAATGGATGAATAGTGTGATGTTTGTGCAGTATACACTCGATATGACACTGGTTTCGCCCACGATCTCGACACCTCGGTGTGGAGATCGGGGAAAAACGGCAGGCTCCTGCGCTGGGGCTGCGCACGAGATGGCAGGAAGCGTTCGTCGAGCTTACTTTTCGAACGAACGTCCTGCCTATCTTCTGGCCACTCAATAGACAGTCTGTCAACAGCTCTAGTAATGACATCGAGCAGTTCCTCAAACGCATGAGACTGAGGTGGCGAATCCTCAGACTCAGCTACAATACTCACAACATCCAACTCCTCAGAGCTGGATAGTTGCAGTACTGGTACCTCTATCGGGGGGGAAGAAACCGCAACGCGTGCTTCCACACCCTGATAAGAGGCACTGGATCTATCAGACGGATGCTGAGATAAGGCAGAGCCCGTCTCAACATCCACTGATAAATCCATCTGTGAACCCCAGGTCTGAGATCGACGCCGTGCCTCGGCAGCGGCGGGACCCGAGCCCTGGGGAGCGTGGTCGGGATTGAACCGAGCCAAGCGGGATCGGAGCGTACGCAATGGAAGCGCACAGCAATGCACACAGTCACCACCCTCGAGTGCTGACTGGGCATGCTCCTCTCCCAAACAAACAACACAAAGAGTGTGTGTGTCACCTCCCGTTAAATAACGCGGGCAGGGATGGACACACACTCTAAACTGCTGCTCGCTCGCCATACTGAATATATATATATATATGATATAGACAGACAACACCAAATATACAGACAGATTTCACACAGAGCGCAACTGAAGACTCAGAAAGCTTTCGTTTTCTGTTTCGGGCCGGCTTTTATAGCTTCCTGGTACGTGACGTCACCCGCCTCTGACGTTCCGCCACACCATTGGACTGATTTTACATGTGCTTCAAGACGTCATCACGCAAAGCGTTCCCATAGCGTCAAACTCGACGCAACGCGAGTTCCCTTGAAAGGGAACAGGCTCAGTCGGGGGGCCAGTTCTCCTCTGGCCAACGAACGAACAGCGTATGATTATGATTCAGGCAGCATTATAGGTCAGATTGGATTGGAACAATCAGAATATTATCCAGTTCCATCTGGATGAAGATCGGAGTCATCACGCCGGTATGGAGACGGTTTTGTTGAGGTTTTGTTGAGGATCAGTGCCGATGGCTGTCGTGTCGATGAGGCCTTCACAGGGGAGAGTCTCGTTGACAGAATCTCTGCTGACACTTCAGGGATGTGTTGTGGTCTTGTCTAGGCGCAAGTCCTCCATCTGATCTGGATACAGCCTGGATCCGGCTGACTAAATCATGCGTTGGGGTCATGTCTACGCTCAGGTCCACCATCTGATCTGGATACGGCCCGGATACGGCTGACTACATCATGCGTTGTGGTCGTGTCTAGGCGCAGGTCCACCATCTGATCTGAATACGGCCCGGATCCAGCTGATTACAGTAAACCTCAGAATAAGCAGAAAGACTAACATTAGCGTAGATGCTATTCTTCTTATGATGTAACAAGTACATTGGGTGTTATAGGAAGTGTTCCCGGTTCCGGCTGACCTAATAGCTGGGTTTCAGTCACATGATTATGATGACGCATGAAGGCGGGGCGATTTCAGATGGAGGGCAGGAAGTAAACATGGAGAATACGTCTATGGAGGAAACCGTTGCGGAGTGTCCGTATTGTACCTTTATCCGATTTTTTGACCGTCCGTTTACACGTTCTTTCAACTCTGACCCATATCCGATTCATGTGCTTACACTTGCCATACTATCTGAAACATCGCGCATGCTTAAAGGGTTAAATTCTCTTGCACAGATGGGTGGACGCGAAATATGCTTGATCCTAGCTCTGCGATATATGCGAAGTTTGCCAAACATCACCATGATTTTGAGGCTCTTCAGAGAATTGTTTTTTTTCTATTTTTTATTTCTAATATTGTTATTACAGTGCGACCTAAAATAAATAGGAAAATAAACATGTCCAAGTGTGTGTTTTTTCATATAGATTTTAATTTAATGCAATAATAATGTAAAAGTGCTTGAAGTGTGTAATATAATGTAAAACAAAGTTTTATTTTCTGAAATAAGGCTTACTGGGATAGTAACCCAAGTTAGGTTATTTTTGACCCAACTCCTGGGTTAAAAAAGGATCAACTAATTTTTGTGTTATTTCTACCCAGATGTTGGGTTTTTTAAACCCAACATTTGGGTCAGGTATTTAACCCAGAATTTGGGTCAAAAAGAATAACCCAATTTTCTGGGTTGAAATAACCCAGAAATTAGTTGGTCCCTTTTTAACCCAGGAGTTTTTAGTGTGCAGGGTTCCCACGGGTCCTTGAAATCCCTGAAAGTTTGTGAACCTGAAAAAAAGATTTCAAGGCCCTGGAAAGTTTTTGAAAATAAACGTACATAGATACTGGTCCTTGAAAGTGCTTGAATTTATTTTGTGCAAGAAAATATTATGGAATATGGAATCCATATTATTCCATATTATTCCTTCTGGTTATTTCGCCAACACTTCGTGGCCTGTGCACACTAGCTTGCTTGATTTACGTTAGTTACGCGCATTTACGCGTTACGTTGCGTGAGATACTTCGTGTTGTATGTTGCCATGTTCACGCACGCAAAACTTTAACGATGTATCTTACAAGGTAACACAATGTAACCTTGCTCTCACTTGAAATGTGTCCCCAAATTAAGTCCTTGAATTTGAGGGTATTGGACCTGGAAAGTTAACCAAAGTGTGGGAACCCTGTATATAAACACAGACACAAAAAACACGTTGGCTAGCTAACATACCTCCGAAGTTTTTACGGCGTTGTTCTGTGAGCTTTTTACATTTCTCACCTTTATGAGTGACAATCTTCGGTACTCTATAAAAACCCTTTCCCTTTTCTCGATTAGAAGTAGTAAACTACACAATACATTGGCATTTTTTCAGACGGCAGATCCTCAGTTATTTCACTTCCAGCCCTCCATCTGAATTTCGCACTCTCGCGATGCAGCAGCGTGACGTCACGTGAAACCAACCTATTTATGCAGCCTAATAAACATTTAACTGATTTGAATAATAGTAATGTATAATTTTCTATGTGTATGCCAGGTTAAAGAGATGTGTTTTTAGTCTAGATTTAAACTGACAGAGTGTGACTGCTTCCCTGACATTGTTAAGGCGGGCATACACTGTGCGGTGTCTGTGCGATTTCAGCAAGGTACCTACTCACACTGAGCTTGTATGGGATTAATATCCTGCCATGATTCAAAACTGAAAATAAAGTTCTGAAAGGTTGAAACTAAGTGTTCGAAAACTCAAAATCTTACAAAAAAAAGTTTTGCAAGATCGAAAAATAAGATTTGCGAGCTTGCAAAATGTAAAAAAAAAAAAATATCTCTGCAAACATTATGTTGTTTTTGAGATTTCCTTCTTCAGAACTGCAACATTTTTTTTACGATGTTGCGCAAACAATTTTTCAGAGTTTCAAATTTGTCAGTGTTTTCCCACTATATTAGTTTGTTTTCCAGGTTTGAAACCTTGTAAATGGTGATCTGAAAACTGGTGTGCGAATGTGTGAAAAAAAGTTTTGAAACTCTGAAAGCAGAGTTTTGCAGGCTTGCAAAGTGGTACAAAAAATAAAATCTCTGCAAACATAATTTTGTTTTTGAGTTTTCCTTCTTCAGAAGTGCAACACTCTTTTTTTACGGGGTTGTGCAATCATTTTTTCAGAGTTTCAAATTTGTCACTGTTCTCCCAGTGTATAGTTTGTTTTCCAGATTTGAAACCTTGTAAATGGTGATCTGAAAACTGGTGTGCGAATAGGTGGAAAAAAGTTTTGAAACTCTGAAAACTGAGGTTCGAAAGGGCAAAACTTATAACATTACATTACATTACATTTGCACTCCTATTGCGGACTATTTTTTCAGAGCTGAGTTTACAACACCCACTTTGCAGAGATACACCCACACAGTTGCGAGCTTGCGACTCACGTGATTTGTGGCAGCGTTGTCACGCAGCTCTGCTCTGAAACTCAGACTAAGTGAAAATGAAGGCCACAAGCTAAGGCCTGTGTTGTTATAAATAGAGTTATAACACTACCAATTCCACAAATCAGGGATAAGATAGGAGTCATGTGACAGTTTCAGTTTCCTCTGGCTTCCTTTACGATCCCACTTGGAGGTTTTCCAGTCTGTGTTGCTATCTCTCCTGAAGCTACAGCAGAAAATCTAATTCTGAGGTAAGAAAGTAAAAAAAATAACAAGATAATATTTTGTTTAGTGCTTCTACTGTTGTAGATAATGTTGTATGAGTTATATCAGGTCAAACTGTAGTTTGATGAAGAGTGACAATGTTGTGTATAAGTGTCGAGATATTGAGTTAATATGTTGTTTGAAGTGTATACATGATATTTGTTGATGAAAGTGTTTGGATGGAAGATTAATGATTGTTCTGCCTTGTGTTTTGCAAGGCTGTTTTTTTTTTTTCTTCTCTTTTGTGTGTTTCTTCTGAGAAATTGTGATCACCATCCTGGACACGTGAGACGCATATGAGCGTATGTAAAAGGCAAGCCACCCACGGAGACAATTTGATTGTTGAACTTTGATCTTGAGTTCATCGAAACTGGTATGAGAAATCTTTTCCTTTTTGTTTCTGGACAAACTGTTTGTCTAGTAAAGGATGGTGTATCAACCTCCTGCTAATTTCAGCTCCTCTTCAGCTCACCTGCCGCCCGGCTCCTCTTCAGCTCACCTGCCGCCCGGCTCCTCTTCAGCTCACCTGCTGCCTGGCTCCTCTCCAGCCACTCATGCTGTCCACCTGCACTCCGATGAGATGCCGAGCACCTCAGGGTCCATCGTAGGTCAGTTGTTCAGTCCATCACTCAATTAGGCCATTTCCAAAAGCAGACCCAAGGAAAGAGACAGGTTGGGGTAGGAAGAAGAGGCGCTCGGAAATCCTCACTGATACACCAGTGACGCTGGCATTGGAAGAGGAGGAGCGTCGAAAAGGGAAAAACATCAGAAAAAAAATCTTGGGGAGTGAGAAAAGCAAAAACAAGAAGGTAAAAAAACCTGCCGGGAAAAGGATGAAGGCTGATAACTCCTCTTCAGAAGAGGAAGATTTCTGTATCGTCTGCATGGAACAATTTAGAAATTCGAGACCCAAAGAAGTGTGGGTCAAGTGTGTTTTATGTAGCTTTTGGGCCCATCAGGCATGCACTCCAGGCCTGACCAATTTCATTTGTCACCACTGTGACTCTGATTAACAATGCATTTCATTTGTTTGTTCTTGTCACCATTGAGACTGATAAAGAATGCATTTCATTTGTTCGTTCTGTGGAATGGGGGTAAATATGTTTATGTTAATTTGCTCTCTCTCTCTCACTCACTCTCACACACACACACACACACACACACACACACACACACACACACACACACACACACACACACACCCATATGAATTCTGCACATACATACATGCACACACAAACACACACGTGTGCATGCACAAACACACACAATATGCACATGCACTCCCCATATTCACACATATTTTATTGTTGCAGCCACTCATTTAAAATAAAACTGTTGTTGTGGCATATCACTTGGAGTACCCTTAGTTTTTGTGCATTTTGTCTACCTGCTACAACTTACCCCAATATGTTACAACCTACCCCAGTAGTGGCCATCTTGTATTTGTCATCATCTCACAAAGTCAGTGATATAGTTGAAGAAACTTTAATTGTTGCCATTTGTAGCAGAAAAATGTGGGTACTTTGCCTAAAAGTTTTAAACGTGTAGCTTAAAAAAAAAAAAAAAAAAAAGTAGTTTTATGTGCTGAAGAAAAAAGTGTTACAACCATACCCGGGCTCCCCCATATGTTGTTGGAGTAGGGACCGAAAAAGGGACACACCCTAGTGTAATCACATCTGAAATGTGGGTAGGGGCTCACAAGTTTATTAAAGAAGAGTCAAGTTGGTTTTGGATGTTTGTGTTATTAAATTGAAAAGACACATAAAACACCAGCCACAATATTCAATATACCAGGAGTCAGAGCTCCTGACATTAGAGCAAATTTAAAATGCTGGTTAAAGTATTTATGCATTGCAATGAATTGCAAACTCCGAAATAAACGCAGGATTTAATTGCAGCAGTTTTTTCTTTAATTCTAATAAACTCAAAACAAACACTTCAGAATGTACAAGAAACAAAACACAGGTAGCAGAACAACACCTAACTACTGACAAGGACAGACCAAAGCTGACTGAAACACAGGCTATATAAATACCAAAGACAAACAAAGGAGATAATCAATGAAACATAAAACAGGTGTGCTAGTAACTGAATCAGTAACCTATAACACGGTAGTAAATTATATATATATATATATATATATATATATATATATATATATATATATATATATATATATATATATATATATATATATTTCAATTCAATTCAATTCAAATTTATTTGTATAGCGCTTTTCACAATACATATTGTTTCAAAGCAGCTTTACAGAAAGTGCATTTCAGAAATGTACATAGAAAAATACAGTTAGTTAAACATGCATTAATTTAGGGCATAAATGTATATAGAAAAATACATAGAAATGTAGATAGAAAAATACAGTTAGTTAAACATGCATTAATTTAGGGCATAAACATATCGCCAGCGTCGAGTCGTCTCTTATCAGGCGTCGAGTCGTCTCTTCACATGCTTCTAGTCGTCTCTGCACAGGTGTTGGGGCATCTGTAGTTTCCATGGGAGGCTGGATACAAACTTGAGCTGACAATCTGTATTTACCTCGGGACTAGCGTCCCGAGATAACAACAGAAAAGCAGATGAAAAAAAAAAAATATATATATATATATATATATATATATATATATACAGTACAGGTCAAAAGTTTGGAAACATTAGGAAAGTCTCTAATGCTTATCAAGGCTGCGTTTATTTGATCAAAAATACAGAAAAAAACAGTAATATTGTGAAATATTATTACAACTTAAAATAATAGTTTTCTATTTGAATATACTTTAAAAAATAATTTATTCCTATGATGCAAAGCTGAATTTTCAGCATCATTACTCCAGTCTTCAGTGTCACATGTGACCTCCAGTCTATCACATGATCCTAACACATATGACCCGGAGGGGCTGCATATGGAGAATCACTGGGGTGTCCAGCCGCAGGTGGAATATTTCAACCCCAGGGGTGGCAAGGTGGCTTGCCAAGGGAAAGACACATGCTCAGAGAGGCTTACAGTGGAAATACACATGTGGGGGTCGCCCAGAAGGGGAACCATGCACATGGAGGCACCTAGCCAAGCGCGAAAGCTGCCGGTGGCATAACTCTGGCGTTGACGTCGACAGTGCTGGAGGAGACTCAGGGCTTATTAGACTCACCTGAGGAAAATATCGCACGTATCCCGTCCGTGGAGAGGAATGGCGAGCAAGCGAAGACACCTGAGCAGAATCTAGTACCGGCTAGTTAAAGCGAGTACATGAGAAGAAACTGGCTCCACTCGGAGATTATAAAATCTCGCGAATGTGTTAGGTGTCGCTCAGCCTGCAGCTCTACAAATGTCTGTTAGCGAGGCGCCATGTGCTAGAGCCCAAGAGGATGCCACACTCCGAGTGGAGTGGGCCGTCACACCAAGGGGGTATGGTCGACCTTGCTGCTGGTATGCCAAAGCAATGGCGTCCACTATCCAGTGAGACAACCTTTGCTTGGAGATAGCCTTTCCCTTCAGCTTCCCACCATAACAGACAAAGAGCTGTTCTGAGGTCCTGAAAGACTGCGTTCTGTCTACATAAGCACGGAGGGCGCGTACTGGACAGAGCAGTGCCAAGGCTGGGTCTGCCTCCTCCAAGGGCAGCGCTTGCAGGTTCACCACCTGGTCTCGAAAGGGTGTGGTGGGAACCTTGGGCACATATCCAGGCCGGGGTCTCAGGATCACGTGAGAGTTAGCCGGCCCGAATTCCAGGCACGCTTCATCAACCGAAAATGCCTGCAGGTCCCCTACCCTCTTGATGGAGGCCAATGCAACCAGGAGCACTGTCTTAATTGACAGGAACTTAAGCTCCACTGATTGCAGAGGCTCAAAGGGAGCACTCTGCAGGGCAGTTAAAACTACTGAGAGGTCCCAAGAGGGTACGAGGGGAGGACGAGGAGGATTCAGTCTCCTCGCTCCCCTTAGGAACCTGATGATCAGGTCATGCTTTCCCAGAGACTTACCATCAACTGCATCATGATGTGTGGCAATGGTGGCAACATACACTTTCAGGGTGGAGGGAGACAGCCTTCGCTCCAACCCTTATTGCAGGAAGGAAAGCACGACACTGATCAGGCATTTCGTGGGTTCTTGATGTTTAGAAGAACACCAGTTGACGAAGAGGTTCCACTTCAACGCATAGGCATGTCTCGTGGACGATGCTCTAGCGGAAGTGATGGTAGCCACCACCGCTGGTGGTAGGGTACTCAAACCTGCCTCGTCCCGTCCAGGAGCTACACGTGGAGGTTCCAAAGATCGGGACGAGGGTGCCACAGGGTGCCCCGTCCCTGAGAAAGCAGGTCCTTCCTCAGGGGAATTCGCCAGGGAGGTGCTGTCGCGAGGAGTGATAGTTCTGGGAACCAGGTCCGGTTGTGCCAATACGGGGCAACCAAAATGACCTACTCCTCGTCCTCCCTGATCTTGCGCAAGGTCTGCGCAAGAAGGCTCACTGGGGGAAACGCATACTTGCGTAGGCCCCGCGGCCAGCTGTGCGCCAGTGCATCCGTGCCGAGCGTGCCCTCGGTCAGGGAATAAAACTGGTCGCAATGGGACGAGTCGTGGGAGGCAAACAGATCTACCTGTGCGTCCCCGAACTGATCCCAAATCAGCTGAACCATCTGGGGATGGAGTCTCCATTCTCCAGGGATAGGCCGAAGCCGAGACAGCTCGTCGGCAGCAAGGTTCAGGTCTCCCGGGATATAAATGGCTCGAAGCGACCTCAGATGCTTCTGACTCCATATAAGGAGGTGGCGAGTGAGTTGCGACATACGGCGGGAGCGCAGACCACCTTGATGGTTGATGTACGCTACTGTCGCGGTATTGTCTGAATGGACTAGTATGTGCTGACCACTGAGCAACGCATGGAAGCGGTGCAGGGCGAGACGTACAGCCAGAAACTCAAGGCAATTGACATGCCAAAGGCGCTGGGGTCCTGTCCAGGAGCCCGCAGCAGCATGTCCATTGCAGATGGCGCCCCAGCCCGGGCTCTGGGGTCCTGTCCAGGAGCCCGCAGCAGCATGTCCATTGCACATGGTGCCCCAGCCCGTGGTGGAGGCATCTGTTGATACAACAACATGCCGGGAAACTCGTTCTAAGGGCACTCCGGCCCATGGAAAACTGAGGTTTGTCCACGGGGTGAAGGTCTGACGGCAGGCTGGAGTCACTGGGACTTGGAGCGTGCCGTGTTGCCATGCCCACCTCGGGACTCGATCGCAAAGCCAAAGCTGAAGAGGTCTCATATGAAGCAATCCGAGCGGCGTTACTGCGGCTGCGGATGCCATATGCCCCAGGTGCCTCTGCAATAGTTTCAGTGGAACTGCACTCTTGTCCTTGAACTGGTGAAGGCAAGTCAGCAGTGACTGCGCGCACATGGCGACCGAGTCGATCTCCATACCGAGAAAAGAGATCCTCTGCACAGGGCAGAGTTTGCTCTTCTCCCAGTTGACCCGAAGGCCCAGACGAGCTAGGTGCCGGAGCACTAGGTCCCTGTGTTCGCAAACCTTGTCTCGAGAGTGAGCTAGGATCAGCCAGTCGTCGAGATAGTTCAGGATGCGAACCCCGTGTTCCCGGAGGGGAACAAGGGCTGCCTCGACGACTTTCGTGAAGACGTGAGGAGACAGGGCTAGCCCGAATGGGAGAACCTCGTACTGGTATGCCCGCCCCTCGAAAGCAAACCGAAGAAACGGTCTGTGTCAAGGTAAATGGAGACATGGAAGTAGGCGTCCTTCAGGTCGATCGCTGCAAACCAATCCTGTGGCCGCACACATTCGAAAATGCGTTTGGCCGTGAACATCTTGAACGGCATCCTGTGAAGGGAACGGTTCAAGAGGCGCAGATCCAGGATTGGTCGTAACCCACCGGACATTTCGTCTGGAGGGACCGTCTCGATTGCACCCTTCGCCAGTAGGGTGGCGACCTCCGCTCTCATGACAGGGGCCTTGCCACCAACCATAGTGAAGCGGACTCCCCTGAAGCGGGGAGGAGACCACGCGAACTGAATCGCGTAGCCGAGCCTGATGGTCCTCGCGACCCAGCGGGACAGTCTGGGAAGCTCTAGCCAGGTCCCAAGAACTGTACCAGCGGGGTCATGCGGACCACAGACGTACCCTCGGTGGTGCAGCGAGGTGGAATGACCGGCCCAGGCGTGGGTGGCATAGCGGCCCAGTGCGGGGGCACGGTCATTAGCCGTGTCCTGCCAGAGGAGGCCAGGGAAGGACCAGCGTTCCACGGGGGCGTGCTCTGGCTGGGGTCTGCCGACAGAGGGGGACGAGAGTGGCGAGGCTCGTGAGCGGCGCGCACTGTCATCCACAGCCTCTTGGGGCTTGGAGGAAGGGGCATCAGTTCTGAAACAAGAGATTTCCACCGGGGGAAGGAGTGGCCCTGCTACCAGCTCCTGAGAAGAACTGAGCCCTAACTCCAAGCTGCCCGTCTCGAGAGTGCTGCTTATCCCGGCATTTGACCAGCTAAGGGGCGGAGACGGGCAATGCCGCCCTTCTGCATCCTCCTCCTGCTCTGGGCCGGTGAAGGCTCGAGGGGAGGAGCCGCAGGGAGGCGGCCTCGGTGGGAAGTAGACTAAGGAGACCGCATGGACGGATGACCGTTGGTGCAGAAGGCCTCAGTCCACTTCAGGGGAGGGTCGAAGACTGTTGGGCGCAGTCCTCAACCACACCGCCGAGGACATGGGACATGGGAGGCATAGCGTCCCTGCGTGGGGGCGTGGTCGAGTTTCCGCGTTCTGTCACTGTTGGCCAGGGAAGGACCAGCGTTCCACGGCGGCCTGGTCTGACAGAACTCCCGAGTCAGCACTGCCTCGAAGGCGAAGGCGACACACAGCACTGCATGCCTGTGCCACGATAGTGACAGAGAACATACAGCCCATGATCGCCATGCGATCGAGTGAAGCGAAGGCGGAGGACGCCCGCGGGCCACGATAAGTCACGGGGACTCTCGCGAGCCGGAGGCGTCCTGATGCACGTCCGGGAGAAAGGCACTGGGAGCGAGTGCTATAGAGCAACACACGCCCAGGAACCAATAGTAAGCCTACAGCGCTCGGGGGGAGGGCGGCGCCACTCCAACCGATGCTTTCAGCTGCCCGGGAAAGCATGGCCATCAGCTCTGGATCTGACTCGACTAACGCTGACACTCCCGAGGGAGGCAACGCAGTCGAATCCTCATTTCCAGAGGAATCAAGCCCGCCTTGTGATGCTGTGAGTGACATGACACTATCTGCTGGAGCCCCGAATGAAAACACTGGGTCCCCGAGAGGAACCAGGCACACACGGAAGCCCCACGGTTTGCGATGTGGAGGGGGGCATGGCCCGAGGAATGCTCGTCGGTATTTTGCCACACCGTAACCCTCAGATCACCCTGGCCACCAGCCAAAGTATCCCCTATCGAGGAAGAGATAGATTGGGGTGTGGCAGAGGGGACTCTCACACAGAGATCCTTGAGTCTCGATCTACAAACATCGCGACGGTCATGTTCTCGCAATGAAAACATGACTCATCCACGAGCGCTGCCGAGCGTGATTAAGCCCAACACGCGAAACAGCGCTCGTGACCGTTAGGCAGATGAATCACGCACCCACATCCAGTAAATACACGGGCGAGCCGTCTTGAAAAAGACGTGCCGCGTGCAGCTCTTTTAGAGAGAGGAAAAAGCTCAACAGTGCTGAAGCGCCCAGGAAGAAACACACACACTGTCGGCAGATCACTGCACAGATCAGCAGCAGGCAATGCGATCTTGCTGGAACGCGCCGTCACACCAACACACTGAAGAGCCGCTCGTCTCGTAGAGGAAGATGATTCAGAATGGCTTGTAGGAGTGAAGAGAACTCTTGGCTCCGAAGCGAAAACATATCTGCATGTTGCCAGCGTACTTCCTTATATACCCACGACGTGGGGCGGACTTACGCTATGCAAATTCCGCAGACCCATGGCATTTTCTTGCCATTGGCTCGTTTTGTATACTCGAAGGTGAGAGGCTTTCTAAGCGAAACCCCATTCGTCGTCACTGACGTAACTCGTAGTGACCACGAAAGGGAACTGCATTTATTCAAAATAAAAAAAAATATTTTCTAATAATATAAATCTTCTTTACTATCTTTCTTTACTATTTGTTTTACTTTTTATTCATCAAAGTATCCTAAAAAAGTATCACAGGTTATGAAAAAATATTAAGCAGCAGAACTGTTTCCAACTTTGATAATGAATCATCATATTAGAATGATTTCTAAAGGATCATGTGATATATATATATATATAATTTTTTTTTTTTTTTTTTTTTTTACAAGAAAGGAAACAAGCACAAAACACAGAAAACAGAGCATAACCCTTGCAATGCTTTATACAATACAGATAGGGTCAATACAGTTTCAAAGCAGCTTTACAGTGATAAACAGGAAATTAATGATTCAATGATTCAAACAGAATTCAATTCTTATGTAAAGCAGCTCTAAGAAGACACTGAATGTCAGACACTGTAATCTGCTCTGACCATATCCTGAGTGTACTTCCAGATCCAATTCCACTCCATCCAGATGTTGCCATTCGATTATTTTTTGATAATTTGATAACCAGTAAGGGACATTTCAATGATCAATGTCTGCATCTCTTCAGTTTTCTATAATTGACCTCACAGATAATTAACTGCTGTTGCTTACAAATTTCAATTAGTAAACAAACTTTACATCTGCCTGATTCTTCTCGTTCAATCCTGGATGGACCTCAAATACCCTTTCTCCATAATCTTACAGTTCAATCAATATATTACTTTTTATTTAACTGTATACCCAGAAGAGAACTGGCCCTGGTGTAGCCTGGTTTCTAAAGGTTCACCCCATTTTACCCATTATCCAACATCAAATGGAGTTTTTAATCATCAAGAAAAATTAACTGCGCAACTCTCTCATGAAAAGTGAAACAAACTGACTTTCTCTATAGGTGATTGGTGGTTAGCTGTAGTTGCCACACAGTCATGTGCACAGGCTTCAGAGTTCAGCGTAAACTCTGGATCAGACCTCTGAACCGGGTTGGATTTGTTTGGTTGTCAACTTCAACATACTCTGAAAATTCTTCAGCTTTTTCAGTTTGTTCAGTCAGCTTCTTGCAGCAGACCTCAGGAGTGCTTACATATTGTTTGCATATCGAATAATGAGATTTTCAAGTAAGAGCTCCCCTGTATGGTGGCACAGTAGTGCACAACACAACAAAATTGCCACAACACAAAAGAAACAAGCCACAACACAACGGAAATGCTCCCACTCCCTTCCTCTGCCACTATAGAGGGTGCGTTAAAGCTAAGGACTTTATACCAGAGGTAATGGTGTAACGAAATCCAATTTTTTGACATTTTACTGTGGTACCCTTTTTTAACCATTAGCCATGTAATTTATATAGCTATGCAAATTTAAAATGTAATTTACAGTAAAAGCTGTTTAAAATTAGTTATATCGTTAGACCATTACCTCTATAGTGCAAAGCCCAATTTTTTTTTAACATAAATTAATAATTTGTGTTATTAATAATAAATAAGATGCATTAAATTGATCAAATGTGACAGTAAAGACATTTTTTAATGTCACACAATTTCTATTTAAAATAGCGTTTAAAATTATTTTAAAAATCTTAAAATAAATCTTAATCTATAAAGAAACAGCATTGTGAAATGAATTCAACAGTAATCATATGTGCATTGCAATGCACATATTATTGCATTTATGCATTATGTGCATTTAAAATGTGTCCATAAAAAAAAAAACATTTTTATGGTAAAAACTGTTAAAAATGTGGATTTCGTTATTCCATTGCCCCTTGTAAATCCTGCATGTTAACTTTAAGACACGTGGTTAAGAAACGACACAGTAAAATGGGCTGATTGGGCAACAGACGGCTCTATTGGCTCATATGGGAAATTCAAGGGTTCATAAAATATATTGGTACAGTATTATATTGTGCATTGTAAAGTTGACTTGGCAAACGGCGGCTCTATTGGCTCATATGGGAAATTCAAGGGTTCATAAAATATATTGGTACAGTAAAAACTGTTCAAAATTAGGGTTTTGTTAGTCCATTACCACTAGTAAAGCTTGCATGTCAGCTTTAATACACCTTTATAGAAAGGGCACTGTGGGCTGATTACACAATAGAATGTTAATGTAGGCTATTGCCCCATAGAAACTTGAATTCCATTAGATCATTAGACCCTGCATTAAATCCCTCAGCTCATTCAACCCTAACAGGGTTTAATAATATTTTTTTTTAATTAAAATTGACACTTGTCAATAAGTAGCCCTGTTTGTGTGAGAGCATATAGGACCATTTCCGTTGTGTTATAGCTTGTTTCCGTTGTATTGTGGCTTGTTTCCATTTCGTTGTGTTGTGCACCACTATGCCTGTAAATTTGCACACATTTACATATTCTTTCCAAGTCTGTTAAACTAAGTTCAAAACGTAACATAATACAAAAATGATTAAGAGAACAATTTGCTACATTTCTGCAGTAATACCATTTTGAAATATATTCTGAATCTAAAAAATTAAAAACTATCAAAACAATTAGATGTAGCTGAACACTATACACATCTTTCTATTTCATTACCATCCAAAAGGGGAAACTTAGGAATAATTTTGTACTGTAATGTAAACACGGACCATGTAACATACTGCAGTGAATTTGAAAGAGTAGAGAGTGACAACCTTTGCTAGTACTATGGAAGAATGGCTTGATCTGATAAATGTATTAAGGGTTTTGGTAGATTTAGTGCATTTTAAATGTGAATTAACTACTGTGTCAAGTTAAAAAATGGTTAGAAGAACTGTGTGAACAGTTTAAAAAATAATGACCTAGTATTGAGAAATGTGTCCATTCGATTGTAAAAAGACAAAAAAAACAAAAAAAAACATAAAAGGTTTATTATGTATGTATTATTGCTCTGTCTCTAATAAATCATGATCATAATACATATAGACCTGTCAGTCATTTCATTTAATCAGCAGGAACCGGAGCAAAAATAAATTTCTTTCCCCCCATATTTGCGTTATGTTAGTAAAAATAATAATTATTTGAAACCTTCTCTTTGGTTTTACAGGCTTTTTGTGATCAATTTTTGAAAAGTGTTGTATTGTACTCAGTATATATGCTCACTCACTTAGCTCAAAATAATGGGTAACTGCTATATCTACTTTGTTATATCCCTTGATCAACTGAATTCCTGTGTGAAGTTTAGGTTTATGATTGTATTTTTTATCTTAAAATATACACCATGTTTTTTTCTGGTGTATTGACTGCAACAGACAAAAAGATTGTCAGTAATTTCATCAAAATACATCACTATTGCCCCAACCAAACCCTGAAGCAGTAGTCATTAATTCTCTGTGTTTTTCCACACTGTCACATACACTTTGTAATATCAAATGTATTAACTTAGTATTTAGAAATGAGATTCATTTAGATGTACATTTTACATGATCCATATTATATAATTTGTATTCAAGTGTGGGGTTGAAAACTTCTGGAAAGGAAAATAAGGGACACTCAAAATATTTGTTCTGTACCACACAGTGCATGTCATTTCAGTATCTGCAGTTATGTGTGTATAAAATGTGTCTAAAAGGTTATCAGAAATAAACACATTTGGATCATTCTGTGTCAAAACCACACAAATTTCAGAAACTTTCCTGGCTCAAATATTTGATTTTGTTAAAAAAAGAAATCTGAAGAAAACCAATCATAAATAAAGAAGAAAGGCAAAATATTAAATGTGATGGATGTATATTTACTGAGTAAATTACTGTTTTGTAGAGGGGGGTCAGAATGACAATTTTCACCTGAGATTTGGAGTCAGATTACAGGGGTCAAAAATGACTTCAGAACAGCATCATTATTTTATGTTTTATATTACGTATTTTGTAGGTCCATTACTGAAATGTGTTGACTTTAGTAATCTTTGTTGCATTATATGCCAACGGTGAAAGTTCAGAAATGGGAAAAGCACTTCTTGTGATTTTTTGCCCAAAGTTTACATGCCTGTAACTCATATTAGATATATCTTAATATCCTTTTAGATTCTAATTCTTAACTTTTCTTTCGGTTTCTTAATTTTTAATTCAGAAGGAAACCCAGAGCAAAAAGAGTTTAATAACACATGTATTTCTTTCCCCCCATTGCGTGATGGTAAAAATAATTATTATTTGCAACTTTCTCTTTGGTCTTACAGGCTTTTTGCAATCAATTTTTGAAAAGTTTTTTTTTTTTTTTTATTGTAAGTTTTTTTTTATTTTAGTTTTAATTGCAAGAATTCTTAAACAGATAAACAGATTTGGGAAAAGGGTTTATTTTGATTTGCTTCATTTGTTTTGGCTTATTAGTACAGCTGATACATCAGTGACATTTTATTCTCCTTGTGCTTGTCACACACACTGAGGCAAATTCACCACTCCATCATTACATGTTGGTCTTAGGTCATTGACATTGCCATTGACATTTTTTCCTGTCTGGCATTCAAAGCTGATTTTATCATCATGTGTTGAGAATCTATTTTCCTTTCTACCCCATCTCGGCTGTATACCTCTTTTATCCATTTCCTCCACCGTCACTGAACAGGGCTCTGAAACAAACCAAACTTCTCACTGTCAGTGTTACTTTATATATTCATTGAATCATCAGAACCAGAACTACAACTTCAACTACAAGATTACATCAAACTTGCAAATAAATAAACAGTACAGTAAGAAAAGCTTAATATGTTTTTGATATATATATAATGATGTAGCATGTTCATACTTACTTAAACACCTAATATTCCCTCTCCATTGGCCTTGTTCACAGGTCAGGTATTTGGAGTAGGGGTGATTCTGATCCAGTGTGTATTTATCAAAGCAGCTGTATTCAACTTTCTCCCCTGAACTGTATTCATTTTTGGTCATTTGTGTTGTATCTGCAAAGTCCACATCTGGTGGTAGCCCACACTTTTCTGAAGGCAAAGCAAAGTTATTATTTTATTTTTAGACAAGAAAATGTGGCATTAAAAAAAATCTCAATATCAGCCACATGGCTTTTTTATGGCCTTAAACCATAGAACATGTTATTAACGTAATGCACATTATTAATATAAGAATTTGTATTCTCGTAATCCAGAAGTGTTTCTCTATAATCTTACCCTGACAAACAGGCTCATTATCCCACTTCCCATCATCTTGGCATTTAAATGATTTGGTGATTTCTTTTGTAAAAAAAATCCAGTATTTTTCAGCGCAGGTGATCTCCACTCTTTCTCCAGCTCTGAAAATAGTTTGACCCTCTGGTGTGATCTTTTCTACTCCATATGTGGTTGACTTAAGCTCACAAGTTACTTCTGTACAAGACATAATTATGTAGAAATAAGCGTAAAAAGAGATCAAATATGTGTGAAACTGGATTTGCATGATTTGTCTTTTGCAGGAAACAAATGATTCTGAGAAATAATAAATAAATAAAAATCCTAAAATGAAAAAATAAAATAAAAATAGCTTCCCACTAATAGAGTACTATTTGTTTTCCTTAAATAAGTATTAGAGGCACATCTTCTATTTTGAGAACATTTATATATATTTGCTAAACTATTATCTGAAAATTAAGCAAGCAGTAAGTAGTTATTCGTAAGTAGTAAGTGGTTATTAGCTGATTTTGTAGTTACCAAATGATAATGCTAGCCATGTCACACAGCCAGACACATTTAGGGAATGGGATGTGCCATTCTCCATTTGACAAGCACTATCAGAAGAAAAAGTTCTCATATCTGTATCATACGTAACTAACATACCAGTGCATTGCAGTATGCCTGTCCATTCAGTCTGGGGATTACAGGTGATTTGTACAGGCTGCTCTGGTTCAAACCCAGGATTACACTTATATTGTATTCTTGAACTGATTTTGTATTTTGGTCTCTGTTCTCCCACAATCTTTGCATTTGCAATGTTTGGTGCTGCACACATTTTAACTGTAAAAAAATATAAAAAAAAATAAAAAAAAATCCATCATTCAATTCATATTACATGCACAAATTGTAAGATTTAATGTCAGAACATACCAACACACAGTGGTTTTGGTGTCCATCCGTCTCGTGTGCATGTGGCTTCTGCTGCCATTTGATCATAACCAGACATGCAAGAGTAATATTGTTTTGCTCCAAATTTCATATCCTTACTGAAGTAATAGTATGGCCTAGACACATGCTGGTCATGTGGAACTTCACATTTAATATCTGAAACAAGATTTACATTATTTTTAGTAGCATGCAGTAAATTCAGATCGTAATCCAGAAGTGTTTCTCTATAATCTTACCATAACAAACAGGCTCATTATCCCACTTCCCATCATCTTGGCATTTAAATGATTTGGTGATTTCTTTTGTAAAAAAAATCCAGTATTTTTCAGTGCAGGTGATCTCCACTCTTTCTCCAGCTCTGAAAATAGTTTTACCCTCTGGTGTGATCTTTTCTACTCCATATGTTGACTTAAGCTCACACGTTACTTCTGTACAAGACATAATTATGTAGAAATAAGGGTAAAAAGAGATCAAATATGTGTGAAACTGGATTTGCATGCTTTGTCTTTTGCAGGAAACAAATGATTCTGAGAAAGAAAATAAAAAAATCCTAAAATGAAAAAAAAAGCTTCCCACTAATAGAGTACAATTTGTTTTCCGTACATAAGTATTAGAGGCGCATTTTCTATTTTGAGAACATTTATATATATTTGCTAAACTATTATCTGAAAATTAAGCAAGTAAGTAGTTATTCGTAAGTAGTAAGTGGTTATTAGCTTGATTTTGTAGTTACCAAATAATAATTCTAGCCGTGTCACACACTTTGCATGCAAATGCTGTTGCCTCATGATTTTCCCCAATAAAAAAATAACAAGCAAAAAATTTTCCTTTCAATTAAAACATAGAAATCCATTTTCTCACTTACTTAAACACCTACACTGTAAACCCTAACGCTCAAAATAATTAATTGGTTTGAGTAGGACAAACTTAAATTAAACTAATTTGTTCAGTCAAATTAACTTTTATGAGTATTTAGCACTTTCTTTTTCTTTCAAGTTCACAGAACTGATATATTTTAAGTAAACTGAACTGTTTCATTGTTTTGAGTTTTATGAAATGATTTATTTTAATTTAAACAAACTTAAGTTTAACTGAAACGGCTGGGATGTCTATTTCCCAGCATGCTTTGCCGATGTCACTTGAATGGGAGAGTAAATGCTAAAATTAAGTGTAATATAATGTTTGTTTTTTTTAATATTAATGTTAAGTGGGAGATTTAGTAGTGATTAATGTTTTGTTATGCTAATTTAGTAGAATTTCTGTTATTGTTGGTTTTAGGATAGTTACCATCATGGTGACAAGTGGTGCATGCGGCTTGATTTGAGAGCAAATAAAATCTTTAAATTGTTGTACTCATACAGCAAGTGCTGTATAACATACTATTGTTAGCATGATAACATGTTAGCAAACTAGCTTGTTAAAACTATAAGTTAATACTAATGAAAGTGTTCTCACTGAGATTACATGAAGGTTTTAAGTTAAATGTATGAACTAGTGTACTCTGATTTGAATTGTTCTTAACTTGAAATGTTTAAGTTCTCTTGAATTATTGCAATGAGAAAGATGAATAAATATTCTGAGTAGCAGAAACTGAAAATGTTTGAGTTTGCTTAATCAGTAAATTTAAGTTAATTATAATTTAAAATTATATTTAAATTAAACTCCAAAAATATAAGTGATGATGTACTCAAATGTTTGAGTTTATGAACTTAAAAAAATTGTGGCAACTGATTGCCTCACTTTTTTTAAGTTCTGCTTACTTATTCGGGTTTACAGTGTAATATTCCCTCTCCATTGGCCTTGTTCACAGGTCAGGTATTTGGAGTAGGGGTGATTCTGATCCAGTGTGTATTTATAAAAGCAGCTGTATCCAACTTTCTCCCCTGAATTGTATTCATTTTTTGTCATTTTTGTTGTATCTGCAAAGTCCACTTTTGGTGGTAGCCCACACTTTTCTAAAGGCAAAGCAAAGTTATTATTTTATTTTTAGACTATTTTCAACAGCAAGAAAATGTGGCATTAAAAAATCTCAATATCAGCCACATGGCTTTTTTATGGCCTTAAACCATAGAACATGTTATTAATGTAATGCACATTATTAATATAAGAATTTGTATTCTAAAATGTTTTTAAAAATGACTTTCTGTATTGAAGAAATCTTGGTTGGATTCTTCTTTATAATATATTATAACTACATATAAATTAGAATTGTTTGCTGTTGCTAGGTTATTCTGGGTTGTTGCTAGCCAGACACATTTAGGGAATGGGATGTGCCATTCTCCATTTGACAAGCTCTATCAGAAGAAAAAGTTCTCATATCTGTATCATACGTAACTAACATACCAGTGCATTGCAGTATGCCTGTCCATTCAGTCTGGGGATTACAGGTGATTTGTACAGGCTGCTCTGGTTCAAACCCAGGATTACACTTATATTGTATTCTTGAACTGATTTTGTATTTTGGTCTCTGTTCTCCCACAATCTTTGCATTTGCGATGTTTGGTGCTGCACATATTTTTTCTGAAAAAAAAAAAAAAATCCATCATACTAATTTGAATTCATATTACATCAACAAATTGAAAGATTTAATGTCAGAACATACCAACACACAGTGGTTTTGGTGTCCATCCGTCTCGTGTGCATGTGGCTTCTGCTGCCATTTGATCATAACCAAACATGCAAGAGTAATCTTGTTTTGCTCCAAATTTCATATCTCCACTGAAGTAATAGTACGGCCTAGACACATGCTGGTCATGTGGAACTTCACATCTAATATCTGAAACAAGATTTACACTATTTTTAGTAGCATGCAGTAAATTCAGATCGTAATCCAGAAGTGTTTCTCTATAATTTTACCCTGACAAACAGGCTCATTATCCCACTTCCCATCATCTTGGCATTTAAATGATTTGGTGATTTCTTTTGTAAATGAAATTTTCTGAAAAACATTTAATTAAATAACAATAACAAAAAAATCACTTGCCTTGACATTGGGCACAATTCAAGGAAAACAACGAAAAGACGAAGCCAAAGAGTTTTACAGGAACTCTCATTTTGGGCTCAATTCACAAGTCCCTTTTTTGGTCTGTCTCTGATACTCTTGCCTGCTAGGGGATCAGCAAGATAAAAAGTCAAAAATATTTTTTTCTTATACCAGACCACTCTGTGCACAAGCAAAAAAAAAAGTTTCTTATCTGATGCAGAAATTTGTTTTTGTCATTTAGACACACCAAGACAAGTTACCTTAGAGAAGTCAAACTTATTGAGTCATATTTATGCAACATATAAACAGGAAGCAAAGGGCAGGTTACAAAATAACTGCCATGTTCACCTCTGAACTCTGTAGCTTAATCCTGTTAATGTTTTTCACTGGCTCATGCTTGAATCAAATCATAAATGACATTATGTTGTGAATAAATCTGTCCCATAGAGCATTACAAATTAGTGAGATTGAAGAAGATTCACAATACTTTCAAACTTTCAAACACTGCAATAGTACAATCATTGCAAAATGTATCTTTAACTGCAATTGCAAAATGTGTCCAGAATTGAGCAATCAATTGAACAGCTGCAGAAGAAGAGTTTGACGCTTAAAGTATTCGTCTGACTCTGCTTAAATTGTTGTCCTCATTTTCTCACACTAGAAAAAAAAAATAGTTGGAAATGTAAAAGCTGGACATAATTTATTTTCCCTCTGGGCATAGGCCTACATAGAACAACGACATTACTGAAGGATATATCTCACATTATACCAAACAAAATGCACGATGCACTATTAACTCTATTACACTATTAATTAAAACGCACAGTGAACTGCATTAAATATAAAAACACATGCCTTACCTTTTTGTTGCAGTGCAATTTTTATTGCATAAGTGTAACGTTTTGCTGACAGCACTACAGTCCTATTTTATTTTATTTATTTATTTTTCTGCTTCCATTCGCCTGATTGCTATTATTTAATTTCTTCATTAAAAATACATCCAGGGGAGATTGAATAGGCCTGTTTCTTTTCATTTTTACTCAGTATCCGACAGCTAATCAAAAAGACGCGCGATTAAGTGATGCAATAAACTGCGGCTGCGCACATTCAATCCACACAATTATTTTTATAATAATACTTTTGCAATAATGTATACATGTATGTGTTCATTTAAAATCTGCCATTGTGTTTTCGGCGTTGTTAAAATAATAATAAAAACACGTTTTTTTTTTTTTTTTTTTCTGAAGTGGGATCCAATTGGATCCAATCAGAGAAGTCGGCGTTAAGATCATAAGAGCAGTGCTCATTGTGAATGGCCACTTATAGCGTGTTTTGCCTTTGGATTTATTATCAAATTAATATTATAATAATTGTTTTAAAGCAATTTTATTGCACTGAAGTATGAAGTATAGCAAGAGTAGGAAAAGTCACAAAGTCTCATGCCGTTTGGATGAAAGGAATTTCATAAATAAATAAATAAATAAGCCCAGATTTTACAGTGGGAAACCATGTTGAATTGCTACAGCATCATATTATGTAAACTGCATTTATGACAAAGAACTACACAGATGCATATATCATAACGATCTATCAAAAAATGCACACATGTTGTCCTCTGCTTTTGTTCTGACGCTGCGGAGATAATACTGGGAGGAGCCGGGTTCATATGACATATGAGGCGATCACAAATTAGTGTACAGTTAATAGCAAATTTTTAGGGGGGCTGGGTGGAAATTTAGGAGGGTTAAAGCCCTCCTAAAATCTTTAACAAGCATCATCATTAGCTGATGTTTTATCTGAACTCTGACTGCTAGGGTATGGCAACTGCCGCAAACGCCGCCCCTGATCTTAACCTCCCCTCAAAATAATGGGTAACTGCTATATCTACTTTTTAAAGACCACCCATTGGCCCTAAAGCGGGGCGAAGCTATATAATGCATGTATGTCTTTTCAGCACTCCAGTGAAGTTCACTTAATTTATTAGAATTTAATTACTTTAGCTCTACGCTTAATCTGACTCCAATTTCAAATGATAATCAAATTTAGATTGTGTTTCTTGTTAGAAAATAATCATAAATATTGATTATGAATTAATTTCGATCTTTGATTATTCTGGGTATCCCAAATTTTCAATTATTCATTCATTAAGGACCCGGTATCGCTTTGAGACGTCACGTCGCGAATGTGCGCTCACGATCACAACCATAGCCAGTTCTGAAATAGTCAGAGGATGCAGTGCAAACTATTTTACCCTTAAGCGGCCGCCCATGCTTCCCAAAAGATGTAATTTTTGAAATAGTCGCAAGATGCAACATGCTAAGTCAGTGATAGTCAGAAATCAGAAGGTCTCCTTAATGAGGTGCCCCATGCTCCATTCATTAGTGCCTTCGGTTTGATCTACCCTGGAGTAGCGTTGCGGAAACACCAGACTACATTAATCTACTAGTAATAATGATTTCTGAAAAATGCACAATAAATCAAGATGTAACATTTATTTGTCAGGTAAAATGTATCATGCCAATTACACAAGTGATTAAAAGCCAATTCAGAAATAATAAATACATGACATCAATTACTCAAAGATGACTCTAAAAGTAAGCAATGCATTCCTGACAGAGACATACAGTGGTGTGTGAGTGTTTTCCAACGGAAAATACTGAGACTGCACTGTATGGGGGTTTTCCTGGTTACAGGTTCCCACAGACTGCTCTGTCACCTATACCCTTAAATACCCAGACCAGAACAAAAGGGTTATACCAATATTTAGAGTTGTACCCCAGCACCTGGTTTTGGGGGAGAGGAGAGAATTATCAGATATCTTGAAGAGACATCACCCAAAGAGGAGAACAGGATTCTCCTAAGTTCTCAATCTTTCTTATAGTACCAATGACTGCAATGAAATTAAGACCATTTTACCAATCGCACTGAGACATTTAAAATGATACCAAACATGAAAAGGAAAAACAATAGATTCACAAGATGCATCATATGTGATATATAGACATTCTTGGTGAACTTTTGGTGACTTGACTCAGGGGGAGAGGAAGGGAGGAGGGAGAGGGGGGATGCAGAGATAAGGAAGGAGAAAAGTTTGGACAAGGCAATGTCCTATGCTCTTTCTTCGCGATCTTCTGCCCAGGTTGCATTTTATTGCTTTATTGGAAGGGTGAGTTTTATCTCAGCTTTTGTCGTAGCAGGAAAATCAGTTCCTACAACTTTAAGAATCCCTTGATCAACTGAATCCCTGTGTGAAGTTTAGATTTATGATTGTATTTATTATCTTAAAATATACACCATTCTTTTCTGGTGTATTGACTGCAACAGACAAAACGATTGTCAGCAATTTAATAAAAAATACATCTATTGCCCCAACCAAACCCTGAACCCTTGGTTAATATGCAAAAAAAAAAAAAAAATGAATAGAAGAATAGAATAGAAGTAAGCAGTAGAATAGAAGTAAGCAGTAATCACGAATTATCTGTGTTTTTCGACACGGTCACATGCAAATAGTATTATGATTAACCTTGTGTCAAAATTATTTATGACCCTATGATTGATGGTTAACTCTTGACCTCTTGACCTTTGATTTTCTCACAGATACAACTTAAGGAATTATTGAACATTTCACATGTGTGAGATGACTTGTGACACTTCAAATTTTGAATTATTTTACATACCCCTGATAAATATAAATATACTTTAAGTTCAAGTCAAGTTTTTCCACAGACCATCGATGTAGAATATATGTTTTTATTAATACTTTAAATAATTCATTGAATTTAATTTAAAACATCTTTTATTTTTAAAAGATCTAATTTAAACTTTTAACTATAAATAACTTTTAAGATTATACTTTGAAATAAATTTAGCACTAGCAAAACATTCACGATGTCTCAAAAAGTCAAGAGGTCACCATTCACCATAGGGTCGTAAATCATTTTGACACAAGGTGAATCATAATACTACTCATGCACTTTGTAATATCAAATGCATTAACCTAGTATTTAGTAGTGATGTATGTCTCGAGACCGGTCTTGGTCTCGAGACCGGTCTCGAGACCACTTTTACGTGGTCTCGGTCTTGTCACGGCCTTGACGGTCTTTGGTCTTGGTCTTGTCTTGGTCTCGGACCTCTCGGTCTTGTCTAGGTCTCGCTGTCTCAGACCGACATAGTGATCGGGGGATTTAGCAATACAATACTACAATATCCACGACGACACAACGTTCGATAATGCAACATTATTATCCGCAACAGAACGGACTGAAGCGCGCGTCCGAGTGAAGACAGTGCGGCGTGTGCGCGAGCCACACGAGAAAACACTTTATCCGCGCCACTGATCGCAGCGGCAACGAGCACTTTGATCACTTGGTTTAAAAAACACATATCAGTGACATGATGGGTTTTAACTTCATTCAGGAGATTTTGGGCAACTGCACAACTGACAGATGACTTTGAGCGCACCGCCAACTACACACTGTGTGTGTGTGTGTGTAACCATAGCGACAAAACGACCAACTTTCGGATCCTGCACTTAAACCTATAATTTTGTTTTTAAAAATTTAATTATGTATTTAAAAGTTGCAGAATGGATTCATTTGGAGACTCCGAAATCGGCAGAGATAGACAGGCATTTGCTTAGATGAATTTGTGTCTTTGCTATCTCTCTCTCTCTCTCTCTGTGTGTGTGTGTGTGTGTGTGTGTGTGTGTGTGTGTTGTTTGATTACAGTATTGTATTTAAGATGGTGTTAGACTAAATAAATGGTCTTTTAAATATCATCTGCATATCTCTGTTGTGTTGACTAAACATTAGGCCTAATCCAAGTTTATAATTTTGTATCTTTAATTTGATGTTACGATTTCATCTACACATTAAGTATAATTTCAATTGGTTACATATTTCTCATTCTTTAGACAGTTGTTGGAGGAGCAAGATGGTGTTGGAGGTGTTTGATGTTTTGTCAGATGAACCAGTCAGTACCAGTCATGTCAGTCCTCAACAGTACACAAAAGTTAAGGGAGTCTCAATCCTCTAATAGTGCAGTAACAGCCGTCATGCAATTGCTACACATAGTTGATCTCACCCAGTCTACAAAAACACTTACAGTGAGCTCACAGTCACACACATGACATGGTCTGTCTCTGTATTGTTCTGCCTGTGTAGTTGAAGTAATACCGTCTAATATGTATTGAATGTAAACTGCGGCTGAACCCTATGCTGCTGTTCTTGAATTCATACAAGTTATTGCTTAGCTTCAACACTAGTCTGTTTTTTTTCCCTCCGGTCTCGACTTGGTCTCAGTCTTGGTCTCGACTTGGTCTTGGTCTTGACTTGGTCTGTCTTGGTCTTGGTCTTGGTCTTGTCTTGGTCTCGATACCCTCTGGTCTTGGTAGTGTCTTGGTCTCGGTTTAGGCGGTCTTGACTACAAGTCTAGTATTTAGCACTAGCAAAACATTCACGATGTCTCATCCTGAACACACCCCTCCCCTCTGACTCACAGACTGTCAAACGCTGGTGTGAGAGGCACATCAGGAAACACTCAGGATCTTTTGTATTACAACTTTAAACTTATTGCATTTTGCAACCCCATTCATACGTGGTATGTTGTTGTGTTAGGAGCTACTTCTTCAACTCTCTAAAAATGTAAGGTGATTTTATTTTTTTGTTTGTTTATCTAAAACTAAAATAATTTGTGCACTGCGTTTCAGTAAATTTAGAAAAGATGTTTATTTTTAAATCGAATAATATAATCATTTCATTTATATTCTTTTAAAAAACAGAATGTTTTTCAACTTTAGGTAGTGGGAGCTGATGCCTTCATGTGGCACAGACACAGACCCAACCTGATGTCAGAGCTCAAAAATAACCCTCATGACTTCCATTGTAATGTAGCAAGGTGAAGTGTTCCCGTGTTGATCATTGGCCAGTGTCATGTGAAAACACTGAACCTATCAGCAGTCTGGTGTCATGGTATAAAATGGGGAGGTTTTTGTCACTTGGGATGCGTCGACACCTGTACCGCCCCTTTACGGAGGCCGCCATTTATGAATGGGAGAGTAGCTGAAATGCCATCTCGGCTCTGTGCGGCCGTGCACAGGCTGCCCCGGGCTTTGAGTTCATTGACGAGCAACCGGCGGCATGTTGAGGCCAGCAAACACGTATAGTGCTGCGCTGAGAACACTCCCGATTGAGTGACAAGAGCAAGAGTTTCACCTCTATATTGCGGGACGAGATGCGCGTCTGTTGACGTAACGCACTGCTGCCTTGCCTGGGCTTATTCCGGTCGACTTTTGTTATAGTAAACTTGGTGTGTGTTTACAACTTTGGGCGCAGAGAATTGCTCGCCGAGGAGTGAGAGCAACGTGAGAAGCGTGGCTGTTTTCTGGCCGGCTCGCTCGTCACGTGTGCGGGCGATTGTGACCCTGTCTGTTGGTTTTATGTTCTTTGGTTTAATGTTTTTGGTTTGTGTTGTGTATTGTAGTGTTATTTCTCTTTTTGTTTTATTTCGTGCTTGGTTTTGTGTGCACGAGATTTGATGTAATTTATTTTGTAGGTTTAAAAATTAATTTGAGTCACAAGACGAGATTGATTTGAATATTGTCTTTGTGTATTCTTTTTTTTTATGTGTGTGAACTGATACATGCAAGATGGCGCCGCGGATGGCTGCCTCGGTGTTGAGCTCTCCAGTTGTTACACTGTTTTTGTTAGTTTGTCCTGTTTTATGTTTGTCATTCGCTATCAGTTATACCAGGGACGAACTGCTGAACATTCGGCAGTGCACACCAACTGATCACCAACCAGTTTTTGATTCTTCTGGCGTTTTGCGGAACATTGTCGTCGGTTGCGCCGCTGCACTGTGGAAACAGTATAAGACGCGCAGGCGTGGGAAGCGAGCCGGCACACTCGTTAAGCTCAGGCAGCGCGGATTCAGAACGGCGCTGCCTAGCATCCATCTGGCGAATGTCCGCTCTCTCCCTAACAAAATGGACGAACTACTTCTGCTTTCACGCAAAAACAAGGACTTTACCAACTCTGCTGCTCTGTGTTTCACGGAAACCTGGCTGAACGAAGCCATTCCGGACAGCGCGTTACACCTACCGGACTTTCAGCTGTTCAGAGCGGATCGCGATATGGAGTCAACGGGGAAAACGCGCGGTGGTGGGACATGCTTTTACATCAACAGAAGGTGGTGTACTGATGTAACTGTGTTAAGGAAGATGTGCTGTCCTGATGTGGAAGTGCTTTTCATTAACTGTAAGCCGTTCTACTCGCCGCGGGAGTTTTCCTCGCTCGTTCTCATCAGTGTTTACATTCCACCGCAAGCACACGTGAGTACGGCGCTGCAACAGCTGGCTGATCTGATCACAGAAACAGAACAACAACACCCGGACTCTGTTCTTATCATTCTCGGAGACTTTAATCAGGCAAAACTCACACGTGAACTGCCTAAATTCAAACAGCACATTACATGCCCCACCAGAGACAATAATATTTTGGACCATTGCTACACCACAACAAAGGATGCATATCGCTCCGTCGCCAGAGCAGCTCTAGGACTTTCCGATCACTGCCTGGTTCATCTTCTACCAACTTACAGGCAAAAACTTAAAACTGCTAAGCCAGTAATAAGGACTGTAAAGAGATGGACCAACGACACAGAGCAGGTCTTACAAGCCTGTTTTGAATGCACTGACTGGAGTGTTTTTGAAGCTGCTGCCAGCGATCTGGACGAGCTCACAGAGACTGTAACATCATACATCAGTTTCTGTGAGGATTTATGCATCCCTACCAGGACTTACTTATCATTCAACAATGATAAACCATGGTTCACACCAAAACTCAGACAGCTTCGTCAGGTCAAAGAAGATGCCTACAGGAGTGGGGATAGGATCTTGTATAATCAGGCCAGGAACACATTGACAAAGGAGATTGAAGTGGCTAAGAAGAGCTATGCCAAAAAGCTGGAAAACCAGTTTTCCTCCAACGACCCTGCATCAGTGTGGAAAGGCCTGAAAGACATTACCAACTACAAGACACCATCCCCCAGCATCGACAGCAATAAGCATCTTGCGAACGAGCTGAATGTCTTTTACTGTAGATTTGAGACCCCCGATCAGTCACCCCATACCCGCCCTGACCATCTCTCTACACAGCCATCAACACCTCCAGCCATCCCCCTCCCCTCCCCCCCTGCACTTCAGATCAGTGAGGATAATGTGCGTCAGATCTTCAGGAAACAGAAGAGAAGGAAAGCACCAGGCCCAGACGGTGTTTCACCAGCCTGTCTGAAAACCTGCGCTGACCAGCTGGCCTCTATCTTCTCACTGATCTTCAACAGATCACTGGAGCAGTGCAAAGTCCCTTTCTGCTTTAAACGCTCCACCATCATCCCAATCCCGAAGAAACCAAAGATCACAGGACTCAATGACTACAGACCTGTTGCCTTAACATCTGTGGCCATGAAGTCATTCGAAAGACTGGTGTTAGCATATCTGAAGGACATCACTGGACCCTTGCTGGACCCCCTGCAGTTTGCCTACAGAGCAAACCGGTCTGTGGATGATGCGGTCAATATGGGACTGCATTACACCCTACAACATCTGGACAAACCAGGGACCTATGCAAGGATTCTGTTCGTGGACTTTAGTTCTGCCTTCAACACCATCGTCCCATCACTGCTCCAGACCAAACTGACCCAGCTCTCTGTCCCTAGCTCCATCTGTCAATGGATCACCAGCTTTCTGACAGACAGACAACAGCTAGTCAGAATGGGCAAAATCACGTCCGACAGCCGCACCATCAGCACCGGTGCTCCACAGGGATGTGTTCTCTCACCACTGCTCTTCTCCCTGTACACAAATGACTGCACCTCTAAAGACACCTCTGTCAAGCTCCTGAAGTTTGCGGATGACACTACTGTTATCGGACTCATCCGGAACGGTGACGAGTCTGCGTACAGACAGGAGGTGGAGCAGCTGGCTCTTTGGTGCAGTTATAACAACCTGGAGCTGAACACGCTCAAAACAGTGGAGATGATCGTGGACTTCAGGAGAAACCCCCCTGCACTCCCTTCACTCACCATCATGGACAGCACTGTGACTGCAGTAGAGTCATTCAGGTTCCTGGGCACCACCATCTCTCAGGATCTGAAGTGGGACACTCACATAGACTCTATTGTGAAGAAAGCCCAACAGAGACTGTACTTCCTGCGTCAGCTGAGGAAATTCAACCTGCCACAGGAGCTGCTCGTACAGTTCTACTCAGCTGTCATCCAGTCCATCCTTTGCACTTCCATCACCGTCTGGTTCGGCTCTGCTACCAAAACCGACCTCCGTAGACTACAGCGGATAGTTCGGACTGCTGAGCGAATCACTGGCACTACCCTTCCCACACTCAAAGTACTGCACTCATCCAGAGTGAGTAAAAGGGCTCGCAAAATCACTCTGGACCCGTCACACCCAGCACACTTTCTGTTTGAACTGTTACCGTCTGGTCGACGCTACAGAGCACCGAGCACAAAAACAACCAGACACAGGAAAAGTTTCTTTCCCCAGGCCATCTACCTCATGAACACTTAAATGTTCCGCTACTGTGGAACTAACATGTGCAATACTTCCCTCAGACATTTCATTATAGCACCTTATAACTTTATATATATTTATAATTTATAATCCTTTTATTTTTATTTTATTTTTATTTTTTTCTATTTTTTTATTTATACCTATGTTACTTGTCTTGTCACTTTATATTGTATGTGTACTGGAAGCTACTGTCACCAAGACAAATTCCTCGTATGCGCAAGCATACTTGGCAATAAAGCTCTTTCTGATTTCTGATTTCTGATTTCTGATTTCTGATTGTTTCTTTATTCTGGGACGGAGTGAGGGAGAAGGTGTACAGAGGAGGGGTTTAGCCGCTGTTTAACGGGGTTCACGTTGAGTGCCGTGCTTATTTGAGTGACCTCACCAGAGTGGATGTGTGTGGGTATTAAGTGTGGTGTGTGAATTGAGGGCCACAGCAGGCCATCTCCCTCCCTTTAAACTTTCTTGTGTCTGTTTTGTATTTATTATTTTTGTATCTTGTGGTATAGAGGTTTGTTTTCTTTTCGTTGTTTTTTTTGACGTGAATATTGTGCCCTTGAGATGTTAATGTATTGATGGTTTTAAATTTTGTATTTGAATAAAACTGCCTCATCTTTTGTACTCCCTGGACTATGTCTCTCTGCTCACCCATTTTGCGATAACGAACCTGTGCGCCCCCTGTCCTGGGGCTGGTAGTTCCCGGTATATACCGGGTGGCGTAGTCGAACGTTAGTTTAATTGTTGGTGTTTTCTTACCATTCCCTCCGGTACCTGACGCACTCGCCACAGTAACATGTCAAAGTTCATTATACTCACAAGGTCATAGACATTCCAATTAGTCAATGGTCATGGGTCATTTTCAGCCCTGGAGGATACACAAGGTCAAAGGTGACACTAGCATGGAGGGGTCAAGGTCACCGCTAGGGCACAACTTGGGTGGGGCGTGGCAAAAAAGGTCAAGAGGTCACCATTCACCATAAGGTCGTAAATCATTTTGACACAAGGTGAATCATAATACTACTCATGCACTTTGTAATATCAAATGCATTAACCTAGTATTTAGAAATGAGATTCATTTAGATTATTTACATTTTACATGATCCGTATTATATGATTTTTATTCAAGTGTGGGGTTGAATTCTTCTGGAAAGGAAAATAAGACAATCATGGTTCTTTATAGGAAAATAAGGGACACTCAAAATATTTGTTCTGTATCACACAGTGCATGTCATTTCAGTATCTGCAGTTATGTGTGTATAAAATATGTCTAAAAGGTTCTCAGAAATAAACACATTTGGATCATTCTATGTCAAAACCACACAAATTTCAGAAACTTTCCTGGCTCAAATATTTGATTTTGTTTAAAAAAAAAAATCTGAAGAAAACCAATCATAAATAAAGAAGAAAGGCAAAATATTAAATGTGATGGATGTATATTTACTGAGTAAATTACTGTTTTGTAGAGGGGTGTCAGAATGACAATTTTCACCTGAGATTTGGAGTCAGATTACAGGGGTTAAAAATGACTTTAGAACAGCATCATTATTTTGTGTTTTATATTACATATTTTGTAGGTCCATTACTGAAATGTGTTGACTTTAGTAATCTTTGTTGCATTATATGCCAACTGTGAAAGTTCAGAAATGGGAAAAGCACTTCTTGTGATTTTTTGCCCAAAGTTTACATGCCTGTAACTCAAATTAAATATATCTTAATATCCTTTTAGATTCTAATTCTTAACTTTTCTTTTGGTTTCTTAATTTTTTATTCAGCAGGAAACCCAGAGCAAAAAGAATTTAATAACACATGTATTTCTTTCCCCCCATATTTGCGTGATGGTAAAACAGATAAACAGATTTGGGAAAAGGGTTTATTTTTATTTGCTCCATTTGTTTTGGCTTATTAGTACAGCTGATACATCAGTGACATTTTATTCTCTTTGTGCTTGTCACACACACTGAGGCAAATTCATCACTCCATCATTACATGTTTGTCTTAGGTCATTGACATTGCCATTGACATTTTTTCCCTTCTGGCATTCAAAGCTGATTTTATCATCATGTGTTGATAATTTATTTTCCTGTCCACCCCATCTCAGCTGTATACCTCTTTTATCCATTTCCTTCACCGTCACTGAACAGGGCTCTGAAACAAACCAAACTTCTCACTGTCAGTGTTACTTTATATATTCATTGAGTCATCAGAACCAGAACTACAACTTCAACTACAAGATTACATCAAATTTGCAAATAAATAAACAGTACAGTGAGAAAAGCTTAATATGTTTTTGAGATATAGATAATGATGTAGCATGTTCATACTTACTTAAACACCTAATATTCCCTCTCCATTGGCCTTGTTCACAGGTCAGGTATTTGGAGTAGGGGTGATTCTGATCCAGTGTGTATTTATCAGAGCAGCTGTATTCAACTTTCTCCCCTGAATTGTATTCATTTTTTGTCATTTTTGTTGTATCTGCAAAGTCCACTTTTGGTGGTAGCCCACACTTTTCTGAAGGCAAAGCAAAGTTGTTATTTTATTTTTAGACTATTTTCAACAACAAGAAAATGTGGCATTAAAAAATCTCAATATCAGCCACATGGCTTTTTTATGGCCTTAAACCATAGAACATGTTATTAATGTAATGCACATTAATATAAGAATTTGTATTCTAAAATGTTTTTAAAAATGACTTTCTGTATTGAAGAGATCTTGGTTGGATTCTTCTTTATAATATATTATAACTACATATAAATTAGACTTTGTATGCTGTTGCTAGGTTATTCTGGGTTGTTGCTAGGGAATGGGATGTGCCATTCTCCATTTGACAAGCACTATCAGAAGAAAAAGTTCTCATATCTGTATCATACGTAACTAACATACCAGTGCATTGCAGTATGCCTGTCCATTCAGTCTGGGGATTACAGGTGATTTGTACAGGCTGCTCTGGTTCAAACCCAGGATTACACTTATATTGTATTCTTGAACTGATTTTGTATTTTGGTCTCTGTTCTCCCACAATCTTTGCATTTGCGATGTTTGGTGCTGCACACATGTTTTCTGTAAAAAAAAAAAAAAAAAATTCCATCATTCAATTCATATTCAAAAAAAAAAAAAAAAAAATCAAACTAAGATCAGACAAATATTTTATTTAATGTATGGAAAAAACACATTTTCGATAATTAACCAGATTTAACTTAGTAATATGTTAATTTATGCTTAATTTGCAATTTTGATTTTTAAATTTGCAATTTTGAATGGCTTAATCTATTTTTAGAATGTTTCATTGTATATTTTTTCAAATTACGCTACAAGGTTTTTCGCACAATGAAAGACACAAGGATTGTAGTATTATTTCCCATATTACTTGTTTATTATGTAATAATAATGGTGCATTACCATCACATTCTGGCTTCAGAGTCCAGCCAAATTTAGAGCATTTGGGAATTCCCTCTCTTGGCTTGAACCCTTCAAAACATTTGTATTTTAATCTGGCATCTTTCTGGTATTCTTCCATTTTCTCAACAACATAACCATCTTTTATATCAGGTGCTCTGCATGTTATCTCTGTGTGAAAAGCAAAAGAAAGAGGAATAAGTAAATTGGTGCATTGAATAAAGCACAGAAATCTGTGATCAGTGGGTGAAGATATGAACAAACAATAAATTAAACAATGGAATGGACCTTTGCACGTTGGAACCGAGTCACTCCATTCGCCCGTCTCTGTGCAGTGAATGTCACTACTTCCATCCATCTTTTTGTCAGTAGATACACACTCAAAGTGAATTAAATCACCATAACTTCCCTCGTCTGTTCTGCCCGATGCAGACACACCTCCATCTGTGCGAATGGCTGGACATTTCACAGCTAGGTAATAAAAAATAAATAAATATGAAAATAAATAAATAAACCAACAAATCAATCATTGAAATTATAATTCTGTTGAATAATGTAGCTTACGGGTCACTATCAGAAGTATATGATGGAGAAAAATCAAAAGACAAAAAAGGAAAATAGTGACTTTCAAGAAAGCGTACCCTCACATACAGGGAGAGTATTATCCCATCCTTCAGATCTGCAGGTACGCTGATTGATTCTGCTTGTCATTTCAAACCTGTGAACACAATGTTTTTACACATTTTACAAGTTCAAAGAGTGTTAAAAGGATAGAATGCATTTCATACATTAGAATAAAAATCATAAAGCACAATTACCCTTTCTTGCAAGTATACAACACTGTTGCTCCAAAAACAAACTCCGACCCCTTTATAAATTTAAAATCACCATTTTCTATGTCCCCCGGTTGACTACATTTTTTCTCTGCAGAAATCAACCAAGTTTTACTCTGCATGCATAATAACATTGATTTAATAACCAATACAATTATGTGGTCATCATATTGTCCATTTTCTCACTTGCACATGGTCGCTCAACGACTGTCTTCCATTTTCCTTTTTCACAGTTTAATTGATACATGCCAGTATAACCTGTCATGCATTTCACTTTCACTGTTTCACCATCACTGTATGAAGCTTTAGCAACTGGTTCATTGTTTTCATATGTAATGTCCTTTTGAAGACATTCTGAGAAGCACAAACAAACATTACACAACAAGACATAACTGTCATGTACATTAAATGCTGAAATTCATGCACAACTAGTCAACACTCTCTAAAGTTACAGTTTGGCAAGTGCATATAATATGACATTTATATTGAAGTAAAAAAAAAAAGAGACATTTAATTAAATAACAATAACAAAAAAAATCACTTGCCTTGACATTGGGCACAATTCAAGGAAAACAACCAAAAGACGAAGCCGAAGAGTTTTACAGGAACTCTCATTTTGGGCTCAATTCACAAGTCCCTTTTTTGGTCTGTCTCTGATACTCTTGCCTGCTAGGGGATCAACAAGCTAAAACGTCAAACGTATTTTTTTCTTATACCAGACCACTCTGTGCACAAGCAATATTTCATGTAAAAAAAAAAAAAAAAAAAAAGTTTCTTATCTGATGCAGAAATTTGTTTTTGTCATTTAGACACACCAAGACAAGTTACCTTAGAGAAGTCAAACTTATTGAGTCATATTTATGCAACATATAAACAGGAAGCAAAGGGCAGGTTACAAAATAATTGCCATGTTCACCTCTGAACTTTGTAGCTTAATCCTGTTAATGTTTTTCACTGGCTCATGCTTGAATCAAATCATAAATTAAATTATGTTTTGAATAAATCTGTCCCGGCCATAGAGCATTACAAATTAGTGAGATTGAAGAAGATTCACAACACTTTCAAACTTTCAAACACTGCAATAGTACAATCATTGCAAAATGTATCTTTAACTGCAATTGCAAAATGTGTCCATCAGAATTGAGCAATCAATTGAACAGCTGCAGAAGAAGAGTTTGACGCTTAAAGTATTCGTCTGACTCTGCTTAAATTGTTGTTAAATCAACAAAATTCATAAGATAAAAAACAGCTTGGTTCGTATAACCTGATAAACCTATTTTTATTCTTTAGGGAATATTATGACTATTTATTTCTTAAAATAACTTGAGTAACAGAGTTGAAGGTTGAGCTTACTGAATGCAGTCAACACTATGATGTTCGTAAAGAAAATGGAATGTGATTATTTGTCTTGTTCCTGTCATGCTGTAGAGAGGGTCAAAATAATGTCACAATCTTAACCATGTGGCGGTGTTTCACAAAAACCTAGAGTATGGCATTCCCTCTGGGCATAGGCCTACATAGAACAACGACATTACCGAAGGATATACCTCACATTATACCAAACAAAATGCACAATGCAATATTAACTCTATTACACTATTAATTAAAACGCACAGTGAACTGCATTAAATATAAAAACACATGCCTTACCTTTTTGTTGCAGTGCAATTTTTATTGCATAAGTGTAACGTTTTGCTGACAGCACTACAGTCCTATTTTATTTTATTTATTTATTTTTCTGCTTCCATTCGCCTGATTGCTATTATTTATTTTCTTCATTAAAAATACATCCAGGGGAGATTGAATAGGCCTGTTTCTTTTCATTTTTACTCAGTATCCGACAGCTAATCAAAAAGACGCGCGATTAAGTGATGCAATAAACTGCGGCTGCGCACATTCAATCCACACAATTATTTTTATAATAATACTTTTGCAATAATGTATACATGTATGTGTTCATTTAAAATCTGCCATTGTGTTTTCGCCGTTGTTAAAATAATAATAAAAAAAATTTTTTTTGAAGTGGGATCCAATCAGAGAAGTCTGCGTTAAGATCATAAGAGCAGTGCTCATTGTGAATGGTCACTTATGGCGTGTTTTGCCTTTGGATTTATTATCAAATTAATATTATAATAATTGTTTTAAAGCAATTTTATTACACTGAAGTATAAAGTATAGCAAGAGTAGGAAAAGTCACAAAGTCTCATGCCGTTTGGATGAAAGGAATTTCATAAATAAATAAATAAGCCCAGATTTTACAGTGGGAAACCATGTTGAATTGCTACAGCATCATATTATGTAAACTGCATTTATGACAAAGAACTACACAGATGCATATATATCATAACGATCTATCAAAAAATGTTGTCACACACGTTGTCCTCTGCTTTTGTTCTGACGCTGACGCTGCCGAGATAATACTGGGAGGAGCCGGGTTCATATGACATATGAGGCGATCACAAATTAGTGTACAGTTAATAGCAAATTTTTAGGGGGGCTGGGTGGAAATTTAGGAGGGTTAAAGCCCTCCTAAAATCTTTAACGAGCATCATCATTAGCTGATGTTTTATCTGCTAGGGTATGGCAACTGCCATATGCAAACGCCGCCCCTGATCTTAACCTCCCCTCAAAATAATGGGTAACTGCTATATCTACTTTTTAAAGACCACCCATTGGCCCTAAAGCGGGGCGAAGCTACAGTGAGGAAAATAAGTATTTGAACACCCTGCTATTTTGCAAGTTCTCCCACTTGGAAATCATGGACTATTTTGAACTATTTATTTGTATGATACAGCTGCAAATAAGTATTTGAACACCTGTCTATCAGCTAGAATTCTGACCCTCAAAGACCTGTTAGTCTGCCTTTAAAATGTCCACCTCCGCTCCATTTATTATCCTAAATTAGATGCACCTGTTTGAGGTCGTTAGCTGCATAAAGACACCTGTCCACCCCATACAATCAGTAAGAATCCAACTACTAACATGGCCAAGACCAAAGAGCTGTCCAAAGACACTAGAGACAAAATTGTACACCTCCACAAGGCTGGAAAGGGCTACGGGGAAATTGCCAAGCAGCTTGGTGAAAAAAGGTCCACTGTTGGAGCAATCATTAGAAAATGGAAGAAGCTAAACATGACTGTCAATCTCCCTCGGACTGGGGCTCCATGCAAGATCTCACCTCGTGGGGTCTCAATGATCCTAAGAAAGGTGAGAAATCAGCCCAGAACTACACGGGAGGAGCTGGTCAATGACCTGAAAAGAGCTGGGACCACCGTTTCCAAGGTTACTGTTGGTAATACACTAAGACATCATGGTTTGAAATCATGCATGGCACGGAAGGTTCCCCTGCTTTAACCAGCACATGTCAAGGCCCGTCTTAAGTTTGCCAATGACCATTTGGATGATCCAGAGGAGTCATGGGAGAAAGTCATGTGGTCAGATGAGACCAAAATAGAACTTTTTGGTCATAATTCCACTAAACGTGTTTGGAGGAAGAAGAATGATGAGTACCATCCCAAGAACACCATCCCTACTGTGAAGCATGGGGGTGGTAGCATCATGCTTTGGGGGTGTTTTTCTGCACATGGGACAGGGCGACTGCACTGTATTAAGGAGAGGATGACCGGGGCCATGTATTGCGAGATTTTGGGGAACAACCTCCTTCCCTCAGGAGTGGGCCAAAATCCATCCTGCAGTGTGTGCAAACCTGGTGAAAAACTACAGGAAACGTTTGACCTCTGTAATTGCAAACAAAGGCTACTGTACCAAATATTAACATTGATTTTCTCAGGTGTTCAAATACTTATTTGCAGTTGTATAATACAAATAAATAGTTAAAAAATCATACATTGTGATTTCTGGATTTTTTTTTTTTAGATTATGTCTCTCACAGTGGACATGCACCTACGATGACAATTTCAGACCCCTCCATGATTTCTAAGTGGGAGAACTTGCAAAATAGCAGGGTGTTCAAATACTTATTTTCCTCACTGTATATAATGCATGTATGTTTTTTCAGCACTCCAGTGAAGTTCACTTAATTTATTAGAATTTAGTTTCGATATTACTTTAGCTCTACACTTAATCTGACTCCAATTTCAAATGATAATCAAATTTAGATTGTGTTTCTTATTAGAAAATAATCATAAATATTGATTATGAATTAATTTCGATCTTTGATTATTCTGGGTATCCCATATTTTCAATTATTCATTCATTAAGGACCCGGTATCGCTTTGAGACGTCACGTCGCGAATGTGCGCTCACGATCACAACCACAGCCAGTTCTGAAATAGTCAGAGGATGCAGTGCAAACTATTTTACCCTTAAGCGGCCGCCCATGCTTCCCAAAAGATGTAATTTTTGAAATAATCGCAAGATGCAACATGCTAAGTCAGTGATAGTCAGAAATCAGAAGATCTCCTTAATGAGGTGCCCCATGCTCCATTCATTAGTGCCTTCGGTTTGATCTACCCTGGAGTAGCGTTGCGGAAACACTAGACTACATTAATCTACTAGTAATAATGATTTCTGAAAAATGCACAATAAATCAAGATGTAACATTTATTTGTCAGGTAAAATGTATCATGCCAATTACACAAGTGATTAAAAGCCAATTCAGAAATAATAAATACATGACATCAATTACTCAAAGATGACTCTAAAAGTAAGCAATGCATTCCTGACAGAGACATACAGTGGTGTGTGAGTGTTTTCCAACGGAAAATACTGAAACAGCACTGTATGGGGGTTTTCCTGGTTACAGGTTCCCACAGACTGCTCTGTCACCTATACCCTTAAATACCCAGACCAGAACAAAAGGGTTATACCAATATTTAGAGTTGTACCCCAGCACCTGGTTTCGTGGGAGAGGAGAGAATTATCAGATATCTTGAAGAGACATCACCCAAAGAGGAGAACAGGATTCTCCTAAGTTCTCAATCTTTCTTATAGTACCAATGACTGCAATGAAATTAAGACCATTTTACCAATCGCACTGAGACATTTAAAATGATACCAAACATGAAAAGGAAAAACAATAGATTCACAAGATGCATTATGTGATATATAGACATTCTTGGTGAACTTTTGGTGACTTGACTCAGGGGGAGAGGAAGGGAGGAGGGAGAGGGGGGGATGCAGAGATAAGGAAGGAGAAAAGTTTGGACAAGGCAATGTCCTATGCTCTTTCTTTGCGATCTTCTGTCCAGGGTGCATTTTATTGCTTTATTGCAGGGTGAGTTTTATCTCAGCTTTTGTCGTAGCAGGAAAATCAGTTCCTACAACTTTAAGAATCCCTTGATCAACTGAATCCCTGTGTGAAGTTTAGATTTATGATTGTATTTATTATCTTAAAATATACACCATTCTTCTCTGGTGTATTGACTGCAACAGACAAAACGATTGTCAGCAATTTAATAAAAAATACACCACTATTGCCCCAACCAAACCCTGAACCCTTGGGTTCAGTTATGAATAGAAGTAAGCGGTAGTCATGAATTCTCTGTGTTTTTCGACACGGTCACATGCAAATAGTATTATGATTAACCTTGTGTCAAAATTATTTACGACCCTGTGATTGATGGTTAACTCTTGACCTCTTGACCTTTGATTTTCTCACAGATACAACTTAAGGAATTATTGAACATTTCACATGTGTGAAATGACTTGTGACACTTCAAATTTTGAATTATTTTACATACCCCTGATAAATATAAATATGCTTTAAGTTCAAGTCAAGTTTTTCCACAGACCATCGATGTAGAATATTTGTTTTTATTAATACTTTAAATAATTCATTGAATTTAATTTAAAACATCTTTTATTTTTAAAAGATCTAATTTAAACTTTTAACTATAAATAACTTTTAAGATTATACTTTGAAATAAATTTAGCACTAGCAAAACATTCACGATGTCTCATCCTGAACACACCCCTCCCCTCTGTCAAACGCTGGTGTGAGAGGCGCATCAGGAAACACTCAGGATCTTTTGTATTACAACTTTAAACTTATTGCATTTTGCAACCCCATTCATACGTGGTATGTTGTTGTGTAAGGAGCTACTTCTTCAACTCTCTAAAAATGTAAGGTGATTTTATTTTTTTGTTTGTTTATCTAAAACTAAAATAATTGGTGCACTGCCTTTCAGTAAATTTAGAAAATATGTTTATTTTTAAATCGAACAAAATAATCATTTCATTTATATTCTTTTAAAGAACAGAATGTTTTTCAACTTTAGGTAATGTGAAATCTTGTGAAACCTGATGCCTTCATGTGGCACACAGACCCAACCTGATGTCAGAGCTCAAAAATAACCCTCATGATGTCACATTCACCATCTGTCATCGTCCTGTCTTCATCTTCACTACAGTTCCCAGAATCCTCCATGTTTCCACACCTGTACTCACTCCCTTCATTACCCGCCTGTTCGTCATCATCATCATCTGCATCACCTGTCTTGTGTTCATCTGTCTGTGTATTTAAGTTCCTTCTGTTCACTCATCACTTGTCGGTCAATGTTTATTGTTAGGTTATTCTTGTTCTGAGCGCACGCTCCCTTTTGTTTGTGTTTGTTTAATATTGAGAATTAAAACCTTGGAATTCATCATCTTCGTGTTCGTCTCCTACTTCATCCTTCCAGAAGCCTGACAGATTGACCGACCAAAAGAAAAGAGGTAGAGACCATGGATCCAATTTACACCCTCTGCTCCATCTTCCAGAATGGCCGCTCCATAGAGGACTATGTGAGTGAGTTTTTGACTTGTTGCCACCTGGCTCCCCTGGATGATGCTAAAGTTAAGGACTGTTTCTGGATGGGTCTGGACCAGGCAGTGAGTCTTTATCTACCCGATGTCGATCCCAAATGTACTCTGGTGAAGTATCTTGATTTCGTGTTATTGTTCTGTGGATCTCTCTTCACGGTGGGCGAAGCCGAACCTGCACTTCACGCCAGTCCAGCCAAGCCTGCACTTCATGCCAGTCCAGCCAAGCCCGCACTTCTCGCCAGAGCTGCCGAGACCAAGGCAGTATGCGTCGTGCCCGCCGCTCCAGTGACTGTGAGCGGCACGCCTGTCGCACCTGTGACTGACAGCGTCGTGCCTGCCAAGCCTATGTCCGGGGTAGATGTCTTCAGCGACCTTCCTCCTCTCATCGGCCCAGACGAGCCAAAGCCCTCTTCAGCGCTGGTCCCGTCCAGCCCAGAGCCTTCAGCGCTGGTCCCGTCCAGCCCAGAGCCTTCAGCGCTGGTCCCGTCCAGCCCAGAGCCTTCAGCGCTGGTCCCGTCCAGCCCAGAGCCTTCAGCGCTGGTCCCGTCCAGCCCAGAGCCTTCAGCGCTGGTCCCGTCCAGCCCAGAGCCTTCACCGCTGGTCCCGCCCAGCACAGAGCCCTCATCGCTGGATCTGCCCAGCACAAAGCCTTCGTCGCTGGATCTGCCCGGCGCCGAGCCCTCTTCGCTGCCCGGCGCCGAGCCCTCTTCGCTGCCCGGCGCCGAGCCCTCTTCGCTGCCCTGCATCGAGCCCTCTTCACGGTACCCGGGACTTTCCCCAAGTATTTTTTTGGGGGGCCATAGGCCTCGGTCCTGACCACGGCCACCCGAAGGGTCTTCTCCGCCATGGCCACCCGAAGGGTCTTCTCCGCCATGGCCACCCGAAGGGTCTTCTCCGCCATGGCCACCCGAAGGGTCTTCTCCGCCATGGCCACCCGAAGGGTCTTCTCCGCCATGGCCACCCGAAGGGTCTTCTCCGCCATGGCCACCCGAAGGGTCTTCTCCGCCATGGCCACCCGAAGGGTCCGCACCGCCATGGTACCCTGCTCTGCCTGCACCACCATGGTCCCCTGATCAGCCTGCACCACCATAGGCCTCCGTCCTGGCCACCCGAAGGGTCTTCTCCGCCACGGCCACCCGAAGGGTCTTCTCCGCCACGGCCACCCGAAGGGTCTTCTCCGCCACGGCCACCCGAAGGGTCTTCTCCGCCACGGCCACCCGAAGGGTCTTCTCCGCCACGGCCACCCGAAGGGTCCGCACCGCCATGGTCACCTGTAAGGTCCTCACCGCCATGGTACCCTGCTCTGCCTGCACCACCATGGTCCCCTGATCAGCCTGCACCACCATAGGCCTCCGTCCTGGCCACCCGAAGGGTCTTCTCCGCCACGGCCACCCGAAGGGTCTTCTCCGCCACGGCCACCCGAAGGGTCTTCTCCGCCACGGCCACCCGAAGGGTCCGCACCGCCACGGTCACCTGTAAGGTCCTCACCGCCATGGTACCCTGCTCTGCCTGCACCACCATGGTCCCCTGATCAGCCTGCACCACCATAGGCCTCCGCCACGGCCACCCGAAGGGTCTTCTCCGCCACGGCCACCCGAAGGGTCTTCTCCGCCACGGCCACCCGAAGGGTCTTCTCCGCCACGGCCACCCGAAGGGTCTTCTCCGCCACGGCCACCCGAAGGGTCTTCTCCGCCACGGCCACCCGAAGGGTCTGCACCGCCATGGTCACCTGTAAGGTCCTCACCGCCATGGTACCCTGCTCTGCCTGCACCACCATGGTCCCCTGATCAGCCTGCACCACCATAGGCCTCCGTCCTGGCCACCCGAAGGGTCTTCTCCGCCACGGCCACCCGAAGGGTCTTCTCCGCCACGGCCACCCGAAGGGTCTTCTCCGCCACGGCCACCCGAAGGGTCTTCTCCGCCACGGCCACCCGAAGGGTCTTCTCCGCGCACCGCCATGGTCACCTGTAAGGTCCTCACCGCCATGGTACCCTGCTCTGCCTGCACCACCATGGTCCCCTGATCAGCCTGCACCACCATAGGCCTCCGTCATGGCCACCCGAAGGGTCTTCTCCGCCGTGGCCACCCGAAGGGTCTTCTCCGCCACGGCCACCCGAAGGGTCCGCACCGCCACGGTCACCTGTAAGGTCCTCACCGCCATGGTACCCTGCTCTGCCTGCACCACCATGGTCCCCTGATCAGCCTGCACCACCATAGGCCTCCGTCCTGGCCACCCGAAGGGTCTTCTCCGCCACGGCCACCCGAAGGGTCTTCTCCGCCACGGCCACCCGAAGGGTCTTCTCCGCCACGGCCACCCGAAGGGTCTTCTCCGCCACGGCCACCCGAAGGGTCCGCACCGCCACGGTCACCTGTAAGGTCCTCACCGCCATGGTACCCTGCTCTGCCTGCACCACGGTCCCCTGATCAGCCTGCACCACCATAGGCCTCCGTCCTGGCCACGCGAGGGACCACGGCCACCCAAAGGGTCTTCTCCGCCGTGGCCACCCGAAGGGTCTTCTCCGCCGTGGCCACCCGAAGGGTCTTCTCCGCCGTGGCCACCCGAAGGGTCTTCTCCGCCGTGGCCACCCGAAGGGTCTTCTCCGCCGTGGCCACCTGTTCCATCTTCCCGTCACGGACTCCAGGATGCCCACCCCCCCTCCCGTATGCTGCCTTCGGCGCGGGACGCGCCTTGCGGGAGGGGGGAGTAATGTCACATTCACCATCTGTCATCGTCCTGTCTTCGTCTTCACTACAGTTCCCAGAATCCTCCATGTTTCCACACCTGTACTCACTCCCTTCATTACCCGCCTGTTTATCATCATCATCATCATCATCATCATCTGCATCACCTGTCTTGTGTTCATCTGTCTGTGTATTTAAGTTCCTTCTGTTCACTCATCACTTGTCGGTCAATGTTTATTGTTAGGTTATCCTTGTTCTGAGCGCACGCTCCCTTTTGTTTGTATTTGTTTAATATTGAGAATTAAAACCTTGGAATTCATCATCTTCGTGTTCGTCTCCTACTTCATCCTTCCAGAAGCCTGACACATGACTTCCATTATAACATGTCAAAGTTCATTATACTCACAAGGTCATAGACATTCCAATTAGTCAATGGTCATGGGTCATTCTCAGCCCTTGAGAATACCCAAGGTCAAAGGTGACACTAGCATGGAGGGGTCAAGGTCATCGCTAGGGCACGACTTGGATGGGGTGTGGCAAAAAAGGTCAAGAGTTCACCATCAATCATAGGGTCGTAAATCATTTTGACACAAGGTGAATCATAATACTACTCATGCACTTTGTAATATCAAATGTATTAACCTAGTATTTAGAAATTAGATTAATTTAGATAATGTACATTTTACATGATCTGTATTATGATTTTTATTCAAGTGTGGGGTTGAATTCATCTGGAAAGGAAAATAAGACAATCATGGTTCTTTATAGGAAAATAAGGGACACTCAAAATATTTGTTCTGTATCACACAGTGCATGTCATTTCAGTATCTGCAGTTATGTGTGTATAAAATATGTCTAAAAGGTTCTCAGAAATAAACACATTTGGATCATTCTGTGTCAAAACCACACAAATTTCAGAAACTTTCCTAGCTCAAATATTTGATTTTGTTTAAAAAAATAATAATCTGAAGAAAACCAATCATAAATAAAGAAAGGCAAAATATTAAATGCGATGGATGTATATTTACTGAGTAAATTACTGTTTTGTAGAGGGGGGTCAGAATGACAATTTTCACCTGAGATTTGGAGTCAGATTACAGGGGTTAAAAATGACTTCAGAACAGCATCATTATTTTATGTTTTATATTACATATTTTGTAGGTCCATTACTGAAATGTGTTGACTTTAGTAATCTTTGTTGCATTATATGCCAACGGTGAAAGTTCAGAAATGGGAAAAGCACTTCTTGTGATTTTTTGCCCAAAGTTTACATGCCTGTAACTCATATTAAATATATCTTAATATCCTTTTAGATTCTAATTCTTAACTTTTCTTTTGGTTTCTTAATTTTTTATTCAGCAGGAAACCCAGAGCAAAAAGAGTTTAATAACACATGTATTTCTTTCCCCCCATATTTGCGTGATGGTAAAAATAATAATTATTTGTAACTTTCTCTTTGGTCTTACAGGCTTTTTGCAATCAATTTCTTAAAAGTTTTTTTTAATTGTATTTTACTCAGTACAATACATATGCTCAATCACTTAGCTGGCATTAAACAAGTTAACGTTGTTTTCATACATGCAATTTAAACGTTGCTTTTAATCATTTATTTAGTTTTAATTGCAAGAATTCTTAAACAGATAAACAGATTTGGGAAAAGGGTTTATTTTTATTTGCTCCATTTGTTTTGGCTTATTAGTACAGCTGATACATACATCAGTGACATTTTATTCTCCTTGTGCTTGTCACACACACTGAGGCAAATTCACCACTCCATCATTACATGTTGGTCTTAGGTCATTGACATTGCCATTGACATTTTTTCCCTTCTGGCATACAAAGCTGATTTTATCCGCATGTGGTAAGAATTTATTTTCCTGTCTACCCCATCTCAGCTGTATACCTCTTTTATCCATTTCCTCCACCGTCACTGAACAGGGCTCTGAAACAAACCAAACTTCTCACTGTCAGTGTTACTTTATATATTCATTGAGTCATCAGAACCAGAACTACAACTTCAACTACAAGATTACATCAAATTTGCAAATAAATAAACAGTACAGTGAGAAAAGCTTAATATGTTTTTGATATATATATAATGATGTAGCATGTTCATACTTACTTAAACACCTAATATTCCCTCTCCATTGGCCTTGTTCACAGGTCAGGTATTTGGAGTAGGGGTGATTCTGATCCAGTGTGTATTTATGAAAGCAGCTGTATTCAACTTTCTCCCCTGAACTGTATTCATTTTTTGTCATTTTTGTTGTATCTGCAAAGTCCACTTTTGGTGGTAGCAGACACTTTTCTGAAGGCAAAGCAAAGTTATTATTTTATTTTTAGACTATTTTCAACAACAAGATAATGTGGCATTAAAAAATCTCAATATCAGCCACATGGCTTTTTTATGGCCTTAAACCATAGAACATGTTATTAATGTAATGCACATTAATATAAGAATTTGTATTCTAAAATGTTTTTAAAAATGACTTTCTGTATTGAAGAGATCTTGGTTGGATTCTTCTTTATAATATATTATAACTACATAAATTAGACTTTGTATGCTGTTGCTAGGTTATTCTGGGTTGTTGCTAGGGAATGGGATGTGCCATTCTCCATTTGACAAGCACTATCAGAAGAAAAAGTTCTCATATCTGTATCATACGTAACTAACATACCAGTGCATTGCAGTATGCCTGTCCATTCAGTCTGGGGATTACAGGTGATTTGTACAGGCTGCTCTGGTTCAAACCCAGGATTACACTTATATTGTATTCTTGAACTGATTTTGTATTTTGGTCTCTGTTCTCCCACAATCTTTGCATTTGCGATGTTTGGTGCTGCACATATTTTTTCTGTAAAAAAAAAAAAATTCCATCATACTAATTTGAATTCATATTACATGCACAAATTGTAAGATTTAATGTCAGAACATACCAACACACAGTGGTTTTGGTGTCCATCCGTCTCGTGTGCATGTGGCTTCTGCTGCCATTTGATCATAACCAGACATGCAAGAGTAATATTGTTTTGCTCCAAATTTCATATCCTTACTGAAGTAATAGTTCGGTCTAGACACATGCTGGTCATGTGGAACTTCACATTTAATATCTGAAACAAGATTTGCATTATTTTTAGTAGCATGCAGTAAATTCAGATCGTAATCCAGAAGTGTTTCTCTATAATCTTACCTTGACAAACAGGCTCATTATCCCACTTCCCATCATCTTGGCATTTAAATGATTTGGTGATTTCTTTTGTAAAAAAAATCCAGTATATTTCAGGGCAGGTGATCTCCACTCTTTCTCCAGCTCTGAAAATAGTTTGACCCTCTGGTGTGATCTTTTCTACTCCATATGTTGACTTAAGCTCACACATTACTTCTGTACAAGACATAATTATGTAGAAATAAGGTTAAAAAGAGATCAAATATGTGTGAAACTGGATTTGCATGCTTTGTCTTTTGCAGGAAACAAATGATTCTGAGAAATAAAATAAAATAAAATCCTAAAATAATAATAAATAAAAAAACCTTCCCACTAATAGAGTACAATTTGTTTTCCTTAAATAAGTATTAGAGGCACATTTTCTATTTTGAGAACATTTATATATATTTTCTAAACTATTATCTGAAAATTAAGCAAGTAGTAAGTAGTTATTCGTAAGTAGTAAGTGGTTATTAGCTTGATTTTGTAGTTACCAAATAATAATGCTAGCCGTGTCACACACTTTGCATGCAAATGCTGTTGCCTCATGATTTTCCCCAATAAAAAATAACAAGCAAAAAATTTTCCTTTCAATTAAAACATAGAAATCAAAATCAATTGGACCCTTTCTACAGCATGACAGGAATACAAGTACATAATCTCATTCCATTTTCTCAAGTTTTACAAATTGGTGTGTTGGCTGCATTCATCAAGTTCCACCTTTCATTGTAAAAAATAAAAAAATAAAAAAATCAGACAAAAATAAAGCCTCATAAAATCAGACAAATATTTTATTTAATGTATGGTAAAAACTGATTTTTCGATAATTAACCAGATTTAACATAGTGATATGTTAACTTAAGATTAATTTGCAATTTTGTTTTTTAAATTTGCAATTTTAAATGGCTTAATCTATTTTTAGAATGTTTCATTGTATATTTTTACAAATTACGCTACAAGGTTTTTCACACAATGAAAGACATATAAGGATTTTAGTATTATTTCCCATATGATTTGTTTATTATGTAATAATAATGGTGCATTTACCATCACATTCTGGCTTCAGAGTCCAGCCAAATTTAGAGCATTTGGGAATTCCCTCTTTTGGCTTGAACCCTTTAAAACATCTGTATTTTAATCTGGCATCTTTCTGGTATTCGTCCATTTTCTCAACAACATAACCATCTTTTATATCAGGTGCTCTGCATGTTATCTCTGTGTGAAAAGCAAAGGAAAGAGGAATAGGTAAATTGGTGCATTGAATAAAGCACAGAAATATGTGATCAGTGGGTGAAGATATGAACAAACAATAAATTAAACAATGGAATGAACCTTTGCACGTTGGAACCGAGTCACTCCATTCGCCCGTCTCTGTGCAGTGAATGTCACTACTTCCATCTATCTTTTTGTCAGTAGATACACACTCAAAGTGAATTAAATCACCATAACTTCCCTCAAAAAAATGATTTTAGCTCTTTGTTCAATTTCATTAATTAAAATGAGCATATACGACACAACCCTTCATAGAAATGATTCCAGCTTAATTTCATTAAATGTAATCAATGTAATTGAAAAAAAAAATTGGTTTACCAAATTTTTTTTAATTGAGTCAATATGAATATTTTTCGTTCGTCTTAACCGGATGTCACTCAAAAAATGAATTTTGGCCTCTTGTTAAAATAATTAATTAAAATAAGCAAAAGTAACACAATTGTTTAATATTGTCACAACTTAATTTAATTGTGTTCAATCAACCTAATTCATTTGTGTGAAAACTACATGAATCATTGTTGTTGACATCTAAGTGGGCAGTGGATCTGTAGTTCCCAGCATGCTTTGCAAGGGACTGCATTAAGAGGGTCAATTTAGGGAAAAAGTGTTATTTTATGTGTTTTTCAGTAAATGGAAAGATGTTGTTAATGTTAGTGTTTAATGTTCAGTTATGTTAGAAACTTAGAGGACTTTCTGTAATGTTTTTGAATTTTGTGGTTACCATTATGCAGAAGAGTGGCGACTGTGTTTAGGCTGTGGGCTCAGTATCATGCTATATGTGCATTAAACCTCGTGTTCAGGCTGTGGGCACTCAGTTACACACTATGTGTAAACCTCACTGGCAGACCTGCACAAGTAATATTATATTACTATGTAAAAAATGGTTTTAATTCAATTGAACACTAGTAGTGTCTATCATTAGAAGTGACCGTAGAGTCAAATTAACTAAAATTATAATGTTGGTGATTTAAGGCAGGACAAAAACTAAATGTAGTTAACCTGACAAAACTTTATCTAGCAGGAATGACTAAATTAATTTAAATTCATACAACAAGATTACAACAAATTATTTCAAACTAATTCAATTTTGTTGGAAAAATGTAATTCAATTTCGTGGAAAACCTTTCCTTAATTTAATTAAGTTCGTTCAACAGATTATTTTTTTGAGTGTTCCCTCGTCTGTGTTGCCCGATGCAATCACACCTCCATCTGTGCGAATGGCTGGACATTTCACAGCTAGGTAATAAATAAATAAATAAACCAACAAACCAATCATTGAAATTATAATTCTGTTCAATAATGTAGCTTACAGGTCACTATCACACTATCTTTGTTTTCATATGTAATGTCCTTTTGAAGACATTCTGAGAAGCACAAACAAACATTACACAAAGACATAACTGTCATGTACATTAAATGCTGAAATTCATGCACAACTAGTCAACACTCTCTAAAGTTACAGTTTGGCAAGTGCATATAATATGACATTTATATTTAAGTCAATGAAAAAAAAAAAAGACATTTAATTAATTTAATTAACAACAACAAAAAAATCACTTGCCTTGACATTGGGCACAATTCAAGGAAAACAACCAAAAGACGAAGCCGAAGAGTTTTACAGGAATTCTCATTTTGGGCTCAATTCACAAGTCCCTTTTTTGGTCTGTCTCTGATACTCTTGCCTGCTAGGGGATCAACAAACTAAAAAGTCAAAAATAGTTTTTTTTATACCAGACTACTCTGTGCACAAGCAATATTTCATGTAAAAAAAATAAAATAATAATAATAAAAAAAACTAAAAACTTCTTATCTGATGCAGAAATATGTTTTTGTCATTTAGACACACCAAGACAAGTGACCTTAGAGAAGTCAAACTTATTGAGTCATATTTATGCAACATATAAACATGAAGCAAAGGGCAGGTTACAAAATAATTGCCATGTTCACCTCTGAACTCTGTAGCTTAATCCTGTTAATGTTTTTCACTGGCTCATGCTTGAATCAAATCATAAATGACAGTATGTTGTGAATAAATCTGTCCCATAGAGCATTACAAATTAGTGAGATTGAAGAAGATTCACAATACTTTCAAACGTTCAAACACTGCAATAGTACAATCATTGCAAAATGTATCTTTAACTGCAATTGCAAAATGTGTCCATCAGAATTGAGCAATCAACTGAACAGCTGCAGAAGAAGAGTTTGACGCTTAAAGTATTCGTCTGACTCTGCTTAAATTGTTGTCCTCCTTATCTCACACTAGAAAAAAAAAAAAAAAGTTTGAAATGTAAAAGCTGGACATAATTTACTTGCTAGACTTTTGGTAAACACTGAGTTGTTAAACTCAAAGGTCTTTATTTGCAAATGGTTGTCATGTGATAACAGATTCTTGGCACATGCAATGAATATATTCAAAACAGGACCCGAAACTCTATTTGTGCTTAACCTTCAACCTAAATATTATAAGAAGTTGTTTTATTTACAGTGGGAAACCGTGTTGAATTGCTACAGCATCATATTATGTAAACTGCATTTATGACAAACAAAGGACTACACAGATGCATATATCATAACGATCTATCAAAAAATGCACACACGTTGTCCTCTGCTTTTGTTCTGATGCTGACGCTGCCGAGATAATACTGGGAGGAGCCGGGTTCATATGACTTTTAATGACATATGAGGTGATCACGAATTAGTGTACAGTTAATAGCAAATTTTTTGGGGGGCTGGGTGGAAATTTAGGAGGGTTAAAGCCCCCTCAAAATAATGGGTAACTGCTATATCTACTTTGTAAAGACCACCCATTGGCCCTAAAGCGGGGCGAAGCTATATAATGTGTGTATGTCTTTTCAGCACTCCAGTGAAGTTCACTTAATTTATTAGAATTTAGTTTCAATATTACTTTAGCTCTACGCTTAATCTGACTCCAATTTCAAATGATAATCAAATTTAGATTGTGTTTCTTATTAGAAAATAATCATAAATACTGATTATGAATTAATTTCGATCTTTGATTATTCTGGGTATCCCATATTTTCAATTATTCATTCATTAAGGACCCGGTATCGCTTTGAGACGTCACGTCGCGAATGTGCGCTCACGATCACAACCACAGCCAGTTCTGAAATAGTCAGAGGATGCAGTGCAAACTATTTTACCCTTAAGCGGCCGCCCATGCTTCCCAAAAGATGTATTTTTTGAAATAGTCGCAAGATGCAACATGCTAAGTCAGTGATAGTCAGAAATCAGAAGGTCTCCTTAATGAGGTGCCCCATGCTCCATTCATTAGTGCCTTCGGTTTGATCTACCCTGGAGTAGCGTTGCGGAAACACCAGACTACATTAATCTACTAGTAATAATGATTTCTGAAAAATGCACAATAAATCAAGATGTAACATTTATTTGTCAGGTAAAATGTATCATGCCAATTACACAAGTGATTAAAAGCCAATTCAGAAATAATAAATACATGACATCAATTACTCAAAGATGACTCTAAAAGTAAGCAATGCATTCCTGACAGAGACATACAGTGGTGTGTGAGTGTTTTCCAACGGAAAATACTGAAACAGCACTGTATGGGGGTTTTCCTGGTTACAGGTTCCCACAGACTGCTCTGTCACCTATACCCTTAAATACCCAGACCAGAACAAAAGGGTTATACCAATATTTAGAGTTGTACCCCAGCACCTGGTTTCGGGGGAGAGGAGAGAATTATCAGATATCTTGAAGAGACATCACCCAAAGAGGAGAACAGGATTCTTCTAAGTTCTCAATCTTTCTTATAGTACCAATAGCCGCTTTCCGACCGGAGGAACCTTTTCACAGTTCCTAGAACTATTGGCTAAAGTACCCGGGTGTCGGCGTGTTCGCACCACAGGAGCTAGGAACGATTTTAGTTAGGGTGACCACCATCAAACAAACCAAATGAGGGACGATTACTAAGTTTGTGTGGGACAATGTGGGACATGTTACCAACATTAAAACATAACCTGAAACTGTTATATAATGTCTATCTAACTTAATAAAATCATTTGTATTCTGCCTTTCAGCTGATAAAAATACTTGGTTCTTTAGTCCCTTCCAGAAAACACCATTACATCACAATGTATAACGTCATAACGTCTTTATTTTACATGTCATTGAAATTCAACATCACTGAGCCCAAAGGCAGCAGGCATCATGCAGACAACTATTTTTGAAACAGTTTTGACCAAGTCCAACTAAAATCCAACAAAATAAATAATGAACAAATAAAATATAAAACAACATGAAATTAGTTAATTGACAGTCTTATATATTAAGAATATATTAAACCAAAAACTTATTTTTTAGAAAGGATGTGAAATAAAACAAGCACGGCAGACAACAAGTTGGTAAATTCTGTTAAATTAAAATTTTAATTTACCGAATTATCCATTTGTTTTCTGACAGTGAACACATGGAACGAATCACCGTTCCACATTTTGATTGACAGCCGTCACAACCTACTAGTGACTGTATTTACTCCTTTCTTTTCAACCATTGGATAGGATTTTAAAAAACGGCTGTTGTATTTGGTGTATTTGGTGTAAATGTAGCCTACTTCTCACAAAGCACTGTTAAATGTGAAAAACTACGCTGCAAAAAGAATAAATAAAATGCTTTCTTAAAAAGGACGCATGCACATTTTCTTAATATGATAATTAAAAACCAACAGACTGATGAAAATGCGGGACATTTTCTCAATATGCAACGTGCGAGACGGGGTGAAAATGCTGTGCGGTACAACGCAAAGCGGGACGGGTGGTCACCCTAATTTTAGTTCTAGGAACTCCATTTGGAGGAACTAATTTAGGTCCTACTTCAGAGTAGGGTCTAAACCAGCACTATAGGAACAACCCGTGACGTTAGTGTACGCTGACTGACCGAACGCACGCGGAACACCAGCACCCGCCATTTTTAAAACAGCTATAATGTAAACACAGATTATAGCCTATATATTTACTCCAGAAACTAACTATACAAACATGGAAAACAGTGATAGATGGGTCTCTAAACCTTTATGCTGAAGAGAAAATCCAACGCAACTTTGAGGGGACCAAGCCAAACATGATTATGTTTATCTGCCCAGCTAGCAACACTGGACATCAACCACACGGCATAGGCTAATAACGTCTCGGTTACGTATGGTAACCCTCGTTCCCTGAGTCCAGGGAACGGAGACGCCTCGTCGGGGGAGTTCCCCTGACGAATTGGGATCACGCTAGGGAGACCAATTGCCTTCGAGTGAATTAAAACGAGCCAATGAACATTGGCATGCAATATTTGCATTCCGCAGCCCACCTACCAGCGCGGGTATAAAGCCCGGAAGCAAACATTGCATCATCGCTTTTCGCTGAGGAGCCGAACAGTGTCCAGCCCTCCGCGAAGGTACAGCAACATGGCGACGGGACGAGGGTTACCATACGTAACCGAGACGTTCCCTTTCATCAGCAGGGAACTCCGACGAGTTCCCCTGACGAATTGGGATCCCTACCAAAACGCCATGGTGCTGGCCCCTTCCAGCGCCCAGCTAAGCTACAGCCCTGCAGCAGTTTCAGAAATTTTGCGGGAGCTAGCTAGGGAATCACACTGCTGTTCCGCAAGACCCAATCAGTGGATATTGGATAACACTGGGAAAGCGTGCCCGACCCCAAGGAAATAATGGGGGGGGGGAACGCTGCGGAAGCTGAGGCAGCCTAGAGGAAGGCCCTCAAATACACACATGTACTAACCACGTAGGGTAGTGAAACATATGGCAGTCCATGAAGGTAGTCCCAGTCCGGAGGAGTGAGGAGCGTACTCAACAGGGACGACAGAATGAGTCTGTCAAGGGGAAGACATGGCTGAACTGCACGTGGCAATCACGGGTCACCGCAGGGACCACTGGAAAAAGCACCCAGTCTACTAGCAACTCCTTACTGAAGGTAGCAGACCTGGTGGCGGGCGGTCTGCAACGCCTGGCACCGGAGGGGGTGATGGAGGAACTCACGAGGTTAGCCGTTTGTTGGGTAACCAACGGAGCAAAAAGACGCACGTATCCGCTCACGGAATGGCGTCGCAAGCCGACACACCTATTCCCTCTAATTACTGGCCATAGCAAGTACTCGGGAGGAAACAGGTTCCACACGTAGGCTATAAAACCTAGCGAACGTGTTCGGTATCGCCCAGCCCGCAGCTCTACAAATGTCTGTTAGCGAGGTGCCTTGTGCCAGAGCCCAGGAAGCGGCAACACTCCTAGTGGAGTGAGCCCGCAACCTGGGTGGGCAGGGCTCACCCTGGGACTCATAAGCCCTGGTAATAGCATCCACTAGCCTGTGGGCTAACCTCTGCTTGGAGACAGCCTTCCCCTTCTGCTGGCCTCCATAACAAACAAGGAGCTGATCTGAGGTCCTGAAGCTTTGCGTTCTGTCTATATAACCCCGGAGGGCCCGGACGGGACAGAGAAAAGCTAGGGCTGGGTCTGCCTCCTCCTGGGGCAGCGCTTGCAGGTTCACTACCTGGTCCGAAGGGAGTGGTAGGAACCTTGGGCACATATCTGAGCCGGGGTCTCGATGTAACATGAGAAAGGCCAGGCCCGAACTCTAGGCACGATTTGTCGACCGAAAAAGCCTGCAGATCCCCTACCCTCTTGAAGGAAGCCAATGCTAACAGGAGCGCTGTCTTAATGGACAGGATATTAAGCTCAACTGTCGTCAAAGGCTCAAAAGGAGGACTTTGGAGCGCTCTAAGCACTAAAGTTAAGTCCCAAGAGGGTACAGGGTGCAAATCGCGAGGTGTTTTTCTTTTTTTTTTTTTAGCCTCCTAGCACCCTTGAGGAATCTGATGACCAGGTCGTGCTTCCCCACGGACTTACCGTCAACTACATCGTGATGTGGGGCTATTGCGGCAACATACACTTTGAGAGTGGAGGGAGACAGCCTTCGCTCCAACCCCTCTTGTAGGAAGGAGAGCATGACTCTGACCGGGCAAGTTCGTGGGTTCTCCCCGTGGGAAGAACACCAGCCGACGAACAGGTTCCACTTCAGAGCGTAGAGGCGCCTCGTAGAGGGGGCTCTAGCTGAAGAGATGGTATCTACCACTGCCTGTGGCAGGCCATCTAGAACCTCCACGTCCCGTCCAGGGACCAGACATGGAGTTTCCAGAGGTCTGGACGCGGGTGCCATAGAGTGCCCCATCTCTGAGAAAGAAGGTCGTTCCTCAGAGGAATCGGCCAAGGAGGGGCTGTCGCGAGGAGCATGAGTTCTGGGAACCAAGTCCGGGTTGGCCAATACGGGGCTACCAAAAGGACCTGCTCCTCGTCCTCCCTGACCTTGCACAGTGTCTGTGCAAGAAGGCTCACTGGGGGGAACGCATATTTGCGTAAGTCCCGGGGCCAGCTGTGTGCCAGGGCATCCGTGCCGAGAGTTCCTTCGGTCAGGGAGTAATACCACTGGCAATGGGTCGTGTCCGGAGAGGCAAACAGGTCTACCTGTGCGGCTCCGAAGATTCGCCAGATCAGCTGGACCCCCTGGGGATGGAGTCGCCATTCTCCCGGAAGGGGAGGCTGACATGAAAGCTCGTCGGCCACACAATTGAATTCCCCTGGGACATGAACGGCACGAAGCGACCTCAGATGCTTCTGACTCCATAGGAGGAGGTGGGAGGCGAGTCGCAACATACGACGGGAGCGCAGACCACCTTGTCGGTTGATGTACGCAACGGTCGCAGTGCTGTCCGTACGGACCAGTACGTGCTTGTGTCTGAGAAACCCCTTGAGGCGACACAAGGCCAAGCGTACTGCTTGCAACTCTAGGCAGTTGATGTGCCAATGCAGCTGGGGCCCCGTCCACAGACCCGAGACTACGTGCCCTTTGTACGTGGCCCCCCAACCCTTGGCAGAAGCATCTGTGAATACCACAGCATGCCTGGAAACCTGGACTAGGGGCACTCCGGCCCGTAGAAACACAGGATCCAACCAAGGGGTGAAGGTTTGGCGACAGTGCGGGGTGACTTTGACCCGGAACGTGCCGCTCTGCCACGCCCACCTCGGGACTCGATCATGAAGCCAGTGCTGGAGCGGTCTCATATGCAACAAACCGAGCGGCGTTACTGCGGCTGCGGCTGCCATATGCCCCAGGAGCCTCTGAAACTGTTTCAGTGGAACCGCTGACCTGCCTCGAAAGGACTTGAGGCAGTTGAGCACCGACTGGACGCGTTCCTCCGTGAGGCGCGCAGTCTGAGCGACCGAGTCCAGTTCCATACCGAGATAAGAGATCCTCTGCACGGGGCAGAGTTTGCTCTTCTCCCAGTTGACCTGAAGCCCCAACTGACTGAGGTGCCGGAGCACCATGTCCCTGTGATCGCACAACATCTCTCGCGAGTGTGCCAGAATGAGCCAGTCGTCGAGGTAGTTGAGAATGCGAACGCCTTGTTCTCTCACGGGAACAATGGCCGCCTCCGCGACTTTCGTAAAGACACGGGGCGACAGGGCCAGCCCGAAGGGTAGGACCTTGTACTGATATGCTCGACCCTCGAAAGCAAACCGAAGGAATGGTCTGTGTCGGGGAAGAATCGAGACATGAAAGTACGCGTCCTTCAGGTCGATCGCTGCAAACCAATCCCGGGGACGGATGCATTCGAAAATGCGTTTCTGCGTGAGCATCTTGAACGGGAGCTTGTGCAGGGCCCGATTCAATACTCGCAGATCCAGGATTGGCCGTAACCCACCGCCTTTCTTGGGTACAATGAAGTAAGGGCTGTAAAACCCTAACCTCATATCGGCTGGAGGGACCGGCTCGATCGCGTCCTTCGCCAGCAGGGCGTCGATCTCTTTCCGCAAGATAGGAGCATCCACTGGACGCACACGGGTGAAGTGGATGCCCTTGAACTTGGGAGGCCGGTGTGCAAACTGAATTGCATAGCCGAGCCGGATGGTGTGGATGAGCCAGTGCGACGGCCTCGGGAGCGCTAGCCAGGCTCCGAGAAACTGCCGCAACGAGCCCACCCGCACCGCCGGCGTACCCGCGGAGGGGCAGCGAGGCGGAAGGCAGGGACACGGCTCCGGTGGCATTGTAGCGGCCGAGAGCGGGGCCTGGGTGTGTGCTTGGACAACACCTACCTGCTTCCACCCGGGGACAGACGGCAGAGAAGACCCTAGAGTGTTCTGCTGCGGGCTGTCGCCTGGCGAGAGAAGGGGAGGAGACGAGGCCCAAGGGCAGCTGCTGGTCTCCGTACCTTCCCGCCCAGCGGCAGACAGGAGTGACGTGACCGGGGTGGCGCCACTGCTATCTGAGAGCTGGGGAGAGGGGAATGAGAGCGGCGCAGCTCAGGGGCGGCGCGCACTGCCATTCTGCCCTCTCGGACGGAGGAGACTGGTCTTATTTTACTGCCAGTCTCGACCATGAGGGGAAACGAGGAGCGAGGCCCGGGGGCATCGAGTCCTGGTTTCCGCCTCACCCAGCGAGAGACGAGAGTGACAAGGCCGAAGCCCTCACTGCCATCTGAGCGCTGGGGCCCGTGAGCGACTTAGAGGAAGTGGACTGCTCAAACTGGGTACCGCTGACTGGATGACCAGCGGCGGAACAGAACAAAATTCTCCACCCGGCCCTCCCCCGGGGGAAGGAGTGGTGATGACACGCACTCCGGAAGAGCAGAACGTCACATACTCTGGTCGCTTCTCTCAGAGTTATTTCCCTACCTTTTGCTAGGGGGAAACAACTCTGAGCGGGCTGGTTTTGAGGCGCTCCTGGACCACTAGTGTGGACATCGTCTGACCGAGGGCCAGCGTTGTGACTAATCACGGTCAGTCACTAAGCGCAGCTCCACCCCGAGTCAGAACTACCCACGTGCAGTGAAAGTGCAGGGGTAGTGAGAGAGGAAAAACTTTTGCAGATTTAGGCATGTTTGGCTTGCCATATTGGCACCAAAAAGCTTCCGTACTGCCAACATTTTTCACACACATCCAGGCACTTTAGAATAGCCCAGGAAAGTGTGGCTGTCAAGTCTGAACCTTCAGCACGAGAACACACCATTATAGTAGGAACTCAGCATCATTTTCAGAGTATAACAGCCCTCTCTCCGATGTAGCAATCGACATCTGTCCTCCCTGGAGCCCCGAATGAAATGCTCGGTCCCTCATGAGAAGGACCAGAACCCCATTCGAAAGCCTCGACGGCACACGGCACGCTGAGCGGCTGAAGTCTTTACGAGAAAGACGAGACGAACAACGTGCCGACGTGGACATGCACTCATGAGAGAACATGAACCACCCACGAACACAGTCTCCACACACTGATTAGGCATGTGAAACAGTGATCGTGGCCGTCAACCAGGCATGCAAGACAGTGAACGTGGCCATCGCCTCGATGACACACGGCACGCTGAGCGCTCAAGCCTGCAGGCAAGGCGAACAACGTGCCGACGTGGTCATGCTCTCATAAGAAAGCGTAAACCACCCACGAACACAGTCTCAGCATGTTTGTGATGCGCTAGAGGAGTAGGAAGCTCGTGAGGGTCTTTCACCTGGCGAGACGTTCCACACTGTAACCCTCAGACCACCAAATGCTCATTAACCAAAGTAGTCCTCTTTTTAGAAAAGGAACTAAATTGGGGAACAAGCAAATGGGACTCAACCTCGTAGAGGTACACGAGTCTCGGCCGCGCATCTAGAGCGCCGAATGACGCGCGATGAGTTGCCGTGACAACCCGCGCTGTCAGCCGGCACTCGACGGCACACGGCACGCTGAACGGCTCGATCCTTTAAAAAGGGGAGACGAACAACGTGCCGACGTGGTCATGCACTCATGAGAGAACATGAACCACCCACGAACGCAGCTTCAACACACTGATTAGGCATGTGAAACAGCGGTCGTGGCCGTCAATGAGGACAGGAAACGATCGCATCCAGAAACACACGAGTGAAACGTCATCCTGAAAAGGACGCGATCTTCACTCGTGTTGCTCTTTCAGGAAGAAAGTACTCTCCTTATTGTGCTGAAGCACACAGGGATCCAACGCGGCGACACAGCGGGGAAACTGCAAGCCCGCTGTGTGCACTCAACCGTTTACCAGCTGTGAAAACAGCTTTTGAATTAACAGTGTAGACGCAGCCGGCAGACAGGAATCGCGTGGTCGCTGAAGCGCCGTCTCACCAACACAGAGAGATCCCCTCCTGAAACAGCAGACTCGTAGAGCGTAAGAAAGATACAATCTTAAGCTCATTCACTCAGAGAGGACACAACCGGTCGGCTCCGAAGCAAAAAGCGATGATGCAATGTTTGCTTCCGGGCTTTATACCCGCGCTGGTAGGCGGGCTGCGGAATGCAAATATTGCATGCCAATGTTCATTGGCTCGTTTTAATTCACTCGAAGGCAATTGGTCTCCCTAGCGTGATCCCAATTCGTCAGGGGAACTCCCCCGACGAGGCGTCGGAGTTCCCTGCTGACGAAAGGGAACCTTTTTTTCATATACTGTCTACTTTCTTCTTCTTCTTCTTCTTTTGTTTTTTATGGCGGTTGGCAAACCAACTTAACGGTGCATTACCGCCACAGACTGGACTGGAGTGTGAATCAGGAGATATTGGAACTTAACTAAAAATAAATAAATAATAATAATAAAAAAATAATCCTTTTGACTAAGTCTGTGTCTCTCAGAAACTTAATAACAAAGTGATAAATGTTACTGGATGTTTTCCCTAATAAACCTTGCATTGTAAAATTATTCCGATTGACCATTCTGAGAGACTGAAAAAGCTGGTTTCTTTCTTGGCTGTACTTTGTGCAATGAAATAAAATATGCTCTACAGTTTCTAAATGACTACAATGTTGGCATTTCCCTGTTGGATGTTTCCCTATTATCTTCAATGAAGAATTGAGCCCTGTGTGTCCTATTTAATAACCGTGTAATTATACTTTCCTCTCTTCTACTCCTACACTCTATCCTTCCTATATCCACTTCTGGTTGTATATTATATAAATGTCTCCCATTAACATGATCCACCCAATACTCCTGCCATGTTGATCTTGCATATGCTTTAATAAACATTTTAGCTTCAGATTTGCTATATGGAACTTGTAATATTCTATTGTGTTTCAGTGTTTGTTTTGCAAGTTTATCAACCTCCTCATACCCTTTCACTCCAACATGTGCAGGTACCCAAAGAAACCTGATTTTTAAATCCTTTGCATTTAACTTATACAAAACCATACAAATTTTATGAATTATATAATTTCTTATAGATTTCCCAGATTTCATGCTTTCTAAAGCTGAATAACTATCAGATATAATCACTGAGTTATTTAAATCATTTCCCTCTACCCATTCCAAGGCCAACAAAATTGCAACCAGCTCTGTTGTGTATACTGATAAATTATCTGTTATTCTTTCCTGACATATTACCCCATTCTTTGGAATATATACTGCTGACCCAGCGTGTCCTGCCTTTGGATCCTTGGAACCATCTGTAAATATGAATGTATGGTCAGAAAAAATGCATATCCAGATAATATTTAACAATATCCCTCACTGCTACTTCCTTTGATTTATTTTTGATTTCCTTATGAATGCCTAAATCTACATAGGGAAAAACCATGGAGGAATAGGAGGGACTGAAACCGTTGAACAGTACTGTAACTTATGTAACCCTATATTATCAGCTTTCACATCGCCAGACCTCATTAGTGCCCAATATATATTTTGTAAAGATGCCCTGCTTGCTCCCCATGCTTGTCCTAAAAGACAGCGTAGGATATTAACAATCTTTTTACATTTATTAACCATTTTTTCCAAATGAATCTTCCATGTCAATTTTTCATCAAACTACATCCCAAGAAACCTAATAATCTTCATTTGCTCAAGAGGCTGACTATACAATTTTAAGGATACAGGTGTAATCTTATGCTTTTTTGAAAAACATATGACTTGTGTTTTAGACACTGATAATCTAAATCCCCATTTATTTGTCCATTTTTCCACTTCATTAATTGCATCTTGCATTTTTGATTTAACATAAGATTCATTACGGCCTCTAAACCATAATGCTCCATCATCAGCATACAAGGATTTCCCAATTTTCTGGTCAATATTTGAGAATATATCATTAATCATAATGTTGAATAATAATGGGCTACATACACTCCCTTGTGGAGTTCCATTCTCAACTGTATATACCTCAGAGAATTCTGCACCTATACTCTTACCTGTATTTTCCTATTAAACAAAAAATCCAAAATCCAATTATATACTTTACCACCAATTCCTAATCGGTGTAATTTAATTAATAACCCTTCTTTCCAAAGCATATCATATGCTTTCTCAACATCAAAAAATACTGCTATTACCACCTCCCTATTAGTCTGTGCTTTCCTAATATCTGATTCTAAACATAATAATGAATCCATTGTACTTCGGCCCTTACGAAACCCACTCTGATATGGGGAAAAAGGTCATTGCTATCTAAATAATGGGTCATTCTATCTGTAATTATTCTTTCCATTATTTTACACAACTGCGATGTTAAAGCAATTGGTCTATAACGAGACGGGTCAGATGGATTTTTCCCTGGCTTTAAAATAGGTACTATAATTGCATGTTTCCACACTGATGGAAGCTGACCAATTTCCCAAATTTTATTACAAAATTTTAGTACTATTTCTAGTGTCTCATCTGTCATATTTGCTACCATTTTATAACATACCATGTCTTTTCCTGGAGTAGTTTGTTTTGCATTAAGGACTGCTTTTTTCAACTCAAACATATTTAAAGGTACGTCTAATGGATTTCCTGAATGTTCTTTCTTTTCTAAAACATCTGGGAAACACTTTCCTTCTGTTCACTTGTGTTTCCTTAGTGAGGTTCTCAGAACTATGCACTTTCCTAAATGTTTGAGCTAAAACTTCAGCCTTTTCTAAATTAGTAACTGCCACTTTATCACCACTATTTAATACAGGTAATTCATAATTCCTTCTAACTCCTCCCATCCTCCTTATCATTCCCCATATATCAGATAACTTCACATCACATCCCTTCCTATACTATTACAGAATTTCCTCCAAAAGTTGCGCTTTTGTGTCTTAATTGTTTTTCTAACTAATGCCTGCTTTCTTTTATACTCTATCAAAGCATCTTGAGAATGATATTTCTTAACATATTTAAAAGCTTTGTTTCTTGCTTTAACTGCTTTACTGCACTCATCATTCCACCATAGTACATTTTTACATTTCCTATTTCCTTTACTTTTAGGTATTGTTTCCTCAACTGACAATATTATTTCATTTACTAATACATTATTAAACTCATTTATTTCTATTTCTTTAATCTCATTAAGTTTTAGATATTTTACTGCACAAATGATCTGAAAATGTTCCCAATTCGCATTCTCTATTTTCCACCTTGGAATATTTTTAATCCTTTCTTGACACGTCCCTGATCCAACTTGAATTAGAATAGGGAAATGATGATCACTACCTATTGTAGTTTCCTTATCTACATTCCATGTACTAATACCTGCTATTGCACTGGACACAAAAGTTAAATCAAGTACTGATTCAGTATTATTTATACTGTTAAACCGTGTTCCCTCACCATTGTTAAGACATACCAACCATTTGTCATCAATATATTCTTCTAAAACTAAACCATTTGCATCTGTACTGTTGCTTCCCCATAACGTATTGTGTGCATTAAAATCCCCACACCATATTACCTCACTGAGTGGTGATCCCACAATATTTTCCAAAATACTACCCTCTATTTTCCCACAAGGATTATAATAATTTATTACATCTATAGAACCTTTACTAGTCCATATCCTTATTGTAATTAATTCATTATTATCATTTATATTTATAATTTCATAACTTAAACCATTTTGTATGAAAGTTACTAACCCTCCCCCTCTACCATTCTCTCTAATAATCTCTTCTAACTGCTGAATATCCCTTAATAGTAAAATCTAACTCTGATTTCAACCATGTTTCTTGCACACATATTATATTAGGTTTCTCTTTTAACTCATCTAAATATTTCTTAAATTCTTGGCCGTTTGCTATCAAACTTCTAGCATTCCATTGTAGTATGCCTACATTTACCACCATTTAATCTATACCAGCATTGTGCTGGGTAGACTGAGTGTCTGTACTTAAGTTATCCCTAACTGTTTCCCAAACCATTCCTTTTATCCCCAAATATTTTTCAGCTGCTTTCACAATAATTTTAATCCTTTCGGTACGACTCGTTGTCTGTGCAGAACAATTGCTTTTGTTTTACAATTTCAACCATAAAAATCACAAAATCATGTTTGCTGACAACTAAATTGTCTTTCCTTATCTTTCCATCCTCTTCATTTATTATGTCATTTCCAATGCCCTCATTTTGATTTGGCATTACATTCACTCTGGGGACCAGCTTTACTGCTTCAGAGTAGCTAATGCCTTCAGTTACCTTAATTCGTTCATAGACAGTATATAAACTGGACACAGCGAACCCCTTTGGATTCAACGGAGACAAGTGAAGTCAATTAGAAGCTCTCACTTCCTGATGGTCGAGCATACTGCGCAGACTCAAACTGAGTTTGACGACGTAGATGTGACGTGAGCAACCCGTCTGTCTTCTAGTAGCTGTGCCAAGAGAAATCTGAATCATTCCCTTCAGAAACTTGCAGAGACGGAGAGTGTGAGTAGGAGGTGTCCATGAGATAGGAGCAGGAGAAACGTTTGCTAAGTATTCTGATTAATTACTTGCGCGCGAGCTTCTCCTCCTGTCCATACGGTAATCTCTCTACTGTGCGACAGAGAGTTGCGTGGGTATGACGCAATCGTTAGCCTATTTTTACAAAAAATGCTTCTACGGGGCCATAACGTAAGATACAAGGTAATGGAGCCTTTTATACATTTCCGTGTTTCTTTAGAAATAAATAATGGACAAATGGAGTCTTTAAAAGCCTCAGATGTAAAGTTATTCACTGTCAAAGTGACGCCAAAATGAATGGGAGTCAATGGGATGCTAACAGCAGGTGATGGTCTGCTAGCCAATGGCGGCACCCGGGGAAACTTCAACATAATATGAAACGCTGCCCCCCTGAATTCGTTGTACCTCTTTGGCTCTTTTACTAAATTCACAGCCCTGATATGCTGCACTGTGCTCCCCTCCACAATTGCAGCATTGATTGCGAACTTTGTCACATTCATCATAATCATGATCTCCTCCACACTCTGTCTACTTTCTATAACAGTTCTATCTAATAACATATTAAACAGTACTGTTAGACAGATCGCTAAACACAGAGAATGCGAGCATTGTTTGCTCTGGCGTTGTCAGCGCCGTCAAAATAAAGGTCCGTCACGCCGTCAAAATAAAAGTCACCGTGATTGTGTCACTCCCTTACCCCTCCTACTAGTTCCTATGGCCACTTGGCCAGTGCGAACGCAAACAGCAAAACCGAGTTTGGGGAGAGTAGTTCATAGAACTGTTTAGAAGTGGACAGTTCCTATAACTAAGTTCCTGTAACTACTTGGTCGGAAAGCGGCTAATGACTGCAATGAAATTAAGACCATTTTACCAATCGCACTGAGACATTTAAAACATAGCTGCCAACTCTCACGCATTCACCGTGAGACACACGCAATTGACACTTTTCACACGCTCTCACGTCACACATCCATTTTCTCACGCACAGAAAAATCGCGAAGCAAAGAGGACATGGAGACCGACAGACTAGACAGAGCAGGTTACTTATGATATAAAAAAAAATCTCAGCTCTCAGATTCTGTCACTTTTATTACAAAATTCAAACAATAAATACCGTTTTGGCGCTTGTAAATGTGACGCGACAGATCCCTAGCGGCACGTGAACCGATCATCTGTAGCTGATAGTAGGCCTAAATAACGTTAAACACGAATGAACACTGTTGAAAGATACAGTAGCCAACAACAACTTACCGAAATGTATATTCCTCATACATAATATCGACCAATCAATCAAACAAAGGGGTCAATAAAACAGCTGGAGAACAATTATGTCACATAACATTTACCTCAGGAAAGCCATTTAATGACCATAATATAGGCTATAGCATGTTAGTTGGCTAGAAAAAAAGAGCTATAGAGAGTATTTTGCTAAATATGTGTACTATATTGCATTATATTTAATTTGTGTTATTTTTAACCTTAAATAATACTGCCAGCTGATAGGGCTCTCTGTATGTTTACAGCATTAGGTGAGTTGTTTTTATCTTGAGAAAAATTAATGCCTATCTTGTGTAGAGTACCTAGTCAATATTAAATCAAATCACAATAATTGAATTGAAATAATAAAAAGCGTAGCTTACCAGAAATTGAACCATGTAAACATTGTAACATGTTGTCACTAAACCTAATAAAATTCAGTTTAGTTACTAAAATGTTTTGACAATCACAATACACTTATTGTGATGCAATAAAATTTTTTACAGCCCCCCAACTCTTGACCTCTTGACCTTTGATTTTCTCACAGATACAACTTAAGGAATTATTGAACATTTCACATGTGTGAGATGACTTGTGACACTTCAAATTTTGAATTATTTTACATACCCCTGATAAATATAAATATACTTTAAGTTCAAGTCAAGTTTTTCCACAGACCATCGATGTAGAATATTTGTTTTTATTAATACTTTAAATAATTAATTGAATTTAATTTAAAACATCTTTTATTTTTAAAAGATCTAATTTAAACTTTTAACTGTAAATAACTTTTAAGATTATACTTTGAAATAAATTTAGCACTAGCAAAACATTCACGATGTCTCATCCTGAACACACCCCTCCCCTCTGACTCACAGACTGTCAAACGCTGGTGTGAGAGGCACATCAGGAAACACTCAGGATCTTTTGTATTACAACTTTAAACTTATTGCATTTTGCAACCCCATTCATACGTGGTATGTTGTTGTGTTAGGAGCTACTTCTTCAACTCTCTAAAAATGTAAGGTGATTTTATTTTTTTGTTTGTTTATCTAAAACTAAAATAATTTGTGCACTGCGTTTCAGTAAATTTATAAAAGATGTTTATTTTTAAATCGAATAATATAATCATTTCATTTATATTCTTTTAAAGAACAGAATGTTTTTCAACTTTAGGTAGTGTGAAATCTTGTGAAAGCTGATGCCTTCATGTGGCACACAGACCCAACCTGATGTCAGAGCTCAAAAATAACCCTCATGACTTCCATTATAACATGTCAAAGTTCATTATACTCACAAGGTCATAGACATTCCAATTAGTCAATGGTCATGGGTCATTTTCAGCCCTTGAGGATACCCAAGGTCAAAGGTGACACTAGCATGGAGGGGTCAAGGTCATCGCTAGGGCACGACTTGGATGGGGCGTGGCAAAAAAGGTCAAGAGGTCAAGAGTTCACCATCAATCATAGGGTCGTAAATCATTTTGACACAAGGTGAATCATAATACTACTCATGCACTTTGTAATATCAAATGTATTAACCTAGTATTTAGAAATGAGATTAATTTAGATAATGTACATTTTACATGATCCGTATTATATGATTTTTATTCAAGTGTGGGGTTGAATTCTTCTGGAAAGGAAAATAAGGGACAATCATGGTTCTTTATAGGAAAATAAGGGACACTCAAAATATTTGTTCTGTATCACACAGTGCATGTCATTTCAGTATCTGCAGTTATGTGTGTATAAAATATGTCTAAAAGGTTCTCAGAAATAAACACATTTGGATCATTCTGTGTCAAAACCACACAAATTTCAGAAACTTTCCTGGCTCAAATATTTGATTTTGTTAAAAAAAAAAAATCTGAAGAAAACCAATCATAAATAAAGAAGAAAGGCAAAATATTAAATGTGATGGATGTATATTTACTGAGTAAATTACTGTTTTGTAGAGGGGGGTCAGAATGACAATTTTCACCTGAGATTTGGAGTCAGATTACAGGGGTTAAAAATGACTTCAGAACAGCATCATTATTTTATGTTTTATATTACATATTTTGTAGGTCCATTACTGAAATGTGTTGACTTTAATAATCAACTGTGAAAGTTCAGAAATGGGAAAAGCGCTTCTTGTGTTTTTTTGCCCAAAGTTTACATGCCTGTAACTCATATTAAATATATCTTAATATCCTTTTAGATTCTAATTCTTAACTTTTCTTTTGGTTTCTTAATTTTTTATTCAGAAGGAAACCCAGAGCAAAAATAGTTTAATAACACATGTATTTCTTTCCCCCCATATTTGCGTGATGGTAAAAATAATAATTATTTGCAACTTTCTCTTTGGTCTTACAGGCTTTTTGCAATCAATTTTTGAAAAGGTTTTTTTTTTTTTTTTTTTTTTTTTTTTTTTTAGTTTTAATTGCAAGAATTCTTAAACAGATAAACAGATTTGGGAAAAGGGTTTATTTTGATTTGCTCCATTTGTTTTGGCTTATTAGTACAGCTGATACATCAGTGACATTTTATTCTCTTTGTGCTTGTCACACACACTGAGGCAAATTCATCACTCCATCATTACATGTTGGTCTTAGGTCATTGCCATTGCCATTGACATTTTTTCCTGTCTGGCATTCAAAGCTGATTTTATCATCATGTGTTGATAATTTATTTTCCAGTCCACCCCATCTCGGCTGTATACCTCTTTTATCCATTTCCTCCACCGTCACTGAACAGGGCTCTGAAACAAACCAAACTTCTCACTGTCAGTGTTACTTTATATATTCATTGAATCATCAGAACCAGAACTACAACTTCAACTACAAGATTACATCAAACTTGCAAATAAATAAACAGTACAGTAAGAAAAGCTTAATATGTTTTTGATATATATATAATGATGTAGCATGTTCATACTTACTTAAACACCTAATATTCCCTCTCCATTGGCCTTGTTCACAGGTCAGGTATTTGGAGTAGGGGTGATTCTGATCCAGTGTGTATTTATCAGAGCAGCTGTATTCAACTTTCTCCCCTGAACTGTATTCATTTTTTGTAATTTGTGTTGTATTTGCAAAGTCCACATCTGGTGGTAGCAGACACTTTTCTGAAGGCAAAGCAAAGTTATTATTTTATTTTTAGACAAGAAAATGTGGCATTAAAAAAAATCTCAATATCAGCCACATGGCTTTTTTATGGCCTTAAACCATAGAACATGTTATTAATGTAATGCACATTATTAATATAAGAATTTGTATTATTTTGCATTATTTTTAGTAGCATGCAGTAAATTCAGATCGTAATCCAGAAGTGTTTCTCTATAATCTTACCCTGACAAACAGGCTCATTATCCCACTTCCCATCATCTTGGCATTTAAATGATTTGGTGATGTCTTTTGTAAATGAAATCCAGTATTTTTCAGCGCAGGTGATCTCCACTCTTTCTCCAGCTCTGAAAATAGTTTTACCCTCTGGTGTGATCTTTTCTACTCCATATGTGGTTGACTTAAGCTCACACGTTACTTCTGTACAAGACATAATTATGTAGAAATAAGGGTAAAAAGAGATCAAATATGTGTGAAACTGGATTTGCAGGAAACAAATGATTCTGAGAAATAATAAATAAATAAAAATCCTAAAAAATAAATAAATAAAAAAATAGCTTCCCACTAATAGAGTACAATTTGTTTTCCTTAAATAAGTATTAGAGGCACATCTTCTATTTTGAGAACATTTATATATATTTGCTAAACTATTATCTGAAAATTAAGCAAGCAGTAAGTAGTTATTCGTAAGTAGTAAGTGGTTATTAGCTTGATTTTGTAGTTACCAAATGATAATGCTAGCCATGTCACACAGCCAGACATATTTAGGGAATGGGATGTGCCATTCTCCATTTGACAAGCACTATCAGAAGAAAAAGTTCTCATATCTGTATCATACGTAACTAACATACCAGTGCATTGCAGTATGCCTGTCCATTCAGTCTGGGGATTACAGGTGATTTGTACAGGCTGCTCTGGTTCAAACCCAGGATTACACTTATATTGTATTCTTGAATTGATGTTGTATTTTGGTCTCTGTTCTCCCACAATCTTTGCATTTGCAATGTTTGGTGCTGCACACATTTTTTCTGTAAAAAAAAGAAAAAAATCCATCATTCAATTCATATTACATGCACAAATTGTAAGATTTAATGTCAGAACATACCAACACACAGTGGTTTTGGTGTCCATCCGTCTCGTGTGCATGTGGCTTCTGCTGCCATTTGATCATAACCAGACATGCAAGAGTAATCTTGTTTTGCTCCAAATTTCATATCTCCACTGAAGTAATAGTTCGGTCTAAACACATGCTGGTCATGTGGAACTTCACATTTAATATCTGAAACAAGATTTGCATTATTTTTAGTAGCATGCAGTAAATTCAGATCGTAATCCAGAAGTGTTTCTCTATAATCTTACCTTGACAAACAGGCTCATTATCCCACTTCCCATCATCTTGGCATTTAAATGATTTGGTGATTTCTTTTGTAAATGAAATCCAGTATTTTTCAGCGCAGGTGATCTCCACTCTTCCTCCAGCTCTGAAAATAGTTTGACCCTCTGGTGTGATCTTTTCTACTCCATATGTGGTTGACTTAAGCTCACAAGTTACTTCTGTACAAGACATGTAGAAATAAGGGTAAAAAGAGATCAAATATGTGTGAAACTGGATTTGCATGCTTTGTCTTTTGCAGGAAACAAATGATTCTGAGAAATAATAAATAAATAAAAATCCTAAAATGAAAAAATAAAATAAAAATAGCTTCCCACTAATAGAGTACAATTTGTTTTCCTTAAATAAGTATTAGAGGCACATCTTCTATTTTGAGAACATTTATATATATTTGCTAAACTATTATCTGAAAATTAAGCAAGCAGTAAGTAGTTATTCGTAAGTAGTAAGTGGTTATTAGCTGATTTTGTAGTTACCAAATGATAATGCTAGCCATGTCACACAGCCAGACACATTTAGGGAATGGGATGTGCCATTCTCCATTTGACAAGCACTATCAGAAGAAAAAGTTCTCATATCTGTATCATACGTAACTAACATACCAGTGCATTGCAGTATGCCTGTCCATTCAGTCTGGGGATTACAGGTGATTTGTACAGGCTGCTCTGGTTCAAACCCAGGATTACACTTATATTGTATTCTTGAATTGATGTTGTATTTTGGTCTCTGTTCTCCCACAATCTTTGCATTTGCGATGTTTGGTGCTGCACACATTTTAACTGTAAAAAAAAAAAAAAATATATATATATATTCCATCATACTAATTTGAATTCATATTATATGCACAAATTGTAAGATTTAATGTCAGAACATACCAACACACAGTGGATTTGGTGTCCATCCGTCTCGTGTGCATGTGGCTTCTGCTGCCATTTCATCATAACCAAACATGCAAGAGTAATCTTGTTTTGCTCCAAATTTCATATCTCCACTGAAGTAACAGTACGGCCTAGACACATGCTGGTCATGTGGAACTTCACATTTAATATCTGAAACAAGATTTGCATTATTTTTAGTAGCATGCAGTAAATTCAGATCGTAATCCAGAAGTGTTTCTCTATAATCTTACCCTGACAAACAGGCTCATTATCCCACTTCCCATCATCTTGGCATTTAAATGATTTGGTGATTTCTTTTGTAAATGAAATCCAGTATTTTTCAGCGCAGGTGATCTCCACTCTTTCTCCAGCTCTGAAAATAGTTTTACCCTCTGGTGTGATCTTTTCTACTCCATATGTGGTTGACTTAAGCTCACACGTTACTTCTGTACAAGACATAATTATGTAGAAATAAGCGTAAAAAGAGATCAAATATGTGTGAAACTGGATTTGCATGCTTCGTCTTTTGCAGGAAACAAATGATTCTGAGAAATAAATTTTTAAAAAAAATCCTAAAATGAAAAAAAAAAAAAGCTTCCCACTAATAGAGTACAATTTGTTTTCCGTACATAAGTATTAGAGGCACATTTTCTATTTTGAGAACATTTATATATATTTGCTAAACTATTATCTGAAAATTAAGCAAGTAGTAAGTAGTTATTCGTAAGTAGTAAGTGGTTATTAGCTGATTTTGTAGTTACCAAATAATAATTCTAGCCGTCACACACTTGGAATGCAAATGCTGTTGCCTCATGATTTTCCCCAATAAAAAAATAACAAGCAAAACATTTTCCTTTCAATTAAAACATAGAAATCAACATCATATTGTACATTTTCTCACTTACTTAAACACCTAATATTCCCTCTCCATTGGCCTTGTTCACAGGTCAGGTATTTGGAGTAGGGGTGATTCTGATCCAGTGTGTATTTATAAAAGCAGCTGTATTCAACTTTCTCCCCTGAATTGTATTCATTTTTTGTCATTTTTGTTGTATCTGCAAAGTCCACTTTTGGTGGTAGCCCACACTTTTCTGAAGGCAAAGCAAAGTTATTATTTTATTTTTAGACTATTTTCAACAGCAAGAAAATGTGGCATTAAAAAATCTCAATATCAGCCACATGGCTTTTTTATGGCCTTAAACCATTGAACATGTTATTAATGTAATGCACATTATTAATATAAGAATTTGTATTCTAAAATGTATTTAAAAATGATTTTCTGTATTGAAGAGATCTTGGTTGGATTCTTTATAATATATTATAACTACATATAAATTAGACTTGTTTGCTGTTGCTAGGTTATTCTGGGTTGTTGCTAGGGAATGGGATGTGCCATTCTCCATTTGACAAGCACTATCAGAAGAAAAAGTTCTCATATCTGTATCATACGTAACTAACATACCAGTGCATTGCAGTATGCCTGTCCATTCAGTCTGGGGATTACAGGTGATTTGTACAGGCTGCTCTGGTTCAAACCCAGGATTACACTTATATTGTATTCTTGAACTGATTTTGTATTTTGGTCTCTGTTCTCCCACAATCTTTGCATTTGCGATTTTTGGTGCTGCACACATTTTTTCTGTAAAAATAAAATAAAATTCCATCATACTAATTTGAATTCATATTACATGTACAAATTGTAAGATTTAATGTCAGAACATACCAACACACAGTGGTTTTGGTGTCCATCCGTCTCGTGTGCATGTGGCTTCTTCTGCCATTTGATCATAACCAGACATGCAAGAGTAATATTGTTTTGCTCCAAATTTCATATCTCCACTGAAGTAATAGTACGGCCTAGACACATGCTGGTCATGTGGAACTTCACATCTAATATCTGAAACAAGATTTGCATTATTTTTAGTAGCATGCAGTAAATTCAGATCGTAATCCAGAAGTGTTTCTCTATAATCTTACCTTGACAAACAGGCTCATTATCCCACTTCCCATCATCTTGGCATTTAAATGATTTGGTGATGTCTTTTGTAAAAAAAATCCAGTATTTTTCAGCGCAGGTGATCTCCACTCTTTCTCCAGCTCTGAAAATAGTTTTACCCTCTGGTGTGATCTTTTCTACTCCATATGTGGTTGACTTAAGCTCACACGTTACTTCTGTACAAGACATAATTATGTAGAAATAAGGGTAAAAAGAGATCAAATATGTGTGAAACTGGATTTGCATGCTTTGTCTTTTGCAGGAAACAAATGATTCTGAGAAAGAAAATAAAATAAAAATCCTAAAATAAAAATAAAAAAAATAAAAAAGCTTCCCACTAATAGAGTACTATTTGTTTTCCGTACATAAGTATTAGAGGCACATTTTCTATTTTGAGAACATTTATATATATTTGCTAAACTATTATCTGAAAATTAAGCAAGTAGTAAGTAGTTATTCGTAAGTAGTAAGTAGTTATTAGCTGATTTTGTAGTTACCAAATAATAATGCTAGCCGTGTCACACACTTTGCATGCAAATGCTGTTGCCTCATGATTTTCCCCAATAAAAAAATAACAAGCAAATTTTTTTCCTTTCAATTAAAACAGAGAAATCAACATCAATTGGACCCTTTCTACAGCATGACAGGAATACAAGTACATAATCTCATTCCATTTTCTCAAGTTTTACAAATTGGTGTGTTGGCTGCATTCATCAAGTTCCACCTTTTATTGTAAAAAAAAAAAAAAAAAAATCAAACTAAGATCAGACAAATATTTTATTTAATGTATGGAAAAAACACATTTTCGATAATTAACCAGATTTAACTTAGTAATATGTTAACTTATGCTTAATTTGCAATTTTGATTTTTAAATTCGCAATTTTAAATGGCTTAATCTATTTTTAGAATGTTTCATTGTATATTTTTTCAAATTACGCTACAAGGTTTTTCGCACAATGAAAGACATATGGATAGAAGGATTGTAGTATTATTTCCCATATGATTTGTTTATTATGTAATAATAATGGTGCATTACCATCACATTCTGGCTTCAGAGTCCAGCCAAATTTAGAGCATTTGGGAATTCCCTCTCTTGGCTTGAACCCTTCAAAACATCTGTATTTTAATCTGGCATCTTTCTGGTATTCGTCCATTTTCTCAACAACATAACCATCTTTTATATCAGGTGCTCTGCATGTTATCTCTGTGTGAAAAGCAAAGGAAAGAGGAATAGGTAAATTGGTGCATTGAATAAAGCAGTGGGTGAAGATATGAACAAACAATAAATTAAACAATGGAATGGACCTTTGCACGTTGGAACCGAGTCACTCCATTCGCCCGTCTCTGTGCAGTGAATGTCACTACTTCCATCCATCTTTTTGTCAGTAGATACACACTCAAAGTGAATTAAATCACCATAACTTCCCTCGTCTGTTCTGCCCGATGCAGTCACACCTCCATCTGTGCGAATGGCTGGACATTTCACAGCTAGGTAATAAAAAATAAATAAATATGAAAATAAATAAATAAACCAACAAACCAATCATTGAAATTATAATTCTGTTGAATAATGTAGCTTACGGGTCACTATCAGAAGTATATGATGGAGAAAAATCAAAAGACAAAAAAGGAAAATAGTGACTTTCAAGAAAGCGTACCCTCACATACAGGGAGAGTATTATCCCATCCTTCAGATCTGCAGGTACGCTGATTGATTCTGCTTGTCATTTCAAACCTGTGAACACAATGTTTTTACACATTTTACAAGTTCAAAGAGTGTTAAAAGGATAGAATGCATTTCATACATTAGAATAAAAATAAAGCACAATTACCCTTTCTTGCAAGTATACAACACTGTTGCTCCAAAAACAAACTCCGACCCCTTTATAAATTTAAAATCACCATTTTCTATGTCCCCCGGTTGACTACATTTTTTCTCTGCAGAAATCAACCAAGTTTTACTCTGCATGCATAATGACATTGATTTAATAACCAATAAAATGATGTGGTCATCATATTGTCCATTTTCTCACTTGCACATGGTCGCTCAACGACTGTCTTCCATTTTCCTTTTTCACAGTTTAATTTATACATGCCAGTATAACCTGTCATGCATTTCACTATCACTGTTTCACCATCACTGTATGAAGCTTTAGCAACTGGTTCATTGTTTTCATATGTGATGTCCTTTTGAAGACATTCTGAGAAGCACAAACAAACATTACACAACAAGACATAACTGTCATGTACATTAAATGCTGAAATTCACGCACAACTAGTCAACACTCTCTAAAGTTACAGTTTGGCAAGTGCATATAATATGACATTTATATTGAAGTAAAAAAAAAAAAACAACCTTTAATTAAATAACAATAACAAAAAAATAAAAAATCACTTGCCTTGACATTGGGCACAATTCAAGGAAAACAACCAAAAGACGAAGCCGAAGAGTTTTACAGGAATTCTCATTTTGGGCTCAATTCACAAGTCCCTTTTGTGGTCTGTCTCTGATACTCTTGCCTGCTAGGGGATCAACAAGATAAAACGTCAAAAGTATTTTTTTCTTATACCAGACCACTCTGTGCACAAGCAAAAAAAAAAAGTTTCTTATCTGATGCAGAAATTTGTTTTTGTCATTTAGACACACCAAGACAAGTTACCTTAGAGAAGTCAAACTTATTGAGTCATATTTATGCAACATATAAACATGAAGCAAAGGGCAGGTTACAAAATAATTGCCATGTTCACCTCTGAACTTTGTAGCTTAATCCTGTTAATGTTTTTCACTGGCTCATGCTTGAATCAAATCATAAATTAAATTATGTTTTGAATAAATTAGTGAGATTGAAGAAGATTCACAACACTTTCAAACTTTCAAACATTGCAATAGTACAATCATTGCAAAATGTATCTGTAACTGCAATTGCAAAATGTGTCCATCAGAATTGAGCAATCAACTGAACAGAGAGAGAGAGAGAGAGAGAGAGAAAGAGAGAGAGAGAGAGAGAGAGAGAGAGAGAGAGAGAGAAAATTGAATTTAAATACAACTTTATTGAAACAATAAGGTGTTCACAATAATATTACAAACTCACAAAACAAGAACAAATATAACATATACTATTCATGTTAAAATAAGAAACATTTTAAAAAGCAAGCATAAAATCATCATCATCTACTGTACAAATGACCTCATTTATCCCCCAAATGTACATGAAAGATTCTACACAATTTACCATTTTATAATAGGCATGCTCTATTCTAAGCCGAGCTGCCACCAAGCTTTTGAAGATCATCAACACATCCAGAGAACCCTGTCCCAACAACTTATTTTTTTCTGGATTTCCATATAGCAAGTTTTGCTGTACCAGACAACATTTTTTATAAAGTTTTGTGTATACCTTGGACCATATATAAACATTTCAAAAGAGAAAGCTTCACCAATTTCAATGAACCATTGAGATAAAAATGAAAACAAATAATTTAGCCGAGCACACTGTACAAATAAATGAAAAACCGTTTCAACCTCTTTACAGAAAGGACAACCCACCCCTACAGAAGGATCAATGTGCACCACGTATCTGTTTGTGGCTATCGCCCCATGTACAATCCTCCACTGAAGGTCGCCCATTCTTTTGTCAATTGGGCATTTGTATAAGGACCACCAGGGGAAGAAATAGTTCCAAAAAAATCAGTCCATTTAGTTGAAGGAAGTCCACTCAAAAGACCAGCATTGGATGCCTTCACACAGGAAATATAGAGGGCTTTTTCCCCTACTTCCTCAAAAACTACAAGCTGAGGGGTTTCAAAAGACAAAAGACACTTCACATCATCTTGCCATTCTCCAACAGCAATAGTCACATTAAGAGAAGGGAAAACATAAGGAACCCCCTTTCTCCATTGATCAGTTGCTACATAGTCATTTGTGAAAATCTTATTCCACATATTTTCGAACCAGGCAACAGGACATCTGTGTTGAGCGAGGGACCCTGCGGAATGAACGAGCGGAGCGGAATATTCAGAAATGCGCTCTCCACTCACGAGCTCTGATCGGAACAAACCACTGTCTGCAGAACTTGCGCAGAATCATCTAAATATAATAGGCCTATTTTCTAAAGAAGAATTTTAAAACTTTATTGGTGGTAGTTGAGAAGAATTCCTCTTTCCATATCTAAATCATTTTGAGCGCAATATAAATGTATCATATTGTTATTCTTATTATATAAGAATAATACGTATTTTTTTTACAACATTTTTAATAGAGAATATAAGTTTAGCGTGTTGTGTGTATTTCCTAATTATAAGCTTTTGGTGAAATTGCAACAAAACTAAAAGAGTAAAAGTGCATAAAACATAAAAAACATCATTACTTTTTAAATTCTTATTCACTCTTTGTTTAGCGATGTTTATAAATATACTATTTTTTTTTTTTGCATTTTGTTGATAAACTGTCCTACACTGAGGCCACATCCACACGAAGCCAGAGCTTTTCCTATCCGATATTTTTTTTCCCCCGTTCAAAAAAAAAAATCCGTAAACATGGCGTCGTCTCAAGAAATATCTGCGTACACACGAAACCACTGAAACTGACTCAAAACGATATAGCCTAGTATACATACCAGACCAGGCGGTGTAATTCTGCCACAGACATACACTAAAAACGGAGAAGAAGACTTAAAGCATGCGCATAAACCTTGCGCGCTGTATACAACAATAATATTAGGCACAGTAGCTTCTTTTTTTCTTTTCTTTTTTTTATCAAGAACTTTGTTGAACAATATGAACAACCATAAATGGTCTGGTACAAAATATGAGTCACGATATTCGATAGTTAGCGGACGCATAAAGCTTGCCACAAAGAACTGGCAAAAGTAATCATGTGTCAAATATAGCAAGGAGACATTTTAATTGTTTATTAATAAACTAGTGTTTTATGTGTCAGTCAAAGATGTTGACAATGCTGACTCATCATCTTCGCAGATATTGTGAACGTGCCTATAGAGAGAAATGCACACTTCATACGGATTACATAAGAGAGTTGTCTGTTTCTTTTCGTTTTGAATTGTTTTGTTTAAAAGTGGACATTTCAAGCTTTCTAGATACATTTCTGAGTTTCGGTTCATTTATGAGACGAGCTCAGTTCACGAGCAATGCAAGTTATATCGCGCCGGTGCCTCCATTTCCTGATTAAATCGTCTTAAATGCGTCTCTGTGTGGACAGAAACCAATGTAATCTTCCTGATTTAATCACGTAAAACACAAGTCTAAACACAAGCACCACTCTTCTGAATGATGGTAACCACAAACCTCCAAGAGTTTGTAAACCAATTGTTTGTAAAACATATTTAATAGCCTACTTTACTTACAAATTCAAAAAAAAATTTTTTTTACAGTGTATAAATAAAACGACATGAAGGAAGTTATTTCCAAAATGTAATTAATTGCACAGTCTTTGTTTTAGCTGTTTGTTTTAGCTGCTACCAATTGACACAGAGTCAAGAAATTACAAACCACCCACCCCCCAGGTCTGCCGATTCTTTGTCAACCCCCAATGCTATGCGCTGGCAAGAACGTCACTTTGCTGTTTTAATAAAAGCAATGTTAAATATTCTGCATGCACTCATCTCCTGGAAACCACAGCAATGACAAAGCATATAAAAATTCGTAAACGTTGTCCAATACCCCTACTTGTCTTAAGACAACTTTGATGAACCTTTTGCATTTACAAATATTTTCAAATGTCTGTATAATACAGTACTGTAAATATTTGTGTCTATTACTATTTATAATTTATATTTTATCGTGGATGTTTTCTCACAGTCATAACGTAATGTGAAGTAAAATAAAAAATCTAATGTAAAGTTGTTTTTTATGCGCCACCTGGTGGATATTCTGTGAAGCGAAACACATTGAGGGATTTTTTAAGTAGGCCCCCCGAAAGCACTTGCAGAATTCTGCGAGACTCTGCGAGACGAATTGCCAAATGCCGCGGGAGAAAACGCACGTTTTTAAAGGCCACATCTGTAGCCTATGTGAAGGGTAAACACCTTCCATGCCTCCAGAACTGAAAAAATGTCAGATTCACACAGACATCATTCTGGAGCTCCATTTAGAACAAATGTTTGTCCAATCCCATACCTATGACCCGCCTGAGAAGAACAGAAGCTGTCTTTAGCCATGAGGCATCCGTATGATACAACAGTTTCTGAGCTGCTTGTAACCGGAAAGCCCCCAACAATTGAAGTCCCTCTCTACCCCACTTAAGGTCTCCAGGTAACTTTGGGAGACTCTCAAACTCCCCTTTACCGGCCCAAAAAGCTTCACTTTTTGCCCAGTTCATTTTAGCTGATGAAGCTTTCTCATAAAGACTGAGTACCTCAGATAGACACTTAATATCATCAGCATGATTTACAAAAACTGTAATATCATCAGCATAAGCAGAGAGAGACATTATTGAGTCTAAAGAAAAACCAGGCACATTAAAACCTGGCAATCTTTCTCAAAGTCTAAAAAGCAGCGGCTCAATTGCTAAACTATATAGTTGACCAGACAATGGACAGCCTTGCCTAATACCCCTTACAATAGGAATTGGCCGACTCAAAGCACCCCCTATCTTAACCATACATAGTGCACCATTATATAATAACTGTATTAAACTAAAAAATGTTTCACCAAAACCAAAAACCTTCAATACATTAAAAAGATAATTGTGATCAACACAATCAAAAGCCTTCTCTTGATCCAGGGCAATTAATCCAACATTCACACTGAAACCATTACAAATATCTACAATGTCTCGCACTAAAAACAAATTATCCATAATAGACCGCTTTGGAATGCAATATGACTGATCCCTTTGTACAACTAAACCCAAATAATTTGTATCTATTTGCCAGACATTTTGAAAAAATATATATATTCTGTTGTATTATATATATATTCTGTTGTATCTGTTGTATTGGGCAACAGGACGCCAGTTCTTTAAAAAGGCTAAATCCCCCTTTTTTGGTCCCCTTCTTTAAATGTTATACTAGCATCCAAGACAGTTTTAGAATCAGAGTCCAGCTGAGGAAGACTCTGAAGAAGCTGTGTCATACAGTCAATATTAGTAAAATGAATTTTAAAATAATAATAATAATAATAATAATAAAATCTATTAAGACGTTATTTTAAGGGAATATCACACAAGTTTTCATACATGTTTTAATTTAAAGAGTAGCCTAAACTTGCCAAAACAATAACACCATTTTTATATTGTATTATTGTACTGTATATTACAGTATACTCAGTATACTACAAAAAACTAGACTACACCACTGCCTATTATGGATTTTTGAAAATGACCTTTCATGTAATGTGTAACATAGCTCTAAGTGAATGACAACATCCTGCAAAGTTTTAAATCTGAAAGTGCACCGTATATAAAGTTATTGTCTTTCAAAAGTAAGAGTCGACTCAGAGTCAATTAAATTAATCGTTTTTCAAACGAGTCATAAGCCGTTTCGTTGTGACGTCAAGACGAAATATCAGCATATTGCAGACACCAGGGAAAACTTGAACGCCCTCAAACCTGCAGCTGATTCCTGTGGATACTGGATAGCATCATGTCGAGAAGACGGCGCTGTGCTTTACAATGTGAAGGTAAAGCCAGTTTTTTTTTTCACTGCCCAAGGACGAGCATGTGAAGAATCAGTGGTTAAAATTCATCTTTACCATGATATCACAGCAGTATAATTTTAAGGACTAGAAAGAAATAAGTTTAGGACTTTTGCTGTGTTCCCTTTATTTTACTGACAGACGACTGCTTCTCAAATCTCGGAGTTCAATCCAGGATTCGCAAACCGCTTGCTCTTGAAAGATGGTTTTCAAAATACTTCGTTTTGAGTTTTATATTGTGTAGGTCTCCTGCTTCTGGTTAACTTACGTTATCACTGTCTTACTGAAATACTTCTGCTGATTGTGGGCCACAATTACCTAAAACTGTGTATATAAATGCAGATTGTCTGTCATTCTCACTACTTTGAGTAGCCTAAAGATTAAGCATGAGGCAAGATTTGTTTTACCCACGTTTATGTTACATCAGGCATTCACGCTAGAGCTCGGCTAATGAATGCACTGTTATTGATACTGTTTCCACATGTTCACCGCAATAAATTAGAAAAATACTCGGTTAATAAACAAGTAGGCCTATAAGTAAAATAATCAGTTTGTTGATGGACATGCACTTGTTAATGCTGATGGTGAGGAATTACAGTTGCAACATCTAATAATGTCCCTCAAACTGAGTAGTCACTGAGAAAGGTCCTGCTCAAGTTGTCCTTGTGATGGAGGTTCGGGTTGAATAACTAGTTTTTCCAGTGTTTCGAAATCGGACTCACGCACGCATTCATATGGTAAAATCGATGTCATTGTTCGTTACTGTGTAGGAAGCCTCAGGACAGCTGACGTTGTTATGGCAATGGACATTTTTGTTTTCGACACACGCGCTCAAAGCCATATCAGAGCCCGTCTACGGAGAGCCTTGGCACTTCCTGTTAGCCCCATTGTATCGATCTTTGTTGCAGTTCCATTAGAATTCCACTGGAGGTGATCGCGGGCGAGCGCAGACTGAATGGGAGTCTATGGGGCTAGACGGCTAAATTTGTCTCTTTCACCCGTTTGCCGTTGAGAAATCTCAGAATTTATTGTAGGTTTTGCAAGTTCAGCATGGGTTATAGGTCGAAAGTTGAATGAACGAGTACTTATGTCCTTTCGATTTCGTACAGGTTGAGTTGTTGTTGCCCATAACACGCTAGCATTCTGCTAATGAACGCTGATTGGTCAGTGAAGGACTGATTAAGACCAGAGATACCGCTTGATGGCATCGTGGCATCCGAAGCGGGACCAGAAACAAACAAAACAAAAACTCTTCTAGCACATGTGTTTACCTGTGTCAGCTGTGTTGTCGATGCCTCGAGAGAAAAGAAAGTGCAGAGCGCAAAAGCACCAAAGCGACTGAAGGATTGCCGTAAAGCAGTATCTCTGGTCGTACGATGTGCATGACGTCATTGACATTTTAAAGCAAATAAGTGACTCTAAAAAAATCTAACACCCAGCAATGTGTAATTATACACATAGCGCCATAGACCTCCATTCATTCTGCACTCGCCTGCGAGCGCCCCCGCATGGGCAGAGACGTGTTACTGCAGCCAGTCCAGAAACCGGAAGTAACCAGAGAGTGCCAATTCTCTTCCTATTAGACATTCTCTGGCCATATAGACCCTTTTACAGCCCACGTGATCAAATAGTTGCACGTGCATTTTGGCAACGGAAGTGGTGTTTTTCCCCACTGGCTCTAACGTGTTGGCACCTCCGAAAGTTTATCAAAATGGTTTCCCAGCATCAAAATGTCTGGTTGTTGCGTTTACGGTTGCACTAATTGATATTCCACCAAGGGGCTTACGTTTTATAGGATTCCGACAGGATCACGGCCGTTTCAGAATAGTGGCTGCAGGCGATTAAACGTGTTGAACGTCGAGCGAGGACATAATAAAAAATGCTCGCGTCTGTTGTTTAATCCACTCGCGTAGCTTGACACGCTGCTGATTCTCGCCATACTTCCGTTGCCAATATGCGCGCGCATACGTCATCATTGTGTACAAACAGTAAAAGGGTCTATAGAGATACTCTCTATACGGCTCTGCACACACTGTACGCGGTAAACCAATCACAACAGACTGCGCTGTCTGGCCAATCATGTCACGGTATCAAATGAAGAGAAGGATTTGCAGGTTAACAGTGTTTAATAAAAACAGAAAACTCACAGCCGTACACAAAATGATAATCCAAACAGGTGACACAGAGAAGGCCACAGAACAACCAGTGACATCAAACAATGAACCAGCAAAAGACACACACAAAGACACAGCTTATATATGCAGGTTAATGGGAAACAGCTGGTGACAAATGATCAGTGATTAACAGACAGGAGTATGGGAAATGCAGTTCATGATACATATGACAGTGAGGGGAAGAGACATCTGGTGGCAACTCAGGGAACAACACTAATACAATAAACACAAAACACAGTCTCACACTGTGACAGTACTCCCCCCTAAAAGGAGTGGCTTCCAGACACTCCATAAGACCAAGCACAAAAGTTCAGGTGGGTGGAGGAACGGAGGTGGATCTGGGGGAGGGATGGAGGGTCTAGAACACCAGGGCGGGGCCGCAGGCGGTGCAGGGAGCCAGGGCGGGGCCGCAGGCGGTGCAGGGAGCCAGGGCGGGGCCGCAGGCGGTGCAGGGAGCCAGGGCGGGGCCGCAGGCGGTGCAGGGAGCCAGGGCGGGGCCGCAGGCGGGACCAGAGACCAGAACGGCGCTGGAGACCAGGGTGGTACTGCAGGCATCTCCAGACACCAGAGCCGAGCTGCAACCCATGGTGGTGCTGGCGGTAACAGGAACCTGGGCAAAGAAGCACAAGAGGCCCTATGGGCCAGGTTAGCTAGGGCAGACAGTTCAACTAGCTTGGGGTCGGCCATCTCGGGCCAGGCAGAGAGTTCAAGGAGCTCGGGGACGGCCATCTTGGGCCGGGCAGAGAGTTCAAGGAGCTCAGGGACGGCCATCTTGGGCCAGGCAGAGAGTTCAGAGACCTCGGAGTCATCCATCTTGGGCAGGACGGAGAGACTTTCAGTCGTGACAGGAAGTGCAGTAGACTCATGTTCAGACCTCTCAGCTGTGACAGGAAGTGCAGTAGACTCAGGTTCAGACCTCTCAGCCGTGACAGGAAGTTCAAAAGACTCCGATTCAGACTTAACGGCCGATTCAGGTTCATGGGTTTGAGAGACATCTTGCTGAACAGAAGAGCAGAAAGCAGACCACACACACCACAGAGCCATGGTAAACACAGGAAATACTGAGTCCAATGAACATACCTCTGGTGCCTTCCTGAGAACAGGTGCAGGCGTGATGATAGCCCTCCTTAGAACAGGTGACGCTGAGACAACAGCCATCTGGAGTGTAGGGGCAGGTATAACCCCAGCAGTCTCAAAAATAGGTGCAGGCATAGTGACAGCCATCTTGGGTACTGCTGCTGGCTTGGCGGCGGCCATTTTGAGGACGGGTGCAGGCTTGGCAGTGGCCCTCGTGAAAACCGGCACCGGGGTTGGAAGGCCAGCCCTCCGCACTGACCTTAATGGAGTCTCTGCCAGACTAGACCTCAGACGCTGGGTTCTGGCATGGATAGGAGAGAAAGGTGAGGCAGCCATCCTGTGAAGTGGCTCTGGTGCGGCAGCCATCTTGTGAAGTGGCTCTGGTGCGGCAGCCATCTTGTGAATAGGCTTGGGTCTCCTCTCCATCTCCCTCTCTCGTGGCCGACGCTCGGGAAAGAGTGAAACAATCATGTCTCTAGCACTCGCTACATCCATAATTGGCTCGGGTGTGGCAGCCATCTTGTGAAGAGGCTCAGGTGTGGCAGCCATCTTGTGAAGAGGCTCAGGTGTGGCAGCCATCTTGTGATATGACTCGGGTGTGTATTCCCGCAGGCCCAGAGTCCCAACACACAACGACCGGTGCGCACTACCTCCCCTCAAAAAATTGCTTGGACGGGGTCTCCTCCCTGACCTCCGAGAAGAATTCACCTTAGTCTTGGAAAAGACCCGAATCATCTCCCCGGTAAGTGCCTTGAAAGAGGCACAGCATGGGTCCCGTCTCTCCCACACCTCTGTTCCCCATGTGGCTGCTGGACCGGTCAGCAGCAGTAGCACGAACGCTACTTTCGATTCCTCAGTTTCGAAAGTCCTGTGATGCATATCTAGATGCAGAGAACACTGATTAATAAAGTTTTCACATAACTTAGGCTCACCAGCGTATCTCTCAGGGAAGTCCGTGCTAGGCTCCGGCTGACCACTCGACTCCGTGGGGTTGGGGGAAATGGATGGTGTGGGCGACACGGAACCACTCTGCAACAACAGGAGCTGTTGTTGCAAATCCGCCACCCTGGTACTCAGTGCTTCTCTCACCCGCTCCAAGTTGCTCTCCTGTGTCAGATCCATAGCAGTGACACAAAAATAACTCCGGCTACAAATAACTCCTGTGGCTGATAACCCGCTCCTTCCTTAATGGCTGGTTCATTCTGTCACGGTATCAAATGAAGAGAAGGATTTGCAGGTTAACAGTGTTTAATAAAAACAGAAAACTCACAGCCGTACACAAAATGATAATCCAAACAGGTGACACAGAGAAGGCCACAGAACAACCAGTGACATCAAACAATGAACCAGCAAAAGACACACACAAAGACACAGCTTATATATGCAGGTTAATGGGAAACAGCTGGTGACAAATGATCAGTGATTAACAGACAGGAGTATGGGAAATGCAGTTCATGATACATATGACAGTGAGGGGAAGAGACATCTGGTGGCAACTCAGGGAACAACACTAATACAATACAATAAACACAAAACACAGTCTCACACTGTGACAAATCAGAGCAGAGTAGCTCGCGGAAAGGAGGGATTTAGAGAGACTGATTCATCTGACGAGTCGTTTGAGAATCATTGAAAATGTGGTGATGTGCAAAGGTATATTATGAGAAAATGTAACCGTTTTTTGACCTTTGATGCATGTAAACCTGTCGTAGGAGTCTCCAAAACAACATTAGGAAACTTTAAAATAGCATAATAGGGGCACTTTAAATTAATTTGGTTTTCAAGCGTTTCGATCACATTCTTTATTCTACTACTAGAGTTGGCTGTATACTGCTGACAGAATTTTTTTTTATTCGAGTCTTGCCTACATCCCACCACTGTTTCAAGTTTTCAAAAGTACTTTTTTCCTTTTTCCAATCTTCCCAAAAGAAAACAAAATTTTCACAAAAAGCAGCATCCTGCAGCAATTTTACATTAAAATGCCAGTAAACAGATTTTCTAGGTACATTTGACATGCTCATTGTCATAATAATTAAATGATGATCAGAAAAACCCACAGGACAAATGCAACATTCAATTACTTACTATTAAAATATTTTGACACATAAAATCTGTCTAGTCGGGCAGCACTAACTCGATTATTAAAAGCCTTAATACATGTATACTGTCCATCATTAGGGTGTTTAATTGACCTATGGCTAAGCCACGCCCCCTCCACTCACTCGGACAAACAGTCAACATTCGGTAACAGGCGCTATATGGCAGCTGTAACAGTTAAGAGACATTTCACAGGAGGCAATTGATGATTTTTGGAGACAGAAAGATTATATATCATCTCAAAGTCACCAAAAGGGCCTTAACTATGCATTGGAGGGTTATATTAATCATTTTATTTTCAGAAGGTCGATGAAAAGCTTCAGCTCCAGACAAAGATTTAACGTTACAGCAGTGTGTAAACGTTATAGTTTGGTGCTATTTCGCTTCAAACGCTCGCTTTATACGCGCGATACGCGCAAATTTGACGCTCTATTCGCGTTTGGTGTGAACGCAGCATAATGAACAGGCTGCGATGTCAAGATTGCAATGCAGGAATGTGTGTGTGTGTGTGTGTCAGAGAGAGAGAGGCGCGGGCGCGATCGCGATCGAACAGTGGAAACATAAAAACATACTCCATTTTGTTCATAAAGGACATCATTAAAACTTATTTGTGTAAAACACAACATTGTGCTTTTGTCAAACTGTACTCTTGTCAAACTGCAACGCAGCTAGAAGCTAGGCTAACGTTACTTTAGAGATGTTAAAGATAACATTCAAATACGTTGTTGACTTATCTTAGAACAGATGTAGACATCCTTGTTTAATTTTTCCACGTTTAGTTGGTGTTGTGGTCTAAGTTACCGCATAAATTAATTCAGAGCAGACACTTCTCGGTTGAGATGTGGCTTGGGAAAGGGTAAAAAATACACACCGTAGCCCAGCCTCTCAGGATACCTAGTGTTGGAGTTGAATGTACCCCATGCACACCGTTTGACCATTTTAAACTTAAAATGACAAGAAAAAACAGATAAAAACGAATGAAAACTGACTAACTGCAATGCATTTCAATGGACGTGGAAGCAGAGAATGTCCGAGTGTATTGGGTTAGCTATGCGCACTGTGATTGGCTCATCGCGTTTGGGGCGTGGCTCCACATATCCAAGAGCTGGAATTCTTTAATGAGTTTTGACAATGCACTTGAGGACTATTATGAGGTTCCTTAGTATTACGGTCTATAGTAAAATGAATAGTGCAGTTCCAATCTCCAACAATAACAACACATCCTTCACTAGAACACTTTTTAAGACTCTCACTAAGTATATTTTAAAAATGTAGTCGTTCCTGTCCCACTGTTGGTGCATACATATTTATTTCTTGAACTTGAGCTTTAACCACCAACAACTGACCCTTCACTGGTTCCTCTGTACTTATAAAATCCACCCTAACTTTCAAACATTGCAATAGTACATTGCAAAATGTATCTGTAACTGCAATTGCAAAATGTGTCCATCAGAATTGAGCAATCAATTGAACAGAGAGAGAGAGAGAGAGAGAGAGAGAGAGAGAGAGAGAGAGAGAGAGAGAGAGAGAGAGCTGCAGAAGAAGAGTTTGACTCTGCTTAAATTGTTGTCTCTTAGAGGGTCCTCCTTATCTCACACTGGAAACAAAACAGATGTTTAACAGTTGTTAAACTCAAAGGCCTTTATTTGCAAATGCTTGTCATGTGATAACATTTTATTGCCACATTCAATGAATATATTCAAAACAGGACCCAAAACTCTTAAACAAATGTATTAAATTTTGTTTGTGCTTAACCTTCAGAAAATGCTGACTAAATATTATAATATAATATAATTTTCTGAGGTCTGTGATTTTTGCAACCCTGTAATCAGACTCTGAGACATGTCTGAATACTAAAAACCCTGATTTGAATATAATGTTTCATAGCATAAATAAGCATAACAAAGTCAAAAATTAAATCAACAAAATTCATAAGATAAAAAAAGCTTGGTTTGTATAACCTGATAAACTTATTTTTATTTTTTAGGGAATATTATGATTATTTATTTCTTAAAATAACTTGAGTAACAGAGTTGAAGGTTGAGCTTACTGAATGCAGTCAACACTATTATGTTCGGAGAAAATGGAATGTGATTATTTGTCTTGTTTCTGTCGTGCTGTAGAGAGGGTCAAGATAATATCACAATTTTAACTGCTAAATATCTAATATAAGAATCCCTTGATCAACTGAATCCCTGTGTGAAGTTTAGATTTATGATTGTATGTATTATCTTAAAATATACACCATGCTTTTCTGGTGTATTGATTGCAACACACAAAACGATTGTCAGCAATTTAATCAAAATACACCACTATTGCCCCAATCAAACCCTGAACCCTTGGTTAATATGCAAAAAATAATAATAATTATGAATAGAAGTAAGCAGTAGTCATGAATTCTCTGTGTTTTTCGACAGTCATATGCACTTTGTAATGTCAAATGTATTAACCTAGTATTTAGAAATTAATTTAAATAATGTACATTTTACATGATCTGTATTATATGATTCAAGCGTCCCAGCGCTTATGTTTCAACCGTAAAACAATAGTAATATATTTAGGGGTGCACATAACTTTTTTGGTCTGGTTCTCAAGGGAGCACCATGAGATGCTGCTTGGTACTCACACTTTACGCATATCCTACAAGCTGTTGTCATCACTTTCCTCCTGACTGCTCTCCGCACTATCTTTCTTTCTCCCGAACATGGTAGATAATGATGATATTTTTAAAATTTTATTAACATTAATGACACAGACATCCGGTTTCTCTCTCAACTTTTCACTTATGACATAACTGATAGAATACTTTCCGAGGTATTTTGTGTATTTTGTGTATTTTGTGTGTATGTTTCCAATCAAGCACAAGTGAACACGAACAAGGAATCAATTTGGTGTCCGAGTCCTGCTCGGAAAGCATCTCTCTCTCTCTCTGGGTGTGCGTGCTTCAGGTGTGTGAGGCTGCGCTCATAGATAGCAGTGCGCGAGTCCTGATTTTTGCCCATATAATTTTTTTAAGTCTGTAGTCAATAATTTTGTCCCTTAAAACTCATCTTTGATCACCAAAATTTCATTTAATTTTAGCCTTAAAATAGCTTGAATGTAACTCTACACTCTTGCCTCATTTAGTATACGTGGTTCTATTAATATGCAAATTAGTCCTGCCTCCACTCACTCACAGAGATCCACTTGTTGACGATCACACGTTGACGTGATTGGTTACATGGTAGTTTGTGACGTCAGAAACACCAGCTATATCAAACCGCGATTTTGAGACCAAGGGCCTGTTTCAGAAAGGAGGTTCAACCAACTCTGAGTTAAAACTTGAACTCTGAGTTGACTTACCCTGAGATGGGAAACGCTGAGTTTTCGGTTACAGAACAGCTGAAATGAGTTAGTTCAATCAACTCTGAGTTAAGCGCGTGCACCACAACTATAAAAAGCCATTATCAATGAAGCACAGATATTATGAGTCACCATGGCAACAGCGCCAGACAAAAAGAGGTCTGCATATTTTTCACCAGCAGAACTGGATGAGCTTCTGCAAGCATATGGAGAGTACGAACACACATTATTATTATTTTTTTAAATATCGGCTGCAGCAGCGAAGGACAGGGAGTTAGCTAGGGAGAAAATAGTTGCCCGAGTCAATGCGTAAGTTTACATTTTAATTACTGTTATACAGTGATGGGTGTAATTAATTAACAAGTATTCTAAATACTGTAATTTAATTAAAGGGATTACTCTTAATTCTTCTGTAATTTAAAGTAAAATCTGATGTAATTGCATTAGACTATAGAACAATTCTGTATATTTAACATACATTTTTAAAAGGTATATTTTTAATGTAACCTTCTCCCTCTACACATTTTGTTCAATTCAAGAATAATTAATGTAATTGTATATTGTTTATTTGAAAGCATTAAAAGTGCAGTTTCTTGTCTCTCCTTGTATTGTTCAAGTGGTTGAGGTTGATATGGGATTTAGTAATTAGTAATAAGTAGACCAATACTTTCTAAAGATAGTCATTATTACATTAATCTAATTACACTGTTGAAGATGTCATTTGTAGTTAGTAATTAATAACTATTTTAGAGTAACTTACCCAACTGTTATAATATCAGAGGTGAAACTGGAAGAACAATATGTTATTCAACCTAATTTTAACCTTTAATTTTCATGTAGGTGCAATCCTGCAGGTATTAAAAGAACATGGCAGCAGCTGAAAATTAAATATAAAAACATAATTAAATCAGGTAAGGCTTGAGCATATCATGGGTGTAGGCTATCTGACTTTACAAACATTTGACATATTAAATAACTAAATAGCATCCAGTGTCTAGCAGTGCAGCAGCATTTTTGGCTGAGGGAATTCCTGGAGGGACTTCAGAGCCAGTCACTCCCGAAGATCCAAGGGCCTTCATAAAATGTAAGAGGTTTACATGTGTTATTTTTTATATAGGCTATTTTTGTTATTTCCATTTATTTTACTTTGGGTTGGGTTTTTTGTTTGTCCCAACAGATTCTGATGGTAATATCTGTCTTTTGGAGCCTCCTGTCCCAACAGAACCCCAGGCAGTTGTAAGTAACCTACTCAATACACCAGAAATTATGACAAATAGTGTTATAAAGTGTACTCAACCAAATGCTCATCTTCACAGGACGATGGGGATAAAGAGTTTCTGCTGCCACAGAGAGGCCTACAGAGGTAATGTTAATATTATGTGTCTACACATCAAACAATCTACACATTCAGATTTTTTCAAATTTTTATGTGGAGTAGCCTATATAATCTAAGTTTAAATCTAAGTATAAACGGGTATTCTTATCTCTCCCCCCGCCCCCAGAGTGTGGAAGAACAGCAGGAGGAGGGTCCATCAACTTCTGTTGCACAGATGAACACAGTTCAGTGATTTTCAGTAAATGCCACAGTTTAATTCTGTAGAATTTGTTTAGAACTACATTATGTAACTCTACTACTGTATTTTCAGTTGCCAGTTAAGGAGTTATATAGACTTTATCTTATAAAAAAAAAAAAAAAAAAAACTGCAGTAAAAACAGCAATGAATAAATTTACTGAAAGAATGAATAAGGTGTTTAAACACCGCTTCCTCTTTAAAAAAGGGGAGGAGACCGAAAGAAACTCTGGGTTTACCGAAGAAAACCTGCTCCCGATCAGGTTAGGTTCACAGAGTAAGTTACCATGGTAACTGACTCTGAGTATAAGTTACCTCTCTTTCAGAAATGGGCTTGACTTACTCTGCTTTCTCAGGTTTGACATACCTCCCATTCTGAAACAGAAAACCCAGAGTTTCCCTCATTTCAGGGTTAACATGCTCAGAGTTTTCACTTAACCTCCTTTCTGAAACAGGCCCCTGTCTTGGTTCACTGCAATTTTAAGGGGAAAATATTTATGAATTTGCACATGGTTTGTCTTAAAGCATAATTAAAAACACCAAACAGCCATGTAAACTACATTAAAAGGTTGATTTTCACCACGGGGGACTTTAAGCTAATAAGGTAAAGTGTATTTGGCTTGCTGTCTACAGTGGAGGGGCTCGAGGAAGCAGCTTCGTAGATATAGCTTAGATATACCCCCCAGTGTGACTTCTAATGCTCGGATGATGAGTACTAATGTCTACACTGTAAAAAATTTCAACAATGCTGTTATTTTACAGTAAAATACTGGCAGCTGGTTCCAGCTCTTTACCGTAATTTTACGGTTTCAACAATGCTGTAATTTTACAGTAAAATACTGGCAGCTGTGGTTCCAGCCCTTTACCGTAATTTTACGGTTTCAACAATGCTGTAATTTCACAGTAAAGTACTGGCAGCTGTGGTTCCAGCCATTTACCGTAATTCTACAGTTTTTAATTTTATGGCTGTGCTTCACAAAGTACTGGCAGTAATGGTTCCAGCTATAATTCTATAGTATAAAAAGTTAGAATATAAATACTGTTTTCTATTTACTCTATTGTCCGATATCTATTAACATCCCTATATTTACTCAATGGAAAAAATGAAGAAAATATAGATTATGGTACAGTATTGTTTGCCATTTATTTAAAACAGCTAACAAGTTTTAACAATACATTAAAAAGTCACAGAAAATACATTGTAAAATTCAATGTGAGGAACCAGTAGGCAAACAAAGAAACCTTACATTCAACATGTCACATCAGCATCCAGGCAAGAGAGGAATTCTGAGTCTGAGAGGAAAATATTGAGAACCGATGGATGAAAAATCCTTGATAGAGGCAAAAAACTGCCAAAACATCTCAAACCTGCTTTTGAAAGATCTGGTCTGAGAGGAAGTCCGGATCTGAGAGGACAAGAGATCCAATGGGTGAAAAAACGTAGGAAGAGGCAAAAAACAGCCAACACGTCCCACATCAGCTTTTGACCCATCTGGTCTGAGAGGAAATCCCGATCTGAGAGGGCAAGAGAACCAATTGGTGAAAAAACGTAAGAAGAGGCAAAAAAAAAAAAACTGCCAAAACGTCCCACATCAGCTTTTGACACATCTGGTCTGAGAGGAAATCCAGATCTGAGAGGAAAGAAAATCAAGAAAATCTTAGTGGTAAAATAAATCACATGACAAAAACTAGTGATGACATATTCTACGAACACTTTTAAAAGAGACATAAAATGATCATGTTATTGTACATAACTAATCTTAGAGATTATCTATACTTTACTAAACACATCTCATTAAACATTCACAGTGCTGCAGTAAGTGAACTTCTTGTTACTTAATGACCCACAAATGTTTTTTTTTTTTTTTTTTGTTTTTTTTTGTAATAGTTGTTCATGATTCGCTTGTTTGTTCTGACAAGTTAAACTGTCCACTGATGTTCGGAATAAAATCATCCCCCTGGCACCCTATATAATAGTGGAGTCCTCTAACTAATGAGTAGTTCTCATTGTGAAAAGATGGGTGTTAAAACCATGCAGTCACTATTGTAAAGAGTTTAATTGTTCAGAATGTGCTGGAAAACCAAAGACTGTGCAAGACATGGTGGATTTTTCTGAAGAACATTGGGCAGTTTAACTGCTCAGATCAAACAAGGTACTCATGAACAACCATCACGAAACAAAAACAACATTTGTGGTTCATAGAGGTAACAATGTAGTCACTTACAAAATGTACATTTTTATTACACTGCACTGAGAGTGGCTAATGGGATGTTTAGTAAAGTCATGAAAGATTATAATTGTTTGTGTAGCTAACTTAAACACTTTGTTTGTCTATACATGTGACTGATGAACAAATTTTATGACAAATTAATGCAGAAAATCATCCAATTCCAAAGGATTCAGATATTTTCTTACCACTGAATGAATATGAATGCAGTTAAGAGGTGTTGATTCTTTTAGGAAGCTGCACAAATGTGAGTGTCAGTGGGCATTTAAGTTTAGTTACCTAGACGAAGTTCCATTTGAAATCGAAGAGGTTCTTCGGGAGAGAAGCAACTTTGGGATTGACAGTGGCAGACTTCTTGCTGACAAGTTTTCCAGTCTTCTTTGAAACCACCTTGCCTCTGCAGGTCTTCGAACCTCTTTCAGGGTTTATCCCAATGAATCGTCTAAGGGTAATAAAAAAAACACACCCCCACACACACATTAAAAAAGAAAACTTACTAATTTAAATATTGGATTAAATATAAATAAGCTGTAATGCAACTAATTTGTCTCTTAACTTGAAAAGAGACAAAAAAAAAATTGCAACCAGGCAGAGCACAACTAAAAGTTATATTGGAAACATGTCTGAATTCGCATGTGCCTTATAAATGCACATGGTGCTGCATGCTTGTGCACAAAGTTTGCAAGTATACATGGCGTGAAACTCACCAAAGATTAGGCCTAGGGTTGTGTACTGTCTCAGTAAAACATTTACATAAAGTGAATGATTCCTAGAAAAAAAGAAGAAATAATTATTATTTCGTCATCTTAAACCAAGCAAAGAAATTCGATGTCGAGCACGGAGAACATTGAATAGTGAAATGCCTCTTAGCTGTTGAGAACTATCTGTATTCAAAACGTGTTTCGCGCCGAAAAGTCGAGAATATCCGCCTGGTCTTTCAAAAATAACCTCTTTGACTTTTTAATAGTATGTAAGTTACATGTGAATCTCACAAAAACACTGGTAACAGTTACTCGCACCACTAAATCGAAATATATATATATAAATATATAAATATATATTTTGCTTTGGGAATTTGAACAGCTTTACATTATTTGCATGGAAACTAAACAAATTGACCACTAACTTTTAATTATTATAATGGATCTGGATATTTCGTGTAGTTTTGTAATTATTCTCCATCTTATGTGCATGATATTATGCGAATATCATTAAGCATCTGGTAAAATTCGCATCGTGTAACATTACTGAATCAGAAATTCATGTAAATCGAGTTCAGGGTACTACAAATGAAAGCCAAACTAATTTCTAAATGGTAACTTAACTTTAATCAAGCAAATAGTTCGCCGTGATAATCGGAGCTCAGAGAACATTCATTAGCAGGCGAAATGCCTCAACCGTTGAGAGCTCTGTCTACAAAACGCGATTCGCGCTCAGTAACAGCACAATCAAAAATACCTCGTGAAAATGGCGATTGTACAGGTTGGGACTGGGAGCAACATAACAGAATAACAGTAAAGAAATAAACTTACCTTGAACAATGTCCTTCTTTAAGACCGTCTAGATGAGTGTTGCGAAACAATTCTGTTATTTGACTGCTTTCTGTTCGAAAATAGACTGCGTTGAAGATGCCCCGCCCCCACGTGCTATTTTTTACAGTCCAAGACTGTTTTTTCCAGAAACAAATGGGTTTACACATAAATGCTGTAAATTTACGACAAGTAATTAATTTATGGAACATAGACTGTAAATTTACAGGATTAAACTGTTTATTGAAATAACAGTATTTTACTGTTGGAAATTCACTGTATTTTTACAGCAATTTTTAACAGTGTAATTATGTTGGTGGAGTTGGGGAGGTGGACGTATGCCAAAACAGCTGATGCCAGAGTAAGGTGAGCGGCTACTTATTTGTTCCGGCAGTTAATTGAAATATTAGATGGGTTCACTCCTCCTGAAATTACGTTTGGGAAATGTAAGCTGTTGTAAAGTTTTCTTTCATCGAAGCAGAGACCAGGAGACAGTTGGGATCGCGTTCAACGGAGGTTATTCTTTATTGAGAACTCCGCTGTACGTTGCTGTAGTACTTCCAACATGATCTAACTCTAATACAGTATGCATTGTAGTTATATACATTCCAAGGGGGAGGGATTACATAGAGGTGGAGATTCTGAACAAAGCATGCAAATTAAGTATACAAGTTAAGGTAACACCCTAGACTGAGGGTCTGGCCCATTCTAATTCAATCAGCATAAGGCTCCAAGAGCCATTTGGGTCCGAAAGCCATTTGCAGAACAAAAGGTGAGATTCTCAGTGAATAATTTGTGTGCTAATCCCATCAGTCTGACAATAAGGAGAGAACAGAAATTGCAACTTTGCTGAGATCTCAACCTTAAAAGATTCTTTACCATGATGTTATGTACAGAAGCATATTTGAAATAGATTCTTAAATTTGTAACCCTTCAAAGCTTAGCGTTAAGCTCAGCCAGGAAGACTCAATCAGCGCGTCATGTATTAACTCACTTCTAACCAATCATGTGTTAACACTCTCAGTATAAAAGAATGGTACTTACATGCGTCTGAGTTCGCAGATACTGCCGGCGCCAATTACCTCCATCCTCCCCAACCACCTCCAAGATGGTCCTTTCCCTCCATCCTCCCCACCACCACCAGGATGGTCCCTTCCTTTACCTCCAGGGGGTCGGCTGCGCCCCTGCCTTCATCTTCAGGCGGGATTTGCAGATTCCGTTACCCTCGCATTGCTTGCTAAGGACGGGGCCTACGCCAAAGACTTTATAAAATTATACTTGCTGAGCTATTAATAAATTTACACTTGTTATATCATTTTATCTCCCGAGTCTTTCTGGTAGAACTTCACTTAAAATCGTTTGAATGTGTATATTGGTGAGACAAAACACATCGAAATGCTAAACTTTCACGCTATGACAGTTAAACTTTAAAAGTTAATCCGTGAATCACATGCATGCCATACCGTGGGGCCTGGTCTGTACAGATCACGGGATCCGTTGCACCCCTAATAATTAATGAACACACTTATCATTATTGCTTTCTTACCAGAGATGGAGAAAAGTCCTACTCCAGTAAGTTAACGTGTCCCTGTCCCCAAAAATGCCAAAAATGTTGGTACTCAAAAGTGCTTCCCTCCATGTTTTCTGCTGCACATCATTTATTTATTATCAAGTAGCCTGTGCACCCCTGAATATATTGTTTAGTAGCACTTCTGTCTGTATCTATAAACTCAGTTGTGCACACTGTACTATACAAACACTATCTGTGCACATGCTACTTCAACCCGATCTCATGGGAAAACGCAAGTATTTTACAAGGTGGCGATTTCGCATTAATTAAAAAACGTACGACTTTCAAACTAATCTCATAAAGGACCAGCCCTAACCCGCCTCTAAACCTACCCCTCAATGGGGTTTAAACAGATCGTATGAAAACGTATGAATGAGATTGTATGAATTAGCCACCAGCAAACGTACAATAGTTAAAATTGCTAAGAGACTGTGTTGGATACTTTGGCATTGTCTGTGCAAAAAACATTTGTTTTCCGAAAGAGCAAACACAACAAAGGTTTCCCTGGATGTGTCCATCTTGATTTCCCGACATGTATACTGGAACACTATAATTACTATGCGTACGGTGACCCAGTAGTGCACAACACAACGAAATTTAAACAACATAACAGAAACAAGCCACAACACAACGGAAAAACCTTACAATGGCTGCCGTGTGCACTTGTCCGTTAAGTCCATGAGACCGTAGGGTGTCCCATTTGTCATTTTAGGTTTCAGAAGGGTGCTCGCGAGCACCCCCTTTGCGGTCGATATGCGCTGTCAATGTTCACTTTTGCCGAACCCGTACTGATGTGAGCTCCGCAGCAGACTTCTTCCCAACAGTCAAAGTGGCGTTACGTCACGAAATTGCGGACTCGTAGGAAGACCGCGAGTGCTTAGGGTGCCATTTGGGACAGGCCTAATGGCTTATGATCTATGCACCAAGTGCATTCGAAGTAGTTCATGGCCACAAATTTTAAAGAGCACTGATATTGGTTTGGAAAAAGATTGTTGTTGAGGACAGTTGAAAGGTAGAACATTTTCAAAAGAATGGTTAGCACATTTATTTGTACGGTAACAACCTGAACAGTAATACTGGATTAATGTTCAATGTTTGTCATGTGACAACACTGTAGCATACTACTCTGAAACATTATTTGTTGCATATTGTATACTATTTCACACACTCTTAGACAGTAGGCGGTATGTACTGTGTACTGGGCAGTAAGCAAAAAGTTAGTGTGCCATTCCGAACACAGCCAAGGTGATTAATGTGAAGGAAGGAAAACATAGTTATGCCCCAAAATAAAGACAATGTCTAATTGGTCGGAACCCCTTTAGGGGTTGGTCAAACAGCAGAATTTAAAAACTTTTGACACAAACAAATCTTAGGTCTAGTCAAGTCACAAAGAAACAAGCCACCTAACCAGTCTAGCCTTAATATTTTTCTTTTTTTCCCCTTTAGTTTCTTCTTTTTTCTGTGGAGAGTCTAATTTTACAAGTTTAGTTTTGCAGCTAAGGCAATACCTGATGGGCTCTAATATTTTCCCGCCTCAAACTTCAATCCACTTTGGAGACTCTGAATCTACTTATCCACACTGATTGGCTTTCCAAGACGTCATTCCAGACGCATCCAGACTGCCGGCAAATCAACAAACCTGGAAAACGCCTTTCAGAGAATGATGCAACAGAAGGAAATCCCCATTCAAAGACATAACCCAAGAAACACAAGTAATACCTCACAATTCTAGCTGAACTAGTGCATTAAGTTTAACAGACTCTTTAAAAACTCAATGTGAGGGTTAAACTAATGATTGAGCGTTCATTCAGATCCGGTCTAAGAAATTGCATAAATTGCTAGAAGGCACAATAGTATGGACCCTACATGGGATTATCCATGAGTTCCACATCAGCCCTATCTGAATTAGCCCCAGCAAGTACCTTCTTTTTCCAGTAAAGTTTGTATTTAAAGAGAATTATCTTGAGAATGCATTGCAAACTGACGATTTTGTTTCCGTGCTAAAAAAAATTGTTTTCTCACTATACTTAGTATATTGATGTCTGTTGCAGAGTTTAGAGCTGCAGCCCGTTCAATTGATTGCTGGAAGATTCATTTGATCTGCCATAATATTCATTGTTTATTTTATAAATATCAATGTACCTTGCATCTGCAGATATTTTAGAGCTGTGTGTGTTTATTTCATGCACACTTGAGGGCTGTTTGTCCCAGGGGAAAGTGAATCTGCTGTTGCAGTTAACAGCTTATGCTAAAATAACTAGATAGACAATATGATCACTTATAAAACATAAAGAGGAAACTTTCAAATTTGCCCAAGAGACACAGCACTCAACACCGGGGAAAATATGTTAACCTGCTAGCATGTTTTTTTTGTTGTTTTTTTTCAGCAGCCAAGACAAACTTTTTATTTTCTGTGATAAGGCTGAAAGAATACAAACTAAGGATCATGAGGAAAAACAACTTTAGTGAAAAAGGCATGTGAGATTGTTTTTGAAAATAAAAGCATTTCTCAAACAGCCAATAAAGTTCAAGTATGTTATGTTGTTGAGGTCTTCATTAACATCATAAATGACAGAAATGACCTATAATAGAGCATTATAACAGCTAGTTTCCTTAGGGTAGTTAATTTATTACTGCTATCTTATAGTTCTAACATGGTTCACTCACATCCCTATACAATTTCCCCCCAAAATGTCTCTGACATCTCTCAAATGTCATGCGTGGTTGTATTTATTTTCAAAATCTTCAAACGCTTTGGATCATGGTTGGTCAAAAGCTGTGTGAGAATCAGTAATTATGTTTGATGGCATCTTGGTGTGACATGATTTGAGTGCCATGTTTGAAATGTACGTGCATACAAAGCTATACTCGCATAAAATTCACAAGTTGTATTTACTACTTTTATGGTAGGCTACAGCTAATTTTCAGTTGAGCTGCTGGCTATATTCACAGGTCTGTTTCTTTGATTTGAGCTTTTCTTCCGCACTCTCAGGTGAATCAAGCCGCAACTGCTGTTTTGTGACAATCAACGATGTTGCAGAATTTATGAATCTGTTATGCTTTTATGTGTTTATTTACTGTACATTCTATGCAATCAGACTTTTAACCTGGTAAAAAAAAAGATGTATGAAAAAGACCAAAATATAGTCAGTCATTTTGGTAACAGTACGGCAATGTGATTACAAATGCAGAGAACACCTTAGAAACAACATAGTAATGTATGGCAAGATATGGACAGGCAAATAAAATTAGTTTAGAAAATCTAGTTTCTTATCATACCTAAAATCTCTCTCCAGTAATTAGTGACGGATGAGAGGAAGTGAATGAACCTACACCAGAAGTGTAATATTTCCGCTGACACACAAGATGGCTGGGAGTACAGGGACTATCAAAAGTCCAAGGGTGATTTTAATCAGTCCTTATAAGAGTTACTGATCCTCGCAACGGGTCCTGTGCCACCAGTCACTTAATGATGCGGATAGGCATCAGGGAAAAAATTGTGTTCTCTCAGCTTCCCATGCTGTGGGTATAAGCTCTGGGGAATGTGATAAGTAATGTCGGATCTCAGCTGGTGTCTGTCAGAGTGAAAAGCATGTAATCCTCCAAAGGATTTGACTGTGGCAATCGCTTCAGCTATTGTGTGTCTCTAGAGACATTCATGCATCTTCATGATCAGGAGTGGTTTGTTTATCATGCTTTTTGTTTGTCAATCATGGTTGAATGTACTGTGTTTATGTTTTACCATAAAAAAGAAAATAAATAAACAGAATTGTGCTATTTTATTGCTTTTGATATTAATTCTGTAATAATCAATATTCTATTTTATATTTCATGATATATTTCATACATTTGTTATATTGTTTTTCATGTTGATGAATCACCTTTTTAATACATGTACAAGTAATATGTTCAATCATGGAATGCACAAGTTCACACTTACATACAATTAGAGGGAGTAAAGTTTAATGCGTATTTGGCGTGCTGTCCGGGGGGAGGGCTCCGAGCTCGGAGTTCGGCCCGAACCCAGAGTACTCCCCCCGTATGTAAGTGGTTAGGACTAGAAGTGTGGAGAAGGGGTGGTGAAGGGATGCTGCTAAACTGTCAATGAATTGAGGTGAGACTGCTGAATATATATACTCTTATCGTTGATTGCTGAGTGCTCTCCACTCGTGTTAATTATCTGAACGTGCTCCTCCTGAACTTTGTTAATAAAACATAATTTCACAAGTTCACACTAACATACAATTAGAGGGAGTAAAGTTTAAAGGCTGTGTTGCAGGGTTAATTTTTCAACGAATTTGTGCAATTTACTTGTTGGTAATAAACATTTAAACTGTTATCCATTGTATTTTATGTTGTTGGGTATCACAAAACGGAATATAATACGAAAAAGTAGGTACTATCTTACAGCGACTTGCAATTCTCCTTTCCACCACAATGCATTGCATTGCGTCACGTTGGGGAGAGAATTTAATAAAGCCCGCCTTGAGAGCATTGAGAGTGACTAGAGAGACGAGTAACTTAGTAGACGAGACGAGAGTATTCAGATAGCGCAGATTATAGATAAATAGATAAATACATAGACATAGATAGACAGACAGACAGACAGACAGATATAGATAGATAGATAGGCTAGTATAGAGAGAGATAGGCAGACAGCCAGATAGCATAACGTTAGCATAGATAGCTAGCAGCTAGATAGATAAATATATAGAAATATATAGTAGGTAGATTGACAATGGTGAACTACTGTGTTTGTGCTGAGTGTAAAAACTCTGGATGCTGAGTGAGGCACGTCACATCTGGTGTGAAAAATCTGGTCCAAAACGCACTCACTTCCCTACACAGCACAAGCTTTCTAACGCAGTTTCCATGGGACGGCACCGCTCACACAAGCACCTGCAAAACACAGCGGCAGACACGCGGCGGCTACGTTTGCAACAACATTTTCACCGGAGGAAGAGATAAACGCTAAGAAACGCCATATACTGTAGCATGATGCCTTCTATTTGTAGATGACAAAGACAAAGTTTACCAGTACTACGTCTACAACACTATGACAAAGGTTAGCGGTACTTATCTGAACTAACGTCATGATCACTTCTACTAGATATAAAGAAAACGTTGATTTTTCACTCGGTGCTATTCAATGACAGTAAAAAAAAAAAAGTGCCGTTAGTGCACGGCTGCTCGTAGACTATTTTTTACAGTCTATGGTAGACTAGCTCCAGTGCTCATTTCTGCGTTGCTAAATGAAATCACCAGGACACTTCACCAACTCTCCACTCATTCTCCTCGGACCATGCATTTAATTATTAAGTATTTACGACATTGTGGTGGCGTTCAAGTGCGTTTAACTCGTAAATACGATCTATACGAGATGACTTGAACGCACCATAATACTAGGCTGAGGCTACCTTTCCTCCACTTCTCCCCAAAGTGACGTCATCACCGAATTGCATAAAAAAAAAACGTTCATACCAAAAACGTAAAAAACTGGTCTTTAAGACCATTTTTATGACATTTTAAAAATGATATACATATCTTGAGTGATTTATGTACCCATTAATCGACAGTGGTGGTTAACCTGCAACATGGACTTTAATGCGTATTTGGCGTGCTGTCCGGGGGGGAGGGCTCCGAGCTCAGAATTCGGCCTGAACCCAGAGTAATCCCCCCCAGACAGACCAAATGCTCGCTGGACGGAAGAGAAAACATAAGTGCTCTACCGGGAAAGTTCTCGCTGCATCCGCTGTGAGACCAAATGCTCGCTGGACAGAAAGAGAAAACAAGAAAGAGGAAGATGAGTACTCGACTAGGAGATTTTCTCACTGCGTCCGCTGTGAGACCAAATGCTCACTGAACGGAAGAGAAAACGTAAGTGCTCTACCGGAAAAGTTCTCGCTGCGTCCGCTGTGAGACCAAATTCTCGCTGGATGAAAAGAGAAAACAGGAAAGAGGAAGATGAGTACTCGACCGGGAGATTTTCTCACTGCGTCCGCTGTGAGACCAAATGCTCGCTGGATGGAAGAGAAAACGTAAGTGCTCTACCGGAAAAGTTCTCGCTGCGTCCGCTGTGAGACCAAATGCTTGCTGGACAAAAAGAGAAGACCGGAAAGAGGAACATGAATACTCGACTGGAAGATTTTCGTCCGCTGTGAGACCAAATGCTCGCTGGACGGAAGAGAAAACATAAGTGCTCTACTGGGAAAGTTCTCGCTGCGTCCGCTGTGAGACCAAATGCTCGCTGGATGAAAAGAGAAAACAGGAAAGAGGAACATGAGTACTCGACCGGGAGATTCTCACTGCGGACGCTGTGAGACCAAATGCTCACTGGACGGAAAGAGAGAGACCCCAGGTGGACAACCCAGGGAGTTTTAATCAATGAGGGTTTGGTGGGCTTTTTTAATGTGGAACCGGTTGGTCCTGATATAGCTTTGGAAAGCATCTGAGTACCATCTCCCAAGAGCTTGGATCTGCTGTTGGGAGAGGCCTTTTTGGGCTGCTGAAATTGCTGCCCCAATACGGAAAGAGTGACTTGAGAAATTCTTTGCTGGAATGCCTGACTGTTGGAGAACAGATTTGAGGTGTTTCTCGAACCAAAAGCATGTCATGGATTTATTGGATTCGTCTATGAACAGGGGTTCCAGAGGAGATTTAGCCTGAGAGCTTCTCCATTGCAGATATGCCAGAATGGACTGGTATGGTTGGATTGGCGATGAGAGGTTAAAAATGTAGATGAAATGACCTTTTTTGGTTTGGTCGGTTTTACTTTATCAAATATGAGATTGTTTCATCATCTAGTACTGACAAGTCTGAGATGGTGGGGTGGATTTTTGGGTCTAATTTGGAAGTGATAGAGAGTTCCGAGCATCTAAGAAAACCAAAAAAGGCTAGGATAAACATAGCGTTGAGTGTGTGGGTGGTATTTCCGGGGCTGGTATCAAGTCAAGTCAAGTCAAGTCAAGTGTATTTATATAGCGCTTTTCACAATACAGATTGCATCAAAGCAGCTTCACAGCATTAAACCAAAATAACACAACAAGGTTGTTTCTAGTGTAAATTTATTGATTGATAAAATTAAATTAATATCCCCAAAATATCCCCAACTGAGCAAGCCAAAGGCAACAGTGGCAAGGAACCGAAAACTCCATCAAGTGACCTAATGGTGTCCTAAAACTCCATCAGGTGACCCATTTATCCTGTGCGGAGGGCGTGAATACATTTGGTGAGAATGTCTAGCGTTATGGGTTGTCTGGCGTCGGGACGGGTGGGCAGGGATCTTTGAATCCCTTTGATAATGAGGGAGGTTTGTGAATTGTTTATCTCGGGGGAGGGAGCACCGTACATCAATTTATGGGAAAACTGAACGCCGCTCAAGTAGCCTTTGATGGACCCGACTTTGTAGGCCCTTAACACTATTAAATTGTCACTTTTTGGGGCTGAGAAAAACATATAGCTATACACTATATTTTAGTGTGTATCCCTTTAAATGCAAATGAGCTGCTGCTGCCGGCACAGAGGGTGGAGCTTCACGAACTTGCACTCTGTCAGAATGATCTCACAGAATGATATCAAAACAGAAACTCTCAGTAGCGTGTTCATTTCAACCCGGAGTCGGAGAATAATGCCTACAGAGCCAGAGAATATATGCTGCATGTGTCACGTTCACCGTCTGTCTCTGCACTATATTCCCCAGAATCCTCTTTGGCGCACCTGCAATTACTCTCCCCTGAGTATAATCACCTGCACCTGTTCACAATTAGCTCATCAGCAAGCTCTATAAAACACTCACCATAGCCCCAGTTCAGGGTCAAGCCTCCAACAGGAACAGACCATGATCCATTGTCTCCTGAGTCTCTGATGCATCAAGATTCCGAGAAGTAACATATACTCACCTGTGAAACCCTAACCTCTGTATCATTGTTCTGCTGTCTCCAGAAATCCTGTTCGATTCCATGTTACCTGTGATCCTGCTTCCTCTTGAGATTCCTGTGTTTCCTCTGAGATTGCTTGCTTGCTATCGACTGCATCTGAAAGAGAAAAGACAAGTATTTATGAACTGTGACTGTTTGGTATCTACAAACCTGAAGTGAACATGCTTACCTGCTGTCTGCCCCGCACCGAGTGATCTTCATTGAATCTGCACTTGAACTCACTGAATACTCACCTTGCACTCTTGTCAACTTGAATAAAGCTGTGGAATAAAGTGGATTCACTTACCTCTGTCTCTGTGCCTGTATCCTGACAGCATGGTAACAGAACAGGTATAGTTTAGTTTAATTATGGTAACAACTTATTTTTCATCTTGCTTTTATCCACTATTAGTACAAGCCTGTTGTAGCGGACCGCGTCCGAATGATGGCCAAAAATTTACTGATGAGTTTTATGAAGTTTATTGTACATCACTCAAAAGATGAAGCGTCAGTTTTACTCCAGAAAATCACAGTAATTGCTGAATAAACACAGTATAAGAAGTGAGCATTAAAGTCTTATCCATAAACTCTCTCTCTCTCCCTTTCATTATCATCAACATACACAGCGAATGTAAAAAAAAAAAAAAATCTTGCATCACAATGAGTGTATTGTGTTTGTCAAAACATTTAGTAATTAAACAGAATTTTATTAGGTTTAGTGACAACATGTTACAATCTGGTAAGCTACGGTTTGTTATTATTGCTATTACACACAAATTTCACGATTTCAATTCAATCATTGTGATTTGATTCCAATCTTGATTCAATATTGACTCATTTGGATAAATATTAGGTACACAAGATACATGTAAATTTTTCTCAAAAAAAACAACAAAACAAAACACCTACTGCTGCATACAGAGAGCCCTATCAGCTGGTACTATTATTTAACGTTAAAAATAACTCAAATTAAATATAATGCGTTTTTTATTATAGTAACAACATTATTTAATGATATAAATAAAAGTATAAAATGTAATATAGTGCACATATTTAGCAAAATACTCTCTATAGCTATTTTTTTCTAGCCAACTAATGTGCTATAGGCTCCTAGCAGAGATGATCAGTCCACGTGCTGCTTGAACTGAGGCGCTACAGCGATCTGTCATGTCACATTTACAAGCGCCACAGCGGTTTATTGTTTGAATTTCGTAATAAAATTGACAATCTGAAAGCTGAGATTTTTTTTATATATATATATATAAGTAACCTGCTGTGTCTTGTCTGTCAGTGTCCTCTTTGATTCGTGATTTTTCTCTGCATGACAAAATGGATGTGTGGCGTGAGAGTGTGTGAAAAGTGTCAATTGCGTGAGTCTCACGCTGAATGTGTGAGAGTTGGCAGTCCTATGTAATAAAGTGCACGCTCTCCCTTTCATTACTGCTGTGATCAGTAACCTTCGGCCTATCGCTCCGGAGACTGTAAGCTGGATCACGAACAGTTGGTACAGATCTATCCTCGAGTAACAACGAGAGTAAATGAAGACTGCTATGTTCATTCTTACATCTTATAACAAAATATCTCAATCGCTTAGGATACATTCTTGTCTACAGCTGCTCCGACATCGAAACAACATCAGACTGTGTACAGCTCACTCAGGGCGGGTCTATGCTAAAACTGCAGTGTCAGTCAACAGTCGTGGGCGGGGCTTGTGCAAAAGTAAGTCACATTGCCCCGAATCTGTGAATGGGTTGTTCTGAGACAGTGCTTATGATTTATGGGGATTTAAAAAAAAAAGAAAAAAGCACTGGGTGGATTTTTATCATTATAGGGTGGTTGTGTACACACACTGCCAACACACATTTATGTTCAAACACCATGTAAATGTGAATTTTGCATAATAGGTGCCCTTTAAATGCTCAAGCTTGTTACAGCAGGAGGGATTCTAATTGGCTGTCAATGTTTTTATGGTTCATCAGCTGGATAAAATTGTTCTAAAAAGTGATTCCAACAATATAGTTTCTCTGTGCCGTTATCATTATAGCTGTGGTGTTAAATCTGCTATTCTTTAATATTGAGGATGATTTTTTAGAACTATATCTTTATATTTATCTTTATAGTTATCGTCCTTGGTATGAACAGGCCTTACAAATCTCTATTGTCCAATTGAAATTCTAATCAGTTAAAAAAAAAAAGTCAAGGTACTCATAAATGACTATTATAAAATATCTTTAAATGCTTTAAATTGCATAAGAGAAGTGATGGATGGAATGCACAGTGAAAGAAAGAATAAAGAGAATTATCGAAAACAGATTATCGAAGTGTGCATGTAAGATAAAGTCACAAGATTTGTAATAATTTCATCATTCTGAAAGAGTCTTTGAGGCCTCCATTGATCTGAACCCTAACAGGGAGTGAGGACTACATCACAGAGAGAGAAAGAACTGAAGGGGTCTCAGTAGGGGAAGATAGATTCTCGGTATGGCAGAGACAGCTCTAATTGAGAGTAATTACTGTGTTTGTGGCTTTGCTGTAAAAATTAGTTTACCACTAAATGAACTGTGAATCTGTTTAGCATTTTCATGTTTGTACTGCTGCAGCCAAAACACGTGAAAAGATGGATATATTTAATAAGCATTCATAAAATCGAAAATATGCTAAATTCCCCTTATTTGTCCTCATAACAAAGACCTCTACATACAATTACATGTATTATTGCATTGACATCTAACTACACCTCTGTTATGTTATAAAATAGTGGTTTTCAAACTGGGAGGTGGAGAGTTGGAGAGTTTTTCTACACAGAATATTCTATTGCAAAGATCAAAAATCTCAACCAACACCATGTACCAACATAAAAAAAACTACACATCATGCACATTATTTAAGATTTTTTTTTTTACTGTTTTGCAGTAGCAAGAGTTTCCTATTAAATCTAAAAAGGGGAATCTTTACACTCTGTATGTCAAATGATGATGTATACCCCAGTCTTCTGATGAGGAAATGGTGGTAATGATGTGAACAGATCCTTTGACATGGTTTCTGACACACTTACAGTATCTATACATGTTGATTGTGGGGTGACTGAGAGATTCGTTGAAATGATAACAGTTCCATTAGAATCAGATTCAATCTTATTACCAAGAATCACATTTGTGAAAAGGCAGACATTAAAGAAACAGTGCCCATGAAAGATGATCCACCTCAGGCAGCTGACTCCCAGGAATCTACAATCAACGTGACTGAAACAGTTGAAATGAAAAGAGTTCACTGTGTACAGGATATGGTTCAGGCTTTCTCAGACAAAAACGTAATACATAACTGTCACGAATGGTTGTAGTAATGCGCACAATGAAAGGTGTTGATAACACTTGTCTTTATTAAATCCAAACTGAAAACTCTGGAATACACCCCAGAAAGCAAGGTTATCTTACCGTCAAACATACCCTAAACTCCCGGTTGATTAACCCAAACCTTGCTTACTAGAAGTACGCTGCGACATATCGACGAGTCACCATGGAAACGGACGCTAAGAAAAAGCACGCCATACTACTTCCTTCTTCTTCTTTTGTTTAATTGCGATTTACATATTGCATATCACCACCTATTTGGTGGTTGTGCATTCATTTCTACAAATGGCACGCCCACTGGAGCTTCATCAATAGGGCATGCATGCGCTGAACACCTCTGAAGTAAACCTAAACTAATCCATATAAGCTCCTTCAGTATTATCAGCAGCTATCACGTTTGTCAGGAGCCAATTAAATGGCGAAATTCGGCAGGCAAAACCACATCATCTCACTAGGAATCATGCAATCGGGAATTTAGCAAGAGGAATTCGTTCCCCACAAGGATTTCACCTCAGATTCATTCAAGTTCATGTACTTGAACACGCAAATTCGCTGCATTGATCATAAGCTGCCTGATTTGGAACTGATTTGGAGTTAGCATTGCTGCATTATTGACATAGGACTCCTTTAGATATTAATAAAGCAAGCATCCAAGTCACAGCTGGCTGTAATTCACTCTCCATTCTCCACGAAGCTAAGCTAAGTTCCTTTTTTTACTGCTCCTTAAAAAAGCTTGTCGCTGCAAATGCTGTGTTTAAACCTATCAAGTCAAGTCACCTTTATTTTTATATCACTATGCAGCACAGATTCAAGCAGCTTACAGTGAGAGATAGGAAATAACAATTCATGGTGCAAACAAAATAATTTCTGCTGTAGCGCAGCTCTAAAAAGACATAGTAAACTGTCGCTATTCAGCTGAGTCAGTTCAGCTATAGTGTATTGGAAATGCTAAAGGCTATCTTGTTATTATTGAAACACGATTAAGGCTGTCTGGTTGCTATTGGTAACATGCTTGTTCTAAAGGCTATCTAACCTGGGGCCGGTTTCACAAAGATAGACTTTGACTATGGCTTAGATATAGTAGATAGTCAGACTTCAGATAGACATCTAAATCAGACCGTTGCACAAAGCACTTAAGACTGACTATCTTAAGTAGGACTACACTGCAATGCATTCTGGGTAAAATAAGACACTTTTCAAAACAAAAAACATGGCGGATCGAGTAAGCACATTCAACCGCTCAGTGCTGTTTACCCCAGCGGAAAATATGTGTTTGTTGGAGGAGTATAAATGACGGCGTATGTTTTTATGTTTCCATTGTTCGATCGCGCCCGTGCCTCTCTCTCTCTGACACACACACACACACACACACACTTCAGCATTGCAATCTTGACATCGCAGCCTGTTATTATGCAGCATTCACACCAAACGCGAATAGAGCGTCAAATCCGCGTCTAACGCGTCTAGTTCGACGCTTTAACATTTTGAATCCATTCAAAATATATAAAGTGAGCGTTTGAAGTGAAATAGACGGGCGTTCAGAGCTATGACTCCACTATGACTCTACTACCCCCACGTCCCCCAGTTGCGTGAGCGGTGTATTGCATTTCACGCATCGCCCGTGACGCTTGCGTCCACTGCTCAGACTATGAAAGGGAGCGCAGACTATGTAACGGCCCTAACAGTTACAAGGACATTTTACTTGAATGTAATAACTGGAAGAAATGTTTAAATTATGAGCCATTTTCCCTTTTCTTTTGGCAGTTTGTAACTGATTGTTACTGCTGGTTGCCAAGGTAACAGAGTCTTAGACCTAAGTTAGCCTGGGGGTAAGGTGTCTAATTTTTTTGGTCTAAATTAAGTCAGTCTTTATTTTTGTGAAACAGTCTAACTTGCATTAGACTAGTATATGAGCAAATCTTAGACTTGTCTAACACTATAGACCGGTCTAAAATAGCTTTGTGAAACCGGCCCCTAGATGTTATTGAAACACCCTTGTTCTAAAGGCTAGTTATTGAAAACATGCTTTTTCTCAAGGCTATATGGTTGCTATTGAAAACGTGCTTGCTCTAGAAGCTGTCTAGTTGCAATTGGGAACATGCTTGTTCTTAAGGCTATCTAGCCTAGTCGTTATTGGAACATGCCTGTGTTTTAGGCTTCATTGATCTGGTGTCATTGCCAACATGCTGTGTTAAGCTTATCCAGGTATCAGCAACTTGCTTGTCATTGTTTCAGCAACATTGCTTATCAGTACTGTACTTGTTGCTTAAGGCAAATGTTATTGAATAACTTGCCTTGAATAAATAGCTTGTTACTTAGGCTTCTATTATTGCTGCATACCGTACTAAGCAACATGCTGTGGTAATAATAATAATTCGTTACATTTATATAGCGCTTTTCTAGGTACACAAAGCGCTTTTACATGGAAGGGGGGAATCTCCTCAACCACCACCAATGTGCAGCATCCATCTGGATGATGCGACGGCAGCCATATTGCGCCAGAACGCCCACCACACACCAGCTTATTGGTGGAGAGGAGACAGTGATGAAGCCAATCAGTATATGGGGATGATTAGGAGGCCATGATGGACAGAGGCCAAGGGGCAAATTTGGCCAGGATGCCGGGGTTACACCCCTACTCTTTTTCGAAGGACATCCTGGGATTTTTAATGACCACAGAGAGTCAGGACCTCAGTTTAACGTCTCATCCGAAGGACGGTGCTCTTTGACAGTATAGTGTCCCCATCACTACACTGGGGTGTTAGGACCCACACAGACCACAGGGTGAGCACCCCCTGCTGGCCTCACTAACACCTCTTCCAGCAGCAACCTGGTTTTCTCAGGAGGTCTCCCATCCAGGTACTGACCAGGCTCAGCCCTGCTTAGCTTCAGTGGGCAATCAGTCTTGGGCTACAAGGTGATATGGCTGCTGATGTAAGTAAAGCATAGTTCAGGGTTCACCAATCTCGGTCCTGAAGGGCCGCTGTCCTGCAGAGTTTAGCTCCAACCCCAATTAAACACACCTGAACCAGCTAATCAAGGTCTCAACTAGGCATACTAGAAACTTTCAAACAGGTGTGTTGGAGCTGGTTGGAGCTAAACTCTGCAGGACAGCGGCCCTCCAGGACCGGGATTGGTGAACCCTGGCATAGTTTAAGGCTTATCTGGTTGCACTGGAAAATTTGCTTGTTTCGTTATGCTATTGTATTGCTACATGCTTGTGCTAAATACAGTAGGTATGTTTTACAGCAGAGGTCTGTTATTCAACACTAACAACATCGTAGCTTGATGATCCCGTGAAGGAGTGTGGAATCATCTGCAGTCATCATCTTCACCTCCACAGCGATGGAATCAGCCAGACGGGAGCAGAAATCATGTTCATGAATGAGAACGCACACTGTATTTCATTGCTTCTAACTCAGAGCTATTGTTGCAGGGTGTATGCTTCCCTGACCGGACTACACTAGTTTTAGTACTAGTTCTGTGATTTTACAACATGCTTGTTGTATCAGATTCTGCTGCTGTGTAGTGTTAAATTGACTACAGCAACACACTTGTTGCAAATATGTCCTTGCTTGCAAATATGTCCCCCATAAGATTGGATCAATAGTGCTCAACATACAGTATCTCACAAAAGTGAGTACATCCCTCACATTTCAGCAAATATTTTAGTATATCTTCTCAAGGGACAATGCTAAAGAAATGAAACTTGGATATATTTTAGAGTAGTCAATGTGCTGCTTGTGTAGCAGTATATATTTACTGTCCTCTGAAAATAACTCAACATACAGCCATTATTGTCAAAATAATGTTGCTGGGATCCTCTTCCACTCCTCCATAATGACATCACGGAGCTGATGGCTGTTAGACACACGGTGCTTCTCCACCTTCCGCTTGAGCACGCCCCACAGGTGCTCAATAGGGTTCAGGTCCGGAGAAATACTTGGCCACTTCATCACCTTCATCTTCCTCAGCAAGGCAGTTGTCATCTTGGCAGTGTGTTTGGGGTCATTATCATGCCATTCGTCCCAGTTTCTGAAGGGAGGGCATCATGTTCTGCTTCAGAATGTCACAGTACATGTTGGAATCCATGTTTTCCTCAATGAAGCGCAGCTCCCCAGTACCAGCAGCACTCATGCAGCCCCAGACCATGATGCTACCACCACCATACTCGACTGTAGGCAAGGCACAATTCTCTTGGTACTCCAAACCAGGGCATCGCCACACATTCTGGACACCATCTGAGCCAAACAAGTTTATCTTAGTCTCATCAGACCACAGGACATGGTTCCAGTAATTCATGCTCTTGGACAGGTTGCTTTCAGCAAACTGTTTGCGGGCTTTCTTGTGAGCCAGGTTCAGAAGAGGCTTCCTTCTGGGACAACGACCATGCAAACCAACTTGTTGCAGTGTGTGGCGTATGGTCTGAGCACTGACAAGCTGACCTTCCGCTTCTGCAACCTCTAAAGCAATGCTGGCAGCACTCATGCATCTGTTTTTTGAAGCTAGCTTCTGCATCTAACGCACAGCACGAGGACTCAACTTCTTTGACTGACCCTTGCAAAGCCTGTACCGAGTGGAACCCGTCTTGGAAAACCTCTGTATGACCCTGGCCTGCACTGTAACTCAGTTTCAGGGTGTTACCAATCTTCTTATAGCCTAGGTCAACTTTGTGGAGAGCAACAATTCTAATTCTCAAATTCTTAGAAAGTTCTTTGCCATGAGGTGCCATGTTGAACATCCAGTGGTCAGTATGAGAGAATTGTACTCAAAGCACAAATTTTAACTGCTCTATTACAAGATACAACAATTTGTATGGTCCTGTCAAACAGATAAAAACATGAAAATTATGATGTAGCGTCTGGACCAATCAGACACACACAAATTATTCATTTATTTAATGAATAATCCAGCAAACTCACTCTCCCAACCAAGGCCTGTGAAACTTTCCCCAAAAACTAACATCCCAAATGAAGCTAACACACTGGCAGGACGCAGTGTCTTGTTACAGGACACAGAGACTGATAAGAATTTTACGATCCAAAGGAATTTGGCCACATGCGCAAGAGAGAGACAATGGGAAGACAGAAACAATCTTTAATACAGACTTTGCTGCATATGAACATGCATTCCAGAACATTTTGTGAATGATTTACTGCCTTGTGTTGTGTCTTTTAATACTATTATCTGTTGATACTATTATCTCTTTGATATTATATATCTTATTATAGACCCACAGTCAACGTAACCCCACGCATACCATGTTTGGTCTCTATAAATTGTTACTTTGAAGATCGAAATGATTGTGTACATGATATGCCGATAGCTGTGCAACATATTAGTATTACAAGAATCTTTCTTAGTTTCATCTTCAGAAACCAATCCAGCGTGACATTGCAAATGAGCATGCTTAGAACAAAACTCATAAATCAACCACAGAAGAAACTCCCACTTGTGAAACCCCTCCTCCCCACTGGAGCCCAAGGGCCCCAGAAGGCCTGAGCATTGTCTACATGCTTTCATGCTCCCAAAGGGAGCTTCAATCCAGGAAACTGCAACTTACCATCACTGAACAAGTGATGATCAACTCTTGGCCTTCTCGACACTTCAGGATGCCGTGCTGTCCAGCATGGCCTCAGCAGGCCACCGGGCTGCAAGCTCCAACCCACAACAGCGTCGAAACCACCATGCAAGTCATCATCATCTTCTCCATCAAGCAGAGAAGAAAACGATGGCAACTTGCACCATGACATTTGACACTCACGGACTCATCAACAAACTCAATTTTCAACCACTTCAAAAATTGTCCACGATTGCAACTGACCATGCAAGTATAAATTTAATGAGGTGCTCTGAAAATGATAAGCTGATTGTTCTTTTCATAGTTAAATAGATCTCTTCCATATTTCTATTTCCTGCTTCCGGTTCCATAACACTCACCATTTTACCTATGCATGTATATATGTATGAATGTATGTATGTTCGTTTAGTTTAGTTATGTTTGTGATTTAGTTAATAAAACTTGTGCACAATTATGTATTTGATTTCTGAGCCTTTGCTTGCTATAAAGTCCCTTTTACGATCTTGATCTTGTTACATGCTTTAAGTGCTGTACATGCTAAGAAATAATTATTTTTCGATGACCATGAAAGATACACTTTTCTTAGAATAAATGAATAATCAAAGAGTTTGTTGGAACTGATTAATTGATTGTAATATTAATTTAGCTTACCTCAAAGTTAATCTAATTAACTGAGCCAAATATGAATAATTAATCATAATTGGTAATTATGGATTATCATTAATATTTCCCCTTTGAGATAATTTGTTACAATGAATAGGACATGTGGCTTTGATTGGTAAAACGACGTACAGCTATTATCACTTAGGGTGTACTCACTTTTGTTGCCAGCTATTTTGACAATAATGGCTGTATGTTTTGTTATTTTCAGAGTACAGTAAGTATTATACTGCTATACAAGCAGCACATTGACTACTCTAAAATATATTCAAGTTTAATTTCTATAGTATTGTCCCTTGAGTAGATATACTAAAATGTTTGCTAAAATGTGAGGGGTGTACTCACTTTTGTGAGATACTGTATGTATTATCTATCTATAAGCATCAGTAGTCTTGGGGGTATTTAGAAGAGAAAAAAAGGAAAACAAAAAACGTATTTTATTGGTTTCTACAGGAGTAAAATGACAATCAACTATAACATGGATATGACGTCATTGACAGGTGAGTTACGCAGTACATTCCAAAAAAATATAACTTGTTCTAGTGATTTGGAATTCATGCAATTATATATTCGTGCCTAAATATATCTAGGTATCAGCATCACTCTTGTTGCATTAAACCATCCAGTTGTTATTGGTGAAATGTGTTGCTTAAGTCTGCGTGAAATGAAAGCTTCAGCGTAAGTTCTGCCAGGAAGACTCAACTGTTACGTCACTTATTACATTCTCATCTATCCAATCATGTTCTAATACTTGTAGTATAAAAGATTGGTACTTACACATGTCTGAGTTTGCAGATGCTGACGCCTACATTCACCTCCATCCTCCCCACCACCACTAGGATGGTCCCTTCCCCTCCATCCTCCCCACCACCACCAGGATGGTCCCTTCTCATACCTCCCGGGGCTCGGCTACGCCCCTGCCTTTGTCTTCAGGCAGGAAATGCAGATTCTGTACCCTCGGGTTGCGAGCTACAGACTATGCCAAAAAACTTTATATCATAATATTGCTTGCTGGGCTGTTAATAAATGTATACTTGTTACGGTATTTTGCCTCCCGAGTCTTTCTGGTAGAACTGGAAGTTGCCACGACAGTACTTCAGTATTGTGACGTATTTCCAAATGCAGAGGATAATTGAAGAGGAAATCTCCATCTCTCATCTTTAGCTCACAGCAGTTGTCTGTTGCAGGGGAGCAGTCAAGGATGTTTTGCCCAAGTGGTCAACTGACACATCAGAGAAGGAACACCATTCCAGAAGGGAAGCCATCTTCATATTTTGAGCAAAGATTATTAAAAGATAACTTGCACAGATTAATATTTTCCACAAGTCTACAGCAACAAGCATGCACATCTGCTCCTGCATGAGAGGAATAACTGTCAACACCAGCAGGTGGTAGTAGCATTCATCACTCAAAAGAGACTGGAACTTGGATTGCGGATATACAAACCATAAGCAAGCAGCGCCTGATTCATTTTGATAACTTAATCTTCACTTTCTTCATTTCAGACTTCATGTCATTCATGGGAATATGCTTGTTTACTGCTTAAGCATTTCGTGTATCGACAACATGCTTGTTGCTATGGCTAATGCGGGTATTGGCAACATATTCATTTAGGTCATTTGGGTAAGGGCGACATTGCTTAAGTTGCTTAAGGCTTTCCGGTATTGTTGGCAACATGCTGTTGCTCAAGCTTTTCAGGTATTGGCAACATGCTTGTTGCCTTAGCTCACTCAAGTAACTGCTTTTAAAAAAAGGCATCCAGATTTTCACTGTCAGTTTGTGTTTGGGGTATATTGTCATATGGTTTTGTTTGGGGGTGGTTATTGCTGCTCTGTCCTTTAGTCCACGGGCTCTGGCTCACACGTCGTGGCAGGTGGTGCTACTCGATCTGCAGGGGGCTCATGTGACTTCTCCGTGGTTTGTTTTTAGTATAGATTTAAACTGACAGAGTGTGTCTGCTTCCCGGACAATGTTAGGGAGACTGTTCCAGAATTTAGGTGCTAAATAGGAAAAGGATCTACCGCCAGCAGTCGATTTTGATATTCGAAGTATTATCAACTGGCTAGAATTTTGAGATTGTAATAGACATGAAGAACTATAATGCGTTAAGAGCCCGCTCTAGTACTGGGGAGCTAAACCATTTAGTGCTTTGTAAGTGATCAGCAATATTTAAAAATGTATACTACATTTAATAGGGAGCCAATGCAGTGTTGACAGAACCGGGCTAATATGGTCATACTTCCTGGTTCTAGTAAGAACTCTAGCTGCTGCGTTTTGGACCAGCTGAATTTATTAAGCGTGCAGTGCAACCACCCATAAAAGCATTACAATAATCTAGCCTTGAGGTCATGAACTAATTGTTCTGCATTTTTCATTGAAAGCATATGTCGTAATTTAGATATATTTTTTAAGATGGAAGAATGCGGTTTTACAGATGCTAGAAACGTGGCTTTCAAATGAAAGATTGGTATCAAAGAGCATACCCAGGTTTCTAACCGACGACGAAGACTTGACAGAGCAGCCATCAATTGTTAGACAGTATTCTAGGTTAGTACGTGCAGAGGTTTTTGGTCCAGTCATTAGATACTCTTTTTTTTTTCAGAATTAAGTAATAGGAAATTACTAGTCATCCAAATTTTTGTATCAGCTATGCATTCCATTCATTTCTTGAATTGGCAAGTTTCGTCGGGGCACGAAGAGATGTATAGCTGAGTATCATCGGCATAACAGTGAAAACTAATCCTATGCTTACTAATGATATCTCCCATCTGTAGCCAGTACAGAGTGAACAGCAACGGTCCTAGTACTGAGCCTTGTGGTATGCCATACTGAACTTGTGATCGATAAGACATCTCTTCATTTACTGCTACAAACTGATAACGGTCAGATAAGTATGATTTAAACCATGGTAATGCAATTCCACTAATGCCAACATAATTTCCGAGTCTATTTAAAAGAATGTTGTGGTCAATGGTATCAAATGCAGCACTAAGATCAAGTAACACTAATAGAGAGATACAACCACGATCGGATGATAAGAGCAAATAATTTGTAACTCTAATGAGAGCAGTCTCAGTACTATGGTACTGTCTAAATCCTGACTGGAAATCCTCGTAAATACCATTTCTTTCTAAAAAGGAACACAGTTGTGAGGATACTGCCTTTTCTAGTATCTTTGACCAAAAGGGTAGATTTGAGATCAGCCTGTAATTGACTAATTCTCTAGGATCAAGTTGCATTATTTTAATAAGAGGTTTAATAATAGCCAGCTTAAAAGTTTTCGGTACATATCCTAGTGACAAAGATATTAAGAAGAGGATCTATGACCTCTGGAAGCATTTCTTTCAGTAGCTTAGTCGGTATAGGGTCTAACATACATGTTGTTGATTTTGATAATTTAATGAGTTTAGACAATTCTTCCTCTCCTATTGCAAGGAATGAATGGAATTTTTCCTCAGGGCCACTACAATGCACTGCTTGATGCGATACTGTAGTAGACGGTTGCATAGTTATAATTTTCTTGTTAGTAAAGAAGTTTATAAAGTCATTACTGCTATGCTCTTTGGAAACTTCAGAAGTAAAAGCTTTATTTCTTGTTAATTTATCCACTGTATCAAATAAATGCCTAGGGTTATGTTTGTTTTCTTCTAAGAGAGTTGAAAAATAAGCAGATCTAGCAGTTTTTAAGGCCTTTCTGTACGCAATCAAACTCTATCTCCACAAAATTTGAAAAACATCTAGTTTTGTTTTCTTCCAGTTGCGCTCCATTTTTCTGGCTGCTGTCTTTAGGGCCCGAGTGTGCTCGTTGTACCACGGTGTTGGACTATTTTCTTTAATCTTCTTTAATTTTACAATTAAGGTCGCGCTCATTCCCGGCCAGTGCAATGCCATAGCTACACGCTTCCGTTTTCAGGCTTTCAGACGGCTTTGCCCTTCAGCCAAACCGGATCCATAACCCTGCCCTCCCCTAACAGAGATAATGTTAAATTAGTCGATCTGCTCAATCCAGCTAAACCGTATATCACTAAAGGTGTACATCACTCCTTCCACCTTAAAAGCTTCTTCTGCTTCTTCTGCTTCTGCTTGGTCTTCGTTTATAATATTTTGCTTTTCTTTTCAGATTCCTCTATTTCCCATTCTGATGACGGCCGGTTGTTCCTTCCTTGTCTACAATTACGAAAATCGTAATTTAA